>NC_142361.1:13141175-13766175 GCF_059441175.1 Urocampus carinirostris
TTTCCTATAAGCTCTGGGGTCATTTTATTAGACTCTTTTCTAATTCTCATGAACATTGCAAAAAGAGCACAACATTGGCTTATGCGGAGGCCTTCATTGTTCCGCACATGCTTTTATTGAACGTTTTATAGAAAACCAAGCGTAGACCCACACATATTTGTTAATTGATGGGGAGGGGAACATGAGTGGGCTCCATTCTCTCTGCTTGTGTTTGTGCTTGTCTTCCTATCAGTTCACTCATGGGATGAGGACTTGTTCTAGTGATGCATAATAAGGCTTTTGTCTATAAACTCCCTCACGGAGGTTGTGCACTTAGCTAATCCATTAAAAAAAGAAAATACATTACAGTAAAGAGTCAATGTGTCTTCTCTACAGTGAAGGGCCAAAAGTGGGCCACGCATACTGTATTACAGTAAATTTGGTGTTCTAACTCCTTTCTGAGACCGTGAAGGTTATGTATAGTCTATTAAAAAATAATTTTGGGATACATTGATTCATTATTAAATGTGTTTAAATTCACTACATAGCCTGGGGTGTTGAACTTCTTTTCACAGAGAGCCACATCTGCATGATGACTGTCCTCAAAGAGCCTTATAAATGTAACTAAATGTAATTCATATGTAAAATAAATGTAACTACTCCTTCATATAAAGTAACTCTGGATTTATGAATCATTTAAGTCACAAACATTACAGTTGTATGGAAAAAAATACCCTAATACACATATATAATATGTAAATACAGCCATACCTCTACGAGCCACTAGGGTTGGAGTTGAAACAAGATGTCTTTAGAGCAAACATTTTGCCCAACATACGAGAGGAAATCCAGGTAACGAAAATTCCTGGACACTACAACGAGAGACAGTGGGATTAAAGTAATTTTGTTGTTATCTTATTTATTTTTTTTCGATATGTTTATGTTCAATTACTATTTAAATGTGTTTTTAGTGATCAGCAACATGTGTTTTATAGCTATTTAGTCAAAATTTGGATAATTTTGGAAGGCCTGAAACAAGGCCTGATTGGTTTTCAGGTATCTAGTATCCAGGAAATTAGCTTGAGATACAAGTCCTTCTGGATACAAACATGAGAAACAAACAAATGCTGGTAACAAACTAATCTTGTATGTGCTGGTATCAGGGTATAACAATTTAACAAACTATTTTGAACATTTTGGCATGATTTATTTGTCAATTTTACTCACTGGCGTGGATATAAAATACTGTCCTCTAGTGGCACTAAGCCATCACTTCACAAATATCGTAGTGGACAGTCATTATGGGAAAATCAGTTTTTGGTCAAAGCACTCTATTGAACTGTTTTTTTTTTAATAAACTAAGCTCTCACAGACCTCATAAACTGATGTGGTGCGCCAAAATTGGCTCGTGGCCTGTTTGACATAAAACTTAAGTTGAAGTTTTGGATACTTTTTTCTTACCTTACATTTTCAAAATAAAGATGTTAAAAATTGGAATCGTACACACGGCTGGCAGGAGTGTCTGCAGTCTCCATAAATCGTTCCTGACCTCCACCACATCGACCTGCTGCCGGCCAAAGAGCGGGATAGTAAACATGTACAACTTCCTGAGCGAGGTTTACATCTGAGACTTAACTGAAAAAGACATCTCTCTAAATTCCCGAATTTTCTAGGCTACAATCGCCATTCCCATGAGTGGCCGAGCTCATGGGCAACACTATCGGGATGAGTAATGTAAAACGAATTAGAAATAAATAAATGAAAGGATGATTTGACATTTAGATAACATGTGAAATATATATATATATATATATATATATATATATATATATATATATATATATATATATATATATATTTGAGCATATTACTGAATTATTAAGTTATATTAACTAGCAAAAAATGACTCGTTACACGGACGCTGCACTAATTTTGGACAATCGTTTGTAAGTTGAGTTTGTTCGTAAGTTGCTTCAGTGCCATATTTTGCATGTTTAAGGTTTCTATAAGTATGTTTAGGGCTTGTATGAATAACCTGTATTGTTTTGTACAAAAAAAGAAACATTTAATAAAATATCATCCTCTATAAAGATAAATAAAGCTCAGTGTGACTTACTTTTGGAAGATGAGCTTCAAGAGGTCCTCCTCCGTGAAAGAAAGTAGACTAAAAAAAGCGATCCAACCATTATCTCAACCGCATCAAGCTTTCTAATTCCACTTTCATTTAAAAAAAAAAAAAAAAAAAAAAACGCTCACCTCTTCTTTCCACTTTCCACCATCCATATTTAATGGATGCACGAGCTAATAAACAAATTCGGTACAGTATGTTTACACACGAACTAGGAAGAGTAAGCGGATTTCTTCTTTGGGGTGGACGCGGGGTGACCTCTCACAGCGCCACAGCGCCACACGGCGGTAGCGATGGAAAGAAGCCCTGCAGTTATGTCTTGTACTCGGAAAAGGGTGCACAATACAAAATGTAACTTACAGCAATGTCCGGATATTTTTAGACATCCCGAAAAAAATGATCGTATCTACCGTTTTTCGTAAGTCGAATGGTCGTAAGTAGGGGAGTGTCTGTACCTTGTTTCAATAAAAAAGAAAACGAAAAAAAGACAAACACATCACATCGCGTTTTTTGTCATTGCTTGCTGCAGGCGAAACACACACTTATCAATAGTAATTGTTGACAAACCATGCTCTGAAAACAAAATCTCTCACATTCTTTCTTTTGACTCCACCTGCCGACTGTGTGATTCTCAATGGATGAAAAACCCAAACCAGATAAGATTTGGCCAGGTTTTTTCCCCGTCCAGGAAAACATCTAATTTTCTAGACAATTTGAAATCGTGATCCGAGGAGCAAATTACCCCAGCCCAAGAATCCTACAAAAAATATATTATAGAGCTTCACATCAAGGTCGTGGTGGATGTAAGATTATTCCTTTAATCTTGAGACAGTCGTGATAACCATAGATTTAGGATTCCCTGAAATGGAAATAAATCAGACTTGTGTTACCTTTTCTTATTTAATCAAACTTTTTGTCATACAGTTGAATTCGGGAAATTTGAAATATATTATTGTGTAACTTTAAATTCTGACACAGTAAATTTGAGTTGAACATAAAACTGTATCGGCGGCACGGCAACTGAGTGGTAAGCACATCCGCAGCACAGTTCTTAGGTCAAATCCAGCTACCAGCCTTTCGGTGCGGAGTTTACATATTCTCCCCGTGCTTGAGCATGTTTCCTGCGGGCACTCCGTTTTACTCCCGCATTTTAAGAACATGCATGTTAGGTTAATTGACCCTAAATTGACCCTAGGTGAGAATGAGCAGGTGAGTTGTTTGTCTCTGTGCCCTGCAACTGTCCGGCAAACAGTTTGGGGTGTCCCCTGCCCACTGCCCGAAGATACTTGGGATGAGCTCCATCACCCCCCGACCCTACTGAGGATAAGCGGTGCAGATAATGGATGAAGGGATACAACTCTATCAGTGTGCCTAATGTTTGCGACTACTAGTTTATCAACAGAAATTGACGACTGGTCATTTAAACGAGATAAAACAGGGTTAGTAAACCAAAATTAACCAAATTTAGAATTTCTCAACACCATCGACCAAAAAAAGAGTATTCTTTTATCAGAACTTATCTTAAATATTGTCAACTGTATTGTCCGCATTTCATACAATATCTGTCTTTTTTTTAAATGAATAGCTTTTCTTCCTTCCGCCTTAAAGCATAAGTGTAACATTTGCGTTAGCCGTAGCACGGCTTTTGCCAGTCATTTGGCGTCGATGGTGACCTTGTCACGCTCGTAATGATTGCGGACAATAAAGGGGGGGGGTAGAATAGCGGCACTGGCTAGGGGATTGGGAGGGGAAACTTGGAGGGCATGTGTCGATATTCGGGGGGGATATGAAGGCTTTTATTCAGCAGAAGCCGCTCACTCTGGTAGGCAGCGGTTGCTCGGATGAAAGACGAGGAGAGCGCGGGGGGACTTAACGCTTACCGGCTAGATGATTGTACTGCGTATCTGGCCTCCGTACTGCAGCCACTCAAGTGTACGCGACTTTGTATGCTGCTGCTTGGGAGCTCTTCAAAGGTTCTTTTTTCAGACTTTTTAGGTGAAAAACTCTACTTTATTTCTCTATAAAAATCAGCTTTCTGTGTGGCTTATCCTATAAGACAAGGTTTGCCTCAACTCTCGAGTCTCTTCTCCACAAGTAGGGGTTGGTGATACTGTTCATTTTTGGTATCAAACCGATAATGGTAAATATATGGTACCGGTAGTATCATTTATTACCAATCTCATACTTATATTCTTTTTGGAAATTATCATTGACTAATTGAACCTTCGACTTGATTTTTTTTTCGTTACAAAAAACACAATCTAAACATTTTAGGCACTAAAAATGATAAATGTTTTATTAAACCACTACAATTCAAACTTAAACAGTATAAATACATAAAAATAAGTATTTTCTATTACAACTGCTTCAGAACATAATCCAAGAGAGTCAAATTTAAAGGCAACAATGTAATGGCAAAACAAATATAACAATGTCAAGATGTCAACTACATCTTATTGGGAATAATATAAGAAAGTACAAACAGTGTAAACAATACAATCTAAAAACTTTTAACAGTGTGAAAAATAAAATACTTCTACTACAACAACTGTTACAGAACAAAGGTCAAGAGACTCAAACTCCAAAAAATCAGCAATGTAACAAACAAGCCCTGTTGGTTCTGTTTCCATCATGACAATAGATGCATAGTTATTTTCTGTTGTTGAAATTAAAAAGGCCACACTGTGCCACGCATCCCTTTTGCCTTTGTCATGTATAGCTTCTGATAAGGATACGGGCGTAGATTTGGCCCTTTCTTCTGGAAGGCAAACAGGAAGCAGAAGACCTGATTAGGAGAGGTGTACCTTTCATGCACACAAACAGGCATAAACTAAGAAAGTGGCTGAAGGTGCTGGGTGAGAGAGGACAGCACTATCTACTTATAGAAGTGGCGCCTTGAGGGAATTGGTGGAGGGTTGAAGTATTGATCCCAGGACAATAGTATTGATCTGATCCAAGTTCTACCATGGTATTGATAATATCAATATTTTGATTGATCCGCCCAGGCTTACAGTACAGGTTCCGTATACTGGCACCAATTGTAATAGCCAGATACTGTCCTTTCAATTCGAGCAAACAAAATGTTCAGAAAATAATCAACTTAAACTTGATTTTTCCCCAAATTACTCGTTTGTTCCTTAATTTCCTAGATCGCTGCACCCCCATAATCAACCTGTTGTCATTTGTACAACGGAATAATGCTGACATCCAATGCTCAATTGTGCCTAATCAAACAATATGTTAGGAAGACTTTAAAAGGCATCTCATGTCTCAAACCATTGAAAACTGAAGTGGTTTGTCAAGTTCTGAAGCAGTTCACATCCTATGCTAAGAAAAAACTATGAGGCAACTTCAGTAACTAAGATAGCTCACACTGAGGACCTGACAGAAAACTGCTGGATCAGACCCATTTGAAGACTGACAATGAAATATAAAAGAAGCGATGTACAACTTACACGACAACCAGTACGTTTATTTTGGCAGGGAAACTCATGACTCCAATAGACTTCTTAAGTTGCATTCAAAGAATAAATTCATCCATCCATCCATAAATATCTTATGCTCAGTAGGGTCGCGGGGGTGCTGGAGCCCATCCCAGCTGCCTTTGGGCACTGGGCAGGGGACACCCTGAACTGGTTGCCAGACAGGGCACGCATAGTCGGAGAACTTACTCGCTCATTCACACCTAGGGACAGTTTGGACCAGCCAATTAACCTGACATGCAGGATTTTAAATGTGGGAGGATACCGGAGTGCCTGGAGGAAACCCACTAAAGCATGGGGAGAACATGCAAACTCTGCACAGGAGGGCTGGTAGCTGGTTTCGATCCTATGCTCTCAGGTCTGTGCCGCTGACGCATTACCCACTCTTCCGCCGTGCCGTCTAAAGTAAGTTCATGTGTGAGATAATTTATCGATCTATTAACCAGAATATGGGTCCAATCACAAAAACTTTGAAAAAATTTCATGTCCCGTCCTGACAGACATTGCCGTCTTGATCTGGAGTGGGCGAAGGCCTACCAATTTCCTCAGCTCAATTTACCCCTGGAGGTTTTCTCTCTCCAACTTAATTTCGTCTTTCAGCTTCCTCCGCTCATGCCTGCAGGCACAGTACTCCCTTCTGAGACAATATGGCTTCACTTTGTGATCGAGGTTTTTTTCCCCAGCCGCGATATTCATTTATCCATTTTGCAGCTACAAAGGTTTCCTTTCACAAGAAATAGACCTAGTTCATTACACCGCAGAGTACTGCTGGCCCTCCTGCAGCGACCCTCCCTTGCAACACTCGAACAAGGTGTTACTGTCACATAGCTTATGTTTATTAAACGTACTGACATTTATATGTTTTCTTCCCTTACAAATGGCAAAACAACAAATCCCCAAGTGACTTATTGAGGCATCTTTATGATTCAAAATGTTCAAAAGTACAGAACAATTCTCCCTCTCCGTTCACTCGTCTGTCTTCTCCCATCATAGTGACCCATTCGTCACCCCGCCCACTCTGTTGCAGGGTGTCCAGATCCAGATTCTGATTTCGTTACCATAACAACGGGAAGATGAGTTGGTGAAGAAGTGACGGTTTTGAAGTGTGAGGGAAAACAATTGTCTGAAAATAGGGGTGGGCAGATCAATCGAAATATCTAAGAAAGTAGTAAGTAAGTATTTGGATCAGATCCATACTATTGTCCTAGAATCAATATTTCAATCCTCCACCAATTTCCTCAAAGCACTGCTTCTCTGCGTAGAGAGAGCAGCCCTTCTCTCTCTCACACAGTGCCTTCCGCCACTTTGTAATGTTGAGCCTGTTTGTGTGACTGACAGGCACATTTTTAGAACCTTTCGCTACCTGACCTGCTGCTGCATCCTGCTTGCCAGGAAGAATAAAGGGCCAAATATTTCCAGCCTACCCCATCTACAGCTAAACATAACAGAAGCAAACAGGAAACGCAGTGCTGTGTGGACTTTTTTCAACTACAGAAAAACACAGTGCTTGATGTAGTTTGTGTGATAACGTGGTCTGGTTTTGTAAAAACACCACAAATTTACATAACATATGAAAAAAGCTCTCCCTGCAGAGAGCAACAAGTTTAATAAAATATGTAAACATGTTACTGTTCCTGAACAAAAAACAACAATAAATCAGTTGTCACTATGGCAACAGATCAAATTAGAAACAATTGAGGTTTTTTTTTGCATTACTTACTTTATTTTCAAAATATTTCTCAGTGGAAGGCATTTTATTTTTTTAAGTTGACATTCTTGTACAGTATTTGTATTTCTGTTTCATTGATGTATTTTTGGTTGGCAATGTTTATCGTAATTATATCATGCTTACCCTTGAGCGCCATGTCTAATCTCCTTTCATATAATTTTTCTGACGTTGACATCAATGACAATTAAGACATTTCAATTAAATTATTCGATAATCATGGCATTTCCAGGCAAAAAGCATTGGTTTTGTATTGATCTTTACGACCATGTATTTGCTTGGATCTAATCGATGCCAACATTCCCAGTACTGCCCACCTTTAATCGAAAGCACATCCAGTCCCCATGCTTAAGAGGGGACCTTAAACGGACAGTATGTAATATGTGGTGCCTCCAAGTGGTACAAACAACTTTCAGTAAACATGCTTTTTGGGAATACTAGGCAAAATTCAATGCTGATTTAAAAAAAAAAAAAAAAAAAGGTCAAGAAACGTTTTCTTTTTCACAGTGGAATCCATACCCTGTAGACCCCGACATGTTTGGCGGGCATCAAGCTGCTACACAACAATCATTTAACACTGGTTTTCCTTCGAATTAGACAACAATGCCCTCTTGTGGTCAAATATTACACACTGGGGTTCAAGGTGAAACACTTATTTTTGACTGAAGGAAAAACAATGCCCAAATTGAGGCAATCAGACACAAAACCGGTCGACAATTTGTTCCGACATTAGGCTCCCAAGAAGTGCAATCTCGTAATGGCTGGACAGGCACTCAGCAATTTGCAAACAAGGCATTGAAAAGTTTAATTTACATCCCTTAAAGGCCTGTGATTGGCAAGGCCTTCACTGTGTACTTCATGTACGCATATAAAAATGTGGAATGTGACTTTTAAAGTCTCTGGAGGAAAAGTAGAAAAAAGCTGCTCCACAGTCAGCTCAACTTAAAACACTCTTTCCTTTTTCATGCGCTTTCTTCCGAGTGGGCCACCGGGTGCTGTTTGGCATCATTAAGTTAAGTAAAGTTTAACTCGAGGGGACTTGTTGTTAGATGTGAGCCGGCTGGAGGTTGTGGACTCCCGTTTATCGACATTATGCTTCCAACTATTGATGGCGACCGGGGAGCGATGGCCTGTGTTGGCTATCTCCCCTGGGTGCACTTGGATGGTTTCTTGGCTGCAACAAACTGTAAGGGAAGCTTTAATAATCCAGTCTGAGCAGATCAAAATGGTTCCGCTTTCGCTCTCCCGGTTTATTCATGAGTGAATAGCATATGGTGGATACACACATTTTGTCACTTGTCATGTTGCCCCATCTTGCATGTGCATTGGAGAAATAGACATCCATTGACATGACAGCTAATCATGTGATACACACAGGCAGTAAATGCTCTGGCGCTTATAGCACACTGTAGAGCTGCGTGGAAATGTCATAGTAGTATATGCCCGGAACTCAGGAGTGTCAGACTAATTTCTGCTCAGGGGCCATGTAGTATAAAAACCATTGCTAGTAGATTAAAGAGAGAGAGAGAAAGAAAGAGAGAGAGAGAGAGAGAGAGAGAGAGAGAGAGAGAGAGAGAGAGAGAGAGAGAGAGAGAGAGAATGAAAGAGTTATCAAGGGAATGAGAGAGAGAGAGTAAAACAGAGAGGAAGAGAGACATATATATGATGAGAAGGTGAGAGGAGAATAAGACAGATAAACAGATTAACCCAGAAAAGGAGAGTAAATAAGAGAGAGAGCAAGAAACATACACTGAGAGATCAATAAATACAGATAAATGGAGAAAGAAAGAGAGAGAGAAAGAGAAAAAGAGCAAAAGAAAAGCAAAAGAGCAAGCAAGATAGAAAAAGACAGAGATAGAAAGAGAGGGGTAAAAAGACAAATAGAGAAAAAGAAAGCAAAACAGACAGACAGATGGAGAAAAAGAAAGATAAAAAGAAAGAAGAAGAAAATAAGATGAGAGAGAAAAAAGGAAAAGACAGCAAGCGAGATAAATAGAAAGAGAGAGAAGGTGTCCCCATGCTTTGGCGACATTAAGTGGACGTATTTCAAACAGCACCTCATTTTTCCCTCTTACTTCTCAGCGTTGTTTCACAGACTGGATTCAATCTCTTGGTGGGCCTGACCCAGCCAAAGGCTGCAGGGTTGATGTGGGAAGAGAGTTTAACATGGACATAGGACACCATAAAACATCAGACTATCGTAAGATAAAAAACATCAAATATCAAACAGGACAGAGAAAAATAAACATGACAATGCAGCAGCCTCTCTTTTCAGGCAAATGGTTGAGTGATTCACAAGGTGATAAGACTCTTTGAAGCAGGAAAAATATTTTACTCAACTTTATGAACCCTATCTAATTACAACAATTATGATTACAATTCTAATTCTAACATTGTAGTAAATGAATAATAAATGTATTTACAATCAACCCATCAAGCATTCTTTTATTTATTTTATTTGTTGTATTGTAATAAAATGGTCAAACTGCCCCGCTTAATTTGACCCATCTCATCTTGAGACCTGGATGTTGATTCGAACACGTGGAGGAGGAAAAAGTTCCTCCTTGCACCAAATTTAAAGATTTTGCTCAGGTATCATTACCCGCTTCAACGTTGCATGACGATTGCTAAAGCAGCCTTTGCGTAATCGTTCTGACAAACAATCAGTTGACGAGAGCAAAACTTATTCGGCGATTTAACAATTTGTGCGAACCCTGAGTGAAAGTGAAAGGAAGTGGCTGTTTGCATGCCAATGACTGTGTGTGTTTCGGAGGAGCAGCGTGTTGTGTAACTGGATATGTCAGCTAGTGTGTGCCAATAAGTTGTGTGCCGCAAGAACCCCACGATTCCTACTGTCACATTTACACATTCTTTGTGTAAATATCGTGTAGATTATAACTTAACCTTATCCTCCTTGTTTTATAACCTTATCTTCTCTGTTCCTTATCTTCTTGGTTTCTTTACCTCACTGTGAATGTGTCAAACTGGAGTGTCATGCCCAATTTCGTTGTCTCAATATGTTAACCCATTTTGTAACAATGACAATAAAGGTATTTTCTATTCTATAGTCTATTCTATACTATTCTATTCTATTTACGTCTCGAGTCCGCCCCTACCCAACCTTCGTTTTTTTTTCTTGCTTCGGCGAGACCTTAGATCATTTATATTAGGGGATATAAAGGGGCAATCTGTTCAAGTTAACCAGTTCGACAATAGTCCGCATGTTCACACGAAAGGCAGGGATGTCGGCATTAGTTTGCCGTAGAGGAAACGGGCCGCGCACAAACATTCTTGTCCTAATTAGGACAAATCGCGGTCATTTCACTTGCAAACGTTGTGTTTTCATGTTCAAAATAAACCAAACATAAATTAAAACGCTTCTGTTGCGGCATCTGCTTTGTGTATGAGAAGTTGTCACATTATGAATATTAAATTAGCAACTTCTGGAGGAAGGGGGAAGCTTGTCCTATCTTGTAAATGTTTTGTTTTTTTAATCGGAATCACCTGTTCATGGATAAAACTTTGGTCGTGTACATGGACTACTGTATTTATGTATATAGTGTATTTCTTTTACCCAAAAAAACAACTGAAAGTTTGGGTGTGTGTCATAGAAGAGGTTTTACCATATTATCCAAATACATTGATTGTAATGCGATTTGAACCTTGGTCATGACAGAAAACACATTGTTACCACTGGACCACCAGTGATTTACTCGACATGTGAAAAGGCATTGAGTTATCTCTAAATCACACTACCTTTGGTACCAGAGACGAATGTTAATATCGACGTGCATTTCACATATTACAATACAATAAATGTGTCACTTACAAAGCTTAAAAAATAGAATGGGATTCGTTGTTGTTGTAACATGTAAAACTCACAATGTAATTTAACATTTGTTTCTGGTACCGTGATTAAAAAAGTGCGACAAAGAGATCAAATCTAGTGTATATTCAAATGTAACCTATAGATCTAATACTCCAGTGATTAGAATTCTGTGCTCTCACCGCCGTGCTCCGGGTTAGATACCCGTTGCATCCAATCAAAAAGAAAAGGTAAACACAATTTTATCCTGATTTTTCATTTAAAAACTAGGGTTGCATCAAACATGAACGGCCGTTATCACCGAACAAATGTGCCACTTATATGAATTGTTTTATAAAAAAAAATGGACCTGACTTGCATAACAACGAGCTTTTAATTACAACCCACAAATTGTGTGGCATTGACAATATACATTACAGACACTACCCTACTTACGACCATTCGGCTTACAAAAAACAGTATATCCGAAAAACAAAATTCGGGATGTCTAAAAATATCCAGACATTGCTGTTAGTTAGATTTTGTATTGTGCGCTTTTTTCCGAGTACAGGACATTACTGCAGTGCTTTTCTCCGCCGCTACTTGCGTGTGGCGCTGTGAGAGCTCACCAGGCATCCACCTCGAAGAAGAAATCCGCTTTCTCTTCCTAGTTCGTGTGTAAACATTCTATACTGTCTTTACAATGTCTATACTATCTCCAGCGCACTAAAACGTTCAACATTTTTTTTGTTTAATATCTCACGCATCCATTCAATATGGTTGGTGTAAAGTGTAAAGAAGAAGCGAGCCGTTTCTTTTAAGATGAAAGTGGAGTAAGAAAACATCATGCGATTGAGAAAATGGTTGGAATGCTTTTTTTCAGCCACTTTTTATCACGGAAAGTAAGTTATACTTAACTCTATTTATATTTATAGAGCACAATATTATATAAAATGTTTATTTTTACTGTACAAAACACTACAGATAATTTATACAAGCCCTAAACATACTTATACAAACCTTAATCATACAAAATATAGCCCTGAAGCAATCTCCTTCTTGAGTAGGGCAGTGTCTGTATATTGCTCAGCCAAGCACTGGGCTGGACTTCAACCACTGCATCTAGAAAATTCAGGTATGATGCAGACCATTTTCTGAAGTACCATATTTTTTTTATAATTTAGTAGACACTCAAAATAAGGAGACAAGACCTTTATTAATTTCAAACACGCAAGGAGAACAGAAGTCTGTACAAAAAACTCTTAAGTCACAAAAAATCCAATCTGCTCTATAGGTTCTCACCTGAGCCCTTCCTTTCGTTTTATCAAATATCCTTAGGTTACCTAAAGTTGGTACGCCCCAAAGGGTGTGCCTTTCAAAGAACACCACCGTTGTTGGACAAACATGTAATACGTGCATTCAAGTCAAAATTATATGCAAAGTACATTGCAGATGTCCAATAGTCGAATTAATTTCTTTTTGTAAGTAAGCGCATGTAACTTATCAATATCGAAGGGATGGAAAGATCTCAGGTGACCAAGACTGAGGTTGCACAGGAAGTCTGATGATTTTCTCTAAGTAATAATGCCGTGGAACAAACAAGGGGAAAAACACACTTCTTCATAGATGGATTGTATTTTGAAGATAGTCGTACCCTATGCTAACTCAGATCATCGGGGACGTTAGTTGGTACGTATTTTGATCTTCACGATCCAATGTTAATATCACTAATACAGTTCATAACGATAGTAACTGATTTCAGAGCAAAGTTTTGTTCTGCTGTTGTTGCTGTCATGCACTTTCCGGACAAATTTTCAACATGTTACCTAGTGTTTACTATGTTTGTGTACTGTAATGATAAATCAAATTCACTCTGGTCATCCTGAACGGGGGATTACACTTGTGAGGTCCCTTCTCAAGGTTTCTTTTTTACCTCGCGCTGAGGTTTTGAGTTGTTCCTTGCCCGCATGTTGGTTTAAGATCAGGTAATTGTGTCATTGTAATCCTGTGCAGTCCTTTGATATATGTTTGTGATTAAAGGCTATATAAATAAATGTGACTTGACTTGACATGTTTCATTGCCAATTTCTTGTTCAAAATAATGCATTTGGGGCCCGACTATGTGTAAATGTGAGCGGCTTTATGATGCCTGTGAGCTTATGGCCTCAATTTCCCTCCATATATTTGTTTATTCTGTTGTTATTTTTTTCCTTACGATGCTCGAGTATTTACCAAAATTTCGGGAAGAGCGTCACACGTCAACAACACTTCAGCCAGGGGTCGAGGAGGACGTCGACAAGCAGCCTCAATAAATTGCTTCATCATCCTGACTAAAGCGTTTTAAGAGTAATTGAGACATGGCTCAAGGTGAAAAAGAGGAAGAAGGGGAGTAAAAAAAATTCAAACAGACGCTTCTTCATTGCCTTTTATTTCCTGACCTGGAGTCAACGCAACAGCTGCGACTTCCCAAACAAAACCTCTTGTCTTTTGTCTCAGGACAGAAAACGAGCAATGGAGAAAAAAGGCGGTTTTAGCCTCTTTTTGTTCTCTGCGTGAAAGCGTATTATGTTGTTTTCTATGCTTGATCTGGTCTTATTGCTTTCAGCTTGGCGGTTCAAGAAAATGCGTAACATAAAATGTGGAAATAGCTCTCTTCATCTGTGAAGGGCGAAAAGCCGGAGGGGATTCGGCTAGCTAACTAACTAGCGACTACATTGAACGGATCCCTAAACCATGAAGGCCATACGGGCACCATTCCATGTGGTGTGTCGTGGCCAGGTTCAGCCTGGTAGTTCCCATCCCTCTCCAGGCCAACAAATAATTCCACCCCGTCTGGAACCTGGGATATTTTAGGGTTAAGGCGAATGTGCTAACCACTGCACTATGGAAACACAATGACTATGTCACCTTTTATTTCATGTTAAATTATTAAATGCGACTAACTAAATAGGATGATCTGTCTCTGGACTGGATTGCACACTACTATAATTCAGAGGTAGGACTATTGACCAAAAGATTTTGAAGCAGAGCTGATAAAAGCACATGGTTTATCAAGCTGTCCATGTTGGTCAGCTGGCATGGCGAACACGCCACGCCGTTAGCCGCTAGCTACAGCAGATGGAGCGTTACACATCACCCTTTTTGGAATTCATGTCATTGCCACGTGCAGTACTGGAGTGGAACAATGGCGCCTGGTTTTGCTTTGATTTGCAATTTTCTTTGTTTTGTTTGTTTCGTATTTGTGCAGGGTTTGTACAGATTAAAATCATTAAAAATGCTTGAGATTTAGTGTTCTGTATTCAAGGATTGAAAATTAATTGTTCTGTGCCACAATTCTCAACAAGCCTGCTTAAAAATGACGCCGATACTGCTCTCTGGTTGCTTTGCAATTGCATTACTTCTTTCATGAGTAACTGCAGCTGACATTAGTTCGTATGACATTATCCTATGAAGGGTCATCACACCCTACGATTGCACACAAGAGGACTGGTGCATGCTACACCTAAACAGGGCAACCATGTGAATTAGTGTACTGATTATGTATCAGTTTTGGACATTTATTATGGGCCATGCCAATATTTAAGGTAGCGCTTCCCTGTGGTAAAGTGTAATGGAAAGACCTTCATATAACTGTAATTTTAAACCCAGCACCTACAGCATATGGGGAGGGATCTCTCTCTCTCTCTCTCTCTCTCTCTCTCTCTCCTTCTTACTTTCCCTTTTTTGGTCACATAATCCTTGGCTCTGATTTCCACTCACTCCTATTGTCTCTTTCCCTGATTGCACCTGAGTCACCTCTCCTGCTCACTATTTAAGCACTCCTGTTTTGGGGCACGTTTGCCAATTTGTTGCCATTCTTTTTCTAGCGTTGTCTTAGCCTTGTCTTGTTTTCAGTGTACCAAACCCTTGCCACCTTTTCCGACCACAAATTCTTCCTGCCGAACATTTGGACTTCCACCAACGTGAGTTTCCTGGATCACCGAAACATTGCCGGCCCCTGGACCTTGACAACTGCCACTAGTGAACAAGATATGGTTGCGTCGTATTTCGTATCACTTGTGTACCGAACCTGGTCCAAATAAATGACGCATTGTTGCCTTAATCCTTACTTCTGCTACTTATGCTTCCGCCCCACTCCGAGCGTTTCTTTGACGTCAATGGAGTTTCCTAAATCTGCTGCCGTCTAGTAGCCATCATTGGTATTGCATTCTCTATAGTGAATGAATGGATTCTATGCATTTTGATATAATTCCTATGTCGTGTTCCCCCTAGCGGCCGCAGTGAGCATGACAGCCGGCCAAAGGTATTAAATGGGTATCCATTGACTTCAATGGAGTTTCTTAAGTCTTCTGCAGCCCAGCAGCTGTTCTTGGTATAGCATCTCCCAGTGGAAATAAAGTGATCCCATTCATTTAAATGGGCTTTCTATCTCATGCGTCCCCAGAGGCCGTGGTGAGCTGTACGTTTTTTGTTTGTTTTGTTTTTATTAAAGGGATATGGCAATTCTTTCTGTACTTGATTTTTAACCCCTCTTTCGTGTTGCTCACTATTCATGGATTCTCTAAGGGTCTTTTCCTCTCTTATTCCCTCCCTCATCTCTCGTCTCTCCTTCAGCTTTCTGCTTTGCATTCTTGCCTCAGGGTGCCGCTGCACCTACTGTCAGAGTGGGTGGGGAGTCCAGATCAATGTTTCTAATGCAGTGCTTTAGCATACAAAGAGAGAGCTTGATACAGCCCGTAGGGAAATCATGTAATGGACTATTTATACTGAAGGCTCCTGAAGCTTGCATTGCATTTGTTCTCCCGCCGTTTATTTATTTTTCTTCAGCCCAATTCTGTCTGGCGTGCCGAATGGGGCCTGATGTCGGACGGGAGCTTCTCTATTATGCAGCCTCATTGAGTAAAGAAGAGCGCGAGGGCAGCCCTTCGGAACACCTTCTAGTCGATACCCGTCGTATGTTTGTTTCCAGTCTACGTTTGATTCGGCCCCAGATGACATTTATCTCACTGCTGACCTTTGCCGCTAGACGACTGGCGGATCACATCATTGCGCCTCAAATGTACGCCACCTCCATGCTGATAAATGACTTTGACAAAAAGAAGCTGTCCTCCTCGCTTCTTACATAAGGGCAAGTCAAACAGAATGAATGCCCTAGTCCACTCTTTGAGGAGATTGAAACTCTGAGAGCAAGACGACTGGTGAGATTAATCCTAAATGAGATGATTCTTCATCCCAAACCTCAGAATGATTGAATTGAATGCAGAGAGTGTCAATAGGTGGACTCTGGTTTGGTTCTGAACTCAAGACTTTCCTCTTTTGTAAAATAAAAAAGCTAAAAAAAATAAATGGATACATCAAAAAACTAGGAGGGTAAATTTCAAGGTTGCAAAAACGTTTTTATTTAATCTGGGATGTGCTAATGATGACGTATGAAAATACATTGGATTTCATCTTATCATCACACTATTTTTTTCACAATGTCAGAGTCAAATGTTAATTTTGTCTAATATTTTCTTCTATTGCGTTCTAAGCATCGTAAGTCACACATATTGTTGAATATGTGCAGTTATAATCAAAATAATTTCTTGACAACATAAACTATGAACACAATACAGACATTAAGTGTACAATATATTGGTTTAATGTGTTTCAAAGTCCAATACTTTGTCAAATTAACCAAAGAGTATCTTTCAGGACAATTATTTGTTGTCTCATGTCTTTAACATCTGTCTCTGGTACCATGACTAAAATAGTGTTATAATGAGATAAAACCCAATGCCTTTTGATATGTCATCTGTATCACTGGTTGTCCAGTGGTTAAGTCGCACCCAGGTTCGATTCCTGTTCCATCCAATGATTTGAGATTGTCATCAACAAATATCGACTATCGATCATTTTACATATACTAAAAAACCATGTGTATAATGCACAGTGCACACCATTACTTTGAGTTATTATTTAGTTTAAAAACATTATGTTATACACATAAAAGAATATGGTAATATTTTCACACTTCTGCTGTTGAAAAGCTAAAACTCTAGGGACTTGAAGAGTACATATTGTATCTGATCTTTTGATAATTGCTTGCTGGGCATCCTACTTGAGCGAGGTTGTGGGGGCCATGGGAGCCACCAGGGAGTGCCAGATTTGGTTGTTTTTTATTGGTGGTATCTTCACTCGAAACCTAGGTAAAGACATTCCCCGAGGCCTCAAGTATGACTGTAAATTTTCACAAAAATCGATTCATCTGTTTTGGAGTCTATAAACCGCATACGAACACACACACACACACACACACACACACACACACACACACACACACACACACACACACACACACACACACACACTCAAATCAGGATTTATAAAGTTGTTTGAATAGATGGATTAGACATATTAGATTATATATATATTAAATAAATATTATATTTGTATTGGATTAAACTGATACTAGAATTAATGTGTACGGTAGATTGGGCTCAATTTAGATTAGATTTAGATTTAGATTAGGTTAGATTTAGATTTAAATTTAGATTAGATTTAGATTAGAATTAGATTCGATTAGATTTAGATTGGATTTAGATTAGCTAAATCCTCAAAAGTCGGCCAATCGTTTGACAATTCATTTGCTGATTAACCAGGTAATAGAATAATCGTCAACCATCCAGAGCTACTTTTTTTGTTACTGATTAGCGCAACATGCTGCCGGTTTGAAATGCATTTCTGAAATAACATGTGATTAATATGATATTATTATGTTATTACTGTGCTATTCACAGATATATGAACCCCATCGACTATGTTATGACCAGGTTGTAACTATTAGAGGAGGTTAAAACAGGCTCAGTCAACAAGTAAAAAATCAAATTTCTTAGAAAAAACAAGTGGTCTTAGTGGACTACCTGGTGTCTGAAAGTGCTACGTTGGAGACCACTGATCTGGGGAGTCCTGCCTGATTTACTCAACAAAACACTGTAGCCAAATAATTCGTTGATAAACTGCTTTACTTGTCTATAAATACATTAACTGTGGTGTGTCCTGGGCAAGCACAGCCTGGTGGAGCCCATCCCTTTCCAGGCCAAATATCGGACTCAGCCTTAAACAGACAGTTTCTTTTTTGACACCGGAATTTTATCCATGGCCAGGCTGTTGTAACACTTAGTTTAACCCCTCCACTTTTGCCATTTCTGGCGATCCAATCGGAGCCCCTTTGTGTTTGCACAACCGGCCGCAGCCCTCAAGCTGCCATTTGCACAAAGACTCGGATAAACGTATGCCAGCTTCCTATAGATTTCCCGCCGGTGCGCGTTTCCTCCATTGATCACGTCCAGCAGTTACTCGGAAACCGAGGCATGACGCTGACCAGATGATAGCATTTAAGCGTCATGGCTCGACGTTGACTGAAATCCCTAAAGCAAAATACCACCCCCCCCCCACCCCCCAAAAAAAAGGTTTCTGCTTCCACGCCGATGTAAAAAAAGCACGGTTCCGAACTTGCAGCCAGCCCTGTTTTTTTCATTGAAGAGCTTGATAATTTTGCTTGGGTTCTGTTGAAAGGTTTCCATAAAGTATTCGATTAACGTTCGCTTCATTTCGCAAAGGTAGCCACGAGCATACTAATCATAAAGCCCCTGCGCCTTGGCCCGCCCTTGTTCATAACAAATCATTTCTGCCATGCATTGTCATGCTCCCAGAGTCCATCTTTAAGGTCTATACCGACTGGATATTAGTGGATATCAAACATGCGCCTGCCGCTTCATTAAGTGCATGCATGCTTGAGCAGCGTTGGGGGAGATAAAGCAGAACGCGTGATGGTTATGTGTGAAGATGAGTTATGGCCCAGGACACCTATTTGTTATCCATCAGCAACGGCGAGACAAACTGCATTTTGTGTTTCGAGTCACATAGAAGCTGTAGATTGCAGGTCTCACTGCATTCTAACTGATTCCATGAAAAGTAATGTTTTGAGGGAGTGGTATAGAAAGAATTGAAACAACTGATCAAAAACCACCCTCATTGCTGTGCTCTGTATTTGTTGTAATTATTGGAAGCTATGTTTGTTTCTGTTCTGTTTTTCAGTCTCACCATATTTATATAGTACAGGATTTGGGGAAGCATTGCTTACGAGCCAAATTTGGCTCTTTTCATGAGTACTTCCGGCTCAAGGATACAAATCTACCACTAGCAGCAGGAGCGCTTTTCTACTTTTGGGTCTGGTAAGAAGAAATGTCATTAAGATTTTTTTCCTTCTGTCTTCTATCACTTCCTGGATAATTTATCTAGCGTAGTTTGTGCAAGTTACAAAAAACTTTGACTTCGAAGATAATCGTTTGCAGGTTCCAAAGATTGCATCTATAAAAGGGAATGGAGGATAAAATTGTCACGGTTGCCATGTCGCCCAATTGGTCCCAGCCATGTGGCGCCAGGTTCTGTCACGGTTGCCATGGCTCCCAATTGGCCCCGCCCATGGACACCGGCTGAAACGCGTTGACAGATTGCTCCCTAGGAGTACTTAAACGCTGTCCTTTGAGCTGTTTGTTGTCAGAGCGTCTGCAAAACTCCTGCTAGACTGTGTGTGATATGCCAAGTCCTGTGAATTTGCCTGTGTTTTGATTGAATATTTTCGGCCCGATCTGTTTGATTTTGACCATTCCTTAGTTCTGATTTTGATCTACTTCCGCGACCATCGATCCCCTGATCGAGTTGCGCTCATTCGTCCTCTCCCCAATAAACTGTGAGTACGTTATGTGATTGGGTTCTCATTCCTGTTTCCTGTCCTGGTTCGTGACAGAAATATAACTTTCATTCGGAAGATTGGGAAAGTGGCCAGTCACGTGGCTGAAGGTAATAACATTGATATCCTTCTGGTTTGCTGTAAATAGTGATATTTTTATGAAGTAAAATTGAATTCATTACTCACAATAAAAAATGCCAATCAAAATAAACGTTAACAATAATAAGTAACTACAAGAAGGAGACACATACTAATTGGGATATTTATTGATCTTGGACAAAGGCTCTGAAATTATCATTATCTCATATATAATTTATGAAAACGTCAAACCTTATACGGTGAATTAGCTTTTGTCTAGAGATCCGGTTTGTGTCATGAACCGGAACCGGATCAGGACCCAAATGTGTGACTTTTTCACACAAGCCTTTTATTTTACGGGAAATAGGGAGTCATGCACGTTAGGCAGCAGTCTGGCATGGAATGATAGGAAGCTAGAGGCCGACGAGATGCATACCAATTGCCAGAGCAGATATCGGACTGGGGGGTTCAATACCGGACAGGATGGGACAGACAGGATTGATATCAAAACAGGGTATCGAAATTAAACAGGACAAACTAGATGGGAACCAAACTGGAAACCAATATTAAACAGGACAAAATTAACGGAAACCATACTGGGCAGGAAATACCAACAGGAAACAGGACCGAGTCAAAACCCACGCCTTGCTGGGCAGAGGTTCGTTGACGGACTGACAAAGGAAGAGTGAGAGAACTGAGCTTGAATAGACTGAAAGCCAATATGTCAACGAGTCGCAGTTGGCGCCACACGGGCGGGGCCAATTGGGCGTCATTTTAACTGTGACAGTTTGATGTATTTGTTTGATTTTGTCTTGAAATATATGGAGTCACCCTCACTGAAAAAAAAAAAAACAACTTGATATTTTACTGTCACGGCTATCTGCTCGAGAGCCTATAAATCAGTCAAACAATCTTAATGCAAATCACAAAACTACTGCCATTCCTGCCTAGTTAACGATCTTGCTGAGGGATTTTTCCCCCAGAGATAGGCATGTCATCTCACATGTACCAGTTGTTAGTGTGACAATTTTTGGTGCCACTCTTTTTACCAGTTGGCCTTCATGGAGGTCTCCAAAAAGGTTAAGCAAGTAGTAGTGCCCATGTTCAGTATTTATCTATCGAAACAGTAATCCAGTCATGAATTCTTGTTAGAGCTTCGATATTCTATTTTATATGATTATTGACAGCTGGCTAAATAGCCAGTTAGCGTCTTGGTGGTGATGAGGCGAAGCAGTAAATTATTCTTCATCCAGGAGTATTTATTCAGAGTTTCATACCTGCCCATTAAATTTCGCAGCGCTTAACAAATCCATTTTTGGAGTAAAAGTTAATTTGCTGAAAACTCATTCAGTCTTTATTACATATCATTGCGAGAACACAAAATTAGATATAAAATTGTTTTCACTGTCATAATAACAACATAGTTCACAACAAGATTAGATATGGCACTCCAGGTAAAACAAATAATAAAGTCTTAAGAGGAAAAAAGCATCAAAGGTATGTCAGGACAAATTAGGATAAATATCGTAAAAAAAGTCTGAAAAAAAATGATTCATCACAACAAAAAAGTGCAAAAACATTTTGCAGCAGTCAAATTCCCAGAAAAGCCAATAAGAAATATATGAATACCCATATTTTTATACGTAGGCAAGATATGTATTTTTCACAGTCGTATGCGCTTGTGGTTAAGGTCCTGGTAAGGAAACGCTGTTAGGGGCCTGCTAGTCCTTGTTTCAATGGACCTGTAGAGCTTACCACTACGCACTAGGTAAGAAGAGTCCTCTATAATGTTTTTGGCTCTGCTGCGGGGTTGCAAGCTGGCAATATCTTCTGGAATGGACTGAGAGCAGCCAATTATTTTCTAGGCTGTCTTGTATGTTTTTTCCCGTCTTCTGCTGTTCTCCCAGTATACCACACCATGACGATGTATGCCAGAAGTTCTCCACTGTCTCTTTTAGGACACCAGTCACTTCTGTCATTCTTGATTTGCTTAAATTACTATTGCTCATTTTTAAAAGTAGGGTATTTTTGCACAGGAAAAAAAAATGTGCGTAATTTGTTAACTTTTAAATTTAACATACTCCTTTGAACTATTAGCCCAATTGTGCAGCCTTCAGGGAAAGTCTATTATGAATCCACTGCACCCACTCGTAACTTGTTTGGCATGTAACAATAAAACATAGACTAAAACCTGAGATATTCTGTTTAGTCACACTTGCACTGCTATTATTTCAAAGAGTACGGCATGTATGGATCGTTGTGGTCTAATCCGTGAATATAGGCAATGATAACTTTATGTAAAATCAGGAGTCTGTATGTTGTACACAGTTGCCACCTGTAATAGAAAAGCTTGCCATATTCCTGCTCTTTTTCATCCTAAGATGTTACTTATGATTACACAGTGATGTAGAGTTTCTCAACGAGTCATTTAGTAACTGGTGTCGCAGGTGCCAATCAGAACACAGGAATTAGAAACACTAGAATGTCAGTACATAATGAGCTTTTTGGTTTTTCTCCGCATTACTCATTTCTCCTTCTCTTGAAGTTGAGAAGCACTTGAGAGAAAGTCAAGGAGAAGGACAGTGAATGATTCATGACTGAGCACCGCCGCCAAATGAACAAGCTGTGAACAGAACCTTTCCGTGCCTGCCATTGACACACTCTTAAATAAAAAACTAAACACTGAAAAAGAAACATTTTCCTTTTTGCAAGGCAAAACTGGGACATTTAGGACAATGAACCGTTTTTCCATTTTGAAATAAAGGTTGGAAATTCATCACACTTGAGTGCTTGGCTGCTGCTGCTGCTGGAAAAAAAACCCAATAATAATCATAAATTATAATCTGCCGTGCGGTTTTGTTGGCTTCTATAAATTCTATAAATCAATCATTCGAACAGCTTTGACAGCTGTAAAGATGTATCAGGAATGAATGGTTTCATTCGCCAAGCCGAGAAGCTTATTTAAAAAACATTTTTTTTTTTTTTTTGCCTTGGCTCCTTTAAGCCTCCTTTGAAAATCCTCAGCTGATCCATAACCCTGTGGTTCAGATTCTGACCGGGACAACGAGATCAGAATAAATCAGTCCAATCTGAATGGCTTTCCACAGGCTCCCAGGCAGTTATGGGATGGACTTGAATTTTTGGCTACAGCTTTATAAATTACGCAGGGCTCTGAGTCTTAAAAGAGTCAATCATATAAACCAGGTAGGTCTCCAGACTGAAGTCAATAAAGGGAGCCCAGTGTTCGAAACACATGGTAAAGCAGCATTGGTCTGCAATGCTGCCATTAAGGTGCTGTCTGGAATTTGAAAATGTTTCACGTGCTGACACCATCTTCTGGCCCAAATAATCATTGCAGCCTTTGCCAAGACTCTTCTTTTTTCATCTATTTGAGGGTTTGGGGTTAGAAAAGCCAGTTTTCTAAAAAGACTCAGAATTCCCATCCCTACAACAGACTACTCGAGCTAGATTTATTTTTTTGAACTCTTTTATATTGTTTACTGCTGATTATCATTTTATTATAGTGTTTATTGTTTAATTTTGTTGCACTTCAAGTGTATGGAAAATCTGTTTGTGGTGAGGTGGAATGAATATTACAAGGTTCTATAACACAACTACCTCTCTGTTCTTCTCTATTCAACTGACCAGAATACTGCTCTGATAACTTCGAAGCACGGCGGGGCAGTGGTTGGCGCATGTGCAGGCACAGCTCTAAGATCTTGGGAACCTCCTGTGAGGGTTCAAATCCAGCTCCAGACTTCCTGTGCGGAGTTTGTATGTTCTCCCCTTGCTTGCGTGGGTTTCCTCCGGGCACTCCGGTTTCCTCCCACATTCCAAAGACATGCATTTCAAGTGGAATGGCCGGTCCAAATCGTCCCTAAGTGTGAATGAGCGAGCGAGTTGTCTGTCCCTGTGTGCCCTGCAATTGGCTTGCAACCAGTTCAGGGTGTCCCCTGCCCACTGCCCGATGATAGCTGGGATGGGCTCCAGCACCCACGCGACCCTACTGAGGATAAGCGATGCAGCTAATAAGATGAGATGAGATGAGATAAGAAGTAGGACACAGCTTTACATGCCTCCCTCGCCTGCATGTGTCCAATGTGCACTGTGTAGCACAATGCAGGAAAGATAATAGTGCATGTGTTTATGGTTCAATTGTAAGTTATGTATTCAAACCCTTTTATACAGGGAGTGGATAAGCCTGTGGCCAAAGGAACAAGCCTGTTATAATAGAGGCCATGATTTTTATTTTTAGAAACTGTCCTAGTAATTCTCTTAATTTAATGATTACACCTCAATTAAACAATATTTGGGCATGCACAGATGATTGATATCTGGAACCGAGTGCAACTCTGAACAGAGTCAAATCAGAATGGTTTTGGTTTGGTATTTGTAAGGCATCTCTGAAATTCTTCCAACATTTGTAATCATTTTTCAACATAGTCGAATTTCTATAAACAATATGTTTTCACTAAAGAACCTATTTAATCACTTAAATATGATTGGTACAAGGAGACTGAGATAAGAAACTCGCTTAAATAGGTGGTGGGTGGATCAATTCAAATATTAATACAAAGAAAATACTTGGATTGGATCAATATTATTATCTTGATATCGATACTTCACCCCTACAATAATTTCCTCAAAGCACCACTTCCATATGTAGATAGCGCAGACCTTCTTTCTCTCACCCATCTCCCTCGGCAACTCTCTGTAGCCCCTTTTCTACAACACGGTTATGGCCCATGCCTAGCCCATCCTCTACCGTCCTCTACCGGCCTCTGGTCCGGGAACCTCTTCCATTATAGGTCGATGCTGTGTCTGTACGTCATTTCAGCATCATATTTAGCGCGGATCTTCGGCTCAAATCTTGGTGCGAACAAGAAGCACAGTCACACTCACACAAGCGGCAATGGATGAACAGGCAGCGGAGCAGCTAGTTAGGATACACTGGACCTCTTCAGAAGACCAAGGGGCTTCATTTTGGTGTGGTAGCTATTATTTCAAATAGTGTTTGTTTGTGGCATAACACAAACACGCAACGCTAGTTTAAAAATGGGGGAGGACAAACTGAACCTAGTTTTCTTTACTACCCTCTCTAAGCAATTAATGGTAAGAAATGCCCCAACGTAGCACACTACTCAGTTGTCTGCAGTGACGCATGTGATGATAAAAGTCCCCAGTCCGGGGTTTAGAACCTCAACAGGAAGGGTAACTAAGGCCAGGCTCCCAGGGAATAAGAACCGGTTTCTTTCTCATGATGGAAAACCAAAATTAGGCCGGGCAAGGCGAGGAAGTTCAGAACCGTGTAGTGGAAAAGGGGCATAAGTTTATGCCTGGGTGTGTGACTGTCAGGCATATTTTTTGTCATGACCGGAACAAACAGTGGACCCAAATGCATAATGTTTCACACAACACTTTATTAAGGGATCGGGTGGATCAGGGAGAGAGAGGTAAAAACAGCGATCTGGTGCTCGTTGGGGATGTGGAACAGGAAGCCCCCCGTGGCCGGTGACAGATGGCGAGGCGGACACCTGGGGCCGGGGAGCAGAGCGTGATCGTAGATCGGAGCAAGTCGGGTAGCCGGGACGGGAGAACAAAGCGTGGTCAGGAATCGGAAGCGAGTCAGGAAACCGGAGACGATCGGGATGCCAGTGGCAGGGGACCAATAGCAGGAATCAAGGGAAGGAATCAGGCAGGAAGACGAGTTGGGAAGGCAGGTCGCGGGATGCAGGAACAAGTGGGAATCAAACCAGGAGCCAGAATCAGAAGTGCTTGCCTTGCATGAGCTGAAGTACGCTGACGGACTGACAAAGAGTGACCGGAGAGGAAGCACTTAAATAGAAAGAGGGATAATTAGGACACGAGTGGCAGCTGAGGCTGAAGGAGTGAGCGCAGGTGAGCGTAATCAGAGGGGAACTGACAGGATCGTGACACTTTTAGCATCTTTCTCTACCTGACCTGCTGCTGCATCCTGCCTGACAGGCAGACGAGGGCCAAAAAGACCTGCGCATCTTTTATCAGAAGCTCAATATAAAATTTTCATCACATTATTGCTTTTTTATTTGACTTTGGTGGCTTTTGTTCTGAAACTTTTTGTAAACAATTAAAGTTTGAATTTTTAGAATACAATAAAAACTGAAACATTTTAAATCTTTGTGCCGTGTTTATCATGATTATGATCCAAATGAAGGGAATATGGTTTCAATTATTTAATGATCATGACATTTCCAAGGTAAAAGTGTCAGTATCGGATTACTATTGATTGATACTTTTACCCTACCCTGCAACAGACACAAACTGTAATTTGCTGCTGAAAAGGCCAAAACAAGCTATTGAAAGCGCAAAGAAACACTCTTATGAAGTCAAAGGTGGTTGAAAACTTCTTAATGTCAATTTCACTAAATAAAAGTTACATCTCATCCCTTGTACCACATTCGTCATGTAATCTATTTTCAGTACACAAGAAAGAACAAAAGGAATTGACCTTGGCGTTCAATTACCTGAGGAGGGAATCGTATGTATCCAAACAAACTGGAGTGTGTGTTGGAGCGACAGGGGCGTCGTTTGTATTGAATTCGGGCTTTACAGCAAGATCAATAAAGCCAATCAGCAGCAGGAAGGGCTTTTAATGACGCTGCTTGACTAATCAGAAGCAATTTACACGGGCTAACAGTCTCCACCGTGGTCCACTTGAGATCGAATCGGGATTGAAACATATATTATGTTTATGATGCACCGATTGGTACCATCGGCAAGACGACATTTAAAGTCAGGGGGAAAAATGCAGCTCAAGTTACCAATAAATTGTAGGGGTGGGCGATACTCAGTATTTTGGTATGGACCTGATTCACGTAAATACTGGGTAGAATCAATCAATACCGATCCATAACTTTTTGCCCTGGAAATGTCATGACCATTAAATAATATTGACACTTCTGCATTACTAAAATTACAATAACAAACAGCACAACTATTTTAGACACTAGGAAGTTTCATTTTTCTTAAATAACTACATTGAAAACTTCAAAGGGGTGCTACTCTCTGCGACCATCCTCAGCTTAAAATATTTATCAGTTCATTCCTCAAGTGCTGCTAAACCCATCTTTTTTCATCTTTTTTAGCGTTTGGACTCCATTTTAAACAGGATTTTTCTGACTTCCACCATTTTCAGGCTCCACTAACAGAAAAACGTGGGAACAAACATAAAATAACTCCTCCTCTCCCTTTCCCTGCTTCCTATTGTGTTGCGAATCCCGTAACAGCGATGTTAAAAGTAAGATTAAAGCAGATAAGCGCGGTGGATAAACATTTCAAAGGCTCTTTGAACTCATATTGCCATTGTTTAGACATACTTAATAGAGAAAAAATAATAATACCCTATAAAGATAAATAAAGTGGAGTTTTACTTTTGGAAGATAAGCTTCAAGAGGTCCTCCTCAATGATGAAAAGTGGCCCAAAAAAGTGTTCCGAACATTTTCTCAACCGCATCAAGCTTTTTTATTCCACTTTAATCTCAAAAGAAACGGCTTGCCTCTTCTTCACACTTTACACCGACCATAATGAATCGCTGCACAAGATCTTAAACAATAAATATGTCAATGTTCTTAGCACACTGGAGATAATACCAGACATGGTATTGATAGTATAGAATGGTTACACACAAAGTAGGAAGAGGAAGCGGATTTTTTTTTTTACCGGGTGGATGCTGGGTAACCCCTCAGAGCCACAGCAATGTCCGGATATTTTTCGACATCCCGAAAAAAATGTTCGTATCTACCGTTTATGGTAAGTCGAATGTTCTTAAGGGAGCGCTGTAATGCAATTACAGTATCTACTGTCTCTTATTGGCTCTGTTGCCATAGTGACAACAGATTTACATGATTTATTTTCAGGAATCTGTTTACATTTTTGGTTGCAGATCGTTGCTCTCTGCAGGGTGAGCTTTCTCAGGGGTTTATGTAAATCTGTGGTCTTACCACAGTGGCATACCACTTTTACCCTACATATAACACCTGACATTGGACTCTTCTGTAGTTGGAAAAAAATAAGTCCACACTGAGCTGTTCTTGTTTTTGCCTCCGCCATTTTAAGCTCTTAATAGGGGAGGACGCATAGATTTCACCCTCTCTTTTCCATAGCAGGCAGGCCAGGAAGGGAGAGGTGCTAAATTTGTGCCTGTGAGTCAAAATCGCACACAATATATTCATAAAGTAGCCGAGGGATCTGGGTGAGAGAGAGAAGGGCTGCGCTATCTACATAAAGAAGCAGCGCTTTGAGGAAATTGGTGGTGGAGCGAGGTATCAATCCCAGAACAATAGAATCTATCTGATCCAGGTACTTGCTTAGCATTGATATATTTGATATTAGGATTGACACGCTCACCCAGAATTAATCATAGAATGTTGGCTTTTGAGATTTTGCTTGTTTTCTGTGACCGTTGCCACACTGCCTCACCGAGGACTGCTTGACTTATGCTTAGCCTGCGAAGCTCAATACATGCGAGGTAGGTCAATCCTGGAGAGGAATGATTCAATTTTGTTCGATTCAGTGGGCTTAGGATTCAATTTAATTCAAAATGATTAATTTTAAGACAGAATGAGACAATGAGTTTCCTGTTGAAAGCAGACATTCATTTAACCCAAATTAATTTGCCAATACTCTTACAAAAAAATGAAGGAGTATATAGTATAGTTTATTCACTGATAATGACATTTCAGAGAACACAAAATCACTAACTATTAAAAGGAACAGCGACTCATTAGGAATATATAGTCCACGGGCCTTAAATTCATGGCCCTGGGGGTCAATTTTGGCCTGCAGGATGATTTATTTGAGACGCCCGCCTTCATATGAAAAGGACTCATTGTGCAGTGCCTCTTGGTAGTTAAAAAAACATTAATCAAAAAAAAATCACGGATCCCTTTCCCTCGAGGATTGTTGGGGTGCCACTTCCTTGGGCAAATGTAGCCTGGCAGCATCCATCTTCTCCAGGCCGTTTTGTTTTGGGGTTCGCTCCCCGAAATAAAAATGTATCAGTTTCCATGGTTACCAGTAGCAGGAGAAACCTCCTAATCCGACTCAAATTCAGCACCTTTACTGTCTTGCAGCTGTTATTTTTTGGTTTAAAGCGTCATCCCACTCTCCAAAGATGAGCCAGACTTTAGCATTGACAGGAAGCGACGTAGGACAATATTGATGCTGGATTCTTAATCACAGGGGAAAAAATATTTTGTTCTATACACATTGGATCACTTGCGGCTTTTAGATAAAAAGATAAAAAAAGACATATTAAAAGTTCAAAGGCTTTTTGTCTGGTCACATAATTTGTGTTTTGATTGAAAAAGTAAGCAATAACACATGAATTATGGTATTAATATGAGTGGTTTAAAATGCTTTAAAAAAATTATTTTACGTAACATTATTTTAACCGGGAACGAGCTGAGATAATTGGAATTTATATTGCCATCTTGCTGATAAAAGTACCCAAAAAACAAAAATGCTGCAAAAGAATGGCTTCAAATAAAGAAAATAAAATTGGTTCAGTTTGGTCACTTTGAATCTGCGTAGTTTGTCATCCTTTGTCTTTTAGCACTCATTTTTGGTTGCTATGCAGCAGCATTTAGTGTTCAAATAATACACTCTTTTCCTTTCATGTAAGTGTAGCCCAGCCTAATTATGTATTCATTTATTACTGATTGATTGATTTTCTTCCATCATGATTTGTGATGTTTTTTTTTTTAGATCTTATTAGGTGTAGCATTTAAAAAAAATCTGTATTGTGGAATATTTTTAGCAAACATTTTTTTTGTGGAATACTGGATTTGTCCCAACCTCACCCAGACCATAGCTCTGGTGGCCCCAAGTTAATCTAGTTTGACACCCCTGATCTAATCAATGTTTTCAGATTATGGTAAAAAAAAAAATAAAAAAAAAATAAAAATAAAAATGACCATTTATCCTCAGTGAAGAAGGACTAATTTCATAGTTTACTGTGCCTAATGACCAAGTAAAGCTCAAACATATTGCTTTGATGTTTTTCAGGGTAGGCTGGGACTTTTGAGTCCATCCACTGATGGAGATTTGTGTCAAAGTGCTATTTTTCTGTAACTGAGATTGCCGTCAATGAGTTAAAGTGTCGGAACAAACTAAATCTTTATCTCAAGGCACCATTGTTTTGCACTTCATTATTTCCCACCATAGGAAAATGACAGTATTGTTGACCATAACACAACACAACCAAATCAATAAACAGTTTTTCAAACAATCCTGCTGTCGAGATAGCGCTAAACATGTAACAGCTGTCTCTCTATTTCATTGACCTATGCAAGCAATTACAGTGTGAAAATATCAGCTCCCTTCTCGCGAAAATGTCGTCTGGTGTTGAGCAAAGTTTAATCGAAACAGAAGCCCCCCCTCCTGGTTTGACACACAGGTGATGGATCCCAGTGGCAAAGATGGGAAAGGGCGGTGAAACTCATGCGCTCGGCAACATTTTCCTCTGTGTATGAATGCATGCATTCATGCAGATTGGAAGCAAAGCTAAACATTCCAGGCTAGATGGCGCATTTGATTTTGTGGTTAAAAAAAAACTGTCTTACGGCACACAAAAGAAACCCAAGAAAATCCCGTGAACGTGTTTGTGGAATTCAAGTATTGGAATGTCTTGACATCAGTAATATTTTTTGGAATAAAAGGGAAGAGAAATGTTTTTGGGCCGAGTCTGATCCTCGATGGAAATAATCTGTCGAGGTTGGCCAATTTGCCGCATTGGAACTGATGCTCCAAATAGCTTGCCGCTATTGAATGTTCTTTGACACAGGGTGGGAGTTGTGAAAGGCCCAAAAAGCCCATTTGGTTTCCCAGCAGGGAGCATCATGGAATGATCAGGCTTTATAAGGGTTTCAAATTTGTCTTCTTGACCAATGTAAAAAAGGCGACACTGCATCTTGGCTTCTCATTTTGCACGAAACTCATTCAAGACATGTGCAACATCTCTGTAACCTCAATCGTGCATCGTGATTGAGTCTCTGTATTTAAGCTTTGTTATTTTAAATGTATTACTTTTTTTAAGGAATATATTATACAGGGAGAAATGAAATTGATTAATAAGAAATGATGGATAGTGTTTTTATGTTATGTTATTGGTGAACATCAATTTACTCTGTTTAAAATAACCAGTAAACTTAAAATACTATAATTATAAAAGTAACTATTGATACAATGCACTGATTTTAATTGCACTATTGTTACAATGCACTTACAATTCAGGCCAGTCTCCAAGCACTGCCTTGTAAATACTTATACCTATTTCTCCTGACATTCTTTTTGTCTTATTATTTTTCTTGTTGGTTGTTATTATATTGTTATCCTGCAGTGCTATATGTAATATTGTTGTAAATCACTACATTGTTATCAATGACAATAAACATGATTCTAATTCTGAAACTTTTAAGTTTTATATTCAATTAGCATATGGAAACAGATGCCGTGTCTCGTGAAGACATCCACAGGAAAGCATATTCAGATTAGAAAGTATCTGGCCTAAAATAGAACCTTAAGGGGATCATAAAGGGAACGGAAATATTTAACTCCGTTGGTTTTGGAGGAACATGCATACATTCTTATTAAGAAATGTCGGTCTGTGAGGTACAATTCAACCAGTTCAAGAGAGTACAAGATCAAAGCTCTGTCTGTCAGAACCTTGAAACCACACTAACTTCTTGTCCCAAGTGTTTTTCCCATATTGGCATTTGTGTATTCTGCCAAGTAATCGTAAACGCTAACACCACATATGAATGGTAATATTGAAAGGTTACTGCTCTAGATGAGGGGTCTCGACCGAGGCATCAGTTCTCCACAAAAATTTGCCAGTGAAGCCACGCCGCCGGCACCCACGGCACATTATAGGGCTTGGTCTAATGTACTCTGCAACCATCACATTTCATCCTCAGATGTCCATCCAAATACGTCCAATCCCAACTTCTTAATGACTCCTGAACGTCTGACACCTTCCAGAAAGAGAAGGTACTATCTGTAGAAATGAGAACATCTCGGTATGAGGCGCACCATTGCGGGAACTGATTAACTAATACGGGCATGCATTAGTTAAAGCTGCCGGCAGCCGATGGAAATCCGGACAGTTATTGATAATGTATCAGTGTGCCCCTCTTCCCATCTTCGGCACAATGAGCTCACCCAGACATCAAATTATACCTCCAAATTCAAAACACAGGACTCCGTTTCTTGCTGTGTGCAATTCATTACAGCCTTTAACAAAGCCGGTTGCGTCAAACCAAGCAGCCGTGATATTCTCTCAAGCTCTTTATAATTGGATGTATTCAAAAACTCGGATACCTGGAGGCGCCTGCGTAACGATTAGATGCTGAAAATCTTGATTCCTGTTGTTTTTCTTTTAATGAGAGCCTGGCATTGACAAGTTTTGATGTGAAGCAGTTTGATACATCAGTAGCATTTTATTAATGTCATACTTGAAAAACTTCTTAGCACAACTATATGAACAGTGAAAATCAGTTTATTCTGGGACAAGGTTCCAGCATTGTAATCTCAACTCAACTCAAACTCCAATGAGTTTAACACAGTATCATTATTGACATTTGTCACTCTACTTGATCTGGACTCTAAAAAATTAAAACGTGACTCGGACCCGACTTACATTCTTACTTTGTATGACTTAGATTAACTAAACTTATTAAAGGTTGGTTTGTCTGCAGCCTTGACTACAAAGTATCGTATTTTGCAGATTTTAAAGCTACCTGAAAACCATTGTTGTCTTCACGCTGAATTTATGCCGCCTTCTTATATTTTTGAATACAATGCAACCCTATTCCCGTTGACTTATTGGCTGTATGGGTTTTCACCTACCCATTGAGATGCTTGATCTAATGTGTTTACTTTCAGGAAGAAAAGGTTGTACCACAACCGATGATGTTTCACTGCACTTTTCGTCATGGTTGTATGAGTTTTCAGCTTTAGCCGTCTCATTATTTCCATCATTTAGTGCACATATATTTCATTTACTTACTGGTAATTAATACACCGTATGATTATCCATATTTTTGGTGTCTCTAACAATCACTTAATGGCTTAATAAATCCATCCATGCAGTCCAGGGCAGGCCAACCCAGTCCTGGAGAGCCATGCTCTGCATTTTTTTACGGCCTCTCTACTCCAATACAGGTGATTTTAATCACCTGGATTATTATCAAGCTTCCACACAGTTTGCTAAGGAGCTGAAACTTTTCATCACCTGAGTTGGAGAAAGAAACCTATAAGTCATGCAGGGCATATGGCTCTCGAGGACCGGATTGGTCGCCCCTAATCAAGTCGTTATACAGTCTAAATCAGGGATTTCCAACATAGCCCCTGCGTACTTAAGACCACCTGAGTAGCCCGTAGCTTGGATTCGAAAATATATCATAGGTCAAAGTGATATTCTTTGTTTTGTTTCTAACTGGGATAATGTTTCATGGTTAAATTAAATTTTTCCCGCTTATAATTACAAACTGGTAATAACATAGTAACAACATGCTAAAAATATGTTATTTTAGAAATTCATAGAAAACTGGTAGCTTTTCGGTGTTCTGATCTACTGTCTTATCAAACAATCTGCGCAATACAGTCCAGACCAAAGACTGGTGTGAAGATGGGATTTGGGGAATTTTCTGCAGACTTGTGTTCCCTTATTGTCATCACAAAACTATCTGCTAGGACAACAAGAATAGTTTGCATGGAAGGATTATTATTTTTTTGTGTAATAATTGTGTGTGTTTCCAGTTATATGCTTTGGATTGTTATTTCACTTGTACCCAAACATACAAAAGCTGTTTTTGTTGAACACAGACAAATGGCAACATCTTTATCAAGGTTAAACTCAGACCAATGGCAATGTCTATCACCCTTACGTAACCTCTGTGCTGAGCACAACACCGAGCAAAGAAAATTGACCATCAGACTTTCAAAATTCGCCTGATACCTCACTGCTTCTACGAGAAGACTACCAAAATTGAACTCCTAAATTGGGCTTTCAGCGAGATTGACAAGATTTCTTCTACCAGGAGAGCTGAAATGAATGAAAATCCTTGTCTGAAAGGCACATACTCTAGCGGCCATGTTCAAGACACTTGGTCAAAGTTTAGACCAGTGTGTCTAACGCCACTGGACATCAAAGACGTTGAAGACGTTCATTTGCTGACCTTTTTTCTCATCAGAATATTTTGTGTTGGCGTTTTAATGTGGAGTTTGTGGATACGGCTGAGAAAAACGCTTAATCAAAAAACAGGGTTGAGACTGGGACAACTGGGGCTCTTCTTTAATGCCATGATGCCATCTCGGTCAACAGCCTTGCCGAACAGACCACCACCCTTAAACGGCCTGAGCAAGCTAAAATCTGACCTCTACAACAAGTTCAACAACAAGTTCAACAACAAGTTCTCAACGTCAAAATATTAAATAATGACTAATTGACCGGACTGGTTTTATAGGAACAAGATCGACTTGTGGCTCTTCTCGTAAAAAAATAAAAATAATTCAGTGAAAAAAAATGTGATTAAGAAAATGAGGGTGAGATGAACATGAAGGCAAAAATGAAATCAAGTTTTGATTGATTTGATTTGATGATTATACTTTTCAATATTTTACACGTTTAATAATTTCTCTTTTGTGATGATGAAATGTGATTTTTAAAATTCAAAATGTTTTCTTTTAAAATCTAATTACACTCCAATATCTTCTTTTTTCCTGCTCCTTGTTTCATTTCTGCTCTGTCAATTGAAAATAAAAGCAGCTCTTCTTCAAATATTGTAACTTTGCATATGATGACCAGTGGAGAAAAAATAAAAATGTCAATTAAGTTCAGAATTTAAAGGTAATCAATCTACCTTATGATCATCATTCTTGTTTTATTCAATTCAGTCTCTACATGAATGTAAATGTAAATGGTCTGCATTTATGTAGCGCTTTTCAAGTCAACGAAGACTTCCCAAAGCTATTTACAATGTGCTTCACATTTTTCCCTTTTACAGACTAACTAACCGATAGCAGTGTCAGCCATGCAAGGCAACTACCTGCTATCGGGGGCTTCAGGGATTCAGTGTCTTGCCCGAGGACACTTCGACATATAACTCATAGGATCCAGGAATCAAACCTGTGACCTCTTGATCCCAAGACAAGCGCTTTACCTCCTGAACCAATGCCGCCAACATTGTTCTTAGCGGTGTTCTTATTGATTCTAAGTTCTACTATACCATGTGCAGCATTCAGTGTTGATGAAGGACTGGTATGAAGCTGGTCCTTTGGGAATTTTCCACTAACTTCTGTGTTCTGCCCCATTGGTGTATAAATGATCATCAGCCATTTTGAATGCAGATTTGTGAGGCCATTAAATATGTGAGTACAAAATGAACACGCATACGACAGACAGTCTGTCCTGTTTCAGAGACAATCAACAGTGCCAAACACCATGTATTCTTCCCCCAGAGGGCAGTTGTGTTGATTTGCATGCGGTCTCCTTGAGTTTCTTTTTAACTCAGCGATTGGAGTCCTCGACAGAGAAAAAAATATCTTCGACATCACGCATGGCCGCTGCCATCTTTGCTATCTCGACATCCAAAACTCACTTCCATTATCTGTTTATCCCCCCCACACCAAAAAAAAAGCCCTGCCTCCATCACTCCCTTATCAGTCATCCGCTCTCATCGTCCCTTAAAGCCAAGCGTGGCCATGGCTGATAACGTGTCGCACTGTTATAAACGAGGGCTGACTAAAGCGGCGGGACGGGGTTGGCGCTCAAGCATGTGGCTTGCAAGAAAAAAAAAGTGGTCATGCTGCGACGGCCTCTGAAGGTCTTTATGGTTGATTTTTCTCTAGTTTGACCATTCTCTAGAGATACTCAGCGACAACTCACAGAATCAGACTACTAAAAAGTCAGCCACACTGTTTAAGCACTGGAAGGCGTCAAACTCAAGCTTTTGGTTAACATAATGCTGGATGGCTGCTTAGATATGATTGTATCGCAAGTCTTTTGTCTTAAACTAGGGGCCAAAACTAATTGATAGCTTCCAGTTGAACAGAATTTCCAAAGTTGTAAGAACATTATTTCTGATGGTCAATTCAGCATCGAAGGCATATCTGTGGAATCTAGCGGTCGGTATTTGATAGATATCGCTCAGAGTTAATAATGCATTTAGACAAAAACCCTGTTTTTATCAGATTTGTTAATAGTCAGAAGTTCTTTTGTATCTGGTAGACGACATTTGCTCTTTAAAGGCCTTTCAGTAATCCAAATTCACATTTTTACAGTCAGCCAAAACAATGTGACAGTAGTGTTGATTAGTACCGAACTTAATACCAGTACCTACGGTCCCTGGTAGCTACCGGATCACACTACCACTAAAGGTTCAGAAGCTAAGAGATCACGTTGCTAAATCAGTGCCTCACTAGTTTTTGAACAATGTGTTAAAGGATGAAGCAGCAACGATGCGGTCAAAGATGATGCTGAAACAAACATGGCTAGATTTTGTCAAGACAATTTTCCTGTAACAAAGTAGCATTCTTTATAATCAGCCATTTGACAAACTGCATTTGACAGGTATCAAGCCTTTGTTAAACCCCACGCTGGATAGCAACTAGATAGAGATGTATGGCAAGTCTTTTATTTTAAACACAGAGGCCAAAACAAATTGATAGTTTTTAGTTGAACCAATTTTCCAACGTTGAAAGAACATTATTTCTGAAGGACAATTTAGCATCGGTGTCGTGTTCGTGGAATCTACCGGTAGATTTTTGACAGGTCTTGATCTGAGTTAATAATTTGTTCGGACACAAACCCTATTCTCATCTGATTTGCTATTTATCAGAGGACATTCTTTTGTATCAGAGGGTCGACATTTGCAAATTAAAGGTCTCAGAGTAGTCAAATTTGACATTTTTACAATCAACCAAAAAAAAGTAAGTCCTGTGTTGATTTGTATGAAAGTTGATATTCATAAATCCATTAAGGGATTAGCAAACTAAGTTATCATGTAGTCGTATCTGCACCTCATTCACTTTTGAACTATTGTATTTGTCCGACCCACATTGCTGCGGTGACAGCGGCAAATTTAAACAACGAGACTACCAGATGACATAGGTAAAGGCTTTGAATTTTATCTCAGCATCACACCATTTTTACTCACTGCCATTTTGAACAACATTGTAATGGAGCACTGTGGAAATGAGTTCAGCCAAAACACATTATACAAAGTTGTAAAATGTTGTACTGTAAAATTAGAGTTATGACGAGATAAAATCTATTGCCTTTTCCTGTATCATCAATAACCCTTGTAGTCGAGTGGTTAAGATCCCGCGATCTGGGTTTGAATCCTGTTGCATCTTACGTTGTGCAAATGTGGTCAGCAATAATATTTTACTGGTCAATTATTGTCCCAGAAATCGTAATGTACTAACCAGGTTATAACTGCCTAAGGGTGATTTTCAACTCAACGTTTGTGACCTGCAATGCCTCATTTGAGCTGAGAAAAAGTGCAAGAATATTTTGTATTGATTTTTTTTTTAAATAAAAAAATAGATGCATGTTATACACAAGTGCATGCTATACACAAACAAATACAATATTTGCCTTTTAAACAAACACAATTCATTGTCAAAAAGGAAGGTAAAGCCAACATAGCTAGATGCTGGTATTACTATAGAATTGTGAAAAAAGCCAACAAAGTTTTTATCTTATAATACGCCATTTGAATAATTTTGTTAATTATTATCTTACTTATAGAAATAAGTTCCTATAGCTGACTAATTCCACAGTAAAGTAAGGTGTCTTACTAACATAAAGCTATTTCAAAATTTAACTTAACAAAGGCTAGCTGACATAACAAATGAATATTTTGGCTTTTTAACAATTGTGACATGCATTATCATTCATTAGTGGTAGTATTAGCAGCATTGTACCTAATTTACAAGCTAAATTCTTTTATATTGTTTTGGGTCACCGATATCCATTGTATAAAGCCTGGCATGCATTATTTTTAGATGCTAATTTAGTTTAACGAGTTGATGAGAGGCATACTGTAGACATTTGAGGCAGGAAAGTGTGAGGAGTCATAGATTGAACGCACTTTTGCTTGAAACTTTCAATTTGCTGCATACACCGTGACAGCGCACATTTTTATCACACACTTGATATGTGCTTTTCTTGTCAAAGCCTAAGCCCCTGCTTGAGGCAGATAAGAATTGAAAATATCAAAAGAGGTTTAGATTTTGGCGTATTGTGCAATGAAAAGGCAACTCTTTTCAGCGCCGTTGTTTATGTGGTTGGTAAAAATTGATCGATCTTTGAACACGCACAGGAAAACAAGGCAAATAGGGGAATAGTTTGGCTTTTTTTGTTGCGGGACAGGTTCACAAAAGGTTCACGCTGTGGGAGCAGGAAACACAGTGAACCACTGAGACTGAACAGCCATATGTGTGCTACGTTGCCATAACAATAGCGCCAAATGTTGAAATTCAAATGAAGACTTTACCTCATTTGAATCATTTTAGCCATGTTCCTTGGCGTGTAATTGTCATCCCACGTCAGTGCTACGCTTGCACAAAAGATGATGGATCATCTCTTTCTTTTTCTCTTTGCATCATTCTTTTAAGTCATTATGGTATCTTTTTCTCTCCATACAGACCGGTAAGGCTTTTCTTCACTTTGCACTCTAACTGGACCACTTCCAAGGCTTGAGTGTATTAAAAAACGCACACCTTTTGTGATTTGCTTTAGGGTAGTGAATAGGCTACCACCCCTTCATGGAGGATGATGTACCACTTTGAATATACACTACCACATTGTTTGTCGAAAGGACATAAAACATTATATGCGGCTTGGTTCTAAATTGAAATTGCTTTCAACCTTTGCCCAGCTAACAAAACATTCAACTTGTATGACCTACTTAAAAAAGTTGACCTTTATGGGGATTTTTGGGGGTGGGTGCTGAATTGTTTATTAAAAGAAAAATGATACTAACATACCTCAGAAACACAAATATTAAGGACGAAACAGACTAAATACGTAAATTCATCAAGGGTAAGATTAGTTACACTAGTGTTTCTCAATCAGTGTTTCATAAAACCTTGTCTGGTGTGCCCCACGGAGTTGCCCAAGTTTATCTTTGCCAAAACCAATGCTCTGTTCAGTATTTTTTTTTCTTACAGTGATGAGCTAAGGAACAGTAAATAAATACCTGTAGGTGCCATCAGTTTGCCTTTTGAAAAAACGACTAATTATAAACTAAGGACGTAGCACGGGGAAAAACAACATACCGTATTTTCCGCACAATAAGGCGCACATAAAATCTGATTTTTTTTTTTTAAAGCTGACTATGCGCCTTATAATCCGGTGCGCCTTATATATGGATCAATTGAATTACAAGGTCTCGCAACTTACGGTAAGCAGCCACGGACTCCATTTTTCGCGTAGAGGAAGAAGTGCGCTGTGCATACTGGGAAATATTAAACAACGATTCTCTTTTATTTGTGCGTTTGTATAAAGACCCAGAAATGGCTCATATTGAGAGACACGCTTACAACGTAGAGTTTAAACTCAAGGCGATCAGTCACGCAGTAGAACACGGGAATAGAGCAGCAGCGAGAGAGTTCAACATTAATGAAACGATGGCCAAGTAAGGAATACTAAACAAAGTTTCCGTGGCAATAAAGCGATATGTCCACAGTTAGAGGACACACTTGAACAATGGGTTGTTGAACAAAGAGAAGCAAGTAGAAGTGTCAGTACAATAACTATTCGAATGAAGGCAACAGCGCTGGCACGGAAACTTAACATTAAAGAATTCAGAGGTGGTCCTACTTGTGTGTTTACGTTTTACATTTTACAGTTATTATGTTATTGCTTTATTGTTATTGTTTTGCACTTGTTGTTTTTGCACATCACGAGTGTCACTATATTGCGATTGCACTGACGTTTAATTTACCATAACAGTATCAGACGTTTTTCTGCGTTTTGACTAAATAGAGGAAAAGTAAAATGTTATGCCTTGCTGTTGTTCAAAGATGTTAAAGATGTGTCACGAAAATGCTTTACCTAAGAGAAAATAATAAAACGGCTGTTTATTCATTTTGGGAGTGAATGGAGTTGTGGAAAGCTTGTTTGTTATCTATTAATAAAGTTTGATTGACCTATCTGACTGTTTTGTTGACATTCCCTTTAGCGCGGCACCATCTAATGGTTGCATAACGTAACTACATCCTCTAGCCAAGTCAAGTTAAGTCACATTTATTTATGACGCCCTTAATCACAAAAATGTCTCGAAGGACTGCACAGGATTACAATTACAAAATTGCACAAATACCTGATCTTAAACCAGCATGCACTTATAGCGCCTTATAATGGGGTGCGCCTTATGTATGGAAAAAAATTAAAAATATATCATTCATTGAAGGTGCGCCTTATAACACGGTGCACCTTATAGTGCGGAAAATACGGTAATAACTTTGTTTTGCTTGATGGGGCCGTTAAAAATTGCACTGCAAAAATAATAAAATCCATCAAATAAGGTAGAATTATTTGCACATAATTTAGCTGATTCAAAACTTAATTTTCTTATTTTAAAGAAAAAAAGAAAGGAAAAAAGTCAAAACATTAATTGCTTGAAATTTCCAGATAATCTCATTTTAAGTATTATTTTTTTTTATATTTTTCGATAAACATCACAAAACTATAGTACAATTTTTCAAATCAGGTTAAAAATCCCACATAGGCAAGTTAGATATTCAAAATTGTAGCAAAATTGCGAACCACTTACTCAGCCACGGTGACCACAAATGAGCTGAAACATTATATCCTGTAAATCAAGGCAACATAATCATGTAAGCTTTATGAAAACAAAATAAAACTGAACTGGTGCTTGCAATTATTTTTAAATATTTTGGATGGACGGCGTACCTACAGATTTTTGTATAAAAAATGCTGGTTCCAAAAAAGTTGAGGAACATTGATTTACACAGAGAGCGTAGTTGATTTGTAATTAGTCTGTTGTAAGTGGCTTTTTTAGAATAGTATTATGTTTGTATTACGTAGCTGAGAGGCATACTAATTAATATAGGTACGTTTTTTAAAATTGTTTTTCTTACATTTGTTTGTGGTATTTCTATACTATAGGAGGGTGTCGGTTGGTGTTTTGTTTAATTTGTTTTACTGGCATTCCGTGTGTGTTCTGTGTGATGAAACGTTAACACTAAACACAAAGGTGGTCAATTGTGGGATGCAGGTAATTCAGTATTAGTTAGTTTTGATGAAACGATTTTTGAGTTGACTGATTTATATGGATGTTTTTTTTAAATATGTTAATCTGTTGAATTTGTTTTTTGTATCATCATTTTTTTGGGCATTTCCTATCACAAATTCAACTAATAGGCCTAGGTGAGATGGGATGTCGGTTGAAGCCAAGGCTCATTGGAGACCTGTCCCCCCAAAAAACCTTAGCCACTCCTATTATGTTTGAAGCATCTTATTTACGACTTCAGAGGTAAATTTCAGTGGGTTCCCAAACATCTTTCCTAGGTTACACATAACCTTGTTTTTGTGCTGTGGAGTGTGCAGCAGAAAAGAAGTGTTGGGTTTGGGGTCACAATCTGAGCCCAGATCTCAATGTTTTTTGTTAAATACTATCCAATAGGTTTTATTTAAATCATTATGCTAAACATCCTTCCAATAGTATGGTTATAAAGCTCAAGTTTAATCCTTTACATGTACTGCAAAATGAAGATTTCTCACTCTTCTAATCCGATGCTGAAAGCCAAGAGTACACATACATGGATGCCATCTGTTTGTACGCACCCGCCTGCTCGCAATGTCTGTCCCCTCGGGGGACGGATACCCTCGCTTTACTCAGCGCCGGTCCCCGTTGGTGGCATGTCGATGCCTATTGGGTCATGACATATGAGTATGTGTTGGAATCATCTTATTCTCAACAACATTTGACCATATTTGGGGGAAAAAAGCCCAGTTCGTTGAGAAAACTCAGGATATCGTCAAGACTACCGTAAATTCCGGACTATAGAGCGCACCTGATTATAAGCCGCACCCACCACATTTTAAGAGGAAAACCGATTTTGTACATACACAAGCCGCACCTGTATATAAGCTGCATGCGCCCACATTTAAACATGTAACACACAGACAAAATTATATATATATATATATATATATATATATATATATATATATATATATATATATATATATATATATATATATATAACATGTTGTGCCGCAATTACGACACGTGTTTGCCGACTTTTTTCCCTAGCTCTCAATCTCTATCAACTGGCGCAGCAGTCAATCAGAAGTAAATTGCCATTAACTAAAATATTATCAAAACAAAAAACAAAACTCGACGTAATGTACTGGAAACAAAGATGATGGATTCAGCCCTATTGGATTTCTTATGTAACAGTAGCAACATTTGGTCTCCTCTTTGACACCCTGTCATGTGCGGAGGGAGCTTGAGATCACGCGACTCTATATTTATAAAAAATAGGATTCAAAATATAGGTCTGTACTGCACACTACATTGAGTTTTGTTTCAAGATGGTTTTTGTCGCAGTCTTTTGTATGTGTTCATCCATCCTTCCATTTTTTGTACAGCTTATCCTCAGTAGGCCATCTTCGTGAAGTGGGCAGGGGACAGCTTGAGCTGGTTGCCAGTTGGATGCCTATGCTTTTTTAAGTGATATACTGAGCTATTTGTTTGTGATTGAAAGCTACATAAACGGTTTAAAACGATTCATCCCCGCACAATGTGCTCCTCCTGCTACTGGTAAACATGGAAGGCAGTACTATCTGTTTCACGTGGGTTATGTGGGCTGTACTTGCCCAAGACACACCACAGGAAGTGGTGCCCCTATGACCCAAGTGGTTATGGGATCTGTGGACAGTGAACTGTGATGTTTTGTAGTCCTGTGTTTAAGATAGTTATATCTGTTGTTTACACTATAAAAGTATCCAGCAGTAATTTATTCTGCTTGTTATTACATCATGTGTTTTTTTTTTCTTTCTGCAACGCTCTGCTGTTATTTTCTATGGTTTTAGGCAATACTTTGCTAAAATGTCAACAATCATATTGACCCTTTCACTCTACGTAAACACACGCTACATGAAACTTAAAATTCCTCCGGGCCTTAATGCCTCTCAATGTCACCGCAGAGTGTTTACCACTCGCCGAGTATGCAGCAGCTCGTCGTGGGAAGTGTGAAGCGACGTGTCGGCCACTTGCTTGTTTTGTTTTTTTCGAAAGTCGTGTCAAAAGCTGGTAAGAAACGCTGCTGCACTTCAACATTAACATTGAGGAAAAGCATAATCATTAACGCCCCCGGAGTAATTCTCAGGTCTCTTAAGAAAAAGTTCAACACTGCTGATTATATCGTGAGGGTCAAAGGCCAGCCAATGCCGGCTAACGGTTTAGCATTAAAGATTCCATGTGGGTGAAGCGGATGAGGAATAGCAATTGGTCTAGCTCGCAATGTACTGTATCATTTCCTTAAGTCCCTAATCACTTACGCGCAGTAGTTTACTACAGCGCCAACCTACCATTGGCGTCCCGATCACACTGTCACCGAAAAATTATTAGCCGTCGTTCCCAACGATGCCCCGTTTGTCGTCTTTTCAGAGCTGATGGCAGAGCAACTTTTTGGAGATAAAGGACGGCGACGTGTTTATGACGTTGGCCGCCCTCCAGCGTGGCGCTCTGCAAAGGTTGTAAATTTTCAGTGCTGGGCACACCTCATCCTTCGTGGTTACTTTCCGCAGGAGTCGAAGTAAACCCCGTCATCTTAAAGAAGATAAGATGGCGTTATATTGACCAGCCATTAATTGTACTTTTAACGCGCACAGGGTGAAAATCACTGAAGCAGGCTACAATTAGACCAGAGAATTGAAGAATTCCATTCCTATCAATTGATTACACTGAAGAACTGCTAACGTGTTAATGTTATTACGAGTGGTCAATCATTGTTGTGGAATTGGGAGCAAATTCAATTAACTGCGCAAGTGATGATAAGTGGAAAATATTTGACAGTTCAAAATGGCTATGTGGTTTTATTAACTTGTCCTTACATGAGCTTTTGTTGGAATGATGTTAGGGTCAAACAAACAGTATAATCAAAGTGAGTGGCTGTATAAAGCAATATGAAACATTTACACTTCTCAATAAATCCTTAAAATAAAACCATTTAATTGGCATCTCAAAAGACACCTTGCAGTTTCCTGGGCTACAGAACTGTGAAGGCATTGGTTGTTGAAAGTTCACCCAAAAAAAGTATGTTATATTCATGACTATAAGGTACACTTAAAAATCCCAAAGTGGCCAGAAATATAAAAGTGTGCCTGTTGATCCGGTGCATAAATACTGAAAAATACGGTGGATATTATTGATAATGTATAATTACAATTAAATCACTTTGAACACATAACTGTTCTGCCTTTGAGAAACATATTAGGTTGTCTTTGAGAGTCCTCTTTTGGCTTTTGGCTATTAATTGTACCGACATGCTTGTTACATGTCAACCAAAGATGAAAGGGGTTCTTATAATAACAAATATGCAACAAAAGCATTTTTTTCCCTTCATTCAATTTTCAGGGCTCTGTCAAATATTTGAGAGGAATTAATCCAATAATAAATTGTTAATGTTTAATCACATAATATAATAAAGTTTGGCTTGCAATCGGGCTCGTGCTTGCGTGGGTTTCCTCCGGCCACTCCGGTTTCCTTGCACATTCCAAAACATGCAATTAAGGTTAATTGGCCGGTCCAAATTGTCCCCAGGGATGGGTGAACGAGTGAGTTGTCTTCCTCTGTGTGCCCTGCGACTGGCTGGCAACCAGCTCACGGTGTCCCCTCTCACTGCCCGAAGACAGCTGGGATGGGCTCCAGCACCCCCGCGATCCTGCTGAGGATAAGCGTTACGGATAATGCATGGATGGACGGTTCCGTTATTGAGAAACACAAAGTGGTTTCTGATGCCTTTCTTTGGTTAAAATGTCAATTGTCTTTTGCTCAAGAGAATCAAAAAAATGCAGAACTCCGACTGTAGCACAGACGCCAATTTTCAAATCCTTGTTGCAAATCTTTTTTTGTTGTTGTTGCATGCCATTCAATAGCTGGAGAGCCGGCAAAAAAGAGGGCACTTCAAAATGAGATCAGCACAGTAACGATATGTAATTATTTAATTTAAGTGGTGAAACTAGATTTTATTTTAGGTTCTACGAAATATATTATTTTAATTTTAATGTATTTTGTATTGAATCTTAGCTCTTACTGTAGTTGCACATTTCATACACTAACGGTATGGATTAGTGCAAATATCAGAAAACCGCCAGAACACTGGTGTTACAGATGACATACGAAAAGGCATTCAATTGTATTGCATTATCAAACTATTTTTATTCACCGTGCCAGAAACAATTGTTAGAGAATGGAGAAAACAAAGAAAATAAACACAAAAATGCACAACAAGGAAAAAAACATCTCTTTATTTCATCTCATGATGAATTGTAATACCCAGGTTTGATTTCCGCTGTGTGCAATGTTTTAAATTTCATTCAGCGCTGTTTTTACACTAATCATGCATTACCCAAATACTACCGACATATATAAATACTTAATCACTTTCCAATCATGACCACAGTATTTTGCCGTATTTAAGGCATACCGGGTTATAAGGCACAATTTTCGGCCAATCTTGGGTTTTTAGGTGTGTTTTAGTCCATGAAATATGGCTTTTATGTTTCGATAATTGATGAAATTATAAGTTAATTACTTATTTAGGATACTGTTAGGTGTATTGCCTTACATCTCTGAATTAAACACACAATAAGAGACAGGTGACGTTAATATCTCTCATGAGGCGATGGTCAGTTCTCAGCCTGATTGTCATCTGACCAGAACCTCAGCAGCATCTCTTTTTTTATTCATGATTCAGTCACAAAATTGTTGGGGCGAGGAGAGTTTAACATATTAAAGGGACACCATTGTAAAACAGGGAACATCAAAGGAGAGAAAATACCTAACAGTAAGGATCTCTGTAATGCTCAATATTTGTAGCTAACACATCATAAATGGACAATCATTTTATCATTTACCTTTTAAATACCTAGTTATTGGTCCAATTTTGCATTCTATGAACCATGTGTATGCTTCTTTCATTACTCATGAGAAAAGGCGGATGTGATTCGATCATCATTGGAAACAACCATTAAAAATGTTCAAGTCAATAAGACAGTCCAATTCCCCCAAGATACCAAGGCAGAGGTCCAAAACAATGAATCGCATCCTTTAGTGCAAATAAGATTCAATATCGACTTGTAGTAATTCTGCGACCGCATTCCATTTGTTCTTATTGTCGCTTTTTTGCAATTCAATGCTGACCTTCCATTTATGTATGACTCTCAAGCTTCCCTCTTAAGCTTCAGGCTTATATTTATTTTATGATTAATTACCACCAATGTCTTTTTTTTCTTTCTCTTACTTATTTAATTTTTCACAGGGACTATTAAAGTAATTACAAAGCCACATTTCACCCAGTGCATAGCACTGCCGCTGTCTTTTTAAGCTTGAAATACCCCTCTATTTTGTTTTGCATACATTAACATCGGTAATGTAGGGGCCACAGCAGGTAAAGCAAACAAGGCATAAATATGCCACTAGTGCTCGTAAACATAGTAGCGACAGAGAATTAAAAACTTGGCACAAAGGCCCAAACTCTTAACACATCATGAGCCCGACGACAGTGTGGGTGGGTCCATCCAAATATGAATCGTAAGTAAGTTCTTGGATCAGATTGACACTAATTGTCTTGGGATCGATACTTCACTCCTCCGCTAATGTACTCAAAGTGCCTCTTCTCTATGTAGATACCACAGCCCTTCTCTCCCTCAATCATGTCCTCTACCATTTTGACTTTATACCGGAGTCATGACTGACAGGCACATATTTAGCACCTCACCCTACCTGGCCTGCTGCTGCTCCCCGCCTGCCAGGTGGAGAGAGGACCAAATCTATACGCCCACCCCTACCGGAAGCTAAAAATGACAGGAAGCCTAGCGCGGAGGGGTTTCCTTTTTTTTCAACTACAGAAAAGGACAAATCCAGATGGAATGTGTGTGTAAGGTGGTGTGCTACTGTAGTTAAATCACAAATGTATATGAAAACATAAAAAAATGAGAGCAACGAACTGCACCCAAAAATATAAACAACTGTTCCTGAACAAAAACCTGTAAATCCGTTGTCTCCATTGTAACGTGGCCAATGAAAGACAAGTGACCCTTTTTTGCATTACTGACTGTATTTTTCTGAATGTTATGCAATGGAACACGTTTGAGTTGTCCTGTTGTCATTTTATGCAATATTTGTGTTTTTTGTTCGGTAATAATTGTAATATAAATATTTATATTGATATTTTTTATCCTGTTGGAAATTGCAGTTTAGTATTTTGATAGATAATGACACATTTTTGTTCCTGAATATATACTTTTTTTGCTCAAGTAACAGGTAATACTGGAGTAAATTATCTATGCATGGATGGTTCGCATTTAAAAGTATTTCTAATAAAGCAACAAAAAAGCAAACAAAATATCCATCCTTTATCTGCACCGCTTATACTCAGTAGGGTCAAGGGGGTGCTGTAGCCCATCTTAGCTATCAGGGCAGTGGGCAGGGGACACCCTGAAGTGGTAGCCAGCCAGTCACAGGAAACATTGAAACAGAAAACTCACTTGCTCATGCACACCTAGGGACAATTTGGACCAGCCAATTAACCTGAAATGCATGTTTTGGCGAATGTGGGAGGAAACCGGAGTGCCCAGGGGGAAACCCATGCAAGCACGGGGAGAACATGCAAACTCCACACAGAAAGGTTTGATCAGATGACCTCAGAACTGTGCCGTGCTGCCCCCGCAAACAAGACAACCTATATAAAATATATGACACATTAAATAACATTAAAAACAACGCTTTGAATACTTTTTCATATTTAAAGCCTGTTTGTCCTATTTTTGGGGGACCTGTAGCGACTACTAGATGGCAACAGGTCTTAATAGTGGTAGCTGGGGTGGGACGTGTCTTTAGATGTTAATTGTTGTGCTAATTTATAAGGTCCACAAGGTGATAAAATTCTTAGAATTAAGGAAATACTAAACCGTTAGGGTCTCTAATGCTCAATATTTACAGCATTATACATTTAAAATAATCCTAACAACTAGGCAGAAATCAGCCAATTATCTTGTGGGCTGTGTTGAATACTCTACGTTTGTTTTTCCTGCCCACTGCCGTGCTCCCAGCATACAACACGGTGACGCCGTATCTCAGAATGCTCTTCACTATGGCTTTGTGGAAGGATCTTAGCAGCTTCCGCTCCGGGTTGTTCCTCTGAGAACACTCAGTATGTGTAGTAGCTTCTGACCCTTCCCTTCTACAGCCCTGGTATTGGCACACAAGGAGAGTTCTTCTGAGATGTGCAGGCCCCTGAGTATAAAAAAGTAGACTAGAGTTCGGCGGCGTCGGACTGGCGATTGGCGGCGTCGGACTGGCGATCGGCAGAGTCGGAGTGGCGATCGGCGGAGTCGGACTGGTGATCGACGGAGTCGGACTGGCAAGCAGGGGAGTCGGACTGGCAAGCAGGGGAGTCAGACAGGCAAGCAAGGGAGTCAGACAGGCAAGCAGGGGAGTCAGACAAGCAAGCAAGGGAGTCAGACAGGCAAGCAGGGGAGTCAGACTGACAGATGGGTACGGAAGGTCGGCCGACAGTTGAGGCCGATAGGCGCGGCGTTGAGGCCGACAGGAACCACGGATAGCTTGGCCCCAAATCCTCCCGGGAACCCCATTTGAGGCACAGCAATGGCCACGACGGGCGGGGCCGTGGTTCGAGTGGGAAGGGAAGGTGACGTCGCGGCCAGAGAAGGAGCCGTGGAAGGCGGGGCCGTTGCCAATAGGAGTTCATTCAGCAGACGCGACAGGGACTCAGTCCGCGGAGCTAATTGCTCCATCTGGCGTTGCATGCGTTGAGCCTGCAACTGAAGGGCGGCGTCCTCCAGCTTCCCCCAAATTGTGTTGGGATCGTTCACTGAGTTAACAGATCATTCTGTCACGAAGCGGACCGGGAAACTGGAAGTCGGAACTCATATGCGTAGACGATCTGTCACTTTAATTAGGAAAGAAAAGTTGTCCAACACACAAACGGACCAAAAACAAACAAAAACAAAACGGCTTCAAAGGCAATCAAAATTACAAACTAGGCATTACTCAGATCAAACGGGCATGAACAGGGTTTTAACGAGGGTTAAACAATGATCTGGCCGCGGACAGTTCCAAAAGGAGTGCCTAAGTACTCCAAGAGCAATCAGTCCAATGCGTCTCAGCCGGTGTCAAGGGGCGGGGCCAGCTGGGCGGGGCCAGATGGGCGGGGCCAGATGGGCGCAATGACAACCGTGCAGGACATGACAGGTTCACTGTTCCGTAATGGCAACTACTTATGCATCTGGGAAACGGTCTATCGTGATTTCCTGGGTGCAGCACAGCCCCCATTAATTAAGGCGTAGTCAATTTCATCTGTGAGACAAGAATTCACAGACATTAGGTGCTGCTGGATATGAACTGCATGAATCCTTGATTGAAAACACAGATGCTAAAAATATTCTACTTTTCCAAGTCTGTATAAAACTTTTTTTTCTTCTGTGGGATGCGGATAGGGTGTTGATTTGAAGACAAGCATCTTTGTAGCATCTCTGTACCTGGCAGCGGAATAGAGGAGCAGCCTGTTGCCGGACGCCAGCTCTTTCCCGGTCGGGTTTGGCCAGAATCACGCGAGTGATCGTGCGCAATTGTTTGTTTGCCATCTCTCTAGAGGCGCAACTGGTGTTTGACTGTCTGACTAACTTGATTGCCGTGCACGATGGCTTGGCGTGACTGCCATGGAGATCTTGCCCCCCTCGCCGCAGCAACGCTCTCGTGGTCCATTTATGTCTGATGGCTTCTGATTGGGTTCAAACGCTACTCAACAACAGATGCCTTTCGAAGATTGCTTTAGTCTCCCCTGCGAAATGCAAGCTTGGACAGATTTTCATCTTTGGGGATACTCGAAAACCCGGGTGTTGCTGTCTCATGTTTACCCCACGTTTCTTCCCCCATTCGCGAATATACCTGTGTGCAGATGCCGTAAAACAAATATGGCAAGATCATATTTGCCTACTCGCAGGAAATTCCGTTCAAAGGGAGATGTGAAGAATGATTGGCGGCGCCCCACTCCAGCATGCCTTCTTATCTTCCCCCCATGCAGCATGTTAATCAAAGGCGGTCAAGCCCCTCTATCTCTCCTTGTGATCCCGGGCTTTGTCTAAACCCTCCCCCCCCATGCTGTCAATGACTTAAAGGTGCAGCCCAGTGCCTTCTAATCTAATTTCTGTCGGGTCGGGCCCACTGCCCCCTTTGCTGTTTGTTATGCAGCGGCCTTGGCAGAGTTCAGAGAGTCCAGATATGTTGATCCTATAACCAGAATTGCATCAATTGTTTCTGATATGAATATAAAAGCTAAACCGACACTCGGAGATAGGCCTGCTTTGTTAAACACAACCTACTGTTGATATTTCAGATGCAGTGTTGAACGTGTTACTGAAAAAACATAATTAGTTAGTTACTTCTCCTAAAAGGTTATTCATTTACGCACCATATTATTGACACCACAACGTAACATACTCTGAAAGTACTTACTACCAACCCCCTAGAACTGCTTTAAAATAGTCACATAATAAAAGGAACAGCAGGAAACGTGTACAGCAACCTGTGGAAACAATAAACACGTCATGTAACTACCCAAGTAGTTTTCCTTAACTTCAAAGGTGATGTCCAGAACTTTAAATGTTCCTACTCTCGGAGCCCTCTTCTGGCTGAAAGTCATAATCTTATATGCAATGTATATGTGAGTATGTATATGGTACTTGAAGTCGTTTTGGTTTCGCATGTCTTTTGATAGAAAAAAAGGGTAATATATCAGACTATCTCTGCTTTAAACTGCACAATACTTACATTGGATACATTTGTGGATTGTGTTTTATTGATTTGGGACACAGCTCAATATTAGGGTGGAATGGTGTGTCCCGAAGTCAAACTAGTTGAGAACAAGAGATTTAAAGTACGCCCTAAGCTACTGCACCCAATGTCTCATTGCTTATTATTTAACCCTGCGGAAAGTATAATACCCTATTAATATTTTATGTCTGAGGTCTCTGCCACCGGAATGACGGATGGAAGCTTGGTTATTTGGCTGCATACTAAAACATTAGTGACCATCTATTGTGAAGAAGTAAAACAGCAAAGTAATTTTGCCTCATTAGTCATCTTTTTTCATACCACTTTTTATAGATTGGTTGAAAGTCGACATTTTAATGTTAGTACTTAACGTTTATTGTATTAGGTTGATATAACTTTGACCCTCAACTAATGCATATATTTGTGGACCAATATTGAGCCAAGGCTTTTTTTTGCAAGGGAAAAAGCTCAAAGATCAAGATCTTCACTTTCCAAGTGGCTTCATATGTTGATTTACTTTTGAAAAATGCAAGCGTTGGGGAGAAAACTGTCTCCCTTGCCCTTTTGTTGCTTTTCCTTTTTTTGCGCTCACTTTCTGCCATCACGGCCAGTTATTTATACCGCCTTCGTCTTCCCATCATTCCTCTTTACAGGTCCACCTCTCACTTCTTCCTGCCTCTTTTATCTTGCCGTCCTCAGTTTTAATATACCCGCGGATGTCGACAGCCTCTCGCAGCTCCTGCCTTTCCCGATTCTTTTTCTTTGCTGCCGTACGGTCCCTCTCTGAGGATTTATGCCTGCTAACTATGAGGAGGGGATGGCCAAATGGTAAGGAGGGGCAGATGGTAAAATAAGCCAGGCAATGGGACGTAAGGATTTCAAGCAACTAGCAAACGAGGAGAATATAAATACTGTAAATTGCGTACTTGCAGAGCTTACCTGAATAAAAGACACATGCACAAATTTAAGGAAGAAAATTTGTTTTATTTTACAAGCCACACCGCATTTTCAGCCACAGGCTTAAACAGCCTTTAAAATGAACCAATTCATGTCAATTTATTACATTACAAAAAATAGTGGGGAAATGTCTAGTACAGAAAAGTAACACATTTGGCCATGATTGGGACACTCGTTTGTGAACTGTGTCCTCAGCTCTCAATCTTGAACAACTAGCGCAGCCGTCAATGTTAATTAAATTTGCATTAACAAATATGCAGGTGTGCTACAAAAACATTCACAAAAGTCAATGTACAGTACTGACTAAAATTCAGAAGCCCGTACAATCACATCAGTCTTTACCCATGCTGAGCCATACAACTGATATTAAGCTCAACTATCCCTTTTGCACATGACAAATTGATAAAGGGGAGACAAAACATTGCTATTACCACAAAAGAAAAAAAAAACATTATCGATAATTGCTTGGAATCGTTCTAACAAGTAGTGATGGTTAATTGAATTTTTTACTGAGGCGGCATGTGAGCAATTATAGGGTATAGTTTTGCTATCAAGCGGGAAACTGTTAAGTAATCTTGGGCTTTTATCAGTCCGATAACAGCCAGCTTCATAATTATTGTGTAAGTAACCAGTGTCCTCATGTATTACGATGTTTTGTGTAGTAGTAGCAATACCTGGTCTCCTTCCTATCACTTTCTCATTTGTGCAAGGGATGGGGGAGCTTAAGATCAGCCGCATGGCTCAGTCTTCCTCAGTGTCGGAATAGACATCGTCCCACGCTCCCGCAGCCTCACTCGCGCTGTCACTGTTGATTCGTTTATGCCAAGTTTACATGCAGTAGCTCTGTTTCCTTCTTTATCGGACTGCTCGATTGCTTTTAGCTTGAAAGCTAATTCATGTGCCTTTCTTTTTGCATTTTGCATGATGGGGTTATGTTTACGCTAATTGAAATTATGCACAAGCGCATATATTCCACCGGTCTAAATTTTACCATTTGTACTCTTTTACATAAATTGGCCGCATCACTGAATAGGCCACAGGGTTGAAAGTTTGTGAAACAAGTAGCGGCTTGTAGTCCAGAATTTACTGTATATATAGAAAAAAAGCAAGAGATAAAAGGATAATCACACCGCACTACCTAAATTCTACTCCATCCCTCTTCCTTGGGTCCTGCACTGTTTTCAGAGTCTAGTTAGCCGTAGCCTCTGTCGTAACTAATATGCAAAGACGAGGGAGAGTAGATGAGCCGCGGAAGTTAAGCTAGAAAATAGGCTGACGGACAGGAGAGGACGACGATGAGATAGTCGCTGTGGCCACACTCATTGATTTTCCATTTTTCTTCCGAGATTGTTTGGCAGAGGGGCCAGCACCCCACGAAACACAACTCCACCGCCACCCCTCGAGCACGTTTACATCTCTAACCAATCACTCTAATACGCGTTTACGTCGAATTAGCTTTTAGTGGGCTTCCCGGGGGCTAAACCCTTCAATGTTACTCGCCCCTTAAATGACAAAAATCGCAACTGTAACCATCTGCGATCCAAACGAGGAAAAACTGATATTAAGTTAGAGTGATAATTAAGCAAGAAGTTCAGTATCATGCCAAACCCAGAGGAAACATCTTGTAGCTAACACAATGTGATACACTATAGACTGGCCATTGCTGTAATTATAAACCTTAAAGCAACAGCCCCATTAGGCATTACGCACACGGACATATTAAATCAGCTCTACGGGAACAATGAATATACAGAACGAAAATCTGCAGTGCTGGAGTACACTGTCTTCTTGCTCTTAGTTTCACAGCACTTCCTTCAGTAGACCTCAGAACTACCCAGCAAAACTCACTGTTTACTACATTGAAATAGAGTTATGATTGTGTATTGTTAAGAAAAATAAATAAATAAATAAATAAATAAATAAATAAATAAATATATATATATATATATATATATATATATATATATATATATATATATATATATATATATATATATATATATATATATATATATATATATATATATATATATATATATATATATATATATATATGTATTCGTATCATATGGTATTTGCTAATGTCGGTAGCGTCGCTTATTCACCTTAGAGATTTTGTGCTTTGATATCGATGACGAGAATTGTATATCCTTGTCCTTTATTTTTACTTTTTACCATATCAATTCTTATTGTTGCCCTAGGTGGCACCGATGATGGGCAGTTTGGTATTTTTAACATAAAACATGATGCAAAAAAAAATAAATAAATATACACATATATATATATATATATATATATATATATATATATATATATATATATATATATATATATATATATATATATATATATATATATATATATATATATATATATATATATATATATATATATATTGTATAGATGATATAAGTATGAAATCTCTTCCGAAATCATCTTCAGAATTGTGTTGCTACAATCTCACAAGAGCTGTACTCCAGTTGGTAAAATATAACAATGGTAAATATAATAAACAGAAAAATATAAAGTATTCATCCATAATATAAAGTATTCAAATCTAAAATCTAAACTACACACAAATGAAACATTTCATTTACAACTGTGTTCGACATGTCCTATGTGTGCTTGTGGTTTAGTGTCTTGATAGCGCTGAAGAACGAGCTGAACCTCAGTCTGACTGTTTAGGATTCATGAATTCTGAACCCGAGGGTAACAAAAACCGAAAAAGTAGTTGCTGCACTGTAAGTAGTCCTTGTGCTTAGCTCTCCTGAGGTATTGAGAGCTGACAATATCCTCAAGGCTGGGTAGGGGGCAGCCAGTGATCTTTTGGGGCGTATTTATGATCCTTTTTAGGGCTTTCCCGTGTGTTGCAGAACTTCCTGTGTACTATGCAGTTTGTTAGGATGTCCTCTCTTTTGGTGATGGAGAATTACACTGGCAGTTTCTTCTTGAATAAGAGTTTTTTTTAACTATATGCACTTTAAATTAGGGTACGGTTAATGCACATTAGAAACTGGTGGGCTCCAACAGATTATGATCCACTGCTGTAAACAAATAAGTTGTTAGTCATACACTGAAGATCGACGTTCTATCTTTGTTTGCATTTAGGAAGGATTCAAAAGTGGATCAGACACATTGTGTTTTAGAGAAGAAACAGCTTCAATTTGATCTGTATATCGAATTTGTTTCTAGGTGTGCTGCGTTCTCTCAGCATTAAGCATCCAATATGTGGGGAAGCAACATACTCGTCAATACATACAGTCAGGTGGGCTAATATTTCTCTGTAATGGAATTACACTAACACGCGTAGTTCGAGAAAAGAGCGGATATTGAAAGATCACGCAAAGGGATATTCTTCAGAATCCTCAACTCGGGTAACTTCACATGCATCCTCATAGCAATGAAAGAAAATCAATTTTTATGAAGTCCAAATACATTTACTGCAGATATTGTACTATAAGGTACATCCTACAAAAATAGACTCATGTCATATCGTTTTTATTCAATAGGCACACTAGATAAAAAGGTGCATGAAACTAAAACTACAAAAAGAGCTACCGAGCATATTCATGTGTAACCATTGGCCTCTTTATACACTTACAAAATATATAAGTTCAATGATTGGTCAAAATCTCAAACTTTACCACAAAGGATATACAATAGTGTCACGGTTGCCATGGTGCGCAATTGGCCCCCGCCGTGTGGCACCAGCTTCTGTCACGGTTGCCATGGCGCCCGATTTGCCCCGCCTGTGGGCGCCAGCTGGAGCTTTTTGACAGACTGGCTCCCTGTCAGTATTTAAACGGTGTCCAGTAAGCCCCCTTTTGTCAGTCCGTCTGAGAATCTCCGTTTTTACACAGCAAGCCCTTATTTAGCCTGTCCTGGGTTTTTGCTCTTGTTTTTTCCCGCTATGATCTGTTTGATTTCGACTTTTTCCGTTCCCAACACCGCCATCGCTCGCCAGGGAGGTCCCATTTCCGGGGCTGAGCAACTTACTCCCCACGACCAACGGTTTCCGGATTGAGTGTGCGCTCCGTTCTCTTTTCCCCAATAAAGCTGTGAGTAACGTTACGCGGGTGGGTCCTGTTCCCTGTTCTGGTCCTGACAGATAAGCTTTGAAAGTTGATCTCATTATCTGACTATTTTTACTCACAATGCCTAAAACACTGATTTGCATAGTGCATTTTAAACAGTCCTCCACTTCATTATCTGTGCATCAATAACGTAAGAGAGCTTGTACAGTACATATTTTGTTGACAATATTTTTGTTTTTTTTCTCCCTTCTCGACATTAATTTCCTGCAATGTAAAAATATTGTGATAATGAGAAATTCTCACACCTTTTCTTATGTTTGTGTAACACTGGTGGCCCAATGTCTATATGCAGGCTTCCCAATCGCCAAAACCAGATATTGATTCCCATTTTATGCAATTTTAGGCAGTAATGTCAATTAATCCAACACTGATCAAATAAGGTAGTATATTGTAAAACCTACATATTAATGTATATCTATAAATACTGCAAGCTTTTCCAATCCTATACACCATTTTCTGCAGTCTATAGGGTGTACTGGGCACTCTCTTCTGCCCAATGTAGGGTTTTGATGTGTGCTTTATAGTCCTGAAAATACAGTACACTAAGACTTAGCTCGAGAAGAAATTGTGCAATGAAAGATCACGCGAAGGAATATTTTGCATGAACTTATACTCGTTCAGCCTTGCATGCATCCGCACGGCAATGAAAAAAAAAATCAATTTTAATGAATCCAGTCAGAGTCCAAATGAATTTATATAGTCCAGGTCTTGCATCGGCTTTGGTTTGCTCTTCCATTCTAACGTACTTTTTGCAGCGTGCCTCCAGCTGTGTTGTGGAGAACGGGGTGTCTCCCCCTGTGCTCATTACTTGCATCGCTCTCTTCCAGAAGTGCCCCCCTTTCCCACGCCTCAGCCCCCTTCTGCGCTTTACGTCACCCCCCTCCGCCAAAAAGTCTCTATGAATATTTCAACGCCCTCTCCGCTCTCTCCATACGCTGCCGTTCATTTGTCTTCTTTTCTCTCCTCAGCCACCATAAGACCCTTTTGTATTTGGTATTCTCAAGTTTTATCCATGTCAGGAGTGTCATGGAAATGTAATAACTATATACATTAAAAAGTCTTATTTATATTGCTTTTTTTCTCATTTAACTTCACACTTTTTGGATTTTCTTTTTCAAAACAGCTAAATGAGGCAGCACGGCGGCGCAGTGGTTAGCGCTTGTGCGGCACAGTTCATGTCATGGGAACCTGCCGTGGGTACAAATCCAGCTCCAGACTTCCTGTGTGGAGTTTGTATGTTCTCCCCGTGCTTGCGTGGGTTTCCTCCGGGCACTCCGGTTTCCTCCCACATTTCAAAAACATGCATTTCAGGTGTATTGGCCGGTCCAAATTGTCCCTAGGTGTGAATGAGCAAGCAAATTGTCTGTCCCTGTGTGCCCTGCGACTGGCTGGCAACCAGTTCAGGGTGTCCCCTGCCCACTGCCCGGAGATGGCTGGGATGGGTTCCATCCCCCGAGACCCTAATGAGGATAAGCGGTACGGCTAATGAGATGAGATGAAGACAGCTGAATGTTCACAGGCAGAGGGCAATAGTGAGACCAAGGATCCTGATTTGCATCAAATAATTGAATTAGTGATATTATTATCACGCTACCAGCAGGTCGAGCCAACTATTATTGTTTTTCATTTTGCATGGACTTTTTCTTAAATTTGGGGATTACCTATTTATTGATGCTTTTATTCAACGGGAGCAGTATGTAATGTACTACTATCCAGGGATACTCTTGCCTCAAGGCAGAAAGTGATCGTGAGACAAAGGATTTTGATATAGCACACACCTCTGCCCCAAAGAATAAAATTACTGATAGCATTACTAAGTCTCCAGACCTGAAACCAATCTAAAATCTGGAGGGAGCTCAAGCTCCGTGTTTCTCAGTGACAGCCCAGGAACCTGACTGATCTAGATCTGTGTGGAGGAGTGGGCAAACCTGGTGAAAGACTACAGGAAATGTTTGACCTCCGTAATAGTAAACAATGGCTACTGTACCAAATATTACCATTCAGTTTCTCAGGTGTTCAAATACTTATTTGCAATTATATTACACAAATATATTGTTAAAAAAAAACACGCATTGTGTTTTCTGGATTTTTCTTTTTAGTTTATCTCTCTCAGAGTGGACATGCACCTATGATGACAATTCAAGACCACTCTATGGTTATGTGGGGAAAAAAAACAAAACAGCAGGGTGTTAAAATACTTATTGTCTTTACTATATACACACACACATATATATATATTATTTATATATATACATATATATATATATATATATATATATATATATATATATATATATATATATATATATGTAAAATTATATTGCCATTTGAAAACAGTGCCGCCATGCTGTTCCAATCAACAGAATCATATTTCGCATTATCTTGGAGAGATGAACTTCATAGCAACAATGGAAAGCACGATTTCATGCTGTGAGTGAGACGCTTAAAGTGGCCAAGGCTGGGGGATACAAAAAAAGAGCGATATTGGATTTCTATTTTTGCATAGGCTGCTCATTCAGCAGCAGATAATTCCTACAGCGGCTGCAAATGGACGCTCGGTGCTCCTAAGTCTACTTCCTCCTCTGCCTCAAAAAGACACCACGGCAATCACGACTTGCGTTGTACGCTCGAGTGCGGCCCCAGTCGGGAGTCTCTGCGTGACTTTTCTCAAAATACCCTCAATCATATCTGTAGGCTTGCGCCACGGGTGCAAAAATCACACTAATTTTCTAGATCCGGGTGGGTGAGTGTGTGAATGTGCTTTTTGATAGAGCTGCTATTTACTTACAGAAATACAGGATGTGCCCAAAATATCTATACACATCCTAGGTTAGATCTTAAGCCTAAGCCCGAACCCGGCACGAGCCTGACAAGAATTTCGGTTTGGCCTCAAATGTCAATCATTATGATCAGGTTTGGGCGGAGCTTATCGCTTTCTTACTTTTAAATGTAACCACCTAATATTGTTCTCTGTTTCTTTTTATTTGTCGTGATGGATTCCTTTCTATAACGCATTACTACCGCTCGCCGCCGTGCTGAGAGGGGGGTGTCTCTTCTGAAATCACCCCTCCATTAACTGAGTCTTCACAAATAAAATATGAAAAACAATTTTTGCTTAGGGTTCGGTCCCTCAAATCAAGTTTATTAGTCGGGCTCGGAGTGTTCAGGCTTTGACACCTGCGAGCCCGGGGTGAGCTGGATTTTTTTAGGCCCTATCTTATTTCTAATACACATTCTTGCAGCTGATGACTTATTTGTTTATTCTTTATAGGCTGAACTGAGTGATGGCAGACAGAGTTGAATTTGAAGGAAGGAAATATGTTCTAAAATGCGACTGGAAGTTTGAAAATGAAGTAGAAGTGCAAAGACAATTTAGAGGGAGTTTAAAAAAGAGCCACCAACATCAGTTACCATTACTTAAATAAGCAATCAGCCATCGGCGGGCCTAAAATGTCAGTAATCACGTTCGGGTAGGGCCTGACTGACTTTTTAATAATAAAATGTATACTAAATTGAGGGCAGCACGGTGGTGCAGTGGTTAGCGCGTGTGCGGCACAGTTCTAAGGTCTTGGGAACCTCCTGTGTGGGTTCAAATCCAGCTACCGGACTTCAAGTTTGTATGTTCTCCCCGTGGGTTTCTTCCGGGCACTCCGGTTTCCTCCCACATTCCAAAGACATGCATTTCAGGTGGATTGGCCGGTCCAAATTGTCCCTAGGTGTGAATGAGCGAGTTGTCCGTCCCTGTGTGCCCTGCGATTGGCTGGCAACCAGTTCAAGGTGTCCCCTGCCCACTGCCCGATGATTTCTGGGATGGGCTCCAGCACCCACGCGACCTTACTGAGGATAAGCGGTGCAGCTAATGAGAGATGAGAATTGATGAGTGGAGTGCATAATGCCGTGTCAGTGTCAGAGCTAGTAGCATGGGCCATTGATGTGCAAGAAACACATGGATTAGATCAATATCCTCAAGGGTCGAGGGTCTGTTGTTCTCCCCCTCCTGGGGAAAGAACACCTTAAGCTGAGATAAAAATACACAGGTAGCCTTTGCAAGCTAGCATTTCACGTTTAGTACTTACTGACGATGACCCCCACCGAAGAGTACTGTATTGCGAGTGGTACTTGGAACGGTGTAGCAGAGATGCTCTGTTTCCCACAAATATTGTTTAAAGTGATGGAGCCACATTTAAATTAAACGGTTCAATTAACAGACACAATTGCACCTACCTGGGACTTGAGAATACACAATTCCCTCCTAAATTGTCTTTGCACTTCTATTGAGTTTTCATACATTCAGTAATATTTAAGAATACATATATTTTCTTGAAACTGAAGTCTGCTTATTATCACTTGGTTAAATTGATTTAATTCAGAAAATTAGAATACAACTTGAGTTATCGACTGCTAAGATATGTATATAATTGTTTTGTGAAGCCCCGTACACACCTTAAAGAGACAAATACTGCTAAAAGGCAATGAAATTCTAACTGCAATGACTTTCAGTAAGTCGCGTTCTCTTCATATGGAAATGTGGCTGGCCGGCCGTGGATACATGGTAATAACAAAAAAGAAAATTCTATCAAAACCACAACCCACTGGAAACCTTTATCAGCACTCACTCAAAGAGTTTCCATCAACCATTTTTAGAATGAGGTCTGTTGTTGAAGGTATAATGTCACAATGTTGGAAAGTTGTTCTCTTAAGTGGCAAAACGTTGTGTAGGAAGTACTGTTGTTGCGATAAGTACTTAAGGGCTAGCAGAAAAAGTGTGCATTGCTTGAGAACAAAAGTGAAATGCAATCTAGCTGACTCACAGAATGCCATTGATTTGTTCCAAGGTTAAGTGTGGCAAGGTGTTTCATGAACAGCCTTCAGTCACACACATAAGACTTGCTGTTTTACAGCAAAGTGAGAAACTCGCACCTGTTATGGTAAGTTAAAATGTTGTGTTTTTTACATTTGTGTAGCTCTACCCTAGAGGCCGGGAATTCTTTTTGACTCAAAGAACATTGAATGCAAAATATTTAGATTTTTTTTTCAGGGAGAGGGACACACAATTTACTTTTAAACAAACTTAAACCAAGCTGCTAAACCTTATCTCCAGACAAAAGCTCATTCTTAGGCTCATTTTATTTTTATTGTGTGAAGTTTGATGATATCATAAAACATATCAAATACTAATTTCAGAGACTGAATCTCACATACACAACTCTCCCTCCCGCAATTGCTTATGTTCGTTAAAATTCATTTTTACCGTAATTTTTGGCCTGAATAATAGTTTCAAACCAAGGCCTGAGCAAAGTTCTTTTGTAAAAATGTCACAAAATACTTCAAACGAGAAGGACACAAATTGATTTACTTTCACCTCTACAACCTGGTCAATATTTATCTTCCATTCATGTTATGCATCGGCTCGCTACAACGGGTCAGGTGTATCGACATTTCGTTCTGTGTACATTGTTACAAAGAATGACAATACAAAGGAAATTATTATTATTATTAGATGTAACGTATTTAAAATCTCCAAACACTCGTCTTGAAAGTCCATAGGCGTGTCGTTGATCATTTGTCACTTTTTCTTAACATGCGCAAACTACGTGACTGGGAAAATGTCCATGACATTATAAAATGAGGATATCACACTTCCATGCATGTTCTGATGCTTCTCATTGGCTAAAAACACAGAAGAAAATATCAATGCCACTTCTACTTACCAGCCTTAAAGGTAGAAGAGCATTACAGTGCTCCCGCCATTAGTGGTAGAAATGTGGTATTGCACTACAGTCTTCAAGGCTTTACAATAGTGAAATTTATCTCTGAGTTAGATGTACTCATGAAAAGAACCACACCTGGCATGCAACCCAAACGTTCGACCCCATCGTAGGGGATGCCACTGTTGAAAGAGTGAACATAGGACATTTGCACTTCCAAAAAATGGTAACAGTAATGGAGTTGTGCGTTTGCAATAAAATGAAGGACAAGGACAAGTGGTTACCATGACTGTGTTGCTAAAATTGAGGTTTTAATATCATCTGTTTGCACTGGGCTGGTACAGGCCTTTTCTTACTTTCACCATTTTCATATTACACAAGCAAAGAGTTTACACAAAAGGCAGGAAAGAGCATGAAGTCACTCTCCAGCACTAGGCATTGTTGCACTAATGCAAATATGCTTCAAAAACGGAATGATTGTTGGTGTTTAAAGGTAAAGGTGAGAGTTTGTTTATTTGACTTTTTGGTTTTACAAACTTAAAATGAGGCAGCTCATAGAAAAGCCCATGTGAAGTTCTCTCACGGTCAGAATAAACCCTACCCCCAGAATCCCTCCGGCCTGAGAATCACTCAGCTTCACTATCAAGGACCTTGTCAAGGTCTGTTTATGCTCAGCACGTTGACTTGTCTGGGTAGATTCGACGTAGCAAGCTGACATTTACAATGGTGGGATCAACAGAGCGCTGCTGATGTTTTTTTTTAAGCAAAAAGGTAAACTCGCCATGGACGCACACAAGCATACACACTTGACTCCCCATTGAAACCTGAAAGGTAACACACGCAGAAAAATCAAGGGCCCGGACACGGACTGATAAAGTCATGGAATTGCAGATAAGGTAGAGCGAAAGCCTCCAGGGTCAACCTTGCATTTGTTTGAAATTCTCTAGATTTTTTCACACAGAAATAATGGAAATAAAAAACATTGAAGCAATGGTTGTTTTTTGTGTTCAAAGAATGAAAGAAAACCTTTTGTTTTTTTGAATGTTTTATTAAATGCTAATATACCACTTTGAAGTAAACTAAACTTCTCAATACTCGAGGAAGGTTTAGGTGGGCACATTAAACGGCTATGCATACCTGTCAACCTCAGCCAATAGTTCCCCTTATTTATAACATGAATTCCCCTTATTTGGCAATAAAACACCTTAAAAACACACCACGGCACCTATTTACTCACAGCGAGGCAGACTATGTTGAATACCAAAACATTATAAGCAGTCTACAATTAGATTGATGACTGCTACCAGTGCCTGAGTTGATCAGGATTAGAGTGTTCCCAAAAGTCCGTTTTAGTCAAAACCAGTGAAGTAGAAGCATTAATTATGTATTAGATATCAGTTACATATAGGACTGTTACACCATAACAACTATTGATCTACGAATAAAAACACAGACCACAGAATTGCAGTTGAACAAATGGGTACATGAATAAATTAATGTCCTTTTTGTATTATACGATAGGTAAATTAAATTGGAGGGCTTTGTTTATCAGTGTAGGAGCGATGTTGAAAGTGGCTGGCTAGCTACACTCTAGCATTGGGGATTCTCAGCCTGGTCAAGGTCTCTGTGATAATTGAAGTACAACCATCCCAAATGAAGTGGTTGTTCAAGGGTTGTAGTTCCAGGTCATCCGTTTTTTGGGGGGGTAATGGATCAGGCCTTTGTGAGATAAATGCTCAGCATCAGTTGCTTGTGTGTAGCTACCGCATTAGGCCAAACCTGCAGCTTTTGCTTTATCTCCCAACGCCAACTCAGTCTCATCCCAGACGCAATCACCATCCACAAAACCAAATACTAGCTGACGACGAGTTTCGCAGTTTTTTTTTGGATGGACACTTTGTTTTGTGTACCTGCCCTGCTCTCTGACTGACAGCTTACACCAGCCAATCACAGTCGCCCACACAGTCACACCTACCTAACACATACACACAGACACAAACACAGACACACACAGAACCCAATGCACAATAAAAACCTTTACAAATAAATCACGATACAGCGAGGGGTTACTTACTGCACCTCATATCTGCTACCTATGCAGATTTCCCATTAAGGCTTGTGGGGAGTCTAATCTCATGATGCAATGCAGTTGGAACCTGAATTTTGCCTTGAAAGGCACCTCTATACGATCATACAACACCATTTTCTCAAATATTATTTGATGCTGATACTGTTCTCACCTTACAGGCAACATTTGAAATAAATGTCACACTGTTGGTAAAACTCACTGGTGTCTTCATCATGGAGATTGTTTCATAATTAGCTTTTTAGTGTTATCATGAAAAAAGGAGGCTTCAAGTGAAACCTGTAAAAATATAAGTGTGTTAAAGCGAAATTATTTGACTCTTTTTCATGCTTCCTGTTATTATTTTGAGTAACTCAGCAGTCAGGCAATCACTCAAGACCTTCAGTACTGAACTCCCATGATTGATACTGGAAATGACACAGAAGAGCACAAGTGGCTGAAAAGTGGCTGTTGTTATCTACCTAACAGGAGTCAAGTGTCAAATGTTGCTAACAGCTGCACGTGCTTTTATTTTGAAGGCTCTGCTTTACTATTTGCATCCCTCATTCATCAGACCAAGAAGGACATTGTTTTTTGTTGTTGTAGTAGTGGATTTTTTTTTCATATACAGTATATATATATATATATATATATAGTTATTTCTCATTTATTTTCAAATTTCTGGTTTGAAATTGCTGAGTTTTCAATTTATAAAATGAATAATATTGTCACATTTAGTAATGTTTGACTGAGCTTAGTAAGTTTGTGAGGCACACACTATCCTTGCGTCATGTCGTAGGTTTGTGATTTGGTACACACCTAACACCCCAAAATAAAATTAGTGATAGTATATATATACTGGACTGTCTCAGAAAATTAGAATATTGTGATAAAGTTCTTTATTTTCTGTAATGCAATTAAAAAAACAAAAATGTCATACATTCTGGATTCATTACACATCAACTGAACTATTTCAAGCCTTTTATTATTTTAATATTGCTGAATTTGGCTTACAGCTTTAGAAAACTCAAAAATCCTATCTCAAAATATTAGAATATCATGAAAAAGTATACAAGTAGGCTATTCAACTAATCACCTGAATCATCTAATTAACTCGAAACACCTTGCGAGGGTTTCCTGAGCCTTAAAAACACTCAGCTTGGTTCAGTAAACTAAATCACTGCTGATCTGACTGCTGTCCAGAGGACCATCATTGATACCCTCCATCAGGAGGGTAAGACACAAAAAGAAATTTCTCAAAGAGCAGGCTGTTCACAGAGTGCAGTTTCAAAGCATATCCACAAAAAGTCTGTTGGAAGGGAAAAATGTGGCCGGAAACGCTGCACAACCAAGAGAGATGACCGCAGCCTTAACAAAATTGTGAAGAAGATCCGCTTCCAGAATTTGAGGGAGCTTCAAAGACAGTGGGCTGAAGCTGGAGTCCAGGTATCAAAAGCCACAGTTCACAGACGTGTCCGGGAAATGGGCTACAATAGCCGTATTCCCATGGTGTTATATATATATATATTGCATATATATATATATTGCATATATATATATATATATACTGGACTGTCTCAGAAAATTAGAATATTGTGATAAAGTTCTTTATTTTCTGTAATGCAATTAAAAAAACAAAAATGTCATACATTCTGGATTCATTACACATCAACTAAACTATTTCAAGCCTTTTAATTTTTCATATTGTTGAATTTGGCTTACAGCTTAAGAAAACTCAAAAATCCTATCTCAAAATATTAGAATATCATGAAAAAGTATACAAGTAGGCTATTCAACTAATCACCTGAATCATCTAATTAACTCGAAACACCTTGCGAGGGTTTCCTGAGCCTTAAAAACACTCAGTTTGGTTCAGTAAACTAAATCACAAGTATGGGGAAGACTGCTGATCTGACTGCTGTCCAGAGGACCATCATTGATACCCTCCATCAGGAGGGTAAGACACAAAAAGAAATTTCTCAAAGAGCAGGCTGTTCACAGAGTGCAGTTTCAAAGCATATCCACAAAAAGTCTGTTGGAAGGGAAAAATGTGGCCGGAAACGCTGCACAACCAAGAGAGATGACCGCAGCCTTAACAAAATTGTGAAGAAGAGCCGCTTCCAGAATTTGAGGGAGCTTCAAAGACAGTGGGCTGAAGCTGGAGTCCAGGTATCAAAAGCCACAGTTCACAGACGTGTCCGGGAAATGGGCTACAATAGCCGTATTCCCATGGTGTTATATATATATATTGCATATATATATATATATATATATATATATATATACTGGACTGTCTCAGAAAATTAGAATATTGTGATAAAGTTCTTTATTTTCTGTAATGCAATTAAAAAAACAAAAATGTCATACATTCTGGATTCATTACACATCAACTGAACTATTTCAAGCCTTTTAATTTTTCATATTGTTGAATTTGGCTTACAGCTTAATAAAACTCAAAAATCCTATCTCAAAATATTAGAATATCATGAAAAAGTATACAAGTAGGCTATTCAACTAATCACCTGAATCATCTAATTAACTCGAAACACCTTGCGAGGGTTTCCTGAGCCTTAAAAACACTCAGCTTGGTTCAGTAAACTAAATCACAAGTATGGGGAAGACTGCTGATCTGACTGCTGTCCAGAGGACCATCATTGATACCCTCCATCAGGAGGGTAAGACACAAAAAGAAATTTCTCAAAGAGCAGGCTGTTCACAGAGTGCAGTTTCAAAGCATATCCACAAAAAGTCTGTTGGAAGGGAAAAATGTGGCCGGAAACGCTGCACAACCAAGAGAGATGACCGCAGCCTTAACAAAATTGTGAAGAAGAGCCCCTTCCAGAATTTGGGGGAGCTTCAAAGACAGTGGGCTGAAGCTGGAGTCCAGGTATCAAAAGCCACAGTTCACAGACGTGTCCGGTAAATGGGCTACAATAGCCGTATTCTCATGGTCAAGCCACTTCTGAACTCAAGACAACGGAAGAAGCGTCTGACTTGGGCTATGGAGAAGAAGCACTGGACAGTTGCAGAGTGGTCCAAAGTCCTATTTTCAGAAGTTTTGCATTTCATTTGGAAGTCAAGACGCCAGAGTCTGGAGAAAGGCTGGAGAGGAGCAAAATCCAAGTTGCTTGAAATCCAGTGTGAAGTTCCCACAGTCAGCAATGGTTTGGGGAGCCATGTCAGCTGCTGGTGTTGGTCCACTGTGTTTCATCAAGTCCAGAGTAAATGCAACTGTGTACCAAGAGATTTTAGAGCACTACATGCTTCCATCTGCTGAAAAGCTCTATGGAGATGAGGGTTTCATTTTCCAGCGTGATCTGGCACCTGCCCACAGTGCCAAAACCACCAGTAACTGGTGCACTGACCATGGCATCACTGTCCTTGATTGGCCTGCTAATTCCCCTGACCTGAACCCCATCGAGAATTTGTGGGGTATAGTTAAGAAGAAGATGAAAGACACCAGACCTACAAATGCAAATGAGCTGAAGGCCGCTATCGAAGCATCCTGGGCATCAATAACACCTCAGCAATGCCACAGGCTGATTGCCTCCATGCCACGCCGGATTGATGCAGTAATCCGTGCAAAAGGATTCCCAACCAAGTACTGAGTGCATCAATGGACATTTTCAAATGTTTGATTTAGTTTTGCTGTTATAAAATTATTTTTTTACTTGGTCTGAGGAAGTATTCTAATATTTTGACATAGGATTTTTAAGTTTTTTTCAGCTGTAAGCCAAAATCAGCAATATTCAAATAATAAAAGGCTTGAAATAGTTCAGTAGATGTGTAATGAATCCAGAATGTATGACATTTTTGTTTTTTCAATTGCATTACAGAAAATAAAGAACTTTATCACAATATTCTAATTTTCTGAGACAGTCCAGTATATATATATATATATATATATATATATATATATATATATATATATATATATATATATATATATATATATATATATATATATATATATATATATATATATATATATATATATATATATATATATATATATATATATATATATATATATATATATATATATATATATATATGAACATTTAATTTTCATGATGCCTCCGCTGACTTGCATCACCAATATCGGTACTTGTCCATCCTGATTGACAAGAACAATATAGTGATAATTAGATGAAAATTATACTACTGTATTAAAAAATGTATTAAAACTGCCTACTTTGTACCAAATTGTATCATCTGAAATGTGCCAGTTTGTATTGTATTGATCTGTCTTATCAGTTATACATTAGTTATACGCCAGATAAAACATGATTGCCATCTCATCCATAGGCATAATTAATAGTGCAAGAAAGGACACGGTCACTTGTTCAAAATTGAAAGACATTCTATAAAAACGTTTATGCAAGGACAAATGGTGCCACAGCAATTTTCTGAAGTGCAGTCATCTACACAAACGGGAATGTGCAGCCCTTTCCCTTTGACCTGTGTCTTTTGTCCTTTGTGAGTTTATATGATTTTCGAAACAACATAACATAATTCTAGCGCTGCAAAGGAATATTGGTTTTACTAAGCGTAAAACTCCTGTTTTTCGTCATCTACTACTACGTCCGTCTGTCTCTGAGTTTGTCACCTGCTGAGATTTCAAACATCTTCCTCCCAGCAACGATAAGCCACTGTCAGGCCTCCTTATACCCACAAAAGCCTTTTCATTATAGGAAGGCACTGAGGCGACGATCCTGCTTCACCCGGGATCACACAGGAGGGATTTTTTTTTAAATGTCAACCATGCAGCGTGATTGCTCAGCTTGATACAGCCATCACGTGTCATAACGTCGCAGATTCAGGATGCGGCATCAGCCCGGGAATCCATACAAAGGTCTCGCGACGGCGAGCAATGCAGTGAGTTTGGGTTGCAGAGACCTGTTGGAACACCTTAACTTCCAATGTCCCTGTTTTACTTGACAAAAAACTCGCTTAATTTAACTCAATGAATACAGCTAGCCTCCAAAGAACACCTGAGCAGACGTGCAAAGGTTTTGACCAGTAATGGGTCATTGATTTTTTTACTGGCCTGATATTTTAGTGGTAGACTGGGCCTATTTTAACTCAACTTCTAATGATTACAATTTAGTAATAACATTGTTACAACACAGTAACAGCATGACAAAAAAAATAAAAAATAAAAAAAGGTTAATAAATAAAAAAAAGCATTTTTGTTAGTGTGCTACTACTTTGGGGTAGACAATTCTATTTTCCCAGTTCATTTATAGCTACAATGACAAATACAATTACTGCTTTTATTAGAAAAATATGTCTATTGTATACAGTGTAATGGAATGCCGAAAATGCATTGATTTAATTAGATTTATTATTACACACCATTATCATTTTTCTTTGTAATTATTATTATCATTATAGTCTCAGTATTATGAATATCACTCATATTGTTGCTTACAATTATTTCTGAAGTTGATATAAATTAAATTTATAAATAACAACAGAATTAAAAACTTTTTGTTGTCATATTTGTAAATGAAAAAAAGTGGTGTATTGTATTAATTTATGGCAAACAAGTGACCCAAGCTGTGTCGATTGGTTGTTGTTTGTTTTGTAAATTCCAGACACATGGCTCACTCAGCCAATGGTAAGCACAATGATTTCATCGCAATCGCCTCGTCAGATGATTTTACTGGCGGAAAGTGCCATCCTGCCCTCAATTCCTGCCTCATATTGTCGCTATTAGGACGCAGGCAAACCAGGACACGGCAGGAAGAAAATGCGACTAAATCTGCAAAAAGAAAGGACTTCCATTAGACAGCCCAAGAAACAATATCATATTTACGCCGGGAGCAGAAGAGAAATTCTCTGCAATAGAAACGACGTGGGGACAAGCCATTACGACCATTTCCGTTGACAGTTTCAGCGGCACGGTAATGGGAATGTGACGAGGGGTCCGGACCTTTCCGACTGGCTCATTTCAATTGGGTTAATGAGGTTTCCAGTACGTTTTCATCCAGCTATCATGCAAATGTATTATATAGTCCATCATGTTTTATTTTGGGTTATTTTTTGTTCATTTGTGGAAGGGTTTTAGTCTATAGTCGGGGTGGGCAAACCTTTTGAGTTGTGGGCCGCATTGAAAAAAAATATGGGCAAGAGGCCAGGGAGGAATATGATTGACTTGATATTTTTGTATCTGCTGTTTAAGTCTCAAATTTGATACATCGGTAATACATGAGGAAAAACGATAATGAGGGTTCATTGTTGTATTCGTTTTTTCTAATATTATTGTTGCTACCTGTTTGGTTTGGACTTAAGTAGGCACTCAAGATAAGGAGAGAATACATCAATGCATTTTGAACTTGCAAGGAGGACAGGGTAAGAATCCGTCTGATAAAGAATTATCCATGCCCGTTCTAAGGTTCTCTCTTGAGCCATTTCTTTTGATAAAATCTTCAAGATTTCAAAAAAGAGATGAGCCCTAAGACGTGTGGGATTCAAAGAAGAGCAACATGATTGCCTGACAAGAATGTAACATGGCACACAAATAGTCATAAATAAGACCTTGTATCCTATGAAAAATCTCCTTTGCAGGTGACCAATATTATAAAAAGAACAAACATAACGTATTTCAAAAATATATTTTTTTCTGTTTTAGATTTTCAATTAATGACAAAGATAAAAAAAAGACAACATGAGGAATATTTTGGGGAAAACAGCTTTTTTAAATACACATATATTTAGCACAGTCACCCAATACGTATATATATATATATATATATATATATATATATATATATATATATATATATATATATATATATATATATATATAGTCTAAATTATAGTCTAAATTATTTAGTAGATTTAAAATTATTTAGTAAATTTAAATAATATATATTTTATATATATGTTATAAATATACATATATATATATATATATATATATATATATATATATATATATATATATACATACATATACATACAATTTATTTTATTATTTTTTTGCCTCAATTTATTTTTTTAATTAAAGCCTCTTAGCCAGTCATAGTTTGTGAAAATAGTGATGTTTCCTTGCGCCTGCTCAAAGACCATTGTTCTGTTTATTGCTCTAGACTCTTATTCTCGTACGCTGCCAGTAAAATAACATGGACCTTTTTTCAGTCGTAATAGCATAATAGGTATTTAAAAAAAAAAGCCCACACAAAAGAACGCCTCTGCTGGATTGTGTTTTTTTGGCCAATCTCTGCAAACATAATTTTCCAGTTCCTTTTATCCAGCTTTTTAATGCATAGCTGTGAAAAAAATAATTATCTTTTGGAAACAACGGAAAAACTAGAGATATTACTCGGCATAACATTGGGTAATACAGTAAAGACACTGCCAATATTTACATCCCTCATAATGCACTAAATACAGATTAAATAAAGAATAAATACTAAATAAATACAGGCATCTGTGTGAAATAAGCTTTTTATTTTGGTGTCAAACACAGCTCTGGCTGTTTACAAAAAAATACTGACCAGTTTTGCTTCTTTGTAAATGGGATTTGTCAGAGGGTCAGTGCTCGACCCTGGAGGGATGTTGTTGCTTTGAGGCGTAATAAAGAGCAATATGTCAGCATCCATATGGTTGCGGTCGCAGAGTTAGGGCCGCCTGGCGCCTGCTGAGAATGGACGGCCGGTCAATTTATTATTTTTGTCCACCCTGTCGACAGTGATAGAAAATATATAGATTCCCTTATAGAGGGTTTTATTGTAATGACTTCGGAATCTTATTAGAATCAAAAATGTGTTGTGTTCCATATTATGTCAGTACTCCAAATTCAGTGGTGATGCTTCATACAAGTTTAATCCATTCCTGGATTGTGCTTATAGCTCCACTTGATTTTGTAATGAGGGAATTATACCATTTTATATGAGGGTAAGAACAACTCCAAGTCCTCAGCATGAGGAAAATTAAGAAACCTTGAAAGGTGCCTCAGCATTTAAGAAAGGACAAACCTGAGTGCCAAGTCTGCCATTTCTACATGTTTTGCTTTGCACTTAAGACGTCACTTAAAATTATAACACAGCCCTGGTTATTTTATGACAGTTTTTCTCTGAGATAAAATGTGTCATTAAAACAGTTTAACATAAAAGTTTTGACCTAATGTTGTCACCCCCTGTTGGTTTTATTGTCTGATCAATAGTTAAGAGCCTGCAGCTGGTACATAATGCTGCAGCAAGGCTTTTAACTACCCCGATTTTAGCTAACCTGCATTGGTTTCATGTTAACTTAAGATGCGATTTTAATATTCTGTTGGTAGGATAATAAAATAATTCATAGACTTGCTCCCTCATATCTTGCAGATTTTATCTCACCCCATGTTACGATCCAGAGCCTTCGCTCTGAAAATGCTGCTCAACTGGTGATCCCAAGAGCCAAGAAGAGATCCACAATTTCGACAGTGTTCTCCATTCGGGCCCTAGTGCTGTGGAATGCTTTGCCCACTGAAACTGTTTGGGCTTAAAACATACTTCTATTCTATAGCTTATGAATGACCTATATTTCATGTTGACAATATTGAGGATCAGCACCTCCAAGTCCGAGGCCATGGTACTCAGTCGGAAAATAGAATAGAATAGAATAGAATATACCTTTATTGTCATTGTTACAAAATGGGTTAACATATTGTGACAACGAAATTGGGCATGACACTCCAGTTTTACACATTCACAGTGAGGTATGAGCCAAGAAGATAAAGGAACAGAGAAGATAAGGTTATAAAACAAGGGGGATAAGGCTATAGTTATAATTTACATGGTATTTACACAAGAAATGTCGGCATGTGGGATGTTACATACAGTGTTGTCGTGATACCGTTGGTATCGTAAGGGTTGTGCAATATTGCATTTGGTGCAAAGTCATTATAGTGCAAAAAATAGTCAGCATATGCATTGGTGCAAACATAGACAACATAGTGCAGAAAAAAGGAAATGGTCAGACATTGTGCAAGGTGAGCAGTAAACGTAGTGCAGTCGACATGTGCAAGAACATAGACATTAGTACCATTATATTCGTATGAGGTAGTGTTGGCACAAGTTTTCAGGTTTTTTGTGCTGTGTCTGTTTTGAGCAGTGAACAAACATAGTGCAGACAGCATGTACGTGAGTACCATTTTACATTCGTGTGAGGTAGTTTTTTGCAACAGTTTTCAGTTTTTTTGTGCGGTGTCTGTTTAGGGTGGTAATGGCTGTGGGGAAGAAACTGTCTCTGAGTCTGTTTGTTTTTGCTTTGTGTGACCTGTAGCGCTTGCCGGAAGGCAGCAGGTCGAAGAGGTGGTGGCCGGGGTGAGAAAAGTCCATGATGATGTTTTCTGCTCTGCTGAGGTAGCGAGAGCAGGCAATGTCCTCCAGACTGGGCAGAGAGCAGCCGACGATTCTCTGGGCTGTTTTGATGATCCTCTGGAGCTTTTTCCTGTCTGCTGCTGTGCACCCAGCATACCACACCGTGATGCAGTATGTTAGGATGCTCTCCACTGTGGCTTTGTAGAAAGACACCTGCAGCTGCTGTTTTAAGTTATTTTTCCTGAGCAATCTCAGGAAGTGCAGTCGCTGCTGGGCCTTCCCTACCACCGCTCTGGTGTTTGCAGACCAGGAGAGGTCGTCGGATATGTGCACACCCAGAAATTTGAAAGAGTGGTGGTATGCTCCGGGGTCGGGGGGGGGGTCTTGCCCCAAGTGGAGGAGTTTAAGTATCTTAGGGTCTTGTTCACGAGTGAGGGTAGGATGGAACAGGAGATTGACAGACGGGTCGGTGCAGCGTCTGCCGTTATTCAGGCCCTGTACCAGTCCGTCGTGGTGAAGAGGGAGCTTAGCCGTAAGGCAAAGCTCTCGATCTACCGGTCGATCTACGTTCCTACCCTCACCTATGGTCATGAACTTTGGGTCATGACCGAAAGAACACAATCCCGGATACAAGTGGCCGAAATGAGTTTCCTCCGCAGGGTGGCTGGGTTCTCCCTTAGAGATAAGGTGAGAAGCTCAGTCATCCGGGAGGGACTCTGTGTAGAGCCCCTGCTCCTCCGCGTTGAGAGGAGCCAGTTGAGGTGGCTCGGGCATCTGATAAGGATGCCTACTGGACACCTCCCTCGGGAGGTGTTCCGGGCATGTCCCACCGGCAGGAGGCCCCGGGGGCGACCCAGGACACGCTGGAGAGACTATGTCTCTCGGCAGTCTTGGGAACACCTCGGGGTCCCGTCGGATGAGCTGGAGGAGGTGGCTGGGGATAAGGACGTCTGGGCTTCCCTTTTAAGGCTGCTGCCCCTGCGACACGACCTCGGATAAGCGGAATACAATGGATGGATGGATATTGTGTATTATTTGTTATTGCAGTATCCGTTGCAGCCTGGTAATCCTGGAAGGGGGATTGTATGATCCCTTCTCAAGGTTTCTTCATTTACCTCGTGTTGAAGTTTTGAGTTTTTACTTGCCCTCATGTCTGTTTTAGATCAGGGGATGGTGTAATAATAGTCTGTACTTTGCAATAGTCTGTGGTCTGTGCAGCTCTTTGAGACTCCTTGTGATGAAGGGTTATCCAAATAAACATGACTCGACTTGACTTGACTTTTTGTATAAGCCCTGAGGGAGCATTTGACCCAGCTACATACTTTACGTATATCACAAAACTAGTCCAAATTATTTAAAGGATTTTACAGCAGTAAATTAAAGAAATAAAAAAGATATTGATAGTACAATGGATCCAAATCCTTCCTCTGATGGAATACTTATACCCTGAGAGTGGAATTACTAACATTTTATTAAAAACCTGAGCTCATGTTGTCATTTTTTAACTCATCCACTCCTGCCTTAAGAACATAAGGGAGCAATTTTGATTAAATTTACTTGGATGAAGTTCTGTATTATGAAGTTATTATAAAAGTTGTTAGTGGTAAGACTACCTGGTGTGTGTATGTCACGACTGAGTCAAAGAAGGCAAGCGAGTTCTTTGCAGTAAATTGCATTAAAGACACCAGATGGAGACACTTATGGGACCCAGAGGAGGCAAAGTTTTGATTCTATATTTAAAAAAATTGTTTATGTCTGCCATTTAATTAAAGCACTTTAAATCAAAACGAGGCTCGGATCTCTGCATCAGATGTCGTTGTACTTAATATTGTGAGGGGCGAGCCAACAGATGGCTTGGGCCTTCGTTGGTTCAGGTCACTGGCCGAGAGTCGGGTCCGAGAGGACCTGCTGTGCGGACAGACTGTTTAGCCGCATCGAGGAGACAAATGGGGCTGCCCGTCACCCGGGGAATAAGGGGTCGGGCATTCGATGTGGCCAGCATGTTTTTGATGAAGATGAAGTGGCCATATTGCAGTCATCTGTCTATGTACTGAAAAAATGCTTTAGCAATATTTGATCTTGATTGTGATATTTTTACTCTTTTAAGGAGAACCAATCGAGTTATTGTGTGATACAAGCTGTCATTTGCCTGATTTGTAACTAGACATTGTAATTGGATTTCTTTTTTCACTGAGGGCCATACAAGCGCAATGGATAACCTCAAAGCACCTAAAGTAACTTATAAATGGAATTGAATTGCATGTAAAATAAATGCAACACATTACTTTTGCATTGGAAACATGTTGTTACACATACATAAGTAAATACATCAAAATAACACCTTTTTGAATATTTTGAGGATTCTTAGATACCTCAATTCCAATTATTGACACTAGTAATAAAAATGATGGCACTGAGCTGCCATTTAGCAGGTATTGTAGTTGACAGGCATAGTAGGAAATATAGTTTTTGATCAAAGAACTTTTGAACAATTGATTTTCAGACTCTGTGACATTTTGAGCTCTCACTGACCATGTAAACTCGTGCCATGAGTTTTACACATGTGGTTTAATATAAAATAAAGGAAAACAACCTGCTTTTTCTAACAGTAAAACTATTGTCATGATGTGTTTATCTTTTTATCAATAACTAGGTTTTATTTTTTCTATCATGGATTTGTTTGTAGAAAGACAAATTTTAATTTAAAATAAAATCCTTAAATAAGCAAACTTTCTTGGTGTCTTCTGTGTTAACAAATATGTCTTACAAATAAGGAAAATATCTGTCAATGGCACAAAAATGTGTTTTCCTGATAATGTGTTAAGTAATTGTCATGCTGTTTACAATCTTTTACAATGTCATTGTTTAGTTGTATGAGAACATATCAGATACTGAATATAACTGGTTAACAAACTTGGAAACAAGTTTTCCAACATCATTGGAAGAACGTTTTTCGCCTTTTCTTTTTTCTTTTTTATATTTCTAAGTTTTTTCTCTACAGTATTAGGATGGCTGATCAGGAGCACAGTGTAGCAGCAAAATGTCAATAAGCGATCGCCCTTATTTCGAAGAAGGAAGATCATTTTCCACAGTTTAATATTTACTGTCAAACAACAAGAAACAATCTGACTTAAAATAAGCTAAATGATCTGCCTTTTAGTATTGATTTACTCATTTCCTAAATGTTTTTTTTTTAAGTTTCACTCCAAAAATATTGCAAAATAAGACAAATGGCGCTTGAATAAGCAATATTTTGCTAAGATATTTTGGAGAGCAGGCCGCTAAATATGTAAACTAAACTCCAAACAAAAGAATGTGTGTTGTCAGCACACATCCGAGCCACTATTTTTATGACAACACACAACAAACACTATTGTTTGGAGCCAAAAATATGTGATTCAGGTTTCTTTAAAAATATTTTTGAACCTAATTGTAACAAGAAAACAAAAATGCTTCTTGTTGGGATGCTCTTTTTTGTGTCGTAATCTTAGCTCTGCCAGCATGTTTAAAAGGTTTAACAAATAGACTGTAATGACAGGAAAGACATTAACGGTAATGACCTAATTAATTTCACACCATTACATTTACAGCCTTGGTCTCAGCCATTTTTATTCCTTTTTTTCTGGTTATGTCATTCACATCCTCCTATTTTGCCGAGATTGAGAAGCAACACAGTCGGCTTGGCCAATTAGCTATTTTCTGTTTATTTAGGCTGAGGTAGCTTGTGTTGTGAATGATGACATGTGTTTAACAGATAATTCATGCAAAGTGATGGGCCCCATGGAGGCAAATAATTGGCGCAAGCAGAAACCTGCATCTCATAAATATATCTGCTTGGTTTGGGCCTTCCCGACGTGGCGCGGGACTACGGGGTCATCGCTCTCCCAGCACGTAACATGTCAGTTCGGCCTCGAGAAGCCAAAATGAATGCAATCAACCATTACGAGGTTCGCCATCTGGTGCATTGGCGACCTCCGCTCGTGAAAGGCCTTACTTCCTGTAACTGGGACATTTTTACAATGATCCTTGAATAACCCAAATGATCATTACCAGACGTTTATCCTTATTCGGGTTGATGGAGCCCATCCCAAAAGACTTTGGACAGTGGACAAGGGACACCTTGCCAGCCAATCGAAAGGCATACAGTAACAAACAACCATTCACCCACACACTCATTAAATAAATAATAAATAATAATTTTAAATAATTTTAACTCGCCAGTCGACTTCCCATGTATGTTTTTAGTATGTGGTAGAAAAGTACCTGGAGAAGTCCCACTCAAGCAGGGGAATATGCAAACATCACACAAGGAGGCCGCTGTCTGGAATTGAACCCATGACCTCAGGTGTTTTTATCTTACTGGGTCATTGGATGAGAGGCAAAGCTTTTAAGACGCGTTTTAGCAAGCGCATGCAAAATGTTGTGCTGGGTTCCAGAATAACATCAATCTTGAAATTGGTGTCGCATTTTTAACAGGTGAAGATATAAAAAACAAATACATGCTTTACTAGTGTTTATTTTTTTTTCTGTACATATCTGAATCAACTTGATTCTACTCTTGTTTGGAGCTGAAACGAGTTGAAGATGATACCAAAGTCAGTGTCAGAACGTTTGTAAGTTCCTCTAATAAAAAAAAAATCAATAAATAAATGAATTCTATGGCACTGAGCAGCGACTTTAACTGACTAAAATGTGCTTAGAGTTACATTTCATTAATAGTTGTTTATTACAGGCAACAAAAACGATAAACCATTCAAAAGAAAACTCATTTTTGCAAGCACCATAGTCAACAGTAAGGTGTTATGGATAAGGATATGGCTAAATGTATTCAAAAAATGCATAAGGGTTTGGTATTGTTGAAGGACAGTCATTTTCTTCTCTTGTCCTTAGCATAGTCATTGATTTTTGGGTGAATAAAATGTTGGTAAATCAGAGGCTGGAGATGACTTGCTTCTATAGAAATTTTAACTGGCAGAATATTCTGGACACTATGGTGATGTATACAAAGGGTGCATTCTCGCAATAGCGTACAAATAAAATTTGAAGCAAGCTTTTCATTGAATTGAAATCAGATGTCCTTATTTTTCATTGATATCAAAGTTGTGAGACCTTATATGCAACAAGATTAGACATGGCACTCCAGGGTAAGCATGTGATAAATTGTTTAAATAGAAAACATATAAAAGGCTGGTCAGGATTAATACACCAAAACATTTACAATGTAGTGCATATACAGTAGATTGACTTCAGTTATAATAATAGCATCTAGCAGCAACAAAAATCCCAAAATAAGTCACAAGTCACAGTTTAATGTGCTTGTTTAGGGTGGTGATGGCCCTGGGAAAGAAGCTGTCTCTGAGCCCGCTTGTCCTTGTTTTTAGTGACCTCTAGCGCCTTCCAGAGGGCAAGATGTCAAATAGGTGGTGGCTGGGATGGGAAAGGTCTGCTGTGGTCTTGCAAGCTGACAGTGTCCTTTAGACTGAGCGGAGAGCAGTCGATGATCTTCTCGGGTGTTGATTAATCTCTATGTTTTTTCTATCCGCTGCCCAGCTGGTAGCATACCAAACCCTGATGCCCTATGCCAGAATTGTCATTCTTTTTTGGGGGGTGGGGTGCAGTGCACAACTGCTGTTGGAGCTGTGGTGTGTTATCTGGCTATCAGCCAGTTTGACAGCTTGCCACGTTTTCTTTTGGAGATTGGAAGGGTTGAAATGAAGCGCTCTTGCAGTTAGCATAGCGATATGAAATGAAAATATGGCCAAAGTTGATACACTTCTTTGTAAAGGACAGTCTTTAGTGTGCTACATGAGTCAACGAAATACGAACTTTAAAATTATTTTCATTTATTGGATTATTCTGTAAATTACGATATTAAATAGCAAATTACTCCGATGGCCCGGTACACAATGGCTCCCCGAAACCTTGTGTGTGGGTCCCTAGATCCCAGTTTGTGAGCCAGTGAATTGCACACGGAAGAAGAATGTTGCATTATTACGCCTTTTCCTGTGGGAGAAATTTCCCCGTAATATCAGAAGCTGCCGCAACATAATGTAAACCGCCATATGGCCAAATTGTACCAAGACTTGTTTTGTCCAACGTGCCACGCGTTATGTATCAGCACCCTGCGATATGGCCACAACTCGCCTCGAGGTCGAGGCAGCGGTAGGAAGCCGGAGCGTGACGCGAATGAGTGATGGTCTGCTGCGCACGTCCTGTTTATTCTCCGCCCTTTATTTATAGGCATGGCCGATCAGCGGCGGAAAAATACATCTGGCAGAGGACTGACAAGAAACATCTACTGATGTGACCCCCGGATCTCTCGCAATCAATATGGGTCTTGCGCTGTCATAGCGCGATAATCCTTGACGGATTGAATATCTGCTAAATCACTCGCACTGTAAAAAGAAGATAGGCATGGTCTGCTTTTGACGACTAGCTCACAACAAAGTCAAGTCACAGTACGCTGATACAAATATACAATTTATTGTAAGTTTATCTCTTAGTCATCGATTCCACAAGAGTCAATATGGAACAAAGAAAACATGTACTGATTGAGTTATGAAAATGTACCCAATGTTTGCTCGTAAAGACCAGTAGGGAAGCGAGTTGATTTGAGTCAAATACTCGACAAGAGATATAAAAACGGAACCTTTAAAGGAATAGAGTGTATTATTTAACCACTAGATGTTTTTTGTAGTACAGTTGCTAAAAAGGACAAGGTAGAATACAAACTACGGAGAGTCAAAGTGGCCAAACTGCACAGTTTTTCCTCTCAATTGTTTGCCCAGTGTTTTTGAGGTTTTTGGGTACCCGTAGTAAAATGACAAACAACTGTATCAGCTCCTATTAAATGAGATGTGATAATTTGCCAATTGCTCTCATCTGCGCTCACTCGTTCAGCTCCAGCTGCCACTCGTTCCCTAATTAGTTCTCCCCCTATTTAAGCAAGTCATTCTTGTTTATACCTTGTCAGTCCGTCAGCGAACTTCCGCACTTGCAAAGCAAGCATTTTTGACTCTGGTTCCCGTTCTGTTCCCGACCTGTCCCTGTATCCTACTCGATTTCGTCCCCGTTTCCTGTATTGATCCCCTTTCCCAGGCTTCCCGATTGTCTCCAGTCACCTGACTTGTTTCGATCTCCGATCCACGCTTCGTTTCCTGTCCCGGCTGCCCGAATTGATCCGATATCCGACCATGCTCTGTCTCCCGTCCTGGCTGCCCGAATTGTTCCGCTCTCCGTTCCACGCTCCGTCTCCTGTCCCGGCTGTCCGACTTGTTCTTATCTCCGACCACGCTTCGTTCGTGAGGGCTTCCCGCTCCTCCTGGTACAAAAAACTTTCCAAAAATAATTGATTTGAATACTAGGCAAACATAAACTATCATACCAATATTCATTTTCATAAAAACAACCATAGGTCAAGAAATTTGTATTTGTCTTTTGCATAGTGGAATCCCTATGTAGAAGTCACACCCATGTTTTCTGGCATCTTGCTGCTATGCTGTGCTCTTGAATAGAATTTTGGTTTCCGTTCAAACTAGACAATACAGTGTCATCTACAGGTGAAATATTACACACTGGTGATTTGAAGTGAAACTCCGTAATATTTGACCACTGTATGCCCCCATATTGTGTAGTAAAACCAAAGACAAGGGTGACAAAGCACAGGGAAGAATACAAACTACCGAGACTCAAAGTGAACAAACCACACTACTTACTTCTCAGGGTTTGGTTTCAGGGGGTTCCCTTAGCTAAACAAGATGTCTGACTATCGTGTCAGCTTCCTCTGTAGGAGCCTCACGTTGTATAAAATTAGTACAATTTTCTGGACCTTCAAGTATGATTAAAACATGCATGTTTATATTTTAATTAATGTATTTCTTTGCTTTTTCAAATAAACATTGTTTTAAATGAATGGCATTTTGTTTTGTTTTTTTCATTCACAGGGAAGGGATAATGTAACACAATGTCCCTTTAAAAAAATCATATATTTTGCACACCAACAATAGCAAACATTTTTTGTAAGTATTGTTTTTTTTTCATAATGAAAAAGTTCTGCAAAAGTAGTAAAAACATTGATATTGAACATTGAGATATTTTTTACGGATTTCTTATTAATGTACCAATCCGTGAAATAACTATTTGAATACATGCTTTTTAGAGCTAAGTGTTGCTCAAGGCCGCGGGTGGGATACGACTCAGCACCACATTTGGTCTGACCCCCTGAACAATACCAGGGAGCATTTTGGCGGGAACTTTCTTTTAAAATCTAAAAAAAACATATTAATGTTTGGGTGCACATCTATGGTTGTAACATGATTTAAACCCAAGTGGGCACGGTAAAAGTACCTAACTCATACCAGTGCAACAGTGTTCATTTTACCACTGAAAAGTGATGGGTCCCGGGGACTCGCATTCTCAAAAATGTATAAGTCCCAACAGAGATCCAAACTACAAAAACAATGTGAATTGAATGAATCTAGCATAGCGCTAGTTAGCTCTAGCAATACAGACTCCACACCCATGGTTACAGGTTCACTAATCACCTGTGACCTGGCCTGCACTAGTGTACCCTGCCTGTCATGGAAGGCCTAAACAGTATTCTATATTTTTAGAAAGAGTGAGAGCACCTTCCCAGTTAGGGTGAAGGCCGTCTCCCCTCAGCAGGTCAGGTCGGCCCCAGAAAGCTGGCCAGTAATCCACATACCTAAATCCCTGCTGACTACAGAAACTTGCCAGCGAGACTAGTCTGCTAAACCTCTCATCGTTGCCTCTCGCAGGCAAGGGGCCAATCGTCCAAGATACTGACCTGAAACTTTTCAGCTGTTCAAGATAAAAAAATCTCAGTCCAGAATTCTGATACAGCAGGAATCTGAATCGATCTGGTAGTTGCGACGACGTGAGCAACACAAAAAATTCCCCCCACTCGATAACCCGGAACCGGAAGTTATCGGGGATCTTAATTTTGTTGTGCAATTCACATGTGACAATGGCGATAAACGTGTCACTTGCAATGCTCAAAATAGAAAAATAATAGAATATAATGTATCGACACTGTAACATGTGAAACACAAAACATTTTTCTCTCGCGTATCGTGACTATAAAATAGTGTGAAAATGAAATCAAACCTGCTGCCTTTTCGCAAGTCATATATACCACTTCTGACATCCAAGCGGAACTTGGACCTGTTAATATATATATATATATATATATATATATATATATATATATATATATATATATATATATATATATATATATATATATATATATATATATATATATAAAGAGAGAGAGAGAGAGAGAGAGAAAAGAGAGAGAGAATGAGAGAGAGAGAGAGAGAGAGAGAGAGAGAGAGGGAGAGAAAGAGACATGTATGCATAAGTGGATGCATATAATGTATGTGTTATATAACACAAACTCAAAATTGTGCCAAATGCGTTCCACCCCCATCCATATATAGCACCATTTTCACCCAGTGTGTGCGCCTTTGATAGTGTTTGAAAGCATCAGAGACGCGTCGGCCGAGATAAATGAGCTACCCAAATTGGGAAGCTAGCGTATGGGAGAGCAGGTGCACAACAGCGTTGTCATGGAGCATTAGGTGCAGCCAATACCATTAGGTGCCATTCACGGTCGCGACCCCACTTAGTGCTTGCTGGGGCCCAACGCGGCAGTGCTAGCAAACAGGTGAGGGAACTCGCACCAGTTCCATCAAATTTCAATCTGGGGCGGCCTTTGAGGTTTACACCGGCAAGTCTTTATTGCCTTGTAAAAACAGGAGTGCTGATGTGCGGATTATTCTATTGGAAAGCCTGGTGATAGTAAGGTTATTTTCCATTGTAGTTACCTGCCTTGGACTTGGAATTTAGTCACTGTTTGCGTCATATGGTATCATTACTTATTTTTTTAATTTCCAATATTTTTTTTCTTTCTTACATTTAAAGAAATGTTTAAATAATCATACAGTGATTCCTCGACCAGCCCGGTAGCCTTGGGGCATGGAGCCTCGCCCGTCACTGGGATGTCACCGATTCGAGTCCTACCTAAGACTGACTATGTGGGTATCCATTGACTTCCTCCTTGGGGCTTGGAAATGTGGGGTTTGGTCACAGACAGGTGACACATCAGGTGGGTAGAACTAACGTTGCATCTCTTAATAGGGGATAAAGACAACTCAACTCAAAACCTGTGAAGCAATGATATAGCGATAACTGAAGTGTGATGTAGCAAGGGGGTCTCTCTCATACCTCGCTGTAATTAGTGTTTTGGTTTTAAGCGTCAGTGATGTCCTAATCACGGTTTACAATTCTAAAGCATACTTAATGTCCTTTGGGGAAGCCAGAACCTGGGTTTGAGTTACGTTTGGCCGCATTCAATTTTCTATGAGAAAGGGCCTGGTTTAAAAAATAACACTGTTTTCAAACATGTAACAGAGATTGAGAATTGATGAGAACATGACTCAATTAATCAAAAGACTTTAAATGAGATTCAAAAAATTGAATTATTATTATTCCATTTCTAAGTATGCCTTTAACCTTAAGTTTTCTGAACATGAATTGTTTTTAACTTGGTGTCTTGCAAAAAAATAAAAAATAAATAAATACAATATATAAATACATGTATAAAACATAACATTTTTATTTTGTGAAAAATGACAGAACAAAGACAGCCAAATTGTGTTTTATGATAATGGTCAAGCAGAAGCTTGTCTCAAAGGCAAAAGCCCACCAAAGGTTAGTTTTGAGGTCCACCTACTGTCTTTTAAACTGCAGGTCTTACATCAAACTTACATATTAGGGGGAGAGTAATATAGCGAGCCGCAACTGGACCTGGAATCACAACTGGCCCTGAGGTTGCCGTGTTTCTGCTACGTGTTTTAAATGGACAGTATCAGTTATTTGACCACTAGATATCACTTTAATGTGCAGTGAAACTGAAAATGAGTGTGAAAAGCACAAGGAAGAATAAAGAAAAATGTTGACTCAAAGTGACCAAAATGTACACATTTTACTTCTCATTTCTTTGCCCAACCTTTTTGAGGCTTTTGGGTACCCTTAGTAGTGGACAAGCTCCCTTTAGGTGAGGCTCATGATATTTAAAATAAAGGCTAACTTCTCTGGATTAAAAAAAAAAAAAACACATTTACGTGACGGTTCATGTATTTTTGCTTATTCTTAAATCAACGTTATTGTTTTTTTAATAAATTGCATTTTTTATTGCTAAATAATACACAATGTCCCTTTCATAACGGATTCAAAGCCTACATGGTTGAAATATACAATAAAGTACCCCCTAAAACTATAAGTCTGAGAGAAGTAAATTCCAATTATTTATATATTCTAAAAATTATAAATAAAAACATGCATTTTTTTGAGTAAACAAATTTACTTTTGTTTTAAACAAATATGTTGTAACATGCATTTAGACAATATTCACCTACAACAAATACAAATATTATTTTATGGTCTTATCATTTCTAACATGCAAGCCCATTTTAAAATAGTGTTATAATTATAATAAATACTAAAATTAAAAACATATTTTATTAAATTGATTCTATTGTTGGGTTTTAAGAAATGATACTATAATTTACAAATATCTAGTTGTGATTTGTCTTTCCAAATTGTTTATGCTTTTGAGAAAAAAAACATTCGAAATACATTATTAACTTGCTGTGGTATATTAAAAAAAAAACGGAAAAACCCAATCCTATTAGTTTCCTTTGTGTATTCAAATCCATTTCTTTTCAGACAGTCGATAAAAAAGGGCTAATCGCCACAAATGTCCCCCAAGCCTGATTTACGTTTCAAGGTTTAAATTGCTTTCTGCTGTGACCAATTGATAAGGAACGCCACTTCCTTCATTTTTCTCTATTTCTAATTGGATTGTTTTGTTTGTTTGGACATTAATGATTCATATAGTATTTTACAGATTTGTCTTTTAAAATAAAATCCTGACTAAGTTCGCCACACCCCTTTTTTCTCATAGTAAAAGAAGATCTACCAAATGTGAAACTGAGTGAAGGGGAATAAGCCCCCTGTCATTGGCTTTGACTAACTTAATACCTCGATTTAAAACCGTATATAGGGTGTATTTTAAAAGGTAATGACTCGGATTTACCGTGCGTCAACGTTAAATCCGCTTTGCTCGGCTAGAAGAAGATGATACATGTAGCTTTTAATAACCTGCGACAATTTTACATCACGTATAAATTATATTAATTAAGGCCCCATAAACTCGAGACCGGATTCGGTCGAAGGCACGCCGCGCTTTGAAGCCGTGCGATTGGAGCCGTTCATGTGACAATGCAGGTTCTTGAGCGTAAATTCGCGGAAACGCGCTGTTTAAGACAGCCTGCGCAGATCCATCAGCCAGGACAAGCTGAAGCAGCACCAGCAGTAGAACAGCTGGACCATAAAGCGCACCTACAAACAGGAAATTCGCCAGGAATGAGTTGATGCGCCTTTTAATCCTGCGTGATTCATGGTAAGCACTTTGCCAGTCACCCAGGACCTCCTAAGCGCTTTACAAAATACTTCACACTTCACCCATTCACACACACACTCACACATTGATACTAGAGTCAGCCTTGAGAGACAACAACCTGCATATCAGGGGCATAAGAGATTCAGTATAATCCGTTGCATTTTACAGTGTTGTGAACAAGTATTTGCCCCCATCTGGATTTTTGTTTGTGCATATGGATCATTTCATTATCATCAAACCAATTCTAATATCCCAACCCAAGGAAAAACAAAATACAGTTTTAAAATTCTGATTAAATTTCAAATCAAAACCTATATGGCCCTATGTGAAAAAGGAATTGCCCCCTGAACCTAATAGTTGATTAGGCCACCTTTGGCAGTGATAACAGGAATTAGATCTTTATGATAATTGGTATTGAGTCTCACACCGCTGTGGAGGAATTTTGGCCCACACTTCTTTGCAAATGTGTTTCAAAATCTGCCATATTGGCGGTGTTTTCTAGCATGAGCTGCCCGTTTAAGGTCACAACTTAATTGGATTTGAATCCGGACTTTGACCTGTCCACTGTTTTATAGATATTCAGAGGTTGACTTGCTAGTGTGTTTTGTCTTGCTGCAATATCCAAGAGCGCTTGGGTTTGAGGGCACAAAGTGATTCCATTAACCACAGCAGGTTCTGGTGCAGAGGCAGCAAAGCAACCCCAGATCATTCACTGTTCATGACTCAACAATTAAAAAAAATACACTGGCCAAAAATAGCATCCATGGGAGAGTTCCCAGGCGAAAACCACTGCTGTCACAAAAGAACACAAAGAGTCGGACTGATGAGTCAAAAATGGCCTTTTTGTAAGGTGCGTGCATTGTACCCTAACTACTAGATCACCAGTGATACAGATAACCTTTGAAAAATCATTCACTTTTATCTCTTTATCACACTATTTTTACTCATGGTACCTGAAACAAATGTCAGATAATACAAGAAACCAGAAAATCATCCTCTAAGGTATAAATAAATGCTAAATCCAATTAATTATCACTAAAGGATGGCAGCAGCTTAAAGTGGGGATAGCAGTGGGATGTTCGATCTCTCCCATACTGTTCATCGCGGCCTTCGAAATCATCCTCATCGGGGCTAGGAAGATGGTTGGCGGAGTGAAACTGCCATCTGGCCAAAGGCTAACACTGTTGTGAGGCTTCATGGATGACAACAGCATGCACATCAAGACTGATGAAAGGGATTGATGAGCTTGTAGGCTGGGCAAGAATGAAGATCTAGCCATCTAAGTCCAGAAGCCTGTCCCCAAGGAAAGCTATCAGGGACGACCATTCCATCTTCACTGCAGGACGGGAGCAGATCTCGCTACTATTAGAGCAAACCATCTGTAGCCTAGGGCGCTCCTACACAGCAGACCTTTCAGACAAGCAGGCGGCAGAGGCTGTGAAGAAACAGCTTGCAGATCAATCAGAGCCAGCTCCTAGGCAAATACAAAGTATGGTGTTACCAGCCCATACTATACCATCAGGTGTTGTGGCCTTCAAAGGTGAGTGAGGTCCCTTCCTCACTGGCAAGCAAGCTGGATAGGCTGGCAAACTCTTATATTAGGAAGTGGCTGGGGCTGCCAAGATGCCTCTCAGACGTGGGCCTCTTTGGTCGGAACATACTCCGAGAGCGGCTGCATTCCATCAGCCTAGGATATAAGAAGGAGAACCCCAAATGGTTTTGGAGTTGAGAGAGTCCTCCGATCATCTTGTTAGATCAGCGGGCACCAAAGTTCAAACAGGAAGAAGGTGGAAGGCAGAAGAAGAGGTCGACCGGGCAATCGGCAGGTTAAAACATCGCGAAGTTGTCGGCAGGGTCCAAGTAGGGCGAACAGGTCTTGGTTGGAGCGACGTGCCCATCTTTTGGTCAAAGGCTTCCAGGCTGGAGAGGAACGAGATGGTGGTGACAGAAGTGATAAGTACTGAGCAGGAACGCCATACCATCAAAGCGGTTTCCCAGAGCAGACAGGGCATCTGGACAACTTGGGAAGGGGTCATGGACAGGCCTTTGTTGTGGCGCGACCTGTGGAACATCCCTCAAGCCAGGCTCAGCTTTCTGATCCGGCCAACCTACAACACACTACCCTGCCCCCAAAATCTACATCTGTGGTTCGGAACTGATGCGATCTGCCCCCTCTGTAGTACCATCAATGCGAACCTTCAGCCTATTCTTTCAAGCTGCAAGATGGCACTTTCCCAAGGTCGCTACAGGTGGCGGCACGATGTCGTCCTAAAGAAGCTGGCAGAGGTAGTCGAAGGTTGCAGACAGAAGGCAAACAGTCAGCCACTTCCTCCATCAAATCACCTCATCCGGTTTGCAAGGGCTGGTGGCAACGTTCGCAAAAACACCAATGCCCCTTGCCCGCTACACTCTGGAAGGCTCCTCTCGCCCGCCAGCGAATGGAGAATGGAAGTTCAAAAGGCAGTTGCAGTTCCCCTGGGAGATGGCAGAAACATCATTGCAGCCAGACATTGTGCTGTGGTCTGTAGCCAGCAAGGCGGTCCTCCTGGTTGAGCTCACTGTCCCTTGGGAGGAAGGAATAGAGGCAGCATACGAGAGGAAACGGGCAAAGTACGAAGACCTGGCTGCCGAGTGCAGGGAGGCGGGCTGGAAAACAACAGTATGCCCAGTGGAGGTGGGGTGCAGGGGTCTCCCCCTTGCTCAGAGACCTTGGATGCACAGGAGCTGGCAACCGGTGAGCAACTAAAGAGCACTCAGAAGAGGCTGAAAAGGGTAGCTTCTGGCTGTGGCTGCGGAGGAATGACAGGAACTGGGAGCCTTCAAGTAACACCTAGGGCATCAGTTGGGTTGGCAGGGAGATTTCCCAGCCATCGCGCCGCCACCGGGAGATGTCCTGGGGTTAAAGGAGCGAAACATCAATGACCGGTGGTCCCCAGCTGATGACCCAGTCAGGCCCGAGTGTTCAGGGCACACGAGCATTCCAAAGGCAGAAATGCCCAGCAGGAAGACTAACTTATAATTCAGGCAAGGCAAGGCAAAAACGATTTTTTTAAATTTTTATATTTACTGCCTCACCTGTGTCCCCTGATAGCATGTCGCTGAATATTCAAATCACTTATTTTTTCTTCAATTTATTGCTGTCGGTTAAAAGGCCTTCAGTCCAACCACTTAAAGCTTTAACTTTTAACAACAGTAAAACATTTGTATTTATATCATCAAATGAACTGAACTATAAAATAAGTATAATTTTACAAACGATGGAGGGCTTTCTGACATTTTGCACAAGTTATTCTATTAAGCGTTTACATTTTTCTTCACAGTAATCTAAATTACATTAAACATTCCCTGTGAATCATCATTTTTTGTTGTCTTATGCTCATTCATCCCTGTGACATATGCACATTAACCAGGATGTGTAATTAAGGCTATTATAATTGGTTGTGTTTTCCTCTTAGGGTGGTCATCAATTGTTATAATGTGTGAGTTTTCGTCTTTGTCCTTATAAGTGGCTTTCCGTTGAGTTGAGATCCAACATAATAACTCTGTCCGTACAGTTAACAATACAGTCGACAATACACTGGCAGTCAAAACTGAGAACAATTTGGTCACATTTTGTCCTATAGACTTTCATTTATCATCAGTCAGCTTAAGTTGAGTGTTCGCATTTAATCATTTTTGCTTCATCTGAGCAGGTAAACATGCACGTTTTAGATTAACCTCCTATGTATATTAAAATCAAGGATGATATTAGAATTCATCAGGCTGCTCCAATAGCTTTTTGCCTCAACCTTGTAAAACAAACAAAACCCTCTTCGGCGGTTCATCATTAGAGAGAGATACAACCACACTGTTGCTTTTTGAATGGAGCAAAGACGTTGATATGAACTGAGAGCAGAAAAAAAAAACTTAGTTAGATTAAACGACATTAATATGATGCGATAAAGTTTAAGTAAAAACACTGGACTGAATTTTCCCAATGACTCACATTACCACACACAATGCCAAAAGCCATTCATTTTTGTCAAGATTTTTCTTGTTTTTTTAATTCCAAAAGAAAGTGTAGATGCACATCCATTGGGTTCCAGTGGCTGTAGTATTGTCAGAAAGTGTGCAATGAATAAAAGCACATGGAGTATAAAGCACTTTAAATATATACAACACAGAATATATGTACATAATATCTGCCTGTTTGTACAAACATATTTGATTTTGTTTCAATGTATCATGTTTTAAATGTCTAATGTGTGGATAAAATAGATTTAAATTATATTCATTTGGTTAAGAATCAAATTCACTGGTTACCAAGTCGGCCAGAAGGTGATGCTCATAGTCTCCCACAGAAAGTTCCTAAAAAAGGCTCTTTTTGTTTCCAGTATCATTTATCAGAAAAAAGCAATACTTTAAAAATATTGTATTTCAGCTTTAAATGATCAAATTTGCAGCTCATTTTCAATGCTTATGATTGATAAGTTCAAAAGTGAAATATATAGACACACAAATAGATTAGGCACATGGTTTGATTCTAACAAGCTGTGTTTTATTTAGATGGCAAGGAAAATTAAATCCGAAGAAAGTAAAACAAAACATTGTTGACTCAAAAACTTCGGTTGGTAGCTAACCGACCCATTTTCTTGATCAGGAATTATTTCAAAGTGTTTCAGAATTATATTTATACCCATCACCGAGGACGGTTGGTTGTGTTATCTTTTGCTACCTTGCCTCGCCCAGGGGCCTGCTTTGGATCATGGCCTTCTTTGTCCCCATTGTCCCAATGGGGCAAAGGCCAGAGGCCTCCCTGTCGAGCACAAGTAAAGAAAAAGAAAGCCAGTGAGGCGTTTGTACTTCTCTTTTAGAGGCCGTTGATGTCAGTCATTGGAGTCTTGTGTTGTAGATGCTTTTAAAATAAAGGTTTCCAATCGATAGATGGAATCATAAAGGGCAAAATGTTATTAGGACACGTAATGAGATAAATCCACTGGCATGACACATGAAACATGCAAATCATTAATTTTTCAATTACAAATGTCAAATTTTGGATTTCGAATCTTTGTAATACCACTAGAGAGTCCGCTCACTTCATGTGAAAGGATTGCAGTTATTTTGTGTTGTTGACAGAGTCCGTGTTTGGAAAAGGATAGGGGAATTGAGTTTGAAGCAGTGTAGTTCCTTTAAATTTTTAGAGACTATACACCGGGGTTGCAAAGTTAGGGAAAAAAAAAAATCTGCGAAACTGACGATACACGTAAGGAAATTGCTTTCATGTCTAAAATTGACATGCAACAAGATTTGCATCTTTGTCAAAATTGTTGCAGAGTTGTGCACTATTGCTAGTTAGACACTGTGATCATTGACTCATTTATTACTAGTGTTCTTGATGGGCAGGGCCATGAGAAGATTGTCAGACATTAACAGGGATTTAATTTAAAAAAAAAAATAACAACCACCGATATTATTTATGACAGTGGTTTCCATGAATGATCAAAACTATGTTTCCGAAGAAAATGCACAATATGTCTGGTACCATAACCAATTATTTTCAGTGTATATCTGTTCATTATGTACCGTATCCGTGCCTGTATGAAACACAATAGGAAACTCTGGTTTTGACTTGTGTTCTTATCTTTGGCTGATAGAGAGCCTACACACGCAAATAAAGTCATTGCTGCCATCTTGTAATAATGTACTGTATGTAAAAATGGGCCTTGACTCTCAGGTCTTGATTGATGTAAAGCAAAAGAGAAAAGCGTAAGAATTGACTCACAGTCGGGACTTTTTTCTTATTATCATGTGTGGGCAACACGCGCTGCTATGCACGGGACGAAGTGAGTGTTGCTTCTTGTTTTTTTGAAAGCCATTTTGAGATTTCATCTCACTGTTAGATCGTTCATGGCGAACGCGACATTAACTGGCAAATGCTAATCTACAGGTCGCACGTCAGAACATCTGTAATAATTACAGTAAATAACATACGAAAACAATTGATAGTATGGGTAGCCACCGATGTAAAAAACATACTTTAACAGATTACTAAAGGCCCGGTCACACAGCCTTTTACGGGCGTATTGCGGCTAAATCACGGCCAGAAATTTCTTCCCGTGAAGCAGACGCTGTTGGACGCTTTAGGATCGCAATACAGACGAGATACAGCCATGCTTTACACGTGTTAAGAAATTCACACACGGTTGGTCGAGGGGAAAAAGTTTTGCGCTGCTCAAAACTTTAGACCATGGGTAACCGCGGGCGGCACACGTGGTACACACGAGGTAAAGACGCGGTACGAACGTGCTAGGACGTGCTACGGCCGCGGCCAAGACGTGGTTACGCGCGGGTAGGACGCGAAATTTTAGCAGGTAATCGCGGGTGGAGCACGGTCATAGCACGTTTGTTCTGCGCCTGTATCGCGGTGTTATCACGTGCATTAGCGTGTGTACCGCGTGTAAGCATGGTCGAATGCGATGCAGCCGCGGTTACCCGCGATAAGGACGCGGAACAGTCGCCGGCATCTGTTTTGCGGGCATACCACGGGTAAACAGCGGGTTTAGCCAATTTTGCACATTTTCCACCGCGTCTGCTTCACGGGCAGAAACTTCTGGCCGTGATTCAGCTGCGATACGCTCGTGAAAGGCTGTGTGACCGGGCCTTAAGTGCAAGGTGACATTTTGAAGCAAACTAAATATATGGCTTAGAATTTGGAAAGTTGCTTAGCAAGTATGAGGCTAACAATGCTTGTCATTATAAAGGACTTGAAATTGTTTCACCAATGAAGCCGAGCGCATATTTGATGCCATTTGCTTAGCAAATTTGGTGATGGACCCGATTGCCTGAAGAACGCCTACAGTATCCTCCTCCAAACACCAGTTGTCGTTTTCAGCTACGTCCTTGTCACCCTGACTTTAACTTGTGTGTGTCAATGTGACAATTCAAGATTGCGACTGCCAGAGAGTCAGATAGTGACTACGAGGACGAGCAAAAATTGCTACGCCCTTTATTAGTGCACCGAATGAGAGTATTTTGCAGCGTAAAATATAGTTTCAACCCCGATTTCTAGAAAACAGTGTAAGGACACTTTCCACATCCCCACAATGAACCATACTGTGGAAAATAGGTCCTGTCTACAAAACATGACAGGAAAAGCTGTGTTTTTTTGTTGTTGTCCTGGTGGTTGCTGTGGTGCCTTCTTACCATGAGAATTAGGGAACTTTAGCGACTGAACAATGACTCAGATGATACTAAGAGGGAACTGTAGCATTTAACTTTCCCTATGGTTCGTTTTGGATTGTGTAAATTAAGGGTTAGGGTTAGGGTAAGGGTTAGTTCTGTTGAAGTCAATGTTTCCTCTAATCGTCCTTGGGTCTGAGCGTTCACACAAAGTCGGTGAGCAACGCTTGAAACAACATCGAGTAACGACAATCTCAAGTGTGGCAACTAAATCATTATCAAACATGTCCAAAATTTGACATCAAGTTATATTTTGCTGAGTTTCCAGCAATGTAATATTATTTTTCACTTTTGAAAGAATCGACTAATGTATTATTGCAAAGGTTTTACAGCCTATACATGTTATTTGTTTTTTACAACAATTTTTTCACAAGATTTCCATTTCTTTTTTTTCCTGGTATCTTTTGTTGCATAATACTAACATTTTTGGGGGCTTATTTAGTCGGTTGCAAGATACAGAACTGTATTTATTCACATTTTTTTTAGTGGAGGTACAATGTTGGCAACAAGATTGACTTGGTATAATTGGAAATTATTTGAATGCAAGACAAACTTCTTATTTTTTTCCTGTTTTTTTTAAATTTTGTTTTAATTCCTTTAAAAAAAATCTCATTGCGTTTATATTTTCCCGGCTGGTATTTTTTTCTTTTTGTTCTCTATTTACTTTTTTTCCTTTGTTTCTTTCTTTTCTTTTTTCTGGCTTTTTTCTGAAATTGTCCTTCTTATTTCTCTTCCTTTTGTTTGTTTTTTCTCAGCTTTTAACTACTTTTTTATTTTGGTATTTTTTTCTTTTTTGTTCTATTTCTCCCCCTTCCTTTAAATCATTTTGTGCACAAATGTGAATTTCCCTTTGGGGATGAATAAAGTATCTATCAATCAATCAATCAATCAATCAATCAATTTTACATAATATTTGGTCGTGTAGGGATTAAAGAAGCAAAAACAACCTGAAGAGCCGTTTGGGACCCAAAAGAGGCAAACGTTTCTTTTATGTTCATTTTGGCTTTAGGACTTTGCGTGATTTGAGTGTGAAATATTTTGAGTACATAATGTATATTATAATAAAGTACCATCAAACCTCCTGTATGTATGTATGTATGTATGTATGTACATCTATTCCTAATTACAAATAAGAAAACATTGAATAGTTTTACAATATCCTTTTTCTCATGTGCTAATGAAGAAAGGATTTGAAAAAATTGGTTGACAATAGGCAAAAACAATTAATCACTAGAACATTGTTGCCATGCTGTTTTGGCTAAAAACAAGCAAATTGTTTTTTTTAATTAAACCTTGTGAAGCTCAAGTAATGCCAATACTCTGCCAAATGATTTAGCTCTATGTGGCCAGTGATGTAAAATTTTTCCTGCACTGCATTGTGAAAATTTCAGGAAATCATACCAAAATACAATCGTATCATGCTCGGTGTATCAAAGTGCATATCCTTTGGTCAAGTTCTATGAGCTATTGGTGCCAACCAAGTAGGTGTCAATTTAAGGCAGGGATGTCAAACTCAATTGCACAAGGGGCCAAAATTCAAAACACAAGGTCGCGGGCCAACCAGGATAAAAAAATATTGAACACACTTAAATGTAATGTTTTTGGAACATAAATATGAATAAAAACAGGCAAGAATATTAAATTTAAACCTTAAATCACTTATACAGCATTTATTATTTTGCTCAAAATAAAAATTATACAACTTAGAACTTAATTTAAACAGCTTAACATTAAAATAACATTCAAATTCCTTTGCTCCTATGTCAATGTATAAATTTAAAAACAATTGTGCAGTATCAGTCATGTCAGTGCTTTCATCCACAGCAAGAGAGTAGGCAATGAAGTCTTTACTTCTTTCACTCAACTGTGCTCTTAAATCAGTTGCAATCTCACAGATTCGATCAGTAACCATATTTCTACTCAGGCTTATATTTGCCAGCATCTGCTTTTTGTCTGGACACTCTTCAGAAATTCTCCCCCCGTAAATGGTCGGGCTGATTTGGCGATCTCCTCTGCCACTATAAAACTTCACAGGAGCTTAGAGTTTTTGCACGGGTAAAAAACGTCTGCTGGAGTGTCAGATTCTTCTTTAACTCTTCTACTTTCTGTTTCTTCTGCTCTGCATCCAGGTCTTTCAGGTCGTCCTTATGTATTGTCTCGAAGTGCCGTTTTAGATTAAAATCTCTAGTTACAGCCAGATTAGCGCCACACATGAGACACACAGGTTTACCGGCAATGTTAGTAAACATATACTCAGCCTACCATCGGTTATTAAAGGCTCTGTTTTCGGAATCGAATTTTCTCTTCGCCATTGTGAGGGGTGTGTTCGGCTACCGGCTAGCTAGCAATAGCAAGACTGAATAGAAGCAGGAGATGCGCCGCAAGGCAGCATAAGCGTTGTATTGTGGGATGTGTAGTTCTGTGCAGTATCGTGTTTTCAGCGCGGTGAAAAGGGTATAGTATATATGTAGTATATAGTATCGTATACGTCATATATGAAGGAATAGGTACAGTGACTAAAATATCAGAATATGATGTCCAGGAAGGAGACGGTGTTGTTCATATTGACGGACCATTAATAACAATAATGTAAAATGGTCTTGCGGGCCGGATTTGAGTACATGGCGGGCCGAATGAGGCCCGCGGGTCGTGGGTTTGATACATGTGATTTAAGGACAGATTGTGTTAACACAAGTGCACAAACTAACCATGATAAATAAATTAGCATCCAATTATGGCATTTTACAAGGAAAAACTCATGTCCATGTTAAGGTAGTAGTTAACAGTTTAGCATCAAATTTTGTGTCATAACACCGGCAAAACCAAGCTCACTCGCGCTTGGGTTTCATAGCTTACCCATTATCTGTTTTATTAACCGTTCGATATGACGGCCACGCGTTTAGAATTTTAAAATATCTCCAATTGTTTTTCCAACATTGAATTTTTTTTTTTTTTGTCTGTATAGGTGGGGATGTACGTCTCTACTCTTTTACAGGTTAATCTGGTATTACGCGGTGGGTGCAACATTCACTAAACCCCAGAGCCAACCTTGCCTTTTGCTAATTAAATCTGCTTATCAGACCTAGCCCCCCTTCGTAAGGCACTACAGGAGGTAGGGACAGGCCATTGCTGGGAAGTGCTTAACCGGCCAGCGGGTCCATTTACGCTGATGAATAACTGCCTGACATTGAAAAAAAACACGTATGTGAAAAATCCCAGTTTTATAAGTCTCACTGTATTTGTCTTGTTTAACGATGGAATGAGGCTTCAATATTCACACAGAAATGACCAGTCTGTTGTTGTTTACAGCAATATTTTACCTCCGTCATTCAAAGAGTTTCATCCCCAATAATCTAAGCATGCATTTATATGTTTATGTATGTATGATTGACAGTGTAGTACAGGGTAGCTGGGCTGGCGGACGGGGGGCTGTCCAAATAGCAATAGCACACAACTCTGCAACAGTTTTAACAAATTAGTGCTCAAATCTATACATGAGAGCCATTTCCATGCTTGCATCTTCATTTTTGTTGATTTTCCCCAAACTTAGTAGAACGGGGGTGGCGAACAAGTTTGACACAAAGAGCCGAAATTGTGAGAGTCAAAGAGCCACACCACGCCCTGACCTGCTATGACAGACAGACAGACACAAACACAAACAATTAAAAACATATTATTTCCCATAACACACTCCTCTCCTTACAATACAACAAGTATTGTTCTTGTGTTGATTTCAAGGAAAGTGTCCACCCTCAATACACACAAAACATTTAAACATGAAACAAGGCAAAGAGCCACAGTATATAGAAAACATGATGAGTTAAAGAGCCGCATTTTTATTGACCAAGGCCCGCATGCGGCTCTAGAGCCACGTGTTAGCCACCCCTGTAATAGAAGAATAAGAAAAGTGTGATTTCACAAAAAGTCATGACAATCTTCTTTTCAATTTACCCACAAATGTCCTTTCTCAGTGTGAAATCTGAACAGAAGGCTATTCTACAGTAAAGTATGAAAAGCAACAGGTGGTAAATTGTACCTTCTGCCACTTAGAGGCTCACTATTGAAATTGAGATGCTGTTATGGATGGATAACAATGGTCAAGAAACATTTTGTTGCGAGGTATGACATTTTGTTTTTGAAAGCTGACATATTAAAATAAAAAATAAAATTGATCGACCAATCTTCTAACAACACAACTATCGTTGCCTGTTAATTATTGCAGAACTTGATTTAAAACTAAGTTAACAATTTGCATGGTCAAAATGTATCCAGGGTTCGTACGTGTGCCTGAAACACGTGAAAATGCTTCAATTTTAATAATATGTTTTCAAGGATTAAAAAGTGCTTGGATTTGGGGCGAAGTGATTTTACATGCTTGGCATTGTTGCCCTATTTCTCAACAAGTCTCTTGAAAATGATGGTGAGACTTCTCTTTGGTGGCTTCCCTTTGTCATTGTTTTTCTTATTGCCTTGTGATTAATGACAGCATGCATGAGTTAGTATGGCATTGTCCTAAGAAACGTCATCACCCCCTACAGATCGCACCCACTACAAACCTTAACAGGACACTATGAAATGTGTATTGGTATAATGATTATGTATCAGTAATGGACATCTATTATGGGTTATATATAAAAATGAAGGTAGTGTTTCCCAGTGGTAACTTTCAAAGGGAAGAACTTGCAACTGAAAATGTAAGCTATAAATTACCCATTTTTTATTGGGAGATATTCATCTCCAAATCAAATATATTAGTAATTTACTCAAAATCTAAAATCATATGTCTTGATAAAAACACAAGCAAGGTTAAAAAAGGCATATGTGAATCAAGGATATATACATACATGCACACAAACACAGACAAATATCCTTGAAGAGTCTTCAAAGGCATTCAATTCATTATTCAAAAATAAGGCATTAAATGGTATTAACATGTCTTAAATCCAATGTTTGAAAGGCTTAAAAATTCCCACATTACTAGGATTTATATTTGTTTTAAATTCAAACATTTAGTACAATTTTTCAATTGTCTTTGAGGATCCATGATGTTATGTAAACATCCTTTTTATTTATTGTTTTCCATGTTTAACATTTTAGAGTGTGCTATGTATTTCAGATCGAAAGTTTTCAACTGGACCGGAATGTGATTTATTTTTATATTTGAATTAACATTTGTTTGAACTTGCCTGTAATTTACATAGTGGGTTTTTTTGTTTCCCCCCCAAAAAATTGGACTTAAATTTGATTTCAAAATGCATAAATAAAGTCTTAAAAAGTCTTGAATTTAATTTGCCTTTAGTTGTAGAACCCTGGAGATTGAATCACCTAACATTACCTAGGGTTTAATCGAACCAAGGTTAATAACCACTGGGGTAGGGCGCTTGTTCGGTCTGACCGGTCATGTGACCATAAGATTGAGGAGGGGCCGTTTCTTGACTTGCTAGCTTATAAGGCAGGGCGGCTAAAATTGCAAGATAAACACTAGTACACTTCAGCCGCGGATGCTAACTCCAGACTGCTGTCTTTTAATGAAATGAAATGAAATGATCTGCATTTATATAGCGCTTTTGAAGTCAATGACTTCCCAAAGCACTTTACAATGTGCTCCCAATTTCCCAATAGCGGCCTTGTATTGCAGCCATGTAAGACGCTAACCTGCTTATTGGGGGTATTAGGGGTTCAGTGTCTTACCCAAGGACACTTCGACATGTAACACGGACGAGCCGGGATTCGAATTGGGATATAGACGAGCACTCTACCTCCTGAGCTACTGCCGCCCTACATTTAATAGTATTCCTTTACTTTCAGCTGATTCTACTGTGTGTTGTTGTGACTCATCCTGCAGTTGTAATGTGTGAATGTGTTGAAACAGGAGGCGTCGCCCCCGCGCACGCATATAAATACAACTCAAAGTCAGATCGTTTAACCAACAAAGCTCTGAGGAGCAAATTTGATGGCGTTCTGCAGCCTTTTTTCCCAACGATCTCAAGTGGGCGTGATGACTGAAGTTAATGAGCCTCAACTTTGAGGCAGCATTTAAAAGCTTCCAAACATGTGGCTGCATTAGCGCCCTGCACACCAGTGCACCAGGTGCTCATTTGCAGGTTTTCCCAATCCATTCATCTGCGTCAAAGTACGTGCTCAGCTATATTTTGGGCAAAATCCAAAGTATCTGCTTTGGGTTTTAAAAGCAATGTGAGGGGGTTACGTGTTTGGAGAGCTTGATGTGTTGGTAGTTTGAGAACATTTTTGCATTCGATAGCTCTAAAACACTCACCAGTCAGCATATGTAGCAATTAAAATAGTTTTGGGATTTGCATTATTTTTAAGGTTGATTTTTCAAACTTTATTTTGCTTGGTTTCTTTCTTAGTTCTCTTGGTATACTTGTGTAGAAAATAAGGAATTCGTTAAATTTGACTAATTCTACAGTTTTTCTTGCATAATAAGGAAAATACTTATACAATAAGTATTTTTTACAATGCAAATAATGCTAATTTTAAAGCATTTGCCAATTGAATTATCACTTTTTATTTATTTTTTCTTAAATGAAAACAACCATCTCATGTGTCAGAAAGCATATCATTGTGATTCTTTAAGATATATTTTTCATTAAAATCAGAGACGATTTTTTGGAAAAGTTTAAAATTAATTCTAACTATTAAATTATTTTTTGTGCAAAATACTATTTAATATTGTTACCATACATATTTTAATTAATTTTGCTATGTATATATATATATATATATATATATATATATATATATATATATATATATATATATATATATATATATATATAATCTCATCTCATTAGCTGCACCGCTTATCCTCAGTAGGGTCGCGGGGGTGCTGGAGCCCATCTCAGCAATCATCGTGCAGTGGGCAGGGGACACCCTGAACTGGTTGCCAGCCAATCGCGGGGCACACGGGGAAGGACAACTCACTTGTTCATTCACACCTAGGGACAATTTGGACCGGCCAATTCACCTGAAATGCATGTTTTTGGAATGTGGGAGGAAACCGGAGTGCCCGGATATGCGTATATCTAAATTTTCATAAAAATGACAACAATAATCCTTACAATACCAATATTTATATATTTACAAAAAATAAAATGAGAAAAAACATCCTTAAAATTAACAAACATATTTAATATTGAAGAAATCAGATAAGTGTCTGCACATATTAGGGTTACTATCTACATCAATATATATTTTCTTACAAAATATCTAAATTAATTTTTGAGGGACATAATTCCTAAATCATCCACAACTATATCTTTTCTTATTTTGAAAAAATAACTAAATATCGTAGTCAAATGAAAAAAAGAACCTTTAAAATTAAATAAAAACTATCTGAAACAGAAGAAACCAGATAGTGTGTACATGACTATATATTATTATATTATAAATACAATTTATACATAAAAGTTCGGTATTTGGTCTTATTGTATGAAAATAACGTAGTAAAATGAAAAAAAAAATCATTCTTACAATTTGTGAGTTACTATTTTATTAAACTCTAGTTGGAAATTCAATTTTGAAACATAGTTTATGTCGATTATATTCACTTTGAGTCTACCATGCGGCTGAACAACAAACTTTACTTTGTTACGTTTTAGAAAACATGAAGTATTTAGACTCATCGCTAAATGCCCTTTCTGATTATACTGGTGAAGATTGATCCAGTATTTTCTGAGATAATACGGTTTTAACCAAGGAATGAGGCCACACCCATTTTTCCTTTTTAACTAAAGGAATTTATATTCAAGCTTTAGCTACCAAACTCTCGGTCCGATCGATACACAATTTGAGATTTTGTGTTCTGCTTTGGCTACCAGCAGTTAGAGCAATCTTTTTCTTTCTTTGAATTGGTTAACCCAACACGATGGTTTTCCTAACGCTTGTACATGGAAAATCGTATTCTTTATGGCCTCAGGACAGGAAAAAAAAAACAGACTGATGCCATAACAAAACAAAATAGTTTTTTTGGACTTGATTCAATTTTGAACATTGGATACACCCTGGGCTCGTATTCCGAGAAACCCTGGTGGGGGATTCTCCCGTCATAAAATCCCAATCGGGGGCAGGTATTCCCGGCGATCAAAATTATTGTTAACTTTTCTCATATCTGTGATAAGAGCTTTAGCAAAATGTCACCGCAATAATGCGTCATCGACCCTGTCATAACAAGCGGGTGCAGTTTAGTGAGTGTAAAAGATCATATATGGGCTCCCATCTGCACTGAATTTTCTCTGACCTTTTGTGCCAACACTCCACCTGTTACCAACAAAGCTCTTTCCTTCCAAGTAATCACATACGGTAATAACCGTGACCTTATAACAGCTGCTCAATGTTAACAAAGGGGATGATTAACACCCAATTGATAACGCCCCCATTGATTATAGCCATGTGGGTTGTAGTGCTAAAGACAAGTGCAGCTAATTGGAATTATTCCTTGATTAATTTGGATTGGATATCATCATGGGCAGTGCTGGGCACGTTATTGAAAAACAGACGTTACATTTACTCGTTACTTCATTAAAAATGTAGCTCAGTTACCCAACTTAGGTTGCTGACACCAAACATCAGCGGGTCACTCTGAAAGCAACTATATAAAGTAATCCCTCACTGTATTGCGGTCTACTTTTCGCAGTTTTGATGCTTCGCGTATTTTCATAGTGCATTTTGTTCCGCAGTAGCACAGTAAATGCTATTATAGCGGCACATCGCCAAGGGCTGAGTGGGGGCGACGGGAGATAAGCAAAAGTGAGGCTGCAGGTTTGGCTTACTGCAGCAGCTATGTAACAACTCTCACAAACCACCCCATTCCGAGACAGGATCTCACTAACGTTAGATCAATTACCCATGAAACAGATGACCTGGAGCTAAAACTCAAGAGAAATTGCTACATTTACGGAGACCTGTGTTGGTTCAGGGTTCCATGATCCTGGCGTGCAGATAGCCGGACATTCTACATGACATTCTTATTCTGAAAGGAGAAGACCTTCAATTTGGTTGTATTATTCTAGAATGACAATTAAGACAATTCATTCATTTAACTGCAAATCTGTGCCCTCTGAGTTTTTTTGGAATGCAACCAGAAATACAAAGTATTACTTTTGGCACAAATTACTATACACAGTAAACTGTACTCGCATGGAAGCTAACCCCATAAAATGATTGAAAATAGACCAACACGTGGAAGTTGTAAACCCTTCTAATATTTATTGGTTTGTGCAATCTTGAGAGCTTGAGAACAAACACTTTACAGAGACACTATACCTATGTTTTCTATAGGTTTCAAACTACTCAAAATTCTCCTTGTCTGTCCAAAATGTTTACTTTTGTCTCTAATCATGTTGTATTACAAACATTATTTTACAAAATAATAAAAAAAAATCTGCATGTTTTACTGTAAAATCTTGTTCTTGTAGAACCTCAGCAGCCTCCCCACATGCTGGTTCACTCCTGGTGACACACAACCAAATATGCACATCTAAGCTGACTCCTTGATTTGAGTATTTCATTTTATAGTTCTAAATACAGCTTGGATATCAATATATACAGTAGGGAAAATATCTCAATGAGGAAAAATTGTGCTTCCTTGTGCTATGTGCTTTGGACGCGCCATCATAACTCAGTTGTACTTTGTAGGTAGGCATAAACATGCCTACCTATTTGCACAGCCAGCTGGAGGGTCGTATATGACAAAATGAGTGATCCATAATTATTCAGCTAATCGAAAAATTGCAATTCATTTTCAGTTGCGCGCTATGTAGTAACAATATTTGAATTACTTAATGTTCTTAATAACGCGTTAGAGTACTCATTACTGAGACAAGTCTTTGCATTCCAGGAACTCGTTTCTTTGTAATGTGTCTGTCCCAACACTGATCGTGGGTGAACAATAATCAGTTGTTTTTTGTTTTTGTACTGGTTGCAGTCATTGTCACTTTCACACCAAGGCTTTACTAGTCGCACGCACAGCGATCATTGACGCCCGGGACTTGCCTTCAAGGTGTCCTACTGCAAACCTGGCTGCCAGGAAGGCGTCTTCTCTGCAATTTTAATGAGATATCTGACCGTCTGGAGTAAAACCCTTCAGAAGCCAACGCGTCCTCAATTCAAATCCCAACCTGCCGCCATAAACGTCATCGTCCGTGATCTATGCGATGTTTGCTTTGCTCGCCGAGCCTTTTTAATGTACCGCTAGCCCATCGTGGATGGACTGCACTAATCATCTTAGTGGGCTTTTGCTTTAATAGATGTGCAACACAAGGCCAGCGCCAGATTTTCACTGCGCATTCGCATACACGGCATGCTTTAAGAAAGTAATTGCATGCTAAGTATGATTAATAAGCTCCGCATTGGAAAAAGCATGTGCATACACCTGTGGGTGTTAACTTTTGGTCGTTGCGCTATTTCATGAGAATTGCGACACACAATGTTACTGGTGAGGTGTGGAGGTCAGGACAAAATTAATTCGCAACTATTAGAAATAGCAGCAAAATAAAACTGAGCGAGGCGGCACAGTGGATGCGTGGTTAGCACGTCTGTGGCACAGTTCTGGGGTCATGGGATCAAATCCAGCTACTAGCCTTCCTGTGTGGAGTTTGCATGTTCTCCCCGTGCTTGCGTGGGTTTCCTTCGGGCACTCTGGTTTCCTCCCACATTCCAAAAACATGCATGTCGGGTTACTTGACCTGTCCAAATTGTCCCTAGGTATAAATGAGCAACTGTGCCTTGCGACTTGCTGGCAACAAGTTCAGGGTCCCTTTCCCACTGCCCGAGGACTGCTGAGATAGTCTCTAGCACCCCAGCGACCCTACTGAGAAAACCCAGTGCATATAATGGATGGATAGATAAAACTGAGCAAGAAACAAAGTGTATTTCTGGGAAGGGAATTACGAGAGAGAGAAAAAAATAGCAGCCTGAAGCATTGTGCCTTAAACAAACAGCACATCTGTTGACACTGCGGTTCAAAAGACTCGAATGCTTCAAGCTACGTTAAGCGATGCTTTTTGTGGAAAATGCCTTTTAGCACCACAAACTTAGAAATCTGAACTTTGGATTTTTTGCACGTCTGCCTGGCTTTTTTTGTTGATCGGCATCATTTCATTCTCTTATTTACATGGATTTTTCTAGTTTGTCATACATTTTCAAGGAAATGTATCGACTCAGCTCAAGGTTAAAGCTCCTAAAAAAATATGTATCGGAGTTAAGGGTGGGCCATACTGGGAATGTTGGTATCAATATGGTACAGGTACATGCAGCATAATATCCATTGATATCAGATACGGATACTTTTTGGTTGAAAATGTCATGATAATTGAATACTTGAACACCACTTCCCTTGACTTATTTTATCATTAAGATGAACACGGTACAATGTTTTTAGGCACTAAACATGTTCTACTTTTTTTCATAAAATATCTGCAACGCAAACGTTGACATTGTAAAAAAAATAGAAATCTTTTTATCACAACTGTTTCAGAACAAAAGTCAAGAAATTCAAACAAAAAGGCAGCAATGTAACAAAAATGCAAATACTGTATAACAATGTCAAAAAATCGGCAAATACCTTTAATTGCACAACATTTTGAAAATGAAGTCAAGTTGCAAATAGTGTCATGATTACTGACTCAGCTGTGCCCGCTCATTTGGTGCCAACTGCCGCGGGTTCTGATTGGCTCCCTGTCACTATTTTAACCCATTCCTGTCAGTCCTCTTTTGTCAGTCAGTCAGTGAATCTCAGTGTATACTAGGCATCCCTTTTTTGACCCTGACTCACGCTTGTCCCGTTTTTTGCTCCAGTTTGTCTCCCGCTGCGACCTGTTTTGATCCCGACCACTTCTGCTCTCCCGTCCCGACTTACGACCCGTTTTTGCTCCGGGCCACGTCTGCTCTCCCGTTCCAGCTTACAACTCGTTTCCGACCCCGACCACGTCTTGCTCTCCCAGCCCCGGCTACCGACCAGTTTTCCACCCCTGACACCGCCATCGCTCGCTACGGAAAATCCACTTCCGCATTCGGATCACAATCAGAGTAAAGCGCTTTGGGAGGTCTTCATTGACTTGAGAACCGCTACATAAATGCAGAACATTTACATTTACATGGGCTTTCATATAAACTTGATTTTTTGATTAAACTACTTGTAGGTTGAGAAATTTGCATTGATTAGACCTTACATGATGAAGTTGATAGAATCGTCTGCCATCTTGATGCTACGGGTACCCAAAAAATGGTACAGTTTGGTCACTTCACGTCTCTTGTTTTTTTTGAGCTTTTCAGCACTCTTCTTTTGTCGTTGTACTACACAACACAACGGCATCTAATGGTCAAATAATACACATTGTCCCTTTAAAATGAGAATCATTACTGTACATGTCATCTGCCAGAAATATTTGCTATTTATGTATTTTGTTTCTTATTTTACTGAAAAAAAATAAAACAGATTGTTTACTGTTTACAAATTACATAAACAAAACTCAACCCAAAGAATGAGCAATATTTTTGCCTATTGGGTTGCGTCCATCAGTCATCCACCTAACCATCCATCCATTCATGCTTTGCCCACACATTCCTCCTTCTCACCTAACATACCCCAGGCTTTCTCCAACATTAAATTTCTGACATTCTAATTGTTCTTGTGTCCAACTGGCTCATTGTCAAAAAAACAAGCTTACCCTGGTTGTTAATGCTAATGCGTGTCAATACGGTCGGGAAATGTGCAGGCACAGCATTGAGTCTCATAAAAAAAAAAAACAATCAGAGAGCACTTAAGACTGAACTAAGCCGACTTTTGGTTGTTGGTATTGCTTTGATTTAGAGCAAACTGGGTTTTTCTGTTTTTTTTTGCCTCAGGAAACCATGCGACCGTCATGCTATAATTACCTGAGACTTACCTAGCCATCGGTGGGATGGCAGGTGAGTGGTTAACACTTCCCTGGCAAAGTTATTAGGTCTTGGGTTCAAATCCAGCTATTAGCATTCCTGTCCGGAGTTTGCATGTTCTCCCCCACAAAAAACTATGTCAGGTTATTTGGCCGGTCCAAATTGTCCCCTGCCTTCTGCCCGAGGATAGTTGGGATGGGCTCCACCACCCCCAGACCCTATTGAGGATAAGCGGTGCAGATTATGAATTGGTGGATGGGTGACATGTAATTTAGTCAACTGTTTAACAACTACATGCTGCATTCTTTTTGAGTTTATGTCTAGATGATGGGACATAAACTGTAACTTGAGGTATTTAACATTGCTCACTTAGTAGTACATCTGAAGCTGCAAACAAGGCTCTCTGATTCTCACTGGACCTCATACGTCAGGGGTCGGGAACCTATGGCTCGCGAGCCATATATGGCTCTTTCTATGAGTATCTGTGGCTCAGAGACCAATTTGATTGCATGCAAAATTTCTCCTTCTCGTTCAAAATCGGGATTGTCTATCCTATTCAGGTACACGTAAAGCCAAACCAAAGCTAAATGTGAAGGAAACACTTCGCAGTATATATAGGGCACGTTTTTCACTACAATTTACAGTCAAGGTGTCACACAAAAAAAGGGGGAAAAAAACTCGTTTTGGCTGTACAACGCTAAATAATCCTTTATTTAAAAGTTCACTATATAATCTGTGTTCAGTGTTCAGATACTTTATGATGAATCCACAGAACTGTAAATACGCCAAAACACCGGAAGAGAACTTAGTCATTTGATTGGGTGAGTGGGAGGGATGGGTGGAGCTATGCAAAAAGTACAAGCATTCCCTCCCATCTCTCGCCAAAGGTAAGCACATAAGGCTCCCTATTCTCAGAATGTTGTGACGTTTTTACAAAATAAATGCTTGCATCTGGTTTTGAAACCAATATGTATGAAAAAAGGGTCAAAAGAAGTTTAACCGATCTTGAGTCATTGCAAGAAAGAGACAAGTTTAAAGTGGTCTGTTTGTTGAATTTGGGACAGGGGCTCTGGCATTATTCTCTTTTCATAATTTTTATCAAATCATCAAAAATAAATGTGCTGAAGACTAAGCTTTTGTCTGGGGCGCGGGTTAAGCAATTTAGTAAATTTGTCTCATAATATATGGTGTGGCTCTTTCCCAAAATAAAATTAATATTTTTTGCTTTTATGGCTCTTTGAGTCAAAAAGGTTCCCGACCCCTGTCATACGTTCATGACTAGTTACTTATTTGGTCAAACATAAGAATAATTAAGGATCTTGTCTAAAAACGGTGCATAGAGAGACCCCATCAATTTATTTTGATTGAGTGCTGGGCTTAGACTGAGACAATAAGGCGGTACACAGAAAATGGTCACCTGAGTGAATATGTGAGTAGATTGACACCATTGAGCTTTTTATAGTAGTATTTACATCTTGCTAAATGCTTGCCAGAATAATCTTGTTAGGGTGGGAAGATTAATCCAATTAACAACATCATTGAATCAAGCAAGTACTTGGAACGGATTGATACTATTGTCCTTGAGTCGATATTTGGCTCCTCCACCATTTTCGTCAAAGCTCCCCGAAATTGTACTGTTTATACTATTTGCACTTTTAAAGTATTATGGTATAGTTGGTATAGTTGTCATATTGGCTTTTGTAATATCTGCTCCGAAAAACTTGTGCATTTAAATTTTTTGTGCATTTGACATATTACAATGACAAAAACTATATTCTAGTAGACATGTTTATTTTTTATACTTCCAAAGTGACAGTGTGTATTATTTGCCACCTCCTATGGGTACATAATGTAATTTTTTAAAACAAATCTATATTGATTTGAATATTTAGCAGAAATACATGAAATATAATATAAACGTGAATTTAAAAAAATATTCATTGGTCAAGAAATTACCATCTATTCGACATAAGATAATAATAAGACAAAAGGGAGCTGGTGTAATTGGGTGCTTTCTTGCCGCCACAGGTACACTTAATCCTCAAAAAGGCTGGGCAAAAAAAAAGAGATGTAAACTTATGCGTTATGATCACTCTGAATTGTAGTAGTATTCTCCCTTTGGCTCTACCATTTACATCTACCTTTGGTGATCAAATAATACACACTGGCCGTTTAAAGTTTACATTGTATGTCACGATTACCCATTGCCTTCACCTGTGCCCACCCGTTTGGTGCCAGATGCTGCTTGTTGCCTGATTGGCTCCCCTCCTATTTAAACTTTCATTCACTCCTAGTCAGTCTGTCAACGAACCTCTGCTCTTGCAAGGCAAGCATTTTGACTCTGTCCCGTCCTGCCCGGTATCTTGTATCGATCCCGTCCGTCCCGTCCTGCCCAGTATCTTGCTCGCATATCCTGCATCTGGTATCGATCCCGTCTGTCTCGTCCTGTCCGGTGTCCTGCTCGTGTATCCTGTATCCGGTGTCGATCCCGCCTGTCCGGTATCCTGCTCGTGTATCCCATATCCGTATCGATCCCGTCTGTCCCGTCCTTTCCGGTATCTTGCATCCGATATCGATCCTGTCTGTCCCGTCCTCACCTGTATTTTGCTCGTGTATCCTTTATCCGGTTTCGATCCCATTTGTCCCGTCCTCACCTGTATCCTGCTCATGTATCCTGCATCCAGTATCGATCCCGTCTGTCCCATTCTGTCCGGTATCCTGCTTGTGAATCCTGTATCCTGCTCATGTATCCTGTATCCGGTATTGATCCCGTCTGTCCCGTCCTGTCCGCTTTCTTGTATCCGGTAACCTGTACGTCTGTTCCATCCTGTCCGGTATCCTGCTCGTCTGCCCCTGGCTTCCTGCTTTCCCAAGCCTGACTTCTCTGCCCTGCTTCTTCTGCCCAGCGATCACCGAATCAGCTTGGTGTGAAAACGTTACGCGTTGGGTCTACCGTCTGTTCGGATTCTGACATTGTAGTTATTTGATTAAAAATAATGTTTTTGCTGTGTCTATTAGAGTAATAATACATTTACTAAAAAGGAAGCTAATTTTTTTCAATAATCTTGACATTTCAAAGTAAAAAGTATATGTATCTATCGATGCTACCTTCCCCTGGACCAGATCAAGATCCAAATTCGCCCACTACTATAGGTCAACAAGCTGTGATTCATTGGAGAAGCGTCCAAAGTCATTTTGGGGATGGGTCTCTCATAAGCCTTTGGCTTCAACCTGTCATCCATTTTTTTTCTTTCAGGTGATTGTGATGAGATGTGTGCTGGAACATGATGATATACAAAATACAATACAATACAAAAAGCTGTTTCGAGGTCTAAATATATGTTGACACAAAAACTCTAAGTGCGGATCTGCGGGGTCTTCTCAGCCTTCTCCTTGCAAGTGATTAATTCCAGGGGAAAAAAGCATTCATTACAACTAAGAAGAGGAATTAGCCTGAGCCTAAAAATAAATCACAGCTGCAGCTTTGGGAGAAGCTGGCCTTTAACTGACAAACTTGCCTGTCTTTGTGGGATTATGATTGTTGTTTTGCTTGTTTTTGTACTGTATTGAAGGCCATTTTAGTCACACCCTGGGAGGGCAAAATTCTATCTCCCGTCAGGAGGACTGTTGCAATTAATCAAGAAGAATACAAATGACGCACGCATTCACGCGGAAAATGCCGGTTGCCCTTTTGTTGGTTTTGAGACATTTAATGACCGGATGACTAACTGTTTTCTTCTCTCTATTTCTTTCTGCTCCCCTCTTGTTTCTGGTTGGACGCCACCACCCATCAGGTATGTTGGCTTGTTTTTTTTCTCTCACCCTGCACAAGAGAGCATAATGTCACACTGCCACTAACGTTACTTGAAAGAAGACGTCACTGCCGTTTTGGATCTCGTGGTCGGAGAGAATCCTCACGCGGCGGCGCCTTTCACAACACAAAAGAATCACGTTGGCCCGCTTTGTCATAATCCCACGCTAAGCGACAGCAGAGGAACCACTCGGGCCCTCTGCCCATATGCGCTCGTAATTATGCTTTTGAAAGACACAAATATGCTTCCTGCCTGCTAGCGCTCCCCCTCTCCCACAATGAAAAAGAGAAATATAGAGTGAAAGAGAGAGAGAGCGGGAGAACGAGGGGCAATAAGACAATGCGAGAGAGAGAACGTAAACAAGAGGGAAAAAGAGAGAAAGTGACAGGGCAAGTAAGAGAGAGTGGGAGAAAAAAAAGGGTGAAAGAAAGTGACGGAAAAAAATAAAGAAAAAGAGACAACCGGCAGAAAAGGAATGACAAAAAAAGAGAGAAAGCGAAAGAAATGGAGCAAAGGGAGAGCACTAGAGAGCAGGAGAGAGAGAGAGAGGAAGAGAGAGAGAGAAAGAAGGGGGACATGGGTGGAGAGAGAGCGAGAGAGAGACAGAGAGACAGAGAGAGAGAGAGAGATAGAGAGGGATAGAGAGAGAGAACAAGTGGAAAAAAGCAGAAGAAAAAGATGGAAAGATAATGACAACCTGGAAGAAAACCATGACAAGAGTGAGAGAAAGGGTGAAAGAGATCAAAGGGGGACTGGGAGTCTGAAAGCAAGGAAATGAACAAGAGACAAAGAGGTAGAAATAGAAATAGAACAAAAGAGAGAGAATGCACGAGAGAAAGAGAGAGAGTCAAGGACAGTAAACAAAAGGGATAAAAACAGAGAAAGTGTCATAGTGAGAGATTGTGAGAGGAAGAGAGAGGGTGTGAGAGGGAGAAAGATCAAAATAAAGAGAAAGAGAAAACTGTCAGAGAGAGAAAGATAACAAAAGGTGGAACGAAAGAGAAGAGAGGGAAAATGAGTGGAAGACAAAAATGAGAGAGAGAGAGAGAGAGAGAGAGAAATTGACCAAAAGAAAGAACACAAGAGAAAGAGATACAGTGAGAGAGAGATAGAGAGTGAAAGACAGAAAAGGATATAGAACATAGCTAAAACGAGTGATGAGGAGAAAGTATGAGCAGAAGAGACAGATGATAATGACAGGCTGTAAGACAACCATGACAAAGGTGAGAAAAAAGAGTGAAAATGTAAAACAGGAAATGAGAAAGAGAGAGACGGAGAGCGAGAAAAGAAGCTAGACAAAAATAGATAGAAAGTGAACAAGACAGAGAGAGAGAGAGATACATAAAGAAAGAGGACATTACGGCTCGAGAGGAAGAGTCTTTCGGGAGAGCTGTTTTGTGTGTGTGTGTGAGCATTTTTTTAACAATATGGGCTATTTTGCAAATAACCCCCCCAAAATGAAAAAAAAACAATTTCCCTTGGGAGACTTTTACAGCAGTTAGTGAAGGACTGATGGTTTCCACTTGGGACTTTAGGCTGGTATTCATGGCACCTCTCACTGCAAATTAAGGATTCGCTGACAGGGCGACAACGCTAAGGCGGGCCCCTGAGTCCCCTTTCAGCTAACAAGCACGTACTGTTAAGGCAAACTGGACCTGAGAAAAGTGAAACTTTTTCTCTTGTAACAGGCTCTTATCCTTATTTGGTGGGATTCAAAGACTACAAATGTGAGAGGGATACTTTGAACTGGGCCAGTGGCGATACCGGGCATTGGTATTGATGTCTATACCAAGCACCCCCGCGACCCTACTGAGGATAAGCGGTGTAGCTGATGAGATGAGATGAGAGTGACTACAGTTTCGAGACTTGCAATGACAACCAATATCAGTATTGCAGTCTCCATTTAACAATTAGGAACGCAAATGTAAAGATATGGTAAAAAGCAGATGTATTATTGCGATTAAATGAAAAGCATTTGGTTAAAAAACATTTCTTTAAAAAAAGTTATTGTTTTTTTTCTTTGTAAAAGGAATATAATGTTATGTCGTAAAAGTATTAGCATCAGGTATTGGTATTGAATTGTCACGACAAGAACAGAATCAGGACCCGAATGCGTAGTGTTAACCACAAGTTTATTGATAGAAAGAGGAAGGGCAGCACCCGCGATCCGGTGCTCACTGGACGCGAAAAGAAAGCCGCTCATGCAATCGGATCGTGATCCGAATAGGGAAGTGTATCTTCCATAGCGGGAGATGGCAGTGTCAAAGACGGAAAAAACAGGTTGATAGCCGGGACAGGAGAGCAAAAACGTGGTCGGAATCAACAAACAGGTCGTAAGCCGGGATGGGAGAGCAAACGTGGTCAGAATCAAAAACAGCTCGGAGCCGGAGACAAATGGGGAGATCAGGAACGGACGGGTGGAAAAACGGGTGCAAAAACAGGATAGGCGGGAGTCACGGTCAAAATGCTTGCCTTCTAACAACAGAGGTTTGCTGACGGACTGACAACCAGAGAGTGAAAGAACTGGGCTTAAAAAGGGAAAGGGAACTAATCAGTTAGCCCGCAGCGGCTGGCGCCAAATGAGCGGGCACAAGTGATCCATTCAGTAATCCTGATATTAAACACTGCTTAGGATATTTAGGTGTTGGGCATTCGATTTAAAAAAAAAAAATAATAAAAAAAAAAAAAAATGAGTTCGACATCTCTGCGTGGATTCATCATAAAATAATGAATAGTAAGGTTTTAAATAAAAGTCTAAATCAAAATAGCAAGGTACATTAGAATAATGAGTATCTGAATGTAGTTATAAGACCTCAAATAGACATATAAAACAATGCATAGAAACCGATCCCCTAAAACGGCTTAAAAACAGCCACATAAAAAAAGAAAAAGGAAAACTTGTACACCAACTTGTGGAACTGTGAAGCCTTATTCCTGCATTTCTGAAATCTTTAGAGCTTGCACATTTAGTCTTAGCCGTGACGCTCCATATCTATTTTGTCTCAGTGCTGCAAATCACTTCTTCATCTTCTCCATTTCTAGGTACTGTTCAAAAGGTTTTCTTTAAAATGATTCAACAAATATACCCATACAAACTGACCCCGATTTGTATTTATATTTTTAACTTAGTCTTGGATGTGAGTAAATATGGTGGGGAGAATATCTTCATGAGGATACAGTCACCACTTTCATACTCTGTGCTTCAATTCAGTTGTCCTTTGTAGGTAAGTATAAACTCGCCCACCCTTTAGCAATTGCTATTGTGACATGAGTGAATAGGCATCATTCATCAATCTACATTTGTTAAGTAGTAGATTAACGGAGTAATGATTATAATTACTACATTTTATTCATAACACGTTTTAGTCCACGGTCCTGAGAAGGTTATTATTTTCCAGTAATATGTTCGTTCGGGGCAGCACGGCGGCGCAGTGGTTAGCGACACAGAACCTCCTATGTGGGTTCAAATCCAGCTACTGGACTTCATTTGCGGAGTTTGTATGTTCTCCCCGTGCTTGTGTGGGTATCCTCTGGGCATTCCGGTTTCCTCCCACATTCCAAAGACAAGCATTTCAGGTGCATTGGCTGGTCCAAGTTGTCCCTAGGTGTGAATGAGAGAGCGAGTTGTCTGTCCCTGTGTGCCCTGCGATTGGCTGGCAACCAGTTCAGGGTGTCCCCTGCCCACTGCCTGATGATTGCTGGGATGGGCTCCAGAACCCCCGCGACCCTACTGAGGATAAGCGGTGCAGCTAATAAGATGAGATGAGATGAGATGTTCGTTTGTAATGTGTTAGTCCCAACACTGGTTTTGTGGGTCAAAAGGACTATTAGTGGTGATACACAATGCATTATTTGCATAGATCTGTTATATGTTATGTTTATTATGAACCTTTACCTCTTCCAGGCCCCACCTTAAAGCCATTATTTAGAACTAAATACATATAATATGTGAGTAAAATACAGTGGTACCTCTATTTACGAATTTAAATTTTTCCGAGAGTAGCTTCGTAACCAGAAAACTCTGTAAGTAGAGGTGCATCTTGATTGTAAATATGCTATATTTTTTATTGAGTTATACAATTGCATCAGAACATGAAACAAATACATGTTAAAATTAGATAGCCTGGCAATAAAAGACAGGCACATAATGGAAAAAGAACAGAATAAAGCAAATAATAATAAAAAAAATATATTCATTTACCTTTTTGCCTCGCGTTTCTTGAAAAACCAATGAGATAACGTCTGCTTCTGCGGGCTTTTGACGACCTGTCGGGAATGCGCGAGGCGAACCTAACGGAAGCCAAGTTGTCAACATTTTTTTATGCACGATTCCTGTCCAAGACATCATGGAATTTTGCTAAAACATCAATTTGAGCTCCTCTTCTTCATCATTTGGCTCTCAACTGTGACAGTGACACGGAGAGCATGCTGGAAGCACGCATGTGCACTGGTTTGCCGGGCAGATTTGAAGCGATACCCAATTTGTTTACATTTGGGAAACTCTGGGAGCAGTGAATCGCTGTGCGTACTGTATATTTGACTTCATAACTAGAGGCAATCTTTGTAACTAGACGCAGTATTTTACCGTTCAGGCCCTCCATAACCTGAAATTTTCATATATTAAGACATTTGTTCATAGAGATACCACTGTATAATCCATATAGGAAAGGCCGTAGGTTTGGGTTTCGCTTCGGTGGGGACATCTCACATTTTTTAAGTGTTCACATACTATTTGGGGGAACAAAACAATGACTGTTCAAAACTTGTTGGGACACAAACTACACCTTTGCATGTAGGTTAGGGTAGTAACAGTGCACACACTATTGACTATGAGCAACACCCCCCACTCCGACCTCCATGTCAGATCACATGCTACAAGTACCTGCGAAATTACACAGACAGCTCTAACACGCAGGTGAACATTCTTCCAGCGCGTGAATCCACAATAAACAAAAGGGGTACCGCCGGAAGTAGTCCAGGGACGTACGGACAGCGAGAGAGCAAGGCGGAAGGAGCTTTGGTTGCAGATTGCCAGATAGAAACCGCCCGAGTGTGAAGACTTTGGATTCCTCCATCAGTATTCCGTCCCGGTGTCAAGGCTTCGGGGGGGCCACGGGGGCTTTTTCCAGCAACCGCCGCGATTCGCTGTTCTGCACGGTTGCTCTCATACATACTGGCACGCAAACACACACAAGCTTCTCTTCTCTAGTCTTTGAATTCGCTATTCATGCTAACACTTGTAGCGGCGTTCGATTGCTGTGAATACGCGAACCGTGTTGGAGTGTATTTCCTTCAGAGACTTTGTCTGGAAGATCACAGCAAACAGAGGCCGCTGACTAGAAGTCGATATTAATCCTCAGATCAAGACATCAACTGGGCTTTTGCAGCTTGGTGTGTTGATTTGGAAGTTGTTTAGGTCTAGTTTTGAGATGTGGAAGAATAATTCAATAGCTTACAGCAAGGGTCTCCGACGTGGTGCGGTCGGGCATGGTCAGGGTTCGTGCTTGAAATCATTTAAAAAACTTGAATTGTAATGTTGAAATGTTGTGTTCTTGAGGTTAGGAAAATGCTTAAATATTTGGGGGAAGTGCTTGAAAATTCTTGAAATTCTCACTATTGCCATTTTCTCTGCAGTTTGACTCTATAGACCTTGAAATATATGAAGATTGTTTTTTTAAAAAGTGTGTGAAAAATGACGCTGAAAGGCCTGCTCTGGTGGTTTGTCATAAAGCCTGGTCAGGTAAAGCGTCTCCGCCCTCTACTGGATGCACCTAAAAGAACAGCTCTATTAAAAAAATAAATTAAAAAAAATCTCCTTTTTTGGTTCGGTTAACTCTTTTGGCCCCCAAAAAGCCCCTTAGATTTTGTGTTGAATAATAATTTAAATCACACACATGCTCTGGTGCTTTGTCATTAGGGTGTTGTCATCTACTACGTATAGGCTATGCGAAAATAAATAAGTAAAATTAGGTTATGCTCCCTAGTCGTAAATTGTAATTGGATGAGCTTCCTGCAACTGAAAATGTAAGCAACATATTACGGTCATTATACCTAACACCTACATGGGAATAATTTGTTTTTCTCAAAAATATTTACACATACAATATATTGTTCGGATCCACAAATATATTTGGGGTTTACTCAAGACTTAAAAGTCAGATATTTTGAGAAATACACACTCAAGATTTAAAACTGCATATACAAATTGCAGATAAATTTGTGGCTCTGAAAAATACATGATTCACAACAGTTTTGTTACTTATAGTGGTACTGGAAAACTTGAAAAAATGGCTTTGAAAGTCATTAAAAGGGGGTTGAAACGTGCGTTTAAAAAAAATAATTGAAAACTTAAAAAGTAATCAGCCTGTTGAAGCTATTTTAGAAGAAAACATATTCAAACTATGTAATGATATATTTTTACGTACTTTACATTTTATATCAGGAGGGTTGAGAAAAGATGATAACGTTTTACTGTCTTGTACATTGTTTTTTTTTTAAGTGCGTGTTTTTTGAGAAATTCCTCAGACCCATCAAGCCCTACACAAGTTTTGATTTTCCTTTTCTTTTAGAAGACAACATATTCAAACTTTGTATTGATTTATTATTGCATTCCTTACATTTTTTCATCATTTTGAGAAAATATAATAACATTTTAAGGTCTCGTACATTGTCTGTGTTTTAAGAGGAAGTGTGTGTTCTTTGAGAAAATCCTGAGACCCATCAAGCCCCCCCACAGCATTGATTTTCTTTTTTCTTTTTTTAAGCTGCAAACAAATTCACATGACACCTCAAATGTTGCACAGGGGCGAAAATATCGCCCGCCCTCTTTGTCCAGAGCAAGATATTTCCCGAAGGATGTTGTTATTTTCTTCTATTACTTGCGTGGCCGCCGTCCCCAGAGATCCCGCATCAGCCGAGCCAAGCTCGCCCCGGTCCACTTATTCGTTCCGGCCTGCGGGTCGAGCCTGACTCCCGGTCGCTTCTCACTGGCTGTGCCGGGCACCTGCGTCCATGGCCGGCGCCGGTTTTCATAATGAGTTTTTCTTGCGCTATCCAGTCTGTCCTTCCTCCTTGATGAGGAGCACCAAAGTGTTTTCACAGGTCAGGAGAGAGCGAGCGATAGCAGGTAATGGATTCCTGCTTTTCTCACCAAATGGCCTCCCGCCGTTACGGACACAGTTAAAAAAACAAAAACATAAAATGAGAAAGACCATGTGGGAAGAAAAACAGGCTACTTTTTTGGTAGAAGTGGATTGCTGTGAGTGGACCCTCATTACATAAATCTCTCCCACGAATGGACTGCTACCTATTTTGATCAATTTGATTATTTTGTTACTCCATGACTCATTTCCACCCATCATTCTTTGTCCGCTTTAGCCTTCTTTATCATGCATAGTCTGTTTTTTTATTATAATTATTTTTTTTTGCTATTGGGGGGAGCATTGCCATTGCCACCTCCATAATCAGCCATTCGCTCGAACTAGGTAGGGGTCCATGTTCTGTTTTGATCTCCTGAGTTAATCCTGTGCATCATGTAGAGCAAGGCAAACCTTTATCCGTTAACCTCGTGTGAAAATGGAACTATAGGTTTTTTTGTTCTACTTTTTGTTTTATGCATGGGAGGTAGGAAAACCGGCTTAGCAAATTTCTAGGCGATAGCGGCATACTTATTCGCTCTATTGTCAGTGATACTATTTCCACATGAGATTAAAATTTCGAGTCCAAGGTTGTGCAGGTTAAAATAATTTGGCAAAAGGGCCCAGTAGGAAAAAATAACTATGGATTTGTTTGTATCTACCAATACTTGAATGGATAATTTGGCAATGCATCATTATACTATTTAAAAAATAGGTATCTCTTTTTTGGGGCCATTTTATTCATTTTCTTCAATTTTTTTCACACATTAAATTAAGGTGAAATTAGAAAATAAACGAGTCTCTAGAAGAGCAGCAACAATATGAATTGACAAATATAAATAGATAATGTGTGCACACACATTAACTATTTAACTACCTTGGTCTTATCCCTTGAGAGGGGTGACCGACAGCAAGACAAACATACAAAAACAAAGAAAATAATAAAAGGGGAAAAGTAGCAAAAAACACACAGGGAACTTTTTCGAGCCAACCCAAATGCCCAAACACCCAAACAAGTTATACCTCGGCACCCAAGTTGGTCATGCTTTCGTCCCTCCAGATGAAACGGGACACAAGAAAGCGGCCATGTCACTCGGGTCAGGGTGACTCAACACGTTCTTCTGTTCAACAGCAGGGTCCGGCAGCTTTCACTGGTTTACCCCTGCCGCATCATACGGGTGACCTGCCCATTCTTTAAAACTCGTTCATCCCACTATCCTTTCACAACACCTCTCCACTCATTCCTATCACCAACAAGAACTCTAGCATTTAGACATCTTTCCTTCAGTGCACTCATAACACCATCCATCCACGTCAAACGCGGCCTTCCTCTTGGTTTCCTTCCATTTACTTCGGCTCTGTAGATCGTCTTCAACATTCGCTCCTCATCCATCCTCTCCATGTGTCCAAACCAACCGAGTACTCTCTTATCCACACGGTTATTCAGTTCCATTTCTACTGTTCTGTCTCTCACAATTTAATTTCTCAATCTTTCCAATATTGTCACTCCTGACATACTCCTCAAACACTTCATCTCAAAAACATTCAATTTCCTTCTCAAATCTGCGTTGAGGTCCGCGTGCAGACATTTACATGTAGATTTTATATTTTGTATTTGTCTATAAGTAAACATTTGATCAAATTGGCTTTGAAGCACTCAAAAGAAAACAAACTCTCTCTCTCCCTCTTTTTGAGAGACTGTCACAGACCTTTTGAACTACTTAGCACTACCATTGATGTCTACTTGTAATAGACAAATTAAAGTAACATACATACAACTATGAGAGGACTAGCACAAAATATCATGAAATGGGGATGGAGGAAGCAAAACATGTTACAACTGTACCCTGTCTTCCTATCAGGAGAAATCAAGTTGAGTCATGTTTACTTGTAAAGCCCTTAATCATAAGGAGTCTCAAGGGGCTGCACAGACCACATAGTATTGCAAACCACAGACTATTACTACACCATCCCCTGATCTAAAACCTTCATGAAGGCAAGAAAGAACTTATTAACCTCAACATGGGGAAAGTTAAAACACCTTGAAAAGGGACCGCACATGAGGTAATCCCCCTTCCAGGATGACCAGGCTGCAATGGGTGTTGTAATAAGAAATGATACACAGATATTGTCAATGTGAAATATAGGTCATTCATAAGCTTTGGAATAGAAGTGTGTTTTAAGCCTAGATTGAAACTGTTCCACTGATCAAATATCAGGGGACAGTGTATTCCACAACAGAAGTCCCCTGATCTGATTCAGATACAGCACCTTCATATGTTGGTCGTAGTCATAGATGTAAAGCTTCATGCTCTTCAGATATGAACTGGACCTCTGCTAAACCCAATCGTAGGACTGTTTTGCTCTCATTCACATATGCCGGTCTTTAAACATGACTGCACCGTTAGGATTACTGTTGGGTCTGGGTGAGCCTATATAAAGTTTGTGTGATTTGCAATCAGCCATTCGCAAAATGATGTTGCAAAAATGACACTTTTATGCAATAATTTATTTCATATCCATAAAATGATAGTTTCCAGGCTTTAGGAGTTGCGTTGTGGTTTATCCGCAATACCTTGTGTATTATCAAATGCATCACAAACATTTACCTCTCTTCCTTCAGATACAAATATGTTCCACATGCCGAGTCTTTTTCTACTACTAGCTGACTTTGGTGTATGTGACAAGCCCGAAGGCAAGATTACGGCAATAAAAGCGAGATAACAGCATTCGAAGCAACTCCACCAGACCTCCATCTTCAACTCCCCTCGAGGAAACGAACGGCACTTTCGGTCGACACATTCCAAAACTCTTTAATCCTGCATATGTCTGGAAATGTGCTCCATTGCTTCTATTTTAGATTTTGTTGTTGACGTCACTTATCGCTGAAGGGTTCTCTTATCTCCTCGTCATGCTTTTGACATCGTCTGGGGGGTATTCACACTCCTTGGTGTAATTTGCAGCATCAGTACCTTGTGCACCCGACACTTGATAGCAGAGGTGGGCCGTCAGGGCCTGCAAGGCTTTTCTCTCGGAATGTGATGTAATATTTTGTCCATGAATACGTTTTAAATAATTCCAAATCGTCTGTCACTTTTCTTTCCTTGTTTTACCCTTGGTAGTGCTGATTACAGATGTGTGCTTACATATTGAGGCATTTCAGCCATTACTTGTTGCCAGGCTCAGAAATCTCCTTGGAGGCCCTTCATAAACAATTTTGAAGGCCCTGTAGCTTTGCATTGGTCTCAATAATGCCAAACAGATTTCGAGTTGGCCAAGTGTGAGATTTCTCGAAAGGCTTGGGAACTGTCAGCTAAGAGGCTGAAATGTTTGATTCTACTGAATTATAATCGCATTTAATATATAACCCTAAAATGAACGTATAACTTATTTTAACGTAAATACGTAATTTATTATTAAAAACATATTATCACTGAAAAAAACACACAAAACATAAATTAAAATATTTAAAGATGTACCGCAAATCTAAAATACGAAACAGTTTTAACCTGTTTTATATTCAACAAATTTAAAGTCAATACCACATAATCACTTAGAAAAACGTGCAAATTGACAAATAATAAGAGAAAAACAAGTGTCTAGAAGGGACGGCCCTTGGTGTGGCACTGTTTTCTGCGTTCACTCCCAAGAGACGGCTAATAGAGCTGTTCATTTCTAAACAATACATTGCTATAAGCCATCACTGAAGGCCTATGTGTGAAATGCACATCCCACTACAACTTGATATTAAATGAGTTACTCTTAGAGGAGAGTGCAACGAGTGCTTTAAGTTCATGGACTCAAATTGTGCCAAATTGTTTTTCATTATCAAATCTCTAGAATTTGTGCGTCATCACACTGCCGTGTACCAATTAGGTATTCATGGTTCCTGGAATACTGTTTGTAAACATCACAGCAGCCTTGCACATCCAGGGTCTAATTATGAGCTGGTTTTGACTTTTAATTCAATGATGTTATCCTAAAATGTCCTAAAATAGTTTTGGAATTTTTCTGTTGTTCTCAGAATCCTCAAAACTAACAAATTAATGTATTCTCTGTTTTTTAACACACACACCTAAAAAAAACAAATTGGCTAAAAATTTCAATATGCGCCTCACATATGAGAAAGTACGGTGGATAAAATTGGAAATGCATTGTTACGATTAAAGGATACTCCATACGATAACTGTTCTGCAATTTAAAAATATAGTGTGGTCTTCAAGGCCCTCTTGTGGTTAGCGTTTTAATGTTTTGTTGCTAGAAGTCTGACAGCAGTTTGGACGACAACTTTCAAACGTTCATTCTAAATCTTCTCCGTTGCTGCTTTGGACAATTGTCCATAAGTATGAAATATATAGCTATTACTTGAATGAATATATATTTTATGTATTGTTGTTAAGTGATACTGCATACAGTAACTGTTCTGCCCTTGAGATACATATAGCATTGTCTTTAAATATCCTCTTGTAGTTCCCATGTTATTTATATGACGTTGATGTCAGAATGTCAATGTTCTACGAAATAAATAATTTCCATTCAAATACATTTTTGTATTTTTTATGCAACCCTAGTCATTACTATAGTTTTGATTTCATGAAACTGTCATGATTTCCCCTTTCCCCTTACCTGTGCTCGCTTGTTTGGTGGCAGCTGCTGCTTGTTGCCTGTTTGATTCCCCTCCTATTTAAACTCAGTACTCTAGTCACTCCATGTCAGTCACTCAACGAACCTCTGCACTTGCAAGGCAAGCATTTTGACTCTGTCCCGTCCTGTCCGCTATCCTGCTCGTATATCCAGTATCCGGTATTGATCTCGTCTGTCCCGTCCTGTCGGGTATCTTGCCCGTGCATCCTGTATCCGGTAACGATCCCGTCGGTCCTGTCTGGTATCGTGTTTATGTATCCGGTATCGATCCTGCCTGTCCCGTATCCAGTATCGATCTCGTCTGTCCCGTCCTGTCCGGTATCCTGCATCAGGTATCAGTCCCGCCTGTCCCGTCCTGTCCATTATCCTGCATCCGGTATTGATCCCGTCCGTCCCTTCCTGTCAGGTATCCTGCTTGTTTATCCTGTATCCGGTATCGATCCCGTCCTCACCTGTATCTTGCTCGTATATCCTGTATCCTGTATCGATCCCGTCTGTCCCGTCCTCACCTGTATCTTACTCGTATATCCTGTATCAATCCCGCCTGTCCCGTCCTCACCTGCATCTTGCTTGTATATCATGTATCCGGAATCGATCCCGCCTGTTCCATCCTCACCTGTATCCTGCATCCGGTATCAATCCCGTCTGTCCCTGGCTTCTAGCCAGCGATCGTCGAATCGCTGGCGTTTGTGTTCCCGCGCATGACTGCCCCACTTTCGTAAATACAGTTTGGTGTGAAAACGTTACGCGTTTTGGTCTACCTTCTGTTTGGGTTCTGACAGAAACCTATAGGCCAGTGCACCTGAAATATGAAACATATATCATAAAGTACATATTGGACATGGACTTAACATACTGTTAAGGCTTTTTGATCAAGTCCGCCAAAAAATATAGTAAAAAGATAATGGTAAAAAACAAGACTAATTCTAGTCAGTTTTACCCTTGAGATGCAATGCCCACATTTACCATGCTAGAAACTACATTGGATGCTGTTGTAATACATCTTAAATTAGATCTCAAAATGTGTTTGGATTGGATGTGGGCCAACCTAGGCCAGTGAGCCATTTATGACCCCCTGTAAGGTTTTTAATGTGGTCCGCCAAACAAATATTGTAAAAATATACCTGTAGTAAAAAAAAGTATGCCTGAAAATAATTTGTGCTCCGTTTTAGATGCAATGTCCACGTTTACCATGCTTAAACCAAATTTTTGGAACACTAAGTACGAAGTATTATTATTTTCAATATGCAGATTCATATGATATTTTGTGTATTTTAGCTTATAATTCAAATAAAAATTGATGTCATTATTGAATGGCCTTGTTTAAACCACTATATAATACGCAATCTCCCTTTAAAACCGAAAATGAACATAAAAGAGTATATTAAGGTGTATAAGAAGGAATATAGACACGGTTTGAGACCGGATGGAAACATATGTTGGCCTGGAAAGGGATAGGCACCACCTGGCTGTACCTGTCCAAGACACACCTCAGGAAATAGTGGACCTACAACTTTAGTTGTTATAGGAGCCAAACATCCACCCGACATTGAATAGAAAATTGCCAAAGTTTTAATTTTATCAGAAAAGAAGTGTAATGAAAATAAGTGCAATGATATTTAGAAGCAACATAGTTCCAAATATGAATCAATACATTCTATGTGAATACTCATTTTATTTGCCCTAGTGAAAAAACTGTCTCTGAGGCATATTTGCACATCCTAAAATAGTTTATCAGTAAGGTTTCAAATTTGATTTCATTACTAGATATTTGCACCACTTTTTCTCATTTTTTGGCTGGCCTATCACAATGATTTAGCTTTTTTCAGTACCCATTGCCGCAATATGGCAGACAATTATCCAAAAGTCAATTCTTGACTAATGTATGTAAAATAAATAAAAACATTCTCAGCATCCAAGTAATTTAAAAAAATGCATGTTTGTATTATATATCATATATTTTTGATTATTTCTTATATCTTGTTTTTACTGCTTTTTTTCCACCACAAGGAGGCGCTGAATAAAACACACTGACCGTTATAGCTTTCATACTAAGGGGCCGGTCACACAGCCGTTTGCGGCTGAATCACGGCTAAAATTTTGCGTTTTTTTTTTGCCCGTGGTTGCCCGCGATGGAAAATGCGCAAAAAAAAAATCTGACTCCTACGCAACACACCGTCCCACCCACCCCCTCGTGTGAACGTGCATTCTGCTGCGATCGCTTTTGTTGGAAGCGTGCATTGACGGTGAATTTTTCATCCGCGTTAACAAACGCATTTTGTAGAATACGATCGCACTTTATTGTTTAAATGAACGCGTTATATAGACTAGGATCTCCCAATTGTTATAATTAGCTCGCTTGATTGTTTTAATAAGCGTTTTATATAGAATACGATCGCTTTTGTTGGAAGCGCAGCAGAATGCGCGTTCACGCGAGGGGGGGAGGATTTTATATACGGTGTGCATTACCGTTCGATTACGTTCACAACAAAAACAAAGACGGAATGGTTTAAGTTGTATTACATTCCCAACAAATGCAAGACGAAGTGGTTTTGGTTATATGTTCGCCATTACATTCCCTAAAAGTGATATAAAAGTGAGATAAAACGAGGTAAAAGTGGTTGTAGTAGCGAGGGGATGCAAATCTCGGCAGGGATGCATTTCTCGGCATAACACCGGGCTGTAGAAATCATAACCGCTCAAGACACAGTCCCGTGAAGATCAAGATTTCAAGCTATGGCACCGAAGAAGCCAATATGTTATTATTGTAATAGTTTTTCATTTTTATTTTATTATCTTGTTATGAAATGAAAAGAAATGTCAAGAAATAAAAATGGATTAAGACGAGGTCACTACGGTGACGAATCCATGTTCACCCCTTGACGTCTCGAGCACAACTGACGTGTGCTCGGCAAATCGCGCTGTATTTACGCGGAGAAAGGCGTTTGACCGTCACACGCGTAACACGCTAATTTCACGTAATAACACCGCGATACAGGCGCAGAACATGCTATTACCATGCTCCACCCACGATGACCCGCTGAAATTTCCCGTCCTACCCATGTGTGACGACGCTCTGGCCGCGGCCAGAGCACGTCGTTCCGCGTCATTTCCGCGTCATTACCTCGTGTGCCGCCCGCGGTTAAAACGTGCTCAAAGTTTTGAGCAGCTCAAAACTTTTTCGCGCGGCCAACCGCGTGTGAATTTCCGACCGCGAGTAAAGCACTGCTGTATCTCGTCTATATGGCGGTCTCAAAGCGTCCAATAGCGTCCGGCTCACAGGCAGAAATTTCTGGCCGTGGTTCAGCCTCGATACGCCCGTGAAAGGCTGTGTACCCGCCCTCTAAAAAATTGAGCGGCGCAAAACTTTTTCGCGCTGCCACCCGCTCGCGAATTTCCGACCGCGTGTTAAGCACTGCTGTATCTCGTCTGTATGGCGATCTCAAAGCGTCCAATAGCGTCCGCCTCACAGGCAGAAATTCCTGGCCGTGATTCAGCCGCAAACGGCTGTGTGACCGGGCCCTTAGCTATCATCCCGCGGGCAGCAAGTTTGGGACCACTTTTCTAGACCAAGGGTGGGCCATATTAACTGTCGTATTTTCCCGTAGAAAATACAGAATAATCGTCCACTATATCTATTTTTTTGGGCAGCAGACGCACGCGATTGAAAAATTTGCGTTTTTCCGTACAGATTTCCTTCTACATCGTACTCGTCTTAAAATGCATAAAAAACGTACTTTTTACAGCGAAACCGTACAGGTTGACACGTATGTATCTGCTGATGAGAGTCTAAAACTGATGAGAATCAAAATTAATGTCGGCTTTATTCTAATATGCATTGTCTGAGTAAATATAAATACTGACATCTATTGATGTATTATATTTCATTTTATAGCCGTTTATTAATTATAATTAATAATCCCGAGACTGGGAGGTTGCTGTTTCAGGCCTCGGCCGGGTCATACCAAAGAGTTACAACGTTGGTACTCATTGCCTCCCTTCTTGGCGCTCGGCATTAGGGGTTGGAATTGGGGTTTTTTTGTCACCAAATGACTCCCAACACATTAATTGGGTTGAGTGAGGGGGCTGGGAATCCCCTCCTCTGTATCAATCTCCCAGAAAGAGTCAAAACGTGAATGTTTTCTTGACTCTAGCCACCTCCCATTAGAGGGATATGGCTCCGGTATATAATACATATAATAATAATACATTGTTTTAGAAAAAGTCAGAATTAAAACAAAAATGTCGAAATTGTGGTCCAAAAAACAAAAATGAAATATCACAAGTCATTTTTTGCATTCCTGCTGTTAAATATCGTGATAAATGAAATCGATACAAGATGCATGTAATAAATGAAAAAGCCATATTTATACTTATAATTGTTTTTACCTTGAGGGCAGTACACTTAATGTGCATCTAAAATACTTGATGAAAACATGTTTTTTATGCAAAGGACAAACCGGAATAATGAGGACACGAGTTGGAGAGATTTTTGTTTTGCTCTGTCCTTTATAGAAATTGAGAAAGTCCTCTATTTCGAGGTATTAGATCTGATGTGACATAGTTGTTAACTTAAGGGGCTTCTTTAATCAACAAATGCGCGGAATTGATTCATGAGCTTGTTAAACGCCACTAATAAGGACAAAGATTGCTTGTCATCAATTAATTATCGCTTGTTTAACACTTATTTGAAGTTACATGCATAGCGGTTGTTAATAACCTGCATGAGCTTTCTTTCAATGCTTGCCATTGCCCTGTCCACCAGAGTAGGTAATACTGGGGATTATATTTATATATATATATATATATATATATATATATATATATATATATATATATATATATATATATATATCATATAAACGCACTTTGAGAAAATTGGTGGAGGAATGAAGAATCAATCCCAGGATAATAGTATTGATCTAGTCCAATTACTAGCATAGCATTGATAACATTGATATTTTTATCAATACACCCATCCCTACTCCGTAGTTTGTGCTTTTTTTGTACTTGTTAGCACTTCTTTTCGGTTGCTATACTCAATATTGTAACACCAAGTGCTCAATTAATACACAATGCTCTTTTAATGTAATTGCAGTCCAAATAAATAGAGGATTTGTTTATTGCTGATTGATTGATTTTCAAAAAACAGTACCTTTTTTTTAAACCTAATTGTAAAGATATTTGAGAACACTGGAATGATTTTCTGGTGGAAAACCTAATTCAGTCTAACCTCACCCAGACCTGAGCATCGCCGATCCCCATGTCAAATGAGTTTGAGAGCCCTGGTCTAGAGCTTTTATTATAGCCCAAAAACATAACAATGATCTATAAAAATGCAAAAAGATTTCTGTTGTCTCGGTGCCTCTGTTACAGTTTTGAAACACTCTGAGGATCTATTTTCTTTTTGCGAGCCAAGGCCGACTTCGAGACATTATGACGACAACGCTACTATCAAGGCTATTATCAACATACTAAGTCCTTAAGCTTCGAATTCGGATTTGTAATGCTTTGCTCTTCCGCCCAGGTCTTTATGGGATTCTGCTTTCAGCCTTGTCACAGGCATCCCCTAATCAACCCAAACCCTCTGATGCATCAATAGACTTTTTAAATCCCTGCTCTTTGGAGCACCGTTATCGCCGCCGCCTGTTGACTTTCCTTAGACGATGGGCAACAAAACGGATTCCATTCACAACCAGTGTTCGGCGTGTTGAAAACTAAAGTATTTATCTGCACTTATTAGTTTCTTAATTTTAGTAGTAATTAGAGACATCCAAAAGTCTAATTACAAATTACCGCATGTACTAAAATCAAAGCCGGCCCCCGAAAACTGCTTAAAGTTGGGGTGTATTGGTTAGAGTTGTCTTTGAAAGTATTGTTTATGTGTAAATAATCCCTAACTGAATACAAGGAGCCTTTATATTTTTTTTCTACGACACACTTTTACCTTTTTTTAATCACGTTTTTCGGGACTCGCAACACATTAGGAAAAAGGGAATGGGGGAGGGACGGAGGGGGGTGATGCACAGTGATATCACGCTCATTCTTCGTGGTTTTCTGTTAGTGTAGCGTGAGCATGGTTAAAGTAGGAAAAGGACTGTTTCAAATGCAGTCCGAAACCCCAAAAAAGATGAAAAAGAAGACAGCACCTTGAAAATCGTCACACAATAAAAATAAAATAGATGACAATGTGCACACTGACCTGTGGAAGCGGTGAACTTTCATTTTCATTTTCCTTAGCTTGTGCAATCAAACACTCTATATCCATTTTGTCTTCAAACCATTCGCAGACTTCCTTCTCCAGGATTTTTTTTTCTCCAGGCATGGAAATAATTAAAATAAAATAAAATTAAATCAATTAAAATAGTCGCAGAAATAATTTTACAAATAAAAAACAACACCATTATTTTACCATTGATTATGTGCTCCAATTGCCTCATTGTTTTCTTTGTAGCTGTATAAGCCGCACACTCGCCCCTTGCGATGCCTACCATTCCCTAGTCGTGATACACGCAATTTGCACATTGATTTTGAACCCCTGATTTTAGTAATTCACTTAAGATTTGTAAATACAGATGTGTGTGCATATGGTAGCACATCAGTCAGAATAAATTATATGTCCTCGTACTCTATGCTTCGGATCACGCCACCGTAGCAGTTCTCTGTTGTATTTTGTAGGTAGACATAAACACAACCACCTTCTTATCTGTTAAAATCAGCCTAAAGGTGTTAGTAGATACAAAGATTTTTCATGCAAGTATTTGTCGAAGATATTATAATTCACGATATGCCTTTATAAAGTAGCGGAGTAACGCACGATTTTGTAAAAACAGTTGAGTTACAAAATCTATAACGCGATAGATTACTCGTTACTTAGAAAAGTAGTTCCTTTGTAACGCGTAATTCCCAACCACCAACACAGCAGCTTGAAAATTACAGCTCTTGTCTTTTCTATCAGCACCTCATATGGATTTGATTTACTCCTTCAGACCGATCGATCCCCAGCATTGGTTTTCATCAACCCCGCTTCTTCCATCACTGTTATTTCTCCCCTTTACTGGGAACAGATTGAGACAGCGAATAACGCTGAATCATGTCCTTTGGCTGATCCAAACGTCAAGAAGCAGAAGTTGAACTTTGAGAAGTTGTGACCCAAACAGGCTTGACCCGTTGGATTGGTGCTTGATTTGCACCGAGGCCGGCGACAGCTTCCTGTTTTAGACTTGACGCTTTACCGAGCAGATCGATTCCCGTCTCTGAGGGAAGCGAAACTCCACGGCTAAACCGCTTATTTGTCTTGCCCCTTTCAACTCGACTTAACTGAGCTCTGCTTAATGTCAACTTGAGAGCTTGTCAATTCTTTTTTGTGCGTACACTCTCCAGAAATAGTTCCTTTGTTCAATTTCTGAAAAAAGCTACGTCTTACCCCCAGTTGATTGATTGAATGTACTTTAAACAAATGAGACAAGTAATAATGATTTGTACTTAAACGTTTGAATGGTAAATGGACTGCATTTGTTTAGCACTTTAAAAAAGTCACTAAAGACCTCGAAAGCGCTTCACAATGTACTTCACACTTTACCCATTCTCACACACACATCCTCTGACAGTCAGAGGCACCTACCTGCCTATTGGGGGCCTTATCGGGGTTCGAAGGTCAATTAAATGTCACAATTTTCCAAATTGTGATTTCAAACCTTTACGTTGATCCCAGGAGTTGTAACTCTCTGGCATCATAGAAGAAGGGTCTAGTAAAGTCACGTTAAGTTGATTTGTACAGCCTTTAATCACAAAAAGACTCAAAGTGCTGCACACACCACCAGTCTCTGATCCTCTTAGCTTTCCATATTTAAAGCAGGTAGATCAAAAACTCAATTGACATTCCACCCAGAATCGTTTGCAGACTGAGTCGCAAAAGTGCGCAAAAGTACACCCTGAACTGGTTGGCAGCCAGCCGCAGGGCACACAGAGACGGACAAGTCACTTGCTCTTTCACACCTACGGACAATTTGGACTGGCCAATTAACCTGACATGCATGTTTTTGGAATGTGGGAGGAAACCGGACACAAGCACGGGGAGAACATGCAAACTCCACACAGGAGGTTCGATCTCACGACCTCAGAACTGTGCCCCACACGCGCTAACCACTGCGGGGCGTGCTGCCCAAAAACTTAGAAATCAATAATACATAAAATATCAATTAAAAGGGCACCATTTTCTATGAATACTCACAAATCAAAAATATTGTATTTATTTCACATGAGGCTTGCCTACAGAGAGCTTACACGATTGCCCACCATATTTCCCCATCATTCGAAAGCCTTGTGAAAAGCTTGGCAAAAGAAAAGAAAAACAGCACTTGTTTGGTCACTTGGAATCATCTTAATTTGAATTTTTTTTTGTGCTTTATAGAATTTGTCTTTGGTTGCACGACGATAGAGGGTAGGCACACTTTTTAAGTTACGTTGAAAAGTTTGTATAGGGGTCAGGCAATTATATTTATATAAAAAAAGGATTGGTTGGTGTATTTGATTGTCTATATATGCCATTTCGAATACTGGAATCCAATACCTCAGGAATGTATTGAAAAAAAGTAAGCCTTTGTTTACATTTACATGCACAAGATATGTTTATTTCATTAATTACTTGACTATCTCATCTGATTGGTTTTGAAACACCCAGAATTTATGAATAAATGGATTCACTAATAAATGAAAACTTTTAATAAAAGTAATTGAAACAAAGTAAGATAATGCTTCCCTTTTTAAGCACCTGCATTTGATAATTTGCATTGAAAAACTGAAAATGCAATTGGGTTAGTTCAGAAGTGTTTATTCATTGCATGTAATTAAAAAGATATTTATTGATATATAAAAATAAAAAAGTAATAAGAAATGAAAAGTACAGAAAAAAAATGCCCGATTTTTCAATGTGAATTAGTGCTTTTAAAAAACATATTTATGTTAATATTATATGTTCACTATTTCTGTTTGGCTGGCCAGATTAAAATACTTTATGCGGATCTCCAGGCCATAGAACAGAATACAGCAACATTTAGTCGTCAAATAGTCTCCCTTTGAGGTGGGTACTCTTTGATATCAATCCAACACTGAGGAGATAATTCTTTTTTTTAGACTCCTTGAAGCATATGCACTCAGATGTAGCAGAAAAACGCGAAACTCTAAAGACTGAAAAATTGTGACCTGATACAAGACTGAATATCGAGTTGGAACATTGACACTGTTAAAGGTCCTCTTTCCTCTTATATTTATACTTTTTGCAACAAGCAAAGTCAACAGGCTATTTTAAAAATGCAAATACGTGTTGTTTTTATTTGTAGATGGCATCTATCTATCCATCCATTTTCTGCACCGCTTATCCTCAGTAGGGTCGCGGGGGTGCTGGAGCCCATCCCAGCTAGCTTCGGGCAGTGGGCAGGGGGCACCCTGAACTGGTTGCCAGCCAGTCGCAGGGCAATATGTATATACATTAATGCAAAAACTATGTTAAATAGTCAGGGGAAGAACATACAAAATACCTTGAAAAGAATAGAAATGAAGGATATGTCTCCTCTCAGTACATGATTCAATCCATTGACTAATTTGTATGTCTCTGTCCATACTAATAAAACTAGCACGCAACCAAAGTTGTTAACAGCTGGACAATATCTACCTGTAGTTTAATGCTTTCTGCATTACCCCAGTGACAGTAGGTTGAAAGGGAATCGAGTCTATGCACCGAGTGAAGACTTTCAAGATTGAAAAAACAGTAAGACCGCCTGAGCGTGGCTGCAGCGTTTCCCTTGTCATACGTTTTTCAGAATAATAGCCTATCCATGTGTGTGAGGGCTAGTGTCGCATTGCAGCACACGGGCTCACTTTGATGATGATGGAGTGGACGCAAGCACGTGTTTTGAGTCGCTGAGTATGTGTCACATGAAAGCTTTGATCCAGGGGACATTTATAAACAGGATGCAGGGTATACCTAAGGCATTGTTCCCAACCTTTATTGAGTCTAGTCAAATGAAATGTATTTGTAAAGCCCTTAATCACAAGAAGGGCTCTACAGACTACAGATTACTATTACACCGTCCCCTGATCTGAAACCTACGTGAGGGCAAGGAACAACTCAAAATGAAACATTGGGAAGTGTCATCCCCCTTTTTAGAAAGACATGGCTCCAATTGATATTACACAGGACATTACCAGACAATAGAAATATATCATCATGAAACAGGCATTAAGAGAATGTCTGGTTGACAGCTTCCAAAGATTGTAAAGTGTTTGAATTTTGAGTAACGTGCTTGTAAATGCTTGAAATTCTTGCCATGTTTATCAACAAGTCTGCTTGAATATGATGCTAACACAGCTCTTTGGTGGCTTCGCTTTGCCATTGCATTTCTTCTTCCCTATTGATTAACGGCAACATGTATTGGTCTATATGGCATTGTCCTATGAAGTGTAATTGCCCCCTACGGGTACCTCCTGAAAGGGCTACAACTAAACAGGGCACTATGAAATGCCTATTAGTGAATGCCTTATCAATTATGGACATTTATTAAAATGAAGGTAGTTTTTTCCAGTGGGAAATTGTAATGGGCGGAATCTTCAACTGAACATGTAAGAAAAAATGTATTGCAAAAATAGTTGTTCAAATAAAAAAGGTAACATTCCCCACACTTTTACCATACATTATGTGCTTATCTTAGCCCCATTGATTGAGTTTATTTGTTGTTCTTGTATAAGGAACACCTCCCCATGAGCTGCCTATCATTCACTACTGGTGTGACACACAACCAAACATGCACATATAAGCTTTCCACCAGATTTGAGTATTTAATTTTATAGTTGTTAACCTGGCTTCAATGCAATTATAAATGAATCAGCAAGTACGAGAAATTATGCATTTCTTGTACTAATTCTTGTTACTTGTGCTCGAGTCAGTGCCAGCATAACTGTATTCAGTTGTACTTGTACGTAGATATAAACACATATGGTAATAACAGTTGAGTTACAAAATTGTATTTATAATGCTTTACAGTATTTGGCGCAGAGAAATGTAAATGAGTTCCAGGGAAAATGTTCCTTTGTAAAATGCTAGTACCAAGCCTCTAAAGAAATAATACATGCAATATGCATGAACACATAATTTAAGTTAATTTAAGTATTCTTCAATTTAAATTTATGAGACTTGGCGGAGGTTCATGCACCGCCGAGTGCCACCTTTCGTTCAGCTGCAAATGTTGCGCGCTGCCAAGCCAAGAAATGTAACGCCCCCATTGGGAGGAAACGCCCACTACCCTAAAAAAAATACACGGCATTATTGTCAGGTTAAGTTGGTTGTTTTGCTCGGGACCTCCTCAAAGGTCTTAAATTCCACTTCACACTACCTGCCTGCTAACATGCGGCATTTAGCAGCTAAAGAGCCGGAAACTCCCCAAAGGAGTTCCTTGCCTATTAATCTTCCCAAGAAGACACGTTGCGCCCCGAATGTACAATAACGGTTCCTATGGTGTGAGAAGTGCTCACCTTATCAACTGAAAGTCGATAAACTAGAGTTTAAGGCTAACACTGGTGCCCTGCTTGGGTTGCAAAGAAATACTTTACATTTTGACTAGTCACTGACTATTAAAACCATTAGTCAAATATTCCGATAATTATTAACATATTTTTCGCACTATGTGACGCATAATAAGGCACATCCTCAAAAAAACAGCTTTTTGTCTTAGGCCAAACTGGACTCTAAGTCACAAAACTACAGTAAGTGCTATTGTAATTGTTTGTGTATAATCATTACGCATTTTATACACTTATAGGACACATTAGTGCAAAGATTGATCCGTCGATCAATGCGCTCATCATATATGCAACGGGAATCAAACCAGTGCGCCGGTGGTGAGTGCGCCGGAACTTAGATACTAGACCACTAGTGAGACGGTTAATATATGAAAAAGGAAGATTTTACTTCATGATCACACTATTTTAGTCAAAGTACCAGAGACAAAACATGAGAATGAGAGAATGGAGAAAACAGAAAGTCGCCGTGAAAGTTATAAATGAACACATAAAACAAGACTAGGCAAAGAACACTTGAGCGTATCTCATGATTAATCAGACTCTGGGAAAGACCAGAGCAGGGGGTGGGAAATATATACTTTCTCTTTTCTCTATTTGCCTTGTACTATGAGTAAAATTAGAGTGATCATGAGATAAAATTGAATGCCTTTTCATATGGCATCTGTATCATGGTCTGGTGTTTTGGTTTCCACCCTCTCATCCCTCAGAACCTTTTGTAGCAATCATTGCAAAAATACAGTAGTATCCTGTAAAATCTCATGTAACAATGCACAAAAATAAATCCTGTATCCTATCTGTAAGTATTTTGCAGTATATAAGCAACACTGGGTTATAAGTCGCACTTTCAAATTTCTGGCAAATTTCAGGTTTTTAGGTGCACCTTATTTATTGACCATAATGTGGATTCATAAAAAAATAAATACAAATTCCCTACCTAAAATCAATTAGCCACCGTGGTCGGTCGTAAAGACAAATCCATAAATAAACCACTGTCTATTTTCTAGGGACAGATAAGTACATATTAATTAAAAGGTTACAGTTTTAATCAAGTGCCAGCTGATAAAGTAGAACGTAAATAAGACACATATTATGTGCATTTTGTGGAATACGTTGAATGGTCAACTACAAACTATTCTCGACAGTTAATCAAACAGTTTTAACAACTGACAGTCGTTTTTAACGATTTTAACAAATTAAGTTTGTTCTTCAGACTGCATATATTGAATTTCTATGCGTGAATACAAATGTACCATGCACCTCACCAACACTGTATTGGCTTGCATGTTACTTGAATCTTATCGAAGCAATTTAGACTTCGTTTCATTCGACTGTCCGTTGTGCTTTCTCTTTAAATGTTTGTAACTCACTGAGGTACTGCCATGATCCACAAGGTAATACCCAGGCTAAAATGCTCCCAAACTTGATACGTTTTGGTCTGCATACTTGATATTAACGCCATCATTGCTGGATTTCACTGTCATTGCGCATGTGCGACTCTCAGCAGAGATTACAATCATGTAAGATGTCTCTCTATGTTGGAAAAACGTTTCTGGGGATGAATACTTATTATGTGAAAAAATATGTTTAAAAAGTTTTGATTTGCTTCATTTTAATGTAGAGCAGCGTTCATGGCACACCAAAATTCTGTAGCAACAGCTAACTTTGCAAATAACTAACCCTTTACTTGAACCACGACCGCCAACTGGTGCTGTCAAGGTGCGATGATTTCACTGCCCGCAGCTTCCAACGGGCATCCCTCCATGTTTTTTTCTTTATTTTTTCCGTTTCCCAGCCAGCCAACAGGGCTGACGCTGTGTCAACACCGTGCCGTCATTAATCTTTGTTAATTAAGTCGGACAACACGTTAGTCCCAGTTATCCTGGCAATCAATCTCACAGGAAGACCACAAAACTAAGGGGTGGATGGAAATAACTCGTGATGAATGTTCACGCTGGTTGGTCATTTGTTTTTTTACAACTTTGGTTACTGGATGAATCACATGCTGCATGAACGGGCTATGTGAAAGGGATGTGATTCACGCTGAAATAATGTGAAAAAAGGACATTTAAAAAAAAAACCTGTAAGAGCAACAAATTGCTGGTACAAAACAATCAACTTGAAATTCGTGAACAAGATTATGAAGGAGTGGCAGTGAAGGCATTATCTTAAATCATTTCAACATTGACATAAGGGTGTTCTCTTTGTCTGTATAACTTTTCTCACTTCGCGAAAAAAAAAAAAAAAGTCCCAGACTTAAATACAGGACACGTACAGTAATTAATAAAAATATTAGTACAATTGTGAAATACAGGAACATAACAGCACAATTACCAACAATGACAAAAGGTAATAAAAGGAATAAAGGTTCGGAGATAAACTCTCTGAAGAGATACTGTCTATATCCAGCAATCAAGGTGTGGACAAAAACACCTTAACGCCTCCTGGATTTAGAGTCCTTTTATGTCGAGACCACTTTTTCTTTTCCTTGTGGACAAAGCCAGGTTCTTAAAGGTGCGCTTGGGAGCAGCAGCATGCCTTTTTATCCAGTCCATGGCAATAAAATAGAACGGGGAGATGGTTTGCTGAGTGAGAGGATGTAAAAATCCTACTGACATCCCCTAAAATATTTTCGAGATTCCCCCCAAAAGAATAGAAGCCGTTCATACTTCTTTCTCTGTTCCTCTCCCTGTAGGTGTTACGGCTAGTTCCTGGATACTCCAACACATTTAATTTCCTTCTAGATGTCTTTGGGCCTCGAGTTTAAGGTTCTATGCTTGTATACTTGTATAGTTTCTATTATCCCTTGGTCATACTGGAGACTACAACATTGTGTAAATTGTTTGGTTCACTTTAAAATCATGATCTAAAGAAATCTCACAAACAGGTCGCCGTAATATGGATATAGATATTCTTGGACTCCAACTTGGCTGAAGAGTTGGTTAACTCATTCAATGCCAGATGACTCTCTCAAATGGGAAAGACCTGGCGCCAGCCAATGTTTGACATTTTGATTCATTTTTCATACATTTTGTTCTGTAGCTATATGGGAATAGGACATTTTAGGTTCAGTGCTTTGGGGATGCTGAGCAACCAGAGCAGGGGTGGGAATTATACAGCTTGCGGGCCACAGGCGGTCTGTCAGGCTTTTACATCCGACCTGCCAAACAAAAATGGTCAACATTTTAGACAAAATATATACTATAATAGTAAATCTAGTACTTCTAACAAAAAATGTGTTTTGGGTGCCAACTTTGCCTCCATTGTCCCTTTGTGTGTATGCAACAAAATATAGGTACTACTGGTTAAATACTACAAAACTACAAAAAAAAAACCCTACAAAACTAAATATAAAATGAAGTGCTTAAAACAGGGACTTATTCTGTTATTTTGTCTTCATTCTTATAAGGAAAACATAAAATAGAAATACTAGAAGATACTATAAGAGTATTACTATGATACAAAAATACTATTACTGACATTTTACCAAATAAATAACACAAAAATACCACTACTGCAATACTTCAATACAAAAAATCCTGTTCATAAATATTGTGACAGAAATCCTAGAAAAAAATACTTCTACAGACCCGTTGTGACAGAAATACTGCAAAAATACAACTAGAGTAATATTCAAAAATACAATGGATATGCTACAAAAAGTATATTAAGGAAATATTACAAAACACCACTGTGAAAATAATACAAAATACTAGGAAATAAGAGTACAGAAATCATGTACAAATACTACAGAAATAATGAAAAAATGACTGCAGAAATACTACAAAAATATAACAAAAAGACAACTAAAGTAATACTACAAAGATACTTTAAAAGAGGGTTGGTAGAAATTCAATGGACTGAACCATTTTGGGTCAGTGGACTATTTCCAAAGCAGCATTTTTAATATGTTTGTTTAGTTGTACTTTTTTTTGTTTAATATCTAGCATTTTAACATATTTTAGCCTATCTTAGTTTTAAAACGCCATAATTCTTGGGGGTGGTTGGGTTAACTTTGGGGGTGCTCAAGCACAACTCATGAGGACATATCAAATAATTCAGATTCAGATTCAGATTCAGATTCAGATCTACTTTATCGTCATTCTAGTACACGTCTATACAGAACGAAATGTCGATGCATCTGACCCCCACAGTTTCCTTGAATGTACAGATATAAATAAAGTTGTATTGTATTTTGGCTACGTATAGTATTTTACCATAGTGCCGATAGTGCAAGAAGAGTAGCTAACCAGATGTGCAAAATGGGCAGTCAGGTTAACAAGTCAGGTACACAGTAACATTAACACTGTAACAATAACGCTGTAATTACAATAGTGCAGAGAGCAATGTGCAAGGAGTGCAAGCTATAAAAAAACTGCCAGTAGTGCAAAAAGTCAGATTAGCAGCCGTATAGATTTAAGTTAAATATATGTTAGATTGACCATTTAACAGTCTAATGGCCAGGGGGACTAGACTATTGCGGAGCCTGGTGGTCCTGCACCGCACACTGCAGTACCTCTTCCCAGAGGCTAGCAGAGTGAACAGTCCATGATGGGGGTGAGAGGGGTCCCCGGTAATGTTCTTAGCATGGGATAGGCAGCGCTTCTGGCCAATGTCCTGAATGGAGGGAAGTGTAGTCCCGATTATTTTCTCTGCTGTCCTCGTTACCCTCCTCACACTACCCCAGTCGGTAGCGCTGCAGCCTCCACACCACACAGAGATACAGCTGGTCAGGATACTCTCTATGGTGCCCCTGTAGAATGTGATGAGGGAGGGTGGGGGCAGGTGGGCTCTCCTCATCCTCCGCAGGAAGTACAGGCGCTGCTGTGCCCTCTTAACCAGTGATGCAGTGTTCACGGACCAGGTGAGTTTGTTTGTAATGTGCACCCCTAGGAACTTGATACTGCTGACAACCTACACAGCCTTGTTGTTGATGCAAAGTGGGGCATGGTTGGGCTGGTTTTTCCTAAAGTCGACAATGATCTCTTTAGTTTTGTCAACATTCAGGACCAGGCTGTTGTCCCTGCACCAGCCCACCAACTGCTCCACCTCCTCTCTGTAGGCCAGGTCGTTGTCATCCCTGATGAGGCCCACCACTGTTGTGTCGTCAGCATACTTCACGATGTGGTTTGTGGCGGACCTAGGGACACAGTCGTGTGTCATCAAGGTGAACAGCAAGGGGCTTAGGACGCAGCCTTGGGGGGAGCCCGTGCTGAGGTAGATGACATCTGAACTGTTCTGACCTATCCGCACTGATTGGGGTCTGTCACAGAGGAAGTCCAGCAGCCAGTTCCGCAGGGGGGTGTTGAAACCCAGGAGTCTCATTTTGTCTACCAGATGTTGTGGGATGATGGTGTTGAATGCTGAACTGAAGTCCAGGAACAGCATAATAATAATAACTTTAACCCTAATGTTTCATTACAAAAAATGTTTTTCTAACTTTTAACATTAATTAATCAACAAAAGTTGAACATTTTTAAGTCTCTTGAAATTGATTTTTTTCTGAGAAAACTTCAGTAAAACTTCTTTTTGTGAAACGCTGCATTTAAAGCAAAACGTTCACTTTGGTGCTTTTTTAAAATTTGTTATACCTCCAATATCTAAACAATACTTTTTATATATTGCCCGATGTGTTCTGTGACGTGATTACATTATTTCTGTCACCATGGCGATTGTGTTCCTGCAGAAGTGCACGAAACATCATCCCTCCCCGCCCTGACGATGACAAAGGGACTTCTTTATCACTTTTAGATAGAAAAAAAGCTCTGTGTGCACTTATTCATATATTAGCTTCTCTCAAACACTGTTTCACTACCTATTCAACAAGAGGGGCCGCATGCACGCTACAAACACTGGATACAGGTAGCAACACTAGGAAGTGGGGCGCTTTCTGGATATGTGGACACAGATCTGATCAAACCCACGCCTGCTGTCTAGGCTTGATGCTTGTTGATGAGCTGCGCCAAACCCTTTAAAATAGTTTTTACAAATACAAAGATATATTTACGTTTTTGCAAAAGAGAACGCTTCTGAAAAGATATTTTTATGTTATGGCACTGACATAATTAATGAGCAGAGTGTGGCTTATTTTGTTCTTTGAACATAGAAAAACCAGAAAGATGTCTGAGAAGTGCAGCAGTAAGGAGCCCAATCTATAAGGACCACGGATCAATTAGTGAGGCACAAAAACAAAATTGATTAACTGTTAGTGAACAGCTCGGTGGTGTGCTAAGATCCTTCTTGGTTGTTTGCACACCGATTAATGACTTATCACGTTCAACACTTGGTCAATGATCCAGTCTAGACTTCTCAAACAATACGACAGTGGTCATTTCTGTTATGCTCCATTAACTACATTTGCAGGATGGTTGAAAAATATAGAAATTAAAAAGACACATCTGTTGAAGAACACATTTCAGTTCAAGACCGTTCTGAGAGCATCCTGATCCAAAAGGGAAAGATGATAGGGAGGAAATAAATATCTCTCTTACGTGTTTTCATCTGTCGCCCTACGCGCTCTAGCACTTTTTCATTTTCCTTCTCGTGGCTTCTATTTGAGAGACGATCAATGGCTTGCAATCAGTTCATGGCGTGCCCAACAAGAGGGACGAAAATAGCAAGCGAAATTGAACCCGGGGTCGAAAAACAACCCTGTTTATTTGCAAGTAAAGACGGCGTGATGTTAGCATGCTGTTGCCTATTTTCAGAAGTTGTCTGATTGACGTACACGATTGGTAAATCACCCCAATGCAAAACTCACGAGGGGAACACAACTGCGGTTATTATCCGGCTCAATGAAAAATACCAACTTTGGTGATTGCTAGCTGGTTCAATCTGCATTTAGTGACTTCAACATGAAAATACATTCGTGCACTTGTGGAGTATAGACGTTTCTTTTTTTTTTTGATTTGTGTGTGATGGACTTATGGGCAGTTTTGCTCATTGCATTCCAAGAGGTTCTTGTGAGTTGACACAGAGAGTGGGCAATACTGGGAATTTTAGTATCGATCTGATTCAAGTAAATACATGGTAATATCGATCCATACCAATCCAATACTGATATTTTTTTTCATGATCATTGAGATCGTTTACATTTACGATAAACACAGCACACACCTTTTAGGCACTCAAAGTATTGTGAGATGAAACCTTTCATCTCACAATACTTTGACAACAAAGACAGAAAGTGTAAATGGTGTAAACAATACAATTTAAAAACCTTTAACAGTAGTAAACAAAATAAAAAAAAATAAAAAACTTCTACTACAACATATGTTACAGAGAAAAAGTCAGGCGAGTCAAATCAAAAACTTAGCAATGTAAAGAATATGCCCTTTTTGCTCTGTTCTCATTGTGACAGCCGATTTACAGGTTTTTGTCCAGAAAAAGTAACATGTTTCAATTTCTGGTTGCACTCCGCAGAGCAAACATGTTTCCATGTGTTTATGTAAATTTGGAATAGTAGCGGTCAACTATCCCACACAAATGACAACGAGCATTGTTTTTTTCTCTTGTTAAAAACAAAAAGTCGACATTGGGCGGCGCTTCCCGTTTGCCTCTGTGGTATTAAGCATTTGTTAAGTCAGGTTAAGTCATGTCATGTTTATTTGTATTGCCCTCAATCACAAAAAGTATCTGCGCTGTACAGCTTACATATTAGTACAACACAATTCCCTGATCTAAGACATATATGAGGGCAAAGAAAAACTAAAAACCTCAGCATCTTGAAAATAGGAAACCTTTAGAAGGGGCACCCCAGGAGGTAATCACTTTTTCCAGGATGGCCAGGCTACAATTGATGTTGCTCAGGCATCAACAAACAACACACAAACATCATCTACATGATATATAGGTAATTTATAACCTCTAAACTATGTGTGTGTTTTAAGCCTAGGCATAAAGATTTCCTCTGAGACGCTCTCAAACCTGTAGATCTCTTCTTGGCTCTTGTGATCACTAGTAGACCAGCGTTTTCCGAGCGAAGGCTCTGAGCAGGAACATAGGGGGATTAAATGTGAAAGACAGGAGGGGGCAAGTCCATGCATGATTTTGTAAAATACCAACAGAACATTAAAATCCAATCTTAAACTGACAGGGGGCTGATGCTGGTCAGCTGAAATCGGTAATGTGCTCAAACTTTTTTGTCTTGGTTAAAAGCCTCGCTGTAGCATTTTGTACCAGGTGAAGGCTCTTGATTTTGGACTTTGGGAGACCGGAGAGTAGTGCATTACAGTAATCGAGACGGGATGTAACAAATGCATGCATTGTTATCCCAGCAACAGCCTAGGACAGGATTGGTCAATTTTTTACGATGTTCCGAAGATAAAAAAGGCTGTTCTAGTAATAATCTAATGTGTAACCCGAAGAACAGAAAAGGGTTCGTGCATAGGCTTCTCTTCTGCCGGGTAGGCAGGATGCCAGGCAGGGAGAGGTGCTAGAAGTGTGCCTGTCAGTCACTACACTTACAGAGTGGCCGAGATCTCTGAAAGAAGGACTGTGCTATCTACATATAGAAGAAAAAAGTGGAAGGGGTGAAGAATTGATCCCTGGAGAATGTTATCGATCAATGGTGTTGAATCTCATCTCATCTCATCTCATTAGCCGTACCGCTTATCCTCAGTAGGGTCGCAGGGGGGTGTTGAATGGTATCTGATCAAATGGTATCAAATGGTATATGATCTGAGTACTTGCTTCTTATCGACATAAATCATTGAAACCATCCACCCACTCCTAGTTGACATAATTATTAACAAATATAACACTATTCACATTCTAATCTAATTGTACACATCCAATCCTGGATTCAACCAGCTGCAAACCAAGAGTGTAAAAGAGATATGATCCTAAGCCCTATTCCAGCCCTTATAGTTGGGCTTTGAATGTCAATCTTTATGTTTGGGTTCGGGACGGGCCGGGCTTCTCTATTTTTTTTTTGATTATCCATCCATCATTGTTATTTGGTGTTGTTTTTTTGTGTGCTGGAACCATGCGATGGATTCAGTCCCCTGGTCGTACGGTGATCCTCTGTGTGCTCTGCATGGTTTCTTTTAGTGATTTTACTTTTTTTTTCTTTTCTCAATTTCCCAGAAGCTTCAAAGTTGTAGTAACGGGATCAAATAATTTTAGGCTTTTCCAGATTGTTTACGTATGTCCTTTAGATGACCTCTTCCCCTTAGTAATGTACAATGATGCTATTTTTCTCTTTTTTTGTGTTATCATAAGGCACACAGTCAACTTCTTTAATATGTCTCTTGTTCTAAAATCACAATAAATTAAAATTTCATTTTCTCGACATTACCTTGCAAACGCTTAGAAGGAACGATGTGAAAGCAATCCTATTGGTTTCTTGCCTGTTTCACAGACGCACTTATAAATGCACTCAGTTAGTTGATCAACTTCTGCATCTGTTTTGCATAAGTGATTCAGACAAGTAACAATCTGTGACATTTAGAACAATTCTCAGAACTGTGTTCAGTGTAAAAAGAAAATTGCTGTTTCAGATGGAGTAAACGTCATACTCTATGTAAAGTAGACATTTAAATAATTTATTTTAATGTCACACCTATGACATTTGAGTTTTTGTCTGTGATACTTCAGAATTAGTCATACAATGTTCCTTTTTTGTTTATGCTGAGCCACAGCAGAATCATCAGCTTTAGATTTGTTTTTGGGTTTTTTTTTCTGGATAAACTACTCAATCTCAACCATCTTCTATCAGACATTACATGAGTATTGACTGCACTAGCTACACAATTATGTGATGATTGTTTTGTCTAATTGAATTAAATATCAGGTGCTGTGGCAAATGAGTGGTTAGCACGTACAACTCATAGTTTGGAGGTCCCAGGTTGAATTCAAGCTACCGGCCTCCCTGTGCAGAGTATGGTTGTTCTCCCCATTCATGCATGTTTATTTTTCTTTTCTAAAAACATGCATGGCATGTTGATTGGTGACCCCAAATTGTTCCTAGGTATGAATTAGTGGTTATATGTTCATGCGGGCCCTGTGAATGGCTGACAATCAGTCCAGGGTGTCACTTGCTCACAGCCCACTGTCAGCTGGGATGAGCTCCTCTATCCCTGCGACCTTAGTGAAGATGAGTGAATCAGAAAAGGAACAAATGAATGCAAAATCGGCCTAAGTTCACAAGAAATCCATACACCTGAAAATGTATTTAATAATTCAAACACATTTCAATATCTCCTCAACTCCAGGATTGTTGCAGGGCAAGAAAAGTTTTTCAGTCTGTGACAAAAATCAGAATGAAGTCAGAATGTTTACAGGAAGCACAAACTACTATATGTGTTTTTGTTTAACGCACATTATTTTTTACCCCAAAAATAACTCAAAGTTTGGGTGCGTGTAATGCACACGATTTTACCATATTTGTGCAATGAATATTGTATTCTTACTACCACAATCACAAAACATTGGTTGATCAGGAATTAAACCTGACAACAGTAAGAACCCCTAATCCTAACCACTGGCCCATTAGTGAAGAAGATTACAGATTCAATCCAAAAGTCAAACCAAAAGAAAACAGAAATGTAATTAAAATACAAATACTGTATAACATTGAAAAACGATGATTAAAATACCTTCTTTTGCCGATATTTTGCATATAAACTCCATATTGCAAATACATTGTCAGTTGTCCCTGCATTGGCTTCATTGCCATAGTGATACCTGATTTACAGTTTATTTTGTTTAGGAAAACTAACATGTTTATATTCTTGTTCTCAGTAGGGTGAGCTTTTCTTTTAATGTGATTAGAGATGTTGCCACAGTAGCAGAGCACTTTACAACGCAAATTGCAACTGACATTAACATTTTCTTTCCTTTTTTTATCGCTGGAAAAAAAAAATCTATTATTTGGCCCATTCTTCAGCCGGGCAGACAGGATGCAGCAACAGGCCAGGTAGGGGACAGGTCCTAAAACTCATGGTATGAGAGTGGCAGAGTGTGCTGGATGAGAAAAGGATGGGCTATTTACGCAAAAAAATGGAGGAGTGAAGTATCGTTCCCAGGACAATAGTATTGATCCCAGGACAATAGAGTCGAACTGATCCTAGTACTTGGAACGGATAATATAGACTTGATGATTTAGATATTTTGATTGATCCGCCCTGCCCTAGTTAGGATTTGGCATTATCATCGCTACGAATCTGGTTTGATTCCCAATGCTAGTGCAAAGTGAAACAAATTGTTATACCACGTTTTAATCAAAAATCAGTGGTTCACGTTGTACACGAGTGTGCATTATAGATACATTATTACGATACAACAAACACAGAAATATAACTGCAAAAATTACAGCGGTGATCAAAGCGTCTTCGTTATTTGGTCCTACTGTCATATAACCAAGTGTTAACATCAGACCTCATTATGAAAGGCCATGTAGAAATGAGTGAGGTCAACGTTGCATCATCCCAGCAGAGCCAACGCCTTTTTCACTGTCTCTAGAATATGTGACCTCACAGGGGGCGGGACCAAACCGACGCTGTCCATCAAGGTTTAAGTGCCAAAGTGAGCCCTTTAATCTCGAGCTAATTGAGGAGAGTCTGGGGACTAATGCCACTCAACACTGTAATCGAGCAGGCGTGCCTCACGGAGAGATATTGAGGGACGTACACTACCTTTTGTAATTTAGGTCAAAAGCACAGTCTTGAATCAGTTTTTTTTGGCACAACTTTTAACTGAATATGTTTAAGTCCATATGTACAGCACATATTTGTTCACACAAGACCCAGGTTACTTTCATATGTAGTCCTAGATCTTATACATATCCGATCTTTTGGAATGCAACTGCTACGTGAATGTTTAAGACACATTCATGCAACCTGCACGCTATCCTTAGGCTACATGTATCAGTCACTATTATGAGTTCAACCAGGTGGGAGGAAGCAGATCATTCAAAATCATGGCGGCAGAAAATACTGGACTGTCTCAGAAAATTAGAATATTGTGATAAAGTTCTTTATTTTCTGTAATGCAATTAAAAAAACAAAAATGTCATACATTCTGGATTCATTACACATCAACTGAACTATTTCAAGCCTTTTATTATTTTAATATTGCTGAATTTGGCTTACAGCTTAAGAAAACTCAAAAATCCTATCTCAAAATATTAGAATATCATGAAAAAGTATACAAGTAGGCTATTCAACTAATCACCTGAATCATCTAATTAACTCGCAACACCTTGCGAGGGTTTCCTGAGCCTTAAAAACACTCAGCTTGGTTCAATAAACTAAATCACTGCTGATCTGACTGCTGTCCAGAGGACCATCATTGATACCCTCCATCAGGAGGGTAAGACACAAAAAGAAATTTCTCAAAGAGCAGGCTGTTCACAGAGTGCAGTTTCAAAGCATATCCACAAAAAGTCTGTTGGAAGGGAAAAATGTGGCCGGAAACGTTGCATAACCAAGAGAGATGACCGCAGCCTTAACAAAATTGTGAAGAAGAGCCGCTTCCAGAATTTGAGGGAGCTTCAAAGACAGTGGGCTGAAGCTGGAGTCCAGGTATCAAAAGCCACAGTTCACAGACGTGTCCGGGAAATGGGCTACAATAGCCGTATTCCCATGGTCAAGCCACTTCTGAACTCAAGACAACGGAAGAAGCGTCTGACTTGGGCCATGGAGAAGAAGCACTGGACAGTTGCAGAGTGGTCCAAAGTCCTCTTTTCAGACGAAAGCAAGTTTTGCATTTCATTTGGAAGTCAAGGCGCCAGAGTCTGGAGAAAGCCTGGAGAAGAGCAAAATCCAAGTTGCTTGAAATCCAGTGTGAAGTTCCCACAGTCAGCAATGGTTTGGGGAGCCATGTCAGCTGCTGGTGTTGGTCCACTGTGTTTCATCAAGTCCAGAATAAATGCAACTGTGTACCAAGAGATTTTAGAGCACTACATGCTTCCATCTCCTGAAAAGCTCTATGGAGATGAGTATTTCATTTTCCAGCATGATCTGGCACCTGCCCACAGTGCCAAAACCACCAGTAACTGGTGCACTGACCATGGCATCACTGTCCTTGATTGGCCTGCTAATTCCCCTGACCTGAACCCCATCGAGAATTTGTGGGGTATAGTTAAGAAGAAGATGAAAGACACCAGACCTACAAATGCAAATGAGCTGAAGGCCGCTATCGAAGCATCCTGGGCATCAATAACACCTCAGCAATGCCACAGGCTGATTGCCTCCATGCCACGCCGGATTGATGCAGTAATCCGTGCAAAAGGATTCCCAACCAAGTACTGAGTGCATCAATGGACATTTTCAAATGTTTGATTTAGTTTTGCTGTTATAAAATTATTTTTTTTACTTGGTCTGAGGAAGTATTCTAATATTTTGAGATAGGATTTTTGAGTTTTTTTCAGCTGTAAGCCAAAATCAGCAATATTCAAATAATAAAAGGCTTGAAATAGTTCAGTTGATGTGTAATGAATCCAGAATGTATGACATTTTTGTTTTTTTAATTGCATTACAGAAAATAAAGAACTTTATCACAATATTCTAATTTTCTGAGACAGTCCAGTACAGTGTCATGAATTCACACAATGGAAGGAGATGATCACTTGCTTAATTTGTAACAGCCAATATTGCATACAGCTGGATTCACAACAAGTTGCTCAACGTCACTGCTGTAAACAAGCAGTGGTGCTCATTTTCAAAGTCATAGCATTTTCTATCAGTTAACAATATTTATATTTTAATAACACCACATGAGCAGCATTCAATGGGGGAAAGTAAGGTTTTGGATTTAATTTCCATGAGTACTTCCGCAAACACTGAGTCCATTGCTCCTGACATCACATGTCCTCTTTTGTGTATGCGGGACACTTTTGGCGTTTACACAGGCATCCACTATCACTCACAAGTGATAAAAAGCATAAACATAACATAAATCAGAATGTCCATTAAGCTCTGCACGTTTTATTAATTTTCAAGGGCTGTCAGCTCGAAGGCGTACGCGTAGAAAGCCTAAACCTCCACAAAGGACAATTTATTGATGCCAATTTTAGACACACAAAGATGAGGTAAGTCATTTGAGGTGTCCTTAATAAAGTTTAACATATTCTCTTTTAAGTATATGTTAACAATGTGCAACAGAATTAAAGGAGCCCCTATGCTTTATATTCCATTGTGCCTATCTTCTTTTATCGTACTTTGAGCAAAGCTGTCTGGGATGGAACACATTAGGTAGGGGGACTGAGGGGCTGAATGTACAGTGTACACGATTGTCTTCCTGGTGTTTTTTTCCCCATTCGTTAGTGTAGTAAAGAAAAGCTTGTTTCAAATACAGTCTAAACGCAAACCCAAAGATGAAAAAATAAGAGTTTATTCAATCACATCTAAGAAATGCACATATTCATGCATCACGGTGAGCTGGAAGAGGCTGAAACAATGACAAAAGTCACGAGATAGCGGCAGAAAGAAAAACAGTTTCCCCCTCTTTTTGGTCATTCAGTGCAGGTACATCGGATGTCCGGAAATAATTATCTTGGCTTTGTTGTGATTGATTTTTTTCTCTCAATTGTCCCAGGAAATCACTGTAGACATAAATGTTAGGTCCATTTAACAGTTGCAATTAGGAATGTTCAATAGTTCCATGGTTTTGTACTATGCCCAGAATTGAATTAATTACCAAATTAATATATTTAATCAAACATAACAGCCTACTCCCTTTAGAGGGGACAAAAAAAGAAATCCTCAATTAAGGAGTCTTTTACATTCAACATTTTTATAAAAAGATAATTAAAACTTTGTACCAGTGTGCCCTTAAAAATAGTAATTTACTCAGTACCTCACAGTTAGCAGCAGCAATAACTGTAGCATGGATTTATTCTTGTTTGGACAAGTTCCCTTGACTCAGCCTTGACTTTGACATCTGGCCTGGTATAATCGGCAAGTCTGTTGATTTCTTTTTTAACCTTATGCAAAGATAGCTAGCATCCCAGCATGCGGCTTATTTGGAAGGGATTGCAGTCGCAAGAAAGCTTGGTCCGGGCGTTTGCTAAGGCGGTATTCTTTGCTCGGCTCCAGCTGCTAAGGTGTGCTGAATGTCAAGTGTGGGTCGGCAAAGTGTATGTCAAGACTCCTGCTGATGACTCATAGCTTGAAGTGTGGCGTAACCTTTGAAACCGTTTAATTATTAAGACGGCTGACAGTCTACTTGCAGCAAACGAACGGCGATTCAGCAAATAAGATGACTGCTTGTCTCCTTAGAGCATCAAACCTTATGCTGCAATTAGCACTGGATAGTACGTTGCATAAACTGCTGTGCATTAGACATTTTTTATTAATGTATGGAATAATGACCTTAAATACATGTTATTGTTAATAATAACGCTGATTTATCACTGTGATTTGATATTCAGTGATACGTTTAGTTGTTTCTTACCCAGGGCAATCACTTCTACGGGGGAGCGGATAGGTCCAAATAAATTATCAGTAATAAACAAGTACTTGGATGGGATTTGTACTGTTGTCCGCTTCGCTGCGTAGAAAACACTGACCCTCTCTTTCTTACCCAGCACTCTTTCAAATCTCTTTGCCTGAGTGAGTGAGTGAGTGAGTGAGTGAGTGAGTGAGTGAGTGAGTGAGTGAGTGAGTGAGTGAGTGAGTGAGTGAGTGAGTGAGTGAGTGACAGGTGCATCTTTGGGAAAATAAACTACAGAAATGGACAATGTCAGGTGTAATTTGGTCTGCTACTGTGGCAACACTACACATTTACATTAACACATTAAAAAGTTCACCCTGTAGGGAACAACACGCTGCGTACAAAAGATGCAAAAAAGTTACTGTTTCTAAAAAGATATTTGTAAATCAGTTGTCACTAAGGCAACTTAACCAAGAGGGCTTCCTACTGACTATTTTTTTTACAAAATTTGGAAGATCCTTTAGTTGTCTTGTTGACATTGTTATGCAGTATTTGTAATGTTGTTACATTCTTTTTTGGTTTTCTGGGTGCTGCTAAATGTTATTGTAGTATTTTCCATTGCCAGTCTCCAAGCACTACTTCGTATGTATGGCTGTTTATTTTTCTATTTTAAGTCTTTATTACATGTTTATCCTAGAGTGATATGTCTAATCATATTGTAAACAATGTTCATTATGTTGTTATCAATGATAATAAAGACAATTCATATTGTAATATTCCACTTATAACCCCTTGTAGGGATACTTTTCAGTTATTACACATTTGCTTATTATGCCAATGTCAAACGTGTAAGCCATAAGTAACTGTTCGGTTTATGACATATTTTACATTATACAAGAGTAGTTTGGTCAGTAATGAATGAAATGCAAAGTAATTCATTTACTGTGTTTTGTTTGTTTTCGTCCCTGGTACGTCATTTCTTTAGCTTCATATAGCCTTGAATCTGACAAAATGTCTATTTTTAAAGAACATCAATTAGTAGCACTGAAATATTCTATCCTCTTCAAGATGATGAACTCATTTACTATCATCCTGGCAAAAAATATGTTTACCTAACATCTATGATTATCACTGGCAGTGCATGTCTTAATTAGGCGTATCATAAATATAGTGTTACAGGTGAGTTGCCATAGAGTATTTTTTTTTTTTTCTGATATTCACCACCATTGCATCATGATTTCTCATTTTCAATCTGACTCCTTGTCCATTCTGCTGTAAAAAAAAGCATATTGCATCACCAGGTTATTGCCAGGAATTAAAGGACACTCATAATTACCTCTTTTCTTCTTCTGGCTGGATCCAAAGACCATTATCCTTTCTCCCAAAAGTTCGTGCACCCATATAAAAATCTTCTTAGTGTTGGGCGAGTTTATAGTTTAGTAGACATTCAAAATAAGGAGAGAAGACCCCAATAATTTTGAACTTGCAAGAACAGGCAAGGACAAAAAACTGTCACACTGCCTGATTCTAAATCTGTTCTAAAAGCCCACCCCTGAGCCCTTCCTATTTATCTCCTAGGTTAAGAAAGGCAGATTATCTTTATAAGGTGTGGATATCAAAGAACAACATCATCATTTGCCAGTAATGGCAATGATGGAAACCATTTTTAATTAAAAAAAAAAAAAAAAAAAAAAAAAAAAGCCATAATATGCAATTTCCTTTGCCAGTATCCAATATTAAAAACATAAACGTATCCGTGAAGTTCATATGATGTTCAATGCAATGACTATAGATGTTATTTTTTTTTTTCATTATTATTTTATTTTGAGATCCCAATCCTTTTCAAAATATTGAAGGGAGTAATATGTTGGCTCACATTATGTAATCCCTCACATACTTTGCGATTGTTTTAGAGTTGGTTCATACTTGGAATTTAGTATTGATCCCGTACAAGTGACTACCGTACATGGTAGCATTGACCAAGACTAATACTTTTTGCTTGGACATGTCAGGATCATTGAATAATGGAAACATATACGTTGAGTGTTTACTTACAACAAACACAGCACACAAGTTTTTTTGTTTTTTTTTTAAATAAACAACTACAATTCCAACAAAGAAGCTATATAGTTATTGTTTTACAACTACTTCAGAAAAAGCCAAAATAATTGAACAAAAAAGCAACATTGCAACAAAAAAAAAAATATTTCAAATAGTAACCTCTACCTTTTATTACACTATATAAAGTCTGAAAGTACAAATATTGTAAAAAAATACAATTCAAAACCCTTTCACAGCCTCAAAACTGAAATACTTTGTCTTATACAGGTGTTACAGAGTAAAAGCCAAGAGAGTCAATCCAAATATTCAGCAACACAACAGACAAGCCTTTTTGGATCTATTGCCATAATCACAAGAGATTTAGAGTTCTTTTGTGTGTTTATATAATTGTATGTTGTTGCCACATTGGATGATTACTCTACAACCCCCTTAGAATTGTCCTTTTCTGTAGTTAAAAATAAATCCATAGCGTGCTGTGTTTCCTGTTTGCCTCTGTCATTTTTAGCTTTTGGTAGGGTGGCCTGAAATACTTTGCCTTCTTTTCTGCCTGGCAGGCAGTATGCAGTGGCATGCCAGGTAGGGAGAGGTGCTAAAAGTGTCCCTGTCAGTCACCAAACAGGCATAATTTTAGAGAGTGGCCCAGGGTGAGAAAGAGAAGGACTATTTACATAGAGTAGCAGCGCTTTGAGGAAATTTGTGGACGGGTAAAGTATAGATCTCAGGACAATAGTATCAATCCAGTCCAAGTACTTCCTTGGAATTGATATTTGGATCTTAAACGTTTTTTTTACTTTAAACTATTTGTTTTTTGAAATTGTTTATAGATTATTTCTTCCACAAGGGTATCAAGAGAGTGTTCGTGGAGACTATACACTAACTTTACACTCACAATTTTGAGCGTGCTGCTGGAAATTGTCTAATTTTTTGTTTTTTGTTAAAAACATGCTATTTTTCAGTATTGCATCTTTGCTTTCCTCCATTGGTCCACCAAGTAATTTTAACATTCATCCACATCAGTAGGTGGCAGCAGATAATTATTTTTTGTGTACTAAATTATATATTTTTGCATCGATATGCCCACCCGTCGTTTGTCGACAAACCACATCTAATACAAGATGCAGTTAACTGTTTCCAGAACCAAAGTCAATTAACTACAGTATTTTAATATGCACTAATCCTGAAAGTATATTGTTTATGTTTTGAATTGTCGCCTTCAAAGCCTTCAGTTGCACACTTCAGCCATTTGATTCAAACCCAATGCCTTCAACTTTGTAATTAAAAATGCAGATAGACATCCCCTGCCCGCATGAATGCCAACACGGGCGCCGTAAGAAAAAGACAAATCTGCCATCTGTTGTCCTGAGACGAGCTCTCAGCTTTGCGTTTTCAACAAGACGCTGATGAAAAGGAGCCCTCATGTCCCACAATGCCAGGCCTCATGGCAGAGCGAAGACATGTGAAGACTCCCGGAGAGCGCAAGAAATGAAGAACAAGGATGGAGGCTGACAATAAAGATCTGGAACAAAAGTCACCATGGCGGAAATGAAAAGGATTCCTGACACGAGCGAGCTGATGGATCCAAAAACTAATTTGCAAGTCCACTTCATGCTTTTCTGAAAACGGAAATCGGGATTGGTGGTAGGCAAAAAAAAAAAGTGGTGTGTCCCCTATCCCGGACAGGCGATATAAAACCGTTGAGCTAGGGATAGGTGGATGGATCCAAATGTCGTTCTTATTGATTGTATGTACAGAAATACAGTAATCCCTTGTTTTTGGTTGGGTAGGATGTAAGATTTATCAGTCACATTTTAATACATACGACTGTAACAAAATTACAACGATGGATGTTAAGTTCACAAGTTGTATCCAAACATGGACCCGTGAGGGTTTTTTAGTTTTATTTTGGGGCGGAATGGGAGTCGAACAAAAAGCGCTCCGCACAAAGAAGGGAAAAACGAACAAAACCAAATGGTCCGGAAAAAACTTATGGTTGGAGGAACAATGGAAGTCTCTGATGACACGGCACAGGCAATACGGACTCAGGAACTTTGGCAGGCAGGACTGGCTCAAATCAAAACACATTCCATTTATACAAAATCCATTATGAGTGGTAGGTGCCGCTGAAGGCTGCAGGTGTTGTGATTTTCCAGGACCCCCTAATGATCAGTGGCATGTTGAATCCTGAAAAAGATAAAAAATAAAATCACAAAACACATTTAATTATGAGTCTTTAATGTCATAAATGCTCATTTATACAATTCTACAACAAAAATTGTGGGCTTCTCATTTGAGTTTAAGTGAGTGATGAAGAGGGTGACCTTCTAGCTGCACGCTGGCATCAATGATATTCGGATTGAGCCTGGTGCATGTGATGATCAATATAAGTAGTCACGAATGTATTGGTTTCCCTCAAGTTGTAGCTCCAGGTCATCTGGTTAAAAGATTTACACAGGCTCGGTGTGGGTGGCTTTGTCAGAGTTGTTACGTAGACGCAGTAGGCCAGAGGTAGAGCACTCAGAGTCCGATTTCATTGATACATTCCTTTTCAATGTAACGAGCTGCCAAAATCCTAGCTTTAAAGTTTATTTCGGGTGGACCCATTGAGTGCGTCGGCCCTACTCTTTGAGGAACAGTATACACCAGCCTATCACAGTCACATAGTCACGCCCACCGAACTCACACCAACAGTCTTCGGCCACCTGTCCGGGTGATTGCATACGTTGTGTGTTTGCTGCAGAACACAATGCACGATGGAAATCTGCGGATTATTAAAACTGCGAAACGTTAAGAAAACTGCCTTTGTACTTGGATCGGATTGATATTAGTGTCCTGGAATCAACATGTTGCTAGCAATTGCTTCAAAGCGACACTTCTCTATGTAGCTAGCAAACTTTTTATTTCTTTCATCCAGCACACTCAGCGACTCTTAAAGTTTATACCTGAGTATGTCACTGACAGGGCGACACGGCGGCGCAGTGGTTAGCGCGTATGCGGCACAGTTCTGAGGTCATGAGATCAAACCACCTGCGTGGAGTTTGCAAGTTCTCCCAGTGCTTGTGTGGGTTTCCTCAGGGAACTGCAGTTTCCCCCCGCATTCCAAAAAACATGCATGTTAGGTTAATTGGCTGGTCCAAATTGTCCCTAGGTGTAAATGAGCAAATTGTCTGTCCCCGTGTGCCCTGCGACTGGCTGGCAACCAGCTCAGGGTGTCCCTTGCCCACTGCCCAAAGATAGGTGGGATGTGCTCCAGCACCCACGCGACCCTAAGTGGTGCAGATAATGGATGGATGTGACTGACTGACACACTTTTAGCACCTGAACCTGGCATTATCTGCACCGCTTATCCTCAGTAGGATGCGGGAGCCCATCACAGATGTCTTCGGGCAGTGGGCAGAACTGGTTGCCAAGCAGTCGCAGAGCACACAGAGAAAGACAACTCACTCGCTCCTCTACACCTAGGGACAATTTGAACTGGCCAATTTACCTGAAATGCATGTTTTTGGAATGTGGGAGTAAAATGGAGTACCCGGAAGTCATGAGATCGAACCTTCCTGTGGGGAGTTTGCATGTTCTTCCTGTGCTTGTGTGGGTTTCCCAAAAACAGCAGGTTCTTTGGCAGGTCCAAATTGTCCCTTGGTGTGAATGAGGGATTCTGTTGTCTGTCTCTGTGTGCGACTGGCAACCAGTTGAGGGTGTCCCCTGCCCACTGCCCAGAGATAGCTTGGATGGGCTCCAGCACCCCTGTGACCATACTGAGGATAAGCGGTTTAGATAATGGATGGATGGATATATTTATGTGTATTTTTTTATTTTTTATTTTTTGCATAGTAGCTATTCAATTAAAAGAATGAACATGATTTGTGCCTGAAATATTCCTGATGTGTTTATTGTAACTATAAATTAGTATTACTGTGCTGAGTAACTGCAGAAGCACGATCATGACATCTCCAAGTAAAAAGTATGGGTATCGGATCGTTATCATTCGATACTACCAAAATTCACAGTATCGACCACCCCTTGCTTTGAGCCAAGTTAGGACAAGCGCCGACAGAAAGATTTTGATTCTTCTCAAAGCTGCGTCCTCGCTGCGAGATTTCTCGTTGCTTACGTATTTGGTGTGGAGCCACAGGCAGACCTCTCTGCGGAACGTTTTATATGCAAATGAGCAGGAATTACTCAAGTCTGTCGGCACAGAAGCAAGTTGAAGAACGTGTCTTCCATCAGAGAGCACTCCAATGATAAACTACCTCCTTCAGTAATATTGAGCAGCGCATTATTGAGCACTAAACATCCATGCTTTTGATTGACCTCCCTACAGATCTCTATGGAAATTATACACAGAAAAGCATCAATTTTCTATAGCTGGCATTAGGGTCAGGAGATTGAGGGACTTTAGCCTTCGTCAGTCCACTGATGTCCTTCTAATAATTTTGGCATCGGTAAATCCTTTCTCAGAACATGGATGTGACAATCAAACAGTATTTTAAATGAGACATTTTGTATTATTGTGAGCATTTTAATGATTAAAAAAACATTCAAAAAACAATAGCGTTTTAAATAATAATTGATACATGATTATTTTTCTGAATACTCATATGCAAGGAAATTTCTGTGTATTTTACATAACATGAGCCTCACCTAGAGAGAGCTGACATGATTGTCCGCTATCTTGCTGGGAAGGGTACCCAAATACCCAAAAACCTTTTGCTTGCATGTTGGAGAAGTCGGACAAGGCTCGGCATAAAAAAGGAGAAGGTTTTGTCACTCTGAGTCTCTAGTTTGTATTTTTCGTACTCGTATAGGTTCTTTTAAAAAAGTATTTCTGAGTAAAATCCAATGTTGGGCGGGTTACTTTAAAAAAGTAATTTGTTATAGTTACTCACTACTTTCCCCTAAAAGTAACTGAGTTACTAACTCAATTACTCTATTGTAAAACTAACTTATGACCAGGGATCATAACTATATTCTATTACTTTAAAATAGAAGTTGTATGGCAAATGATTTAAAGTTTTATGAGCATTTACGAAACATCACGAGAACGTCTTGTGGGAATTTTGACTATTTTTAGAGAACCGCACATTTCGGCTTGACGCACTAAAAAGAGCCGGCTCTCTCGGGTCCCAAACAGCTATTCAGGTATTTTCTGTTGCTTTAATCCCTATAATGCCAATTATTATGCAACATTATGCACGGAATAAATTTAAAAGGGGAAAAAAAAGAAAAAGAAAAAGTGAGATAAAAGAAGAAAATAGAATGTACTTTTTTATACAAACACATTAACACAAAAAAATATAATTAAACATTCATAGATCTAGAAAATAACTTGTCATTTTTATGCTAAAAATTTAAGTTAACAACACAGTTTCCTCAAATAAATGCATATTTACCAATCAGGGAAAGGAAGGGAGGGAACCAGCTGTTGATTGGTGGGGTGCCGAATCTTTTCATTCAAATACAAGAGCCAACTCATAGAAACGTTTCGTTCACGTACGACACAAGGCGGGGTGCTGTGAAAGGCTAAAATCTTTCGCAAATCAGCCCGCATTTGCCTTTTCCTTCGGCACTTTGGTAAATACTATTTTCATAATCATCATTTTAGTATTTGGCAGTTGGTGATATGACCCAAAAAGACATGACGTAAAAAAAACAGAGGAAAGTGGAAACGTCGCCCCTGAAAACAGCGCCAGATGTGCAGGGATGCGCCTTTGTTGGCGTTCTGCAGCCAAATTAACGCACCGCTTTTGACCTTCAGGTACGGTAATGGCGTAGTAACGGTGGAAAAGAAATAGTTTCTGGTGTTACTGAAAAAATTACACGTTTTGAACGACTTTATTTTATAACTTCGTTAATCCCAACACTTGCAAAAACTAATGACAACAGTATTCGGCATTAAAAATGTAACACATCGCCACAAAATTTCACCATACCTATTCGATGTTAGTCGGAGCTATAGTAGCTTGCAGGTGACAGCATTCCATGGCGTCTAAGCAGACTAATAATGTTGCAAAAGCGAAAGCAAACAGATTTCAGATGACTATCCTTTACATTTTTTAGGACCCCCCCACCTAATGTATATTACAGGGACATTGTCTAATATTTAGTGCCTCCTAATGGTACAAAAAAAACTTCATTCAAGAAAAAAAAAGATATAAATACTAGGCAAAAACAAACAAACTACCATAACAATGCTATTATAGAAAAACAAAACAGAATCATAGGTCGATAAATTTGTATATCACTTAGTACCTAGAAGTTGCCGGCATGTTTGTCTGGCATCTTGTTGCTACGCTGTGCTCTTGGAACTGTTTTTCGTTTGCATTGGACAATACAGTGCCATCTAATTTTTGACTTGTTATTCTTGCCCAACTTGGGTTTGTAATTAGCATAGCTGGAGCCAGATAATATTGTGAATTGTCCGTAGTTTATTACTATGAAAACTGTATAAAAAAGACCTAGCAATGTTCATTTTACTCCTCCATAACAAAAAACAAAGCCTAATTAATAAGTTTCCAGTGCATTTTTAAACAAAAATTGCTGCATAGAGGAATCAATGAATATCTCAAGTCAAAAAACATTCTCGAAGAACCAATTTCAACCTAAAATTGTCGCTCTGTAATGGTACGACAAGTTCGAGAAGTATTTCTATCAATTCTGAAATATGATTTTCAATATTTGGAAGCTCTGCATAGCTCTCCAGTTTTTTTTTTTTTTTTTTTGTAATGCCTATAAACATAGGCATTGCCCATTACCTTACCAATAATAACTGACACTACAATATGGTTAGGCACTGGTAGCCATCTTAAATGTTTTGCAAGCGGGCAAGTGTCACATAGCCTGCCCTTCTCTCGGACTGACCTTGCTATGCAACGAATCAACTGGCGAGTTCCTGGTTGCTGTTTCTTAGTTTTTCTTTTTAATGTCTTAAGTTGGTTTATTTTGACCCTATAAAACAATAATATTGTGGGAAATTTTCAAAGAGGTTACAGAATGTATTTGGAGCTAGCATTATGCCAAAATGACCCAATGCATTTCTGATTACTGTGATGATGGAAGCTCAGAATAACAAAAATAATTTTGTACAATCCTTAATAGGACAAGAGTTGTTGAAGATAACGACAATTCTCAAGCGTTTTCTTATATCCTCCTCGAGGGTACAGTACAAAACCAAGGCCATCGACTCACTTATCTGTCCGTCCTATGAAGACGTCAACTGCCTTGAGCGCTAACCTGCCATTCAAATTTTGTCTGGCAGCGACACGGATATTAAAAATACACAAAGCTGAAGACGTCTCCATGATTACTCTGGCTAGGTTGTCGGTTGTTGTGGTGGAGTGTGGAGGGATCAAGGGGATTCAATTATAATGGTGCGTACAGTGAGTGAGTGAAGGGAATTAAACGTGAGGCGATGTTGAGGTGTGTTCCCGGCGGTGGTAGGGTTTGAAAATTGAGCAGCGAGGTTTTTCTTTTTTCTTATTGTTTTTTATTCCCTATGAGGCATTCAATGATAAGAGATTACCAACCCCTATTGGCAAATACAGTTACCTACGCGGCACTGTCCTCCAAAAGAAATTTAATTCCAAAGAATAGGAGTCTGGTATGGTTATCCTTTTCATCCTTCCTGAACGTTGTTTATTGTAATGAGCTTGTCTTTGTATTTCTGTTTCTAGCAGAAATGGTAAAAAACACAACTCGAAGTTTCCCACAAAACCGGATATAGGAGGTAAAACAATTTCCAAACAGTCCTTTGTGGTCATGATAATTTTCGTCGCAGACATGTGCCGTGAGGTTTGTGTCTGGTGTGGCAATCAGATTTAAGAATAAATGAGCCTCCATTTTAGTTATCATTTCATTGGAGGAGCAAGAAAGCAATATATAAATGGTCGTATTGAAATGAATAATTTTTTATTTTCTTACCTTACCTTATAGATAGAGTAAAGTAAAGTAAATAGATAGGTAATCATCCACTATATAAAAAAATAAGTATATAAAACTAGACAACAATACTGGTTAGCTTGATACTGCTGTTCGCTTGCCAATATCATCACTAATTATATTGTTTGGGGCTGATGTTAGCGCCAAATCAAAATCACTGGTCTCACTATCACCCTTTGCCATGAGACATGACAATTGCCTGCCTCACAATGCATCTGATGACACACAGCATTTATACGTTATTTACTAATCAAGAATATGTATAATATAATGGGGAAATTCAGTGAGTCAAGTCAAGTCCCATTTATTTATATAGCCCTTAATCACAAAAATGTTTCAAAGGACTGCACAGGATTACAATTACAAAATTACACAATTACCTGATCTTAAACCAGCATGAGTCTGAAAAATCAAGTCTAAACATTGTAAAGTCAACTGAAAAATAACTTTAACACTGAATATATATATATATATATATACAGGACTGTCTCAGAAAATTAGAATATTGTGATAAAGTTCTTTATTTTCTGTAATGCAATTAAAAAAACAAAAATGTCATACATTCTGGATTCATTTCACATCAACTGAACTATTTCAAGCCTTTTATTATTTGAATATTGCTGATTTTGGCTTACAGCTGAAAAAAACTCAAAAATCCTATCTCAAAATATTAGAATACTTCCTCAGACCAAGTAAAAAAATAATTTTATAACAGCAAAACTAAATCAAACATTTGAAAATGTCCATTGATGCACTCAGTACTTGGTTGGGAATCCTTTTGCACGGATTACTGCATCGATCCGGCGTGGCATGGAGGCAATCAGCCTGTGGCATTGCTGAGGTGTTATTGATGCCCAGGATGCTTCGATAGCGGCCTTCAGCTCATTTGCATTTGTAGGTCTGGTGTCTTTCATCTTCTTCTTAACTATACCCCACACATTCTCGATGGGGTTCAGGTCAGGGGAATTAGCAGGCCAATCAAGGACAGTGATGCCATGGTCAGTGCACCAGTTACTGGTTGTTTTGGCACTGTGGGCAGGTGCCAGATCATGCTGGAAAATGAAATCCTCATCTCCATAGAGCTTTTCAGCAGATGGAAGCATGTAGTGTTCTAAAATCTCTTGGTACACAGTTGCATTTACTCTGGACTTGATGAAACACAGTGGACCAACACCAGCAGCTGACATGGCTCCCCAAACCATTGCTGACTGTGGGAACTTCACACTGGATTTCAAGCAACTTGGATTTTGCTCCTCTCCAGCCTTTCTCCAGACTGGCGCCTTGACTTCCAAATGAAATGCAAAACTTGCTTTCGTCTGAAAAGAGGACTTTGGAACACTCTGCAACTGTCCAGTGCTTCTTCTCCATAGCCCAAGTCAGACGCTTCTTCCGTTGTCTTGAGTTCAGAAGTGGCTTGACCATGGGAATACGGCTATTGTAGCCCATTTCCCGGACACGTCTGTGAACTGTGGCTTTTGATAGCTGGACTCCAGCTTCAGCCCACTGTCTTTGAAGCTCCCCCAAATTCTGGAAGCGGCTCTTCTTCACAATTTTGTTAAGGCTGCGGTCATCTCTTGGTTGTGCAGCGTTTCCGGCCACATTTTTCCCTTCCAACAGACTTTTTGTGGATATGCTTTGAAACTGCACTCTGTGAACAGCCTGCTCTTTGAGAAATTTCTTTTTGTGTCTTACCCTCCTGATGGAGGGTATCAATGATGGTCCTCTGGACAGCAGTCAGATCAGCAGTCTTCCCCATACTTGTGATTTAGTTTACTTTAAGTTAATTAGATGATTCAGGTGATTAGTTGAATAGCCTACTCGTATACTTTTTCATGATATTCTAATATTTTGAGATAGGATTTTTGAGTTTTCTTAAGCTGTAAGCCAAATTCAGCAATATTAAAATAATAAAAGGCTTGACATAGTTCAGTTGATGTGTAATGAATCCAGAATGTATGACATTTTTGTTTTTTTAATTGCATTACAGAAAATAAAGAACTTTATCACAATATTCTAATTTTCTGAGACAGTCCTGTATATATATATATATATATATATATATATATATATATATATATATATATATATATTTAAATATAAAACCATTTCTAATTAAATTATAATTAGATGTTTATACTTATTAAATTTTTCAACAAGTTTACATTTTTTAAAGTGACCCTTACAACGATGCAGATAAACACCTTGCAAAAATGATTAAAAAACAATATTAGTAAGATATTACATTATTGACAGATTAAATGATCCACTCATGTGTTAGCATGAAGCTTGAAGATTTGGAGGAAAATTTATGTAATTAATTTCAGTGTTATTGTTGTAGCTACAATCATATACTTTCTTTGATCAACTTGAATTTCCGGTTAAGGCGCTGCCTCACATGCCACCCCTGACTGCTTGTCACTGGTTTGTATTCATAGGTTTTATGAATAAAGTTACACATACAGCAAATAATGTATTTTTCCATCGGCTGATCAATGATCTCATGTACTCTGTTTTACTTTTTTTTCAAAACAGCTGGCCATGGCTGGTGACGAATTGAGCATTGAACATGATCTTTCATGATCGGGCGACTTGTTATTTATCACAATATAAGGCTGGGGTCTCCAACCTTTTTTAAAGGAAAAGCTACTTTTTGTTACTCATGAGTGCAGTTTAAAATGCATTTCTGACAAACAATTTATCATGCTACTACTGTGTTGTTATTATTTTGTTTCTATGTTATTACCAAGGTAATCATTTGAACTAGGGTTAAATAGACTTTGCCAACCAATAAACAAAACAGATTACTAGAAAATCACAATGACATAGCACTGGTTAGCTATTTTTAGAAGAAGTCCGCAGTCACCAGGGTGACCCGGGTGGATAGTTAAGGTGGCATATCCCCCAAATAAAGTCTCACACATTTCTCCCTGACATGTTTAAATTAGAGGGATGGGTGCCACCAGGCTGTACTTGCCCAAGACACACAACGGGAAATGGTGCCCTATGTGGTCAAGGGATCCAACCAACCGACCAAACCAACCAACCAACCAACCAACCAACCAACCAACCAACCAACCAACCAACCAATACTCAAAATAAGAAGACATCCATGAGTTTGGAACTTGCAACTAGGACAGGGAGAGACGCTTTCCGATAATAAAGTCCAACCTGTAGTAAAAGCACCCTCTGAGTCCTACTTTTGAATAAATCCTAGGTTGAAAAAGCCCTATAGGGTGTGGCTATCAAAGAACAGCATGATTGGGCGATAGTGACAATGATGTAAACCATATTATGTTATTCATTATAATATATTGTGATTTCCTAATAGGTAATAAAACAGCATAGTTGGGGGGTCTCCAATGTGGTGTCGCGGACACCTGAGTAGTATTAGACAATTTCTGAAAAGATTTCACCAGTGACAGGTCATTGTGAGTTTCTAAGAAATGTAATTTCTAACTGGCAAGACATGTTCTTGTTTATTTTACTTCAAAAAACAAAATAACAAAAACGAACAACAGTGTTCAATAATAGCCCAAATAATGACCTGGTATCCTAAAGATCTCCTTAGCAGGTGTTCGATATTAAAAACTAAATACATGTACCACCCCCAAATAAAATATATGTTAATAATTATTTGTTGCAAATAAAACTGTATTTGGATTTGGGTACTTCCCCTCACTCCAAGGGAAGAAGTTGAGTCTAATTTGTGTGAGGCAAGATTTAATCTAGCCGGCTCTGATTGGGCCTTGTCCTTTTCCGAGGCATCTTATCCATTGATTTGGGGAGGAGGCTGCGCTCTGCTCTTGTTGCTAATAGCCTGCTTATATGTCTAATCAGTGAGAGGGTGACATTTACAGGAGACAGCCTGCCTCCTTTACCCTTCTAATACCCGCACACACGCGCACATGCACAAGAACACACACTATCGCAGGACTATCATCTTATCTTGGGGCCTTATGCCAAATCAGTAACAAAAAGATATTCTTGTGTCCTCGCAAATAAAATAAGAATTTTGAGGTTTGCTTCGAGGTCATTCCCCTCAAATCAATTGGTCGGGCTTGTTTCATAAACATGGGCCCAGATCGGGTTGGGCTGGATTTTTTTAGGCCCTTACCTCTAGCTTAAAGTAACCAAACTATACTTTATTTATTTTATTTTTTTTGCGCAGCCTTTAGCAAGGTTTTAGGGGTTCCCTTAGCAGCAAGATATGAGACAGTGAAGTGATCTCCCTTTTAAAATTAAAAAAACAAAGCAGTAAAAGTTTGTATGCTGAAATTTGGTGGTCTTGGGAGAGGTTATTATTAGGCACAGGACAAGATAATGTTGACCAGGAAACCATTGTTGTGTTTTTGGAGTTGGGATAGAGAACTAAGTGACTTGGTTTTCTGAAATTCCTTCCTACCCATGGACCCATTCTACCACATGCTCAGTGCTCATGCCCACAGACATCGATAGCAATTTTTGCCTCCTAAACAGTGAGGACTTATGATCTTCATTTTTGTTTGACTCTTTTAGTGCTTCAAAATACTGTTTTCTGACATAGCTTCATTGGTAGCTTTCTAGCATGCTGACTATGGTAAACATGCAGTGCATGAATGCATGGTTGGCATGTTTTATATCATCAATAAAAGTTCTGTTCTGTCAGTCTACAGTACGACATCTCGAGAGGGTAGGAAGGAATTTCTGAACATTGGGTCGTAAATTTAGATGTACAATGTATATTTGATTTTTGGTGATCACCTTGTCACGTTTCGCAACAGATGTTAAAGCTGCAACGAAATCAATCTTTAACACAGTCAGCATCCTTTTAGTCTTAAAAGTTGAGGATTAGAGGGTTATTGTAAGGGTGAAGGTTGAGGTGCAGACATCTACAGTGTAGTTACAGGTTTGGGAGTTATGTTACTTTCCATTTCTAGTTGTTTTCTAAAAAAGAAACTTGCAAATTAAGCATCCCAAGCCCTATTTTTTGGAAGACTATCATTTGTAATTGCATGTGCTCTTTAAAGATCACATTACCAGGGGCAGCCCACGTCATTAGCTGGAACCGGACGACACTCGGATGAAAGGCCGTGTGGGCACAAACTCCACCGCCGTTAATTTAATCTCTCCCGTATAAACAAGCCAGAGAGTTTCTAATTTACAACCGGCCTTTCTTCGCATGCACTGTTTATTCTGTCCTTTCGGGAGTGCATTCATCGACCTGCGCAATTATGACTTGAAATTGGAAGGGGGCTTTGTTTGGCGGAAACGGCATTCGGTGAAAGAACTGGAGAGTTGACTGATCTGTAAACAAAGAATAGATTGTAAACAAAAGCCATCTTTGTACATTGTGATCATTACGTGAAGATTTTGAGGTACAAATTAAAAGGTGACGCTAATGTTGGTCCTGCAACTGAAAATGAAAGCCATACTTTCATGCTCAATTAGTTAACTCTAGCTCCGATTTGTGAACGTTTGTTCAGACAGGGTAACTACCTCAAAGTACTGCTGTGTTATTCACATAGACTAAAGTTTAACTGACTTTTATTATGAAGACATGAATAAGGATTAGCACCACATTTTGTTTGGGTTTTTGTTACAATCAATTGTCATGAACGTTGCTTCTTTCTTCACCCGGAAGAAAAATGTGTGTCTTATGTCAAGTTTGGATGTATACACCCAACGAAAGAATTTTGTAGCACTTAAAGAAATCTTCAAAATCATCATAACTTATTTTCTTCAAACCTCTTTTTGAAAAAAACTTAAGCAAGTCATAAACAAAACCTTGTTTTATTAACTGACAAAACCAATGACAAGAGAGACAAAAATATGTTGGAAACAACCAGATAAGCAATGCTGTGATCGATTCTGTAAACCTGGGCAACAGAAAAAATTTAACAAACGGGTCACATTTAGCAAAAGTCTGGAGTCATACTGATGAATGAAATTGATTGGGTGTTCACTCTCTTGGCTTTTTGTAATCGATTATCTTACCGATGACTCAATTAGATCTTCAAGTGGTCCCATCTATGTTTTATCCTTCTGCATCTTTGCCTGAAATCATTTTGAACCCAAAAAAATGTGTGTGTATAAATTGGTCTTGTTAAAATTATCTGAGTTACACGACTTTTTTTCTGAAAAACAAAATTGTAAACAGTGCCGCTTTTAAGTATTATTGTTCTCATGTGTCATAATGCGTTACGTGTTAAATGTTATTAGTTTACCAAATCAGTAACTTTATCGTAGTTATTTTAACGAATTCATATGCATTTTCTGGAGTTTTATATTTTAAACTTTTTTTTCCATTTTACATACTTTTCTTAGTAATTCAAGCAATATTTTGTGAGGGAAGGACACACTAGACCACGAAGTACCATTCCCATCCAAGTTTTTGTTTGCAATGAGCGCAAAACTTTTTTAAAGGAACACTGTGTAATATTTTGTCCTATAGATTATGCCGGATTGTGTTGTTCAACAGAAAATAAGTGCTAAAATGTACAAGGAGACTTTTTTGGGGGTACCCTTTGCAGCAAGATGGTGGACATTCATGACAGATCCTTGTATGTAAGCATCATTTTCCGTAAAAAAAAGTAAAAAAAATATATATTGCCCAAAGCACACCGCCGGAAGTGGTGCCCCTGCAACCCACGTGCTAAAGGGATCCATGAACCATGAACCATTATGTGTAATTTAGGAAAAAAAGGACATTTTTATGATGTACTATGTTTCTTATTATTCCAATGAATTGTTCTTTTAGTAATGAATGCAGGTTTTTTAACCACTAGGAGTTGGGAAATATTACACAATGCCTCTTCAACACCTGCTTTTCCACCAGTGCTGGGTGCATTATTAAAATAATAATTAGTTAGAGTGTTAAATACTTCATTTAAAATTGACTCAGTGACCCCCCCAGTTACTGACATTGACAAAGAGTTGCACGTTGCTTTGAGAGTAACTATATCGTTACACATTACCATACGTACTTGCATAGAAGCTGACCCCTAAAATGCTTCAAAATATCCACATAATAAAATAAATTTAAAGTATTGGGTACAAACACCTATTGAAGCAGTGCAGCCTTCATATTTGTTGGCCTGTGCAATCTTGAGAGCTTGAAAATGAACACTTACCTGAGACACTCCATATCCATTTTGTATCTAGGCTTCAAACCTTTTGAAGATTTCCTTCTCCATTTCTGGGTTCTGTCCCAGACGCTTTTTTTTTCAGGCATGTTGTTTTGCAAAAATTATTTTTCCAATGAAAATACCAAAATTCAGCACATACATACCGTGAATTCTGTTCTTACGTTTGCCCATTGATTTCCTATTTATTTTATTTTGCTGTATTAACTACACCCCATTCCCTATGTGGGGCCTATCTTTCGCTACTTGTGACATCCAATCAAACATGTGCATATAAGCTAACTCCTAATTTGCGTATTTTATTTTTGGAAATCAAGATTGGTTGCGAGTATATACAGTAGGGAGAATTACCCCATGACGAGAAATTCAACACTTTCATACTCTGAGCTTGAGATGGCGCCACCTTAATTGTATTTAGTTGTACTTTGTATGTAAATACAAACACGCCCACGTTTCAAATGATGTTGCTAAGGGTAACATTGTAATAAATGATCTGCTTTTGATGAGTAGCACAATAATGCAGAAACGCACCATGATTAATGACAGTAGAGAAACACAATTTTCCCAATAAAGCTTATTGCGTTTCAGTAACACGTTCTTTTTTCATTGATTATAGTAATCGCTATTGCGGATGATCCGTAAAGTCACACCGCGGATGATTTCTTTTGCGGCGAATGCGAAGGGCGAAAGAAACTTAATAGCGACTCAGGAGGTTAAATAGCGGAGTACTGCCTGTCAGTTACAAGCTGCGGCACCGTCTCGGAGATGAGATGAGAAAAAGTTCAGCTGTCTTCACATAGAACGTTTTTATTTGACAGCGAAAGAGGCTTATTAATTACCCATCCCGTTGTTTTTTTGTAGATGGACTCACTCGTTAAATGTCGCGTTTGCTTGTGCTCCTGTTATCCCAAGGAATTAACGAGATGTGTTTATTATTGTCAGCTTGCTTCGTTTCTGCTTCTGATATACTGTCGGAAAAAGAAGCTTCCGGAAATGTTAATTGTGGAAGAAATGCCGGAGGTTGATATTGATTCCTTTATGGCAAGGCCAATCTTTAGCAACACATTCTGATATATAGAATTGGCTGATTACAATTTAATTTTCAATATTGTTATTATTGAGTTTATTATTTTACTATGATTTTTTTATTTTTTATTTTCACTTAATTTACTTGGTCCCCTAGGGAAGTTCATTTCACCGACCATACCATAGGAGGATAGTCAGTGATATCACGGCAGAGCGTGCGCCAAATGACCGTTTTACCCTACCTGGTATTCCAGGCGGTCTTCCATCGAAGCAGTAACCAGATCTGACTCTTCTTAGCTTCCTTAGATCGGGCATTCTCAGGATGATTTGGCCCTAAAACTTTCAAACCTAAAATATACTAGTATTAGACTGATTTTTTTAGACTTTTTCTGTCACAGACCAGGAACGGAGACCGGACCCAATAGCGTTCATTTTACTCAGATTTTATTGAGAAAAAGAACAGTGCTTGCATCCACGATCCAATTATTGTTGGTCACGGGTAGCAGATAGCAGGAACGTGGAAGTGGCACTTCCGTGTGGAGCGAGGGTAGTCGTTGGCAGGTAGAAAAACAGGTCGATGGCCAGGGTGCAGGAGCAACAACAGAAATAGGTCCAGAAAATAGGTCGGCAACAGGTATCAGGCAGGGAACAGGGCAGGATAGTGTCGGAGAGTACACAAGCTTGCCTAGCTGAGAGCATAGGTTCGCAAACGGTCTGACGGGTTCCTTTCGGAAGACGGGAGTTTAAAAAGAGCCCAACAGCCAATCAGGTCCCATGGCTGTTGGCGCCAACAGGGCAGCCGCAGGTACCCCGAATCAGTAATCATGACAGTTTCAATAAACTTTTTTTAGTGACATGATAAAAATACATAAGGTTTGCAAAATTCTATCCACCTATCTATCTATCACAAAATAATATTGCATTTCTCTTCTTGTCACATGTTGCTATCAATTACAGTAAAGATTTTATTATTTAAAATATAATATATAATTATATATAATTATATACGGTGGGGCAGCAAGGCGACGCAGTGGTTAGAGCGTATGCGGCACAGTTCTGAGGTCATGAGATCGAACCTTTCTGTATGGAGTTTGCATGTTCTCCCTGTGAGTTTCCTCCCTGCACTCTGGTTTCCCCTCACATTCCAAAAACATGCATGTTTGGCTGGTTCAAATTGTCCCTAGGTGTGAGTGAGCGAGTGAGTTGTCTATCTCTGTGTGCCCTGCGACTCGCTGGCAACCAGTTGATGGTGTCCCCTGCCCACTGCCCAAAGATAGCTGGGATGGGCTCCAGCACCCCCGCGACCCTACTGAGGATAAGCAGTGCATATAATGAATGAATTAACGAATGAATGAATGAATATATACAGGTATAATATAATACATTAATAATTATTTAGACTATTCTTTTATGTTCTAAACACCGCTGGCACACAGCAGTTTGAGAAAAATATGTTTTCTTTAAGGAAATTTTCATAATTTATTTATTTTTTTCCTTTGTTTCTGCAGTGCAGTATGTAGCATTGAGGTTGCAGCAACAGTTGTTTTCCAGTGTGTTCGCCGGTGCAGTTAACGCCTAGGGTGCGTTTGAATAATGTATTCTTATAGTCACATTTCACTTATCACAAGAGTGATCTGAAATTTAACCACAGGATGGAGCGAGGATTATTCTATTTTTAGGTCTCAGTCCTAATTGTGGCTTTCACTGCTAATTTCAAAACAGACCCGACGTGCTCAGCCTGCAAAGTAAAGACTCTAATGTGCCGTTCTCGTTGCTCAAGTGAATCCGACGCGTGAATTAGCTCATCCTAAGAGACCATTTCGAGACGTCATCCTTCGACACAACGGCGACATGACGAGTGTGACATTGAACGCTGGTGCGTAATGGTTGTGTTCTACCACAGCACAGATAATGTGTTTATATCCAGGAAGTTGAACGTGAATGATTATCGTGGATGTCTGGAGGCCTACGTAATCAGGCTTCCACCAATGTGAGAATAGCGCGCCGTGAGAATCAGTAAATGTGCGGCACGACGGAGAGGATGATGTCGGACCGCATTTACCTGCAGCAGTTGGTTTTACTTGTCCAAAAATCTCTTTTACTCACTGACGTCGACATTGCATTCTCTGTCAAGCTACATATGTTGCACGTGCTAGTACATGCATTTCTTAGACGAGCTAAAAAAAAAAACTCTTTTTTTTGGGATTGGGTTGGCGTCTTGATCGTATTCTAAACATGTGTTTTCTTAATCTCTATTCTACACTAACGGAAATTTGAGATAACAAGCATAAAGTCACTTTACACCTCATCCCCCATATCCCCCTTTCCCTGCAACCTAATGTGTTGCCCCTCCCGAACAGCATTGATAAAAGTAGATTGTCGGGTGGAAAAAAACACAGTTGAGTATTTGTAACACATAATAACTCATTCAATAAATAATTACCTGTATTGTCTTTCTTTGTACACACTTCTTGTTTCAATGTGGGTACATGCGGCTTATAGTCAGATGCGACTTATGCATGTACATTTTTTTTTCTTTAACATGCACTGTGTGTGGCTTTTAATCTAATGCTCTTTAAAATCTGAATTTAATAGTAGTTAGGCTCTGCCCCTGGTCATCATACTAACAGAAAATGGGTCCACCATTGGGCAAGAAAGAGATTAACCTGGTCACCTCAAACAAAAATATTAAAATATAAAAACAAAACATCTCTAAGGTATTTACTTCTGGGGAAAAAAGAAAACATTGTCCTCCGTTTTAGATACTCTGTAGTACACTTTGTTGAAATGACATCACTAAATTTTAGTGTGCCGCATGTTGCAGCTTTCTTTTTTCAAGCAAGTGGAGCTTGTTCCCAGTTGAAATGTTTTGATTTTTTAAAATTTTTCTCAGGCAGATTGTTAGACATAATTTGTAATTATTGTCACAGTAATTACTGATTACTTAGAGGTTTATTGGTGTGCTATATATCACTGGCGTTGCGGTCGTTTGTCTTCCATCTGCCTCCATCAACATGTTGTCGAGCCACCGTCAGTTACAATTACACTCACTGAAAAAGCTAACAGCTACATTACCAATCATTTGCTGTCTTGTTTCCATTGTCATTCGTTTTAAGAGGATTTTTCACCATCTTTGTTACACTAACTCCTCATCCTGCTGATCCCGTGGTAATCCCACTCCAAGGATTTTGTAATCCCTCATGCTTGCCCTTTTGACATTTTGGCTTTTTCCTGTCACATGCCCCACGCCAAGAAAAAATACTTTTTGGCTTGTTTCCAAACATTGGTTTGTGATCCATTTGGGTTGTTATTTGAAAACCAGCTAAACCTCAATATGCCGTTTATGTTAGGGTTGTTTGACAAGATTATTTCAATTTGTGGCATACTTCTTGAAGTAAATCAAAGAAAATCAATGGAATATAATATTTTAACATCAATTTGGACCGGCCAATCCACCTGAAATGCATGTCTTTTTGAATGTGGGAGGAAACCCACGCAAGCACGGGGAGAACATACAAACTCCGCACAGTAAGTCCAGTAGCTGGATTTGAACCCACACAGGAGGTTCCCAAGATCTTAGAACTGTGCCGCACACCCGCTAACCACTGCACCGCCGTGCTGCCCACAATGGATCAGAACAGTAAATTAATTACATACATACATTCTCTATTCGGTAGTTTTTTTCAAGAGTTTTTTTTTTTTTCTGGCTCGCAGTCGCTAGAAAATGATAACCAGGCAAAAATGGGCTTGAAGGATTTGCAAAATGTAGGCAGCCCGTCGCAGCGCTTGGGAGCCTATTAGAGTTCCCCTCACTTGCCACGGGCGTTTTGAAGCATTTGTTTTGACCCGCCAAATTAAATGTCGGCTCTTATCAGTGGTTTCAGGGCTGGATGGAGGTAGAGTGATGTCGGGGAGATGTCGCTGCCTGTCCTTGTTAGGTGACCGGTTTAACGGAAAAAGGAAAAAAAAAAACAACAACATGTGCCTGCCAAAGTTGAAACCACATTGCGGACACATACATGAACATATATTGCTTGTGGGAGCTCAAACTGACAATTGTGGTTTACAGAGACGCTTTTCTCTCGCATTGCGCTGGGGCGAGCTTTCAAAGGGGAGAGTCCCCCAAAGTGATATTTTCAGATCATAGTTGACAACATGATCCATGAGTCAAGGACTTTCTGTGAGCAGTGCAACTAAATGTGTTTTCTCTCTGCCTTAACAAATTCTTGAAGAGAACGTCTTGCAACAACTCCTTGGTAAAATTTGGACACGTTGGGAATTGGGCTTGTTAACCTAGTTTGTCGTACGGCAAAATCCTAGAAATTGAGTAAGGGGCAACACAAGCACCACTTTTCTATACATTTAGAAGTGATCCCCAACCCTTAAGCATGCAAAATGTGAGGAAAATAGTACATGGTTTTTGCACAACATTTAAACATATTTCATCAGTATACTGACTTCCTGAGCTGTGACGTTATGGGAAGAAGACGGGAACCTAGCAGGACAGTTGCCCTATTGTTTATCATCTTAATGAGTGGAAGAGGTTACAAGAGTTTAAGGAAAGGTTTTCGAAGTATTTGTTGAGAATGCCTAGGCATCGTGTCATAGGTGGATGCATAATGGTACAACAAAGGGCAAGCAGCCAAACATTGGCTATGCCTTGCTAGCTGTTCAAAAACATGCTATTAGTCGCCAAGCTAACTGGGGAACAACTACAAAATGTGGCAAGGGCTATAGCGATAAACAGATTGCCGGCTGTTAATACCCCAGGGGACACAGCAAAACTAGCGCTAATGGCAAGGTAGCTGGGCAGACAACACATGGTGGGCAGCCAGCGAGCGCCAACCAGTAGCAAATAAAACAAAAACAGGAAAGATCTCTGCAGCCCCGACACTAGCAGAGAGCAAGCCACACAAATTTGATCAACAGCGACACATACGGAGAAAAACACAAACCAAAAGCCACGATCGCCTATCTCCAAGTAGAAATGAGTGGTATCCAATCACTGTTTCAGAGGGCACCCTGGATGTTGTGATAATGGGATTCATCATTTTAAAGTATTGTTTTCCTTCAATGGCATGACAGTTCTACTGAAAACAAGACAGATTGGTCAACTTTGACACAAAATCTCTGAAGGCCCTTGGTGCAGTGATTTTTTTGCAACATATTTGCTCAATTGTGGGGTGGAAAGTTACACATTGGGAATATGTTTAATTAGTTCTTAAAGAGAACGTCTTGCAACCACACTTTGGACAGGCTGGGGTTCATGCTTGTTAATCTTGTTTGTCGAGGGAACAACAGCATCATTCTCAAAATTAAGTGCGAGGCAATACAAGCACCACTTTTCTAAACTTTTGAGCAGATGGAATAAGGATCTTACCTTAACTAAGGACCCCCAATACTACCTTATCTCATCTCTCATTAGCCGTACCGCTTATCCTCATTAGGGTCGCGGGGGGGCTGGAGCCCATCCCAGCCATCTCCGGGCAGTGGGCAGGGGACACCCTGAACTGGTTGCCAGCCAATCGCAGGGCACACAGGGACAGACAACTCATTCGCTCATACACACCTAGGGACAATTTGGACCGGCCAATTCACCTGAAATGCATGTTTTTGGAACGTGGGAGGAAACCGGAGTGCCCGGAGGAAACCCACGCAAGCACGGGGAGAACATACAAACTCCGCACAGGAAGTCTGGAGCTGGATTTGAACCCACGACAGGTTCCCATGACATGAACTGTGCCGCACAAGCGCTAACCACTGCGCCGCCGTGCTGCCTACTACCTTATTATATAACTTAATATTTATTTATATTTTCACAATAGTTCAGGCACAGTAAAAAACATTAAGTCTAGAGGAAACTGAGTTTTCTTATATGTGTTCATTAACTTTAACATGTCGTATTTCAGACGGTTTTAAATCAGGAACCCCTAAGCATGTTTTACAAATTCAAAGTCCTGGCAGATGTACACCAAATTCGGCCCAACATCCACTTCAGGAGCAAAGATGATAGCTGAGCTACTCTGGCTCCCTGGGGCCACGTTCAAAAAACTTGAAATCCTCGCTAATACGGTGGAGTGAGATCCACTCCTGTGATTCAGATAAAGCCTCTGGCATTCGACACAAATAAACCCAGTGTTATTTTTGAATTTACTTCTGCTCTCGAATGTCCTTGAAGCAAGGAGTTTGATTCTCCACGGGAAACTGTGTGCTATTAGCGTGTTTTTGGGTGCGTCTGGATTGATTGAAGACTAAATTACATCCATACACCAATATGTTGTGGTTCTGACCGATGTAGATGTTGTTTCTCTTGCACCCTATCTACAGCCTTAGTAAGAAGCTACTTTGATTACGGCTTTCTGGAAGACTTGCTTGGATTCGGTCTTCCCTCCCCTTCAAAGTGAAAATAATACATTTTGATGTGTTTGGGCAACTTCCGATGAAAGCATCTGACCTTCATTGGAGGCTACATTAATCTGGATAATGTCTTCACCCTTACATCCACCTCTCTCTAGTCTTCCACCACCTTCTGATTGTTAGCATGCACCTTGGATGTTCCTGTGCAGAGCTTCAAAGGTGTTAAGGGTCAGTCGATGGGCTATGACTCATCTTCCATGATAATGATGGCTGCTGTCTAAAGTAGTCTGTCCTTTTTTCCATATATCCTCTCATCGCCCTCCATTTTCTTTTGCCCACTGGCCTTCCATTACGTAAGAAGCCATCTCCAACTATCTGTCATTTTTTTCGTTTCTTATTTATTTTCGTTACGCTCTCTCAGGCGCAGGACTGCCTGCAAGCTCCACAGCGTCAACCTCTAAGTAGGCCTCTGCTCTGGTGTTCCGACACTCCCTTTGCACTTTGTTTCTTAATGGGCCTCCTAGGATCGATTTAACAAAATACGCAGCTCTGTTATTACCCTGCAGGGACGGACATTTGACAGATTTCCTTTTCCATCCAGAAAACACAATGGCTGAAATTGAAGAAAGATAGTCACTGACAGCTATCCAAATAGACCCATAGGACTAAAGGGAGTGAAGTGGCCAACTTTACCACATTAAAAAGCTAATCTTTTAACCGTTGCTGCATTAACCTGATTGCTGCTAAGTTGGAATCAAAACTGGAGAATCAGAATTATCGAATAATGGAACTTTCTGTATATAAGGTTGGACATACATCTGATATAGCAAATTTATTTTCATGTGTTATTGCATATTCCTTAAAGTAACAATCAATAAATTGCAATGAAACAGAATCTTACTCATGTCACTCACCCCAAACAATGACAATATTTAGTTTCCTCACCGCTACAACCCAGTGCTAAGTTTCTGTCTGCATCTCGTGTTTACAATGTGTGACTGTACGGTGATCGTAATAAGTATTGATTGACATTAATACTTGATGTTTTCAGAGAACTCTGGCATTTTGAAATTCAAATTCAAATAGCATTGGTAAATCAACAAATTACCGTAAATTCCGGACTATAGAGCGCACCTGATTATAAGCCGCACCCACCACATTTTAAGAGGATAACCGCTTTTGTACTTATACAAGCCGCACCTATATACAAGCCGCATGCGCCCACATTATAACAAGTAACACAATCACAAAATTAACCCAAACTCTACTTTGAGTCCCGCGATTTTAACTGAACATAAAGTACACAGTTCAAAAACCACAGCTGGCAAAATGAACGGAAAATGATACCGGTAGTTAATATTTGATGCAGACCTGCACAGTCCGGGTCCCGTTAAAAGTAATCCAAGGAAAAAAAGTGTATATTTCCAAAGGTAAGGGTGGGAAAAATATATATCCACTATTATCTGCCGTGTCCACAAACACTCACCTTTACCGGTCCCCACTTTCCGTCATCCCCGCGTCTGTTAAGCCCCTTCTTTTTAATTGGTCAGTGCAAGACTTATCAGAATAAGTGTCCAAAATAAATACATTACAAAAATATACAGTTGCAAATACATATTATACATGGTTACACATATTTACAAAGAATGACGGTACACCGAGAGAGTTATTAAAGATTTAATCAGGATATTATAACTTTCATCCCAAACCGTGCCTGTGAAGGGTAGCAAAACGCTACTAAGAACACGCTCGCAACACAGTAAACGGGTCTGTTAAAAAAATATACGGTACTTAAAGAAATCACCGTAAACCGTTCTCATCTTCCTCCCCATAACTGCCGTCATCAAAGTTGTCCTCCTCTAGTATGGGAAAGAGACTTTGTCATATAGACGTCGTCCCACGCTCCCTTATGCAAAAACACGCTAGCAACACGCTCGCAAGGTAAAGTTTGCGTGCAGTGGCTCTGTTTCCTTCTTTATCGGACTGCTCGATTGCGTTTAGCTTGTAAGCTGCGTCATGTGCCTTGGACTCGAGCTCCGCTGGCGGCTGTCATAAAAATTACATAAAATGGCCGCATCACTGAATAAGCCGCAGGGTTGAACGTTAGGGGAAAAAGTAGCGGCTTATAGTCCGGAATTTTTTGGTAATCTGAGACATACTTAGCACAGGCATATGTACTTGTGTGCACCAACGAAAGAGCTACAACGGAATTAAGAAAATGAGCTTGTGCACATGATTTAAATGATTGATGTATTGAAAATCCAAATAGTAATACATAATATTAATTTTTTTGAAGCTTTTTACATATTCTTATATTAAATTGGATAATGTCTGCATGTTAATGTGTATCTCTCATTTCAGCATCTGCCATAACATTCAAAATGTTGCATGGGTAAAAATCCATCACACATGGGTCTCGTTTGTCTGAACAAAATATTCTAATGAAGGAAAGGTTCTCTACACATATACAAGCGGGTAACCAGTGTTTAGCCGTGTGTTTTACTTTGTAATTAATACTTAAATAAACCACAACAAAACTCAGTGTTTCTCCCATGGTTGTTTTAAATCTCACACTTCTATGCTTGTCTGTGTTTTTGAAACACGGCCGCAGCAGAGAGCACCCGCGCCCCATCGTGCAGTGGGCCCTGTGTATATGTTGAATACAGACATAGAACCAGCTACAAAGACTGCGCCTTTAAACACTGTGAACCCTATGGTAGTGAAAATACAGTATTACACACACTTTTGTATTATGTGCATCCCTTAAAAATCACATGTTTAAAATCGTGTTTAACTTTTGCTCAACTTACACTAAGCATTGAGGCAACATAAAATATGTACACATGACCAACCTAAAACTGTCCTTCAAAGTCTGATATATCACCAGATAAACCAAAGGAGTAGTTTCCTTTCTTGTGCTCTATGGCGTTTATTTTTATCTTTCAGAACAATATTCTGTTTATTTTTTTTCTGTCTCTAACATTTGTTTCTGGTAACATGACGGGCAGCCAGGCAGGAGAGCCCCCGTACCCTATCCAAAGTCAGTTGTAATAAGCTCCATTTAGCCTCGACCCTAATAAAGACAAGCCATATAAAATATAGATGGAATTTCTGGCTTAGTATCATAAGGTCGCGAAGACTGCACGTCTCCCTCCACCTTTGATTCCTACTCTAGTAGCTTCTGGTCCTTTGGGCAACCCTGAGTAAAATGTTCCATAGCCACCAGAAAATATTGACTCCGGACAGGTCAAGGCCACGATCTTAAAATAAAATCCCACCACTTGACATTTCTGTCTTGCGCAGGGCGTTTTTTGATGTACTGAACCTTGGAAGAGGCCACTCAGCAACAATGCTTCATACTCGTCCATTCTCCTGTGAGGAGAAGGTGATCGCTTTATTTTCAGGAGTTTATTGAGATGTATCGTTGGCAGATGCTGTAATACGGTGGCAGTAAGCGGCTTTGTTATGTTTTGCTTTTGTTTTCCACTAGGAAAAAGAGCACACCCATATAAATCACTCTTATATGCGTGTCCCTCACTATATTGATTTTGATAATTTTGTTTTATACATAGGAAGGGGAAACTAATTCATTTTTAAATTACCGCATTTATTTTTGTATCACGTGCATTTTCTTTTATTCTGAAAAATAACTCAAAGTATACGTTTGTGTTATACACGAGGTTTTAAGGTAGTGTATTAACGTAGTTCTATTATGAATGATCGGTCCAAAATATCACTGACCACAGTTGCAAAACATTGGATGCAAGGGGTATCAAACCAGGATTGGGGCAGTGAGAGCGCAGAATCCTACTTGGCAACCAGTGATATATATGACATAAGTAAGCCATTCGATTTTATATCATGATCACATTTTTGTTTTCATGGTACCAGAGATGAATGTTAGAGAATAAAGAATACTGAAAAAGTGTGCTGAAAGGCAAATAAGCATAGCGAGGGGAACCACTTTTTGTTGTATCTGATGATTAATCCGCCTTAGAAGGACATTGAATAGAATATATTAAAATTGTCTTTATTGTCATTATTTTAACCTGGGGAAACGTTCTATGTAATGAGAGCAGACATGGCACTCCGAGGTAAACATAGAGACTTCAATGAGTAAAATAAGATAATATAAATAGGGAAAAATATTTACAACGTAGTGCTTTGAGACTGGCCTTAAATATAATGAAAAAATAGTGCATTGTAATAATGGTGAAATAAAGGTAATGCACTAACATTAGCAGCAATAAACAGTCGCAAAACATATATTCTTACAGTTTTGCAAACAGTTTTTACAGTTTTGTTTAGGGTGTCCATGCTTAAATGGACTTGTGGCCCTTACGAAAGGGTAAGAGGTCAAAGAGGTGGTGGCCAGGGTGCAACACATATCTTATGTTGACAGCTGAATAAATACATAGGAAATTCGGTATTGTGTTCATAGTTGACATTGTCAATACATGGTTTTAATCATGGCCGTGCGTGTTCAGCAACCTTTGTCACTTGCAATGCTTAGTTCGAGCTGATAAGAAAATTGAAATACAATTTTATACAAATTTTAAATTAGGGGTGCTCATGATACAAAAGTGTGCGTTATCTGTCAAAGAAACTCAGGGAGAGCTATATCTTTCTACTTTATTTTTCTTCCTTTTTTTTCAGCCTCAACTCTTATTCCAGCATAGTAATGTGAAATATATGGTCCAGTGATTACATGAAATTTACTCTTTAACACATCAGCAGCCGAGGCTGCTAGATTTGATGTGATGATGCTTCCGTGTATTTTCAAGTTAAATCCCCCCTAACTATATAGTGTGTAATACAATCTCGTTTGGCTTTCACTTGTAATCCTTTACCGAGGTTGCCCTTTAGAGATGAAATCAAAAAAGCCAATTCCATCTTGAAAGGCGGTTTTAATTTTCCATCGCAGATTTTTCTCGTCACGTTCTCTGAAGGGAAATTGCAGGAACAGCTCGGCGGGTAGGTGAGAGGGCGTTCGGGTGCTGACAGCTGTCATCTGCTGGTTAATTCTCCAGACATGGTCCCCATCTTGGTTGTGTGTTCCATCATGGCTTGCCGGCTGGATCAAGGCCCAACACATTGTATTATCAACTTGGGTTGGGGTGAGCAAGTTCAGCGACGCGGCTATTAAATTCTGCCCTAATATATTACGCCGTGATTTCAAATGGACGATATTGCGCCGGACAGCAAGAGTTATGTCCGCTGCACTCAAGTCTATTGGGCAGTTCAATGATTGGATGCATTGCGTCGCTAGGCGCCTTCCTGGAATTTGGTTTTATTTTTGTCTGCATGCTGTTGTGACCCTTAAGACGGGGTGCCTTTTAAATTTTTTTATTGACTTTTTATTTATTTGTTGACTACCGGGGTGCTATAAGGCTACGGAAACTACATGACGAATGTCTCCTTTTGAGACAGAAATTCTCAAAACGTGACAACCACATGTGAATACAAGGGGTTGGAAATACTGGGAATTTTAGTATGGATTCTATCCAAGTTTATGCAGGGTGTATCGATCGATACAGATGCAAAACTGTCACGATCATTAAATAATCAAACCTCTACTCTTGAGTTAGTTCATTTTTACGATAAACACAGCACAAAAATTGTAAGCACTAAAAATGTTACATCTTTTCAATTAAATTACCATCCATTTAACAGCATAAAAATAAATAAAAACATCTCTACTACAACTGTTTTAGAAAAAATGCCATGTGAGTCATTAAAAAAAGCAGCAATGAAACAAGCATCCTAATATTGTCAGAACAAATGGTATACCCTAACGCGTAACATTTCACACTAAAGTTTATTGGGATATTGAGGAAAATAACGCCAGTGATCCGTTGCTCGCTGGACAGGGGGAGCAAGCAGCTCACGGGATCGGAGCGTGATCGGAATGCGGAAGTGGATTTGCCGGGGTGGGAGATCGGAGCGTGGGCAAATGGGCAAAACGGGTCGATTCTCGGAGCGGGAGATCAGAGCGTGGTCGGTGGGCAAAAACGGTCTATAGCCGGAGACAAACGGGAAATCATGAACAGGCGAGTAAGATACGGATAAAGACGGGATAGACAGGAGCCAGAGTCAAAGGGCTTGCGTATGAAAAGGTTAGCTAAAGGACTGACAAGGAGTGACTGGAGTACTGGGTATGAATAAGTGGGGAATCAATCAGGCAACTAGCTGCGGCTGGCGCCAAACGTGCGCGCACAGGTGAGTGCAATGAGTGAAAACAATAGCAATCTCAGTAAAAAAGGAAAATAATTGTACAACAACTGTCACTGAGCAAAAGTCAAGAAAGTCAAACCAAAATATCAGCAATGTAACAAACAAGTCTGTTTGACTCGGTTGCCATAGTAACAACATTTGCAAGTTTTGTTCAACAACAATGCAATATTTCCTTTTTTGGTTGCAACTCATTGCTCTCTGTGGGGTAAACATTTTTTATGTGTCTATGTAAATTTGCCACATTAGCCGACCACCTTACCGCACAAATGGGACCTTGCATTGTCATTTTCTCTTTTTGAAACAAAGAAATAAAAAAAAAACTCCACACCGTACTGCCCTTCCCATTTGCCTCTGTAATATTTAGCTTCTGATAAAATGAGAGAAGATGGCCCTCTCTTTTGCCTGGCAGGCGAGATGCCACAGCCGGCCAGGTAGGAAGAGATTCTAAAAGTGTGTATAGTCTTAACGAGTGACCGAGAGTGCTGAGCGAGAGAGAGAGAGAAGGCCTGCTATATTGACATATAAAAGCTGAACTTTTAGGAAATTGGTGGAGGGGTTGAGCATGCAATTCGAGAAACATAGTATTGATCCAATCCAAGTACAATTATATTAATATTTGTATCAATCCATGCACAGTATATACATTTTTATTCATGTCATGACTGATTTCTTTGTCGCCCTTTATCTATTAAAACTTAACGCTCTTCTAGTGTTTCAGAATAGTGTGTAAAAAATGTGAAACGCTTATATTGATTCTTCTGAAAATGCTTTAATGTGTGCCATTTTTAAAGTTATGGGTTTAAATACCAAAAAGACCATGCTGATGTGTATGGCATAACACACCAAAAACTCTTGTTGATTATTTTTGCAACAGTTTGCCTAGTTTAGAATCATTCTCTGTAACCAACATATTTACTTTTGCTTGTGACTAAAAATGGAATAGTTGTAAAAAAATGTTTTGTGAAGGAATAATAGAGTCTAGTCAAGGGGCCACGAACTTCTGAAGCCGATACCTTTTTTTAAAATTTCTGATTAGCGTGAAGGACTGCCAGTGTGATATGCCTTTCTAAAATGCAAATTCATCATGTTATAACTATTGTATTACTTTGTTACTGTTATCTTACTCACCTATCCGGATCCCTCAACTGCCAGGATCATAGGGGTACCACTTCATGCTGCGTGGCTTGGGAAAGCACAACCTGGCAGCGCCCATCTCTCTCCTTTTATCATATGGTCGCTTTAGTTTTTTCGGTGTATAGCGACATTTAGCTCTTGACAACCAGGTTGTATATATTAGAAGTAGGTTCGAAATTGGCTCAGTCAATTACAAATTATTTATTTCAAAGACACTGATCACATCAATGATTTATCATGTCATATAGATGGGACATTTCTTAGAAAATCATTACTGGTGAGCTATTTTAAGAACCAGTCCACAAGCTACTCAGGTGCTAGTTTCCTACTTTTTTTTATTTTATTTTTTTTGCCTACATTGTCCAAAAACACAGTATTTTGTGAGCCTTAACTCGATTAGATATGTTCCAATTAAGCTGGTAATTTATAGGATACATTTGCAATAAACGTTCAGTAATGAAAGAGTTAAGGGGTTAACAAGTGACTTGCAGAAGCGTGATAATCTGACTGCCTTCAGTCAAGCGTAGTCTGCCTGCCTAGACAGGACATTTATGTGATAGAGATCGTAAAACCTTGGGAGTGTGCTAAAAGGCAACGCTCCCGCCACCAAATCTTTATCTCTGCACCTGACAGTCCATTTTTGTTATCAGCATACATTACAATTTCATTCAAAGGCCAAAAATAGAATAAATGGAATGTTGATCAGCCTTGGGATTGACTGACACGCAAAGCCAGATAGGTGAAGACTTCAGCTTAATGTTGACCCTAACAAGGACAGTAACTGGATGGAAGGTCTCAAAGTATTTGCATTATTTGATTTGAAACCTCTTTTTACCAATACCCATGTGTTTCGGTAGAACTTTATATCACCCACTTACTTTCCATCCAGATCTCACCTTTCTCTCTTTCGGGTGTGAGTCATATGAATTGAACGTATGTATCTTTTAAGTCTGAAAATTGTTTCTGGCGGCAATGTGCTTTGTTAACGACTAGCCAAGTGTTTAGGAACTGACACCTTCCTCAAATGTAAAGCAAGCACAAGGCCTGAAACCCTACAGGTACATGTATTTACTGTTACTAGCGTGCTTAGGTCACCTAATGTATTCCTTGAATTGCCTTGTTTCATACTGTTCTTTCCTTCAAAAGCTTGTAATTGATAATGCAGATGGATTAAGTGTCTCCGTCAGTTCCTGATGAACGTGCTATACAGGATAATTCCTGCATGATATGGTAAATTATTCAAGGTTATTATCTATAAGCACCTCTGAAGAGAGTCTCTATTGTCCCGCGTCCATGCTTGCATGGGATGTGAGCGTACGTTTGGTTGCTTCGAGCCCTCGAATTAAAAAAGATAATGATAAATCTGCAAGCATCCACTCTTTTCCCTAGACGAGCTCACAAACAATGATTGTAAAGCTATCGTGGATGGCAGAGAGATAAGAATAACGACTACGTAAACGAAAATGATGAGCAACAGGGACGAGAAGGAAACCAGGGTAAAAAGTACAACAAAAGCACATGTTTTAAGATCAGACGACAGGCGACCAGCAGCAGATGGCGGCACGGGTCGTTCACATGGCTGATCACTGCGGCACAGTAAAGAGGACAAGCCACCTGTGTCTCGTATCAGGAAGGAAAACAATTGTACCGTATGCAGCGCTATTCGTAAATACAGCAAAACACACAGCTGCTTTGTGCTTCAGGACAAATTTACTCCCTCATTTGATGTTAAACATCAAAAACACGCAGGAATTAACCTGAGAGCCCTAAAACATTCCCATAGTTGTAATCTTTTATATATGCTCTCTGTGAACATTAGCCTGGGAAACTAATATTTCACACTCATTTTCATTAGAATATGTGTCAACACTTCAATTTATATATATATATATATATATATACCATATATATATATATATATATATATATATATATATATATATATATATATATATATATATATATATATATATATATATATATATATATATACCATATATACCATATATACCATATATATATATATATATATATATGGTTTTTTTTCTTTTTGTTTTTTTGTTTTTTAACTATTGGGATGTTAGAATCTTAGTTTGTGTCCTCAGAAAACGTTATGAGGTGGAACTAACTGCAAGTAACCCGAAACCATGGCAGGGTGCTCAAATATGATGATATTTAATAACAAGATCATCAACAAAGCTACAAACAAATGGTCAATGAACAGTTAACAAACTTTCCAGAGTAGATGTAAAAAAACAAACCTCACTAACCAGGATAAAAGTGGTTGCGAAACATTTGGAACGGCTAACTGGCTGACTCCAAATAGCCACTTTTGGAAACACCTAGATCTACCATTATAAAAATGTGTAAAATACAATGTTTACTTTTTTAGATTGAGAACAAATTTGACAAGGTACCAGATAAGGCGTCAAGCTATTGTCTCACCTGTTTTCCAGCTAGTATGCCCATGCCACACTCATTTGCAGGCATTTGATCGCAAAAAAAAAACAACAACAATTTGGGCGAAACAAAAATCTATTTCTTTGTGTTCCAACTCAGATTACTCAAGGTAAGTAGTACTTGCAGTGATTGTTTCAGTTTGAAACAACATTTCAGAGTCTTACCTTTCAAAAGAAACAAAAACTGGCCACATTCTCCAAACGCTTGAAGAACAGCATTCAGTTTACTTTAAGTACGTCTTGGATTGGGATTTTAGACGAATTTTACAGGAACGTTAAGAGGTTGAGGGGAAAATTAATAATTTGGCATATTGAGTATCAGTTTTTCATTGAAAGAAATTATTTTTTCTTAAAAAAAACAGGAGTACTGTATCAAATATTCCTTTATGAGATATTTCTCATATGTAAGGTGCATGAAAATAAAGCAAGAGTGGGGGTTTTATTAAAGCAAAATGCCAGTTAATTTCAAAACATATATTTTATTGAAAATAAGTAATAGAATATTTGTTTGCACAGCTAGATTAACTTGATTAATGTATTAATGGTTACTGTATGTAGAAGTGTTTCATTGAAATCATGCATTTCTGATTTTATTTACCATATTTTCAGGCTACATGGCACACTACAAAATTTCTGGCAAATTAGGGGATATCACATGCGGCTCTTAACCCCAAAAATACTGTAATGCTTAAAATGATCAAAATTTTAAGTAATATTTTCCTTATTCCATTTTAAATCTGCCATTTTTGTGAGAGTCAATAAACTTAAAATGTCAGCAGACATCAGAATAAAACTATTTCAAAAGGCTAAAATGGGTCTAAACCAATTTAAAAAAAATGTCATCATGAAGTGACTACATTTTAAACATTGTCGTTGATTCACCTGCGACTTGTTTTGGTTGTGAATTAAATAAATTTTCGTTTTCTTTTGGGGCCTGACATGCCAATTATTATACACAGCGCTGTGAGTTGTGTCAATAAAACAAGTAGTATGAGTTCAATTTTATTTTAGAGGCATTCGCCGGCAAAATCACTTTGTTATTGCTTTGCTGACAGTTAAGATTGGCTTTGGGAATTAAGCAACAATGTTCAGTCTGTTGTTTTGGCTATGCTCTTTTCATTAAAACAATGTTTCCCCGGTTCATCAGTCACGTTTTGTACCCACGTTGCCAGGCACATGGATCTCACACATTGTCGAATTCCATAGCATCCTTATCCTACTCTGAGTTTTGAGACATTTTTGAAGACGTTTTGAAGCAAGGGGTTGGCAAACTACAGCCTGCGGCCCACATGCCCGGCAGGCTTTTTCCTCGGGCCCACTGAATTGAAACGGTCAAAATGGAATGGAATTAGATCAAATTAAATCAAAATGAAATCGTACAGTACTTTTCAGACACCATAATGCAATTCAAAGTGCTGTACAAAAACATTAAAAATACAATAAGAAAAACACCACTACCCACCCACATAACAGAACGTCTAATGCACAGACACAGACACAAAATGGAAAAAAAAAAAATTCAAGAAAGTAATTAAATACAATTAAAACATCACTCATATATATATATGTATATATATATATATATATATATATATATATATATATATATATATATATATATATATATATATACCTGTATATATATATATATATATATATATATATATATATATATATATATATATATATAAAAGTGTATATATATATATAAAAGTGTATATATATATATATATATATATATATATATTATATTCCGTTTTTAATTTTGGACAAATGAAAAGGAGATGTCATAGGATGCCATTCCCTTATTTTGATACACTTTTGTTTGTCATTTTGACTATTGCGTCATTGTCACTATCAGTCAATCAAGTTGGCGTTATTTGAATCCACACCCTTTTGGACTAATCTGTGTTTGTAACATTGAAGATTTAATAAAAAAACGGGGAGGTCTTAGGGAAAGGATGTAATTCTCTTACCTGAAAGCCCTTTTTTCGGCCATCCTTGCAAGTTCAACATCCATTGATTTTACATGCCTAATGATGATTGTCTACTAAAGTTTAAACACTTAGCAAATGTCCATATTGAGCCTGTGTTAGTCCACCTCAAAAATACTACTACAGAAATACTACAAAAGTAAATATCAAATTCAATGCTTAAACATGTGATCCGATTAACATGATCATTTATACATGGACTAACAATAGTTAACTTAAATGATGTATATACGGTAATTTGTTTATTTGATTGATATTAGAAATTATTCTCGGTATGGGTTTTTTATAAGCCCTTTGGTTTTGACCTATCATTTCATTTTTTCTTTTTTCTTTTTTTTTTTAGGTGATTTGTTAATTTTGTCATATGAAATTTGTTGCAACATGATTGAAAATAAAAACAAATAAAAGTACAAAAAAACAATATTTTAAAAAACGTATATTCTATGCTTAACCTCTTGACCCACTAAGGAAATTAATATAGTGATAGTTGTAATGGTAAGACAGTATCAGTCCCTAGACCAGTGTTTCTCAGCTGGTGGGCCGGGATCCATGAGTGGGTACCTTTTTTTAGAACGCAAAGAAAGAGAAAAAAAAAAAACAGAGGGTCAGTTAACAATTATCACAATCTCTTCTACTTATTCATTAGAAGCATTACAATTGTACAATATCTTATTTTATTACAATTTTTTGTGTTTTATTTTCTTTTACTGCCCATATTGATAAGTCCCAAGAAATTTAGTGATGAGGGTAAAAGTGTAAAACTGTAACAACAGCTATCAAATCTAAGATGAAACTATTGAAAAATGCAAACATTGTGTAAGAGTGTGGGGGAGCATGGCGGGGCGGTGTTTAGCGTGTGTGCCGCACCGTTCTGAAGCCATGGGTTCAAATCCAGCTACCAACCTTCCTGTGCGGAGTTTGCATGTTCTCCCCGTGCTTGTGTGGGTTTTCTCCGGGCACTCCGGTTTCCTCCCACATTAAAAAAAAACATGCATGTCAAGTTAATTGGCCGGTCCAAATTGTCCCTAGGTGTGAATGAGCGAGCGAGTTGTCCGTCTCTGTGTGCCCCGCGACTGGCAGGCAACCAGTTCAGGGTGTCCCCTGCCCACTGCCCGAAGATAGCTGGGATGAGCTCCAGCACCCCCGCGACCCTACTGAGGATAAGCGGATAAGCGGTGCAGATGATGGATGGGTGTAAGAGTGTCTGCCATTGAAGCACTGCTGGAAAGTACAGTAAATGGTTTGAAATCTTATAGTTTTAACTTTTTCTAGTGTATAATGTGTATTGACTGAATAATGAAATAATTATCACTTTGCGTAGACTCTATTAATTCTTTTGAATTTGTTTTAGGATGTAGTTATTTTAACGCAGTTTTAGGTTGGTGCTTATATGCCAGCATATGCGGTACTTAAAGTCATTTGGATTTTGCTGTTTTTTGTTTTGTATTTACCATTTTTGCTTTGAGCTGCACAATACTTTCATTGGATGCATCTGAGAGGTGCAATATATTTCTTATGTTGGGTCGCAGCTTGTCATTAGGGTGGAATTACGGTTCCGAAACTCAGACCATTTGAGAACCAGTGCCATAAACAAGGGTATCGATCCGGTACAATAACTAGCTCAGAATCAAAAACATCAATATGTGGCTCAATCATCCCACTTTGAGCATAGAGCAAATCGTTGGTGGTATTTCTTTTAAAAAAGTTTTTCCCCCAGTATTCTTCGCCCATTGCTGACCTGCGACGTATCAGACGTCCAGATACGGGTCGGCTGTCACAGAGTCCATTTGCAAAGTGTCTCTTCGTAGAAACGAGCCCCTCTTTATCTCCATCTTGAGTGAAAATACCCTGGAGGTTTTGTATAAATCTAATTGCTGGAGGAGCTAGCAAGGGCAAGGAAGAATGGATGCGGCGAGATTTTAATCAAAGCAGAAACCTGGTGGCTATCCGCGGAAACGAGCAGACTCGCGGGGCTCGGGCTTTTGCTTCATCCCATTGTGACAACCCAAATTGATGTTATCAACATAGTAATAGAGCTACTTTTGTCAGCTCCATCCATGCATTATGAGGGATGACAGCTTATTTGAGGGCCACACAAACAAAATCATATTCCCACCTCTGCAGATTGGGCCGGCCTCTTACGCTACCGTCCTCATGGAAGTGCAAATATTCTGAAACATTAAAAAGAAGAAAAAATTGAATCGTGTCCGATTTTGAGTTAGTCTTTAATTCAATTTACTTCATGAATACTTTAGAGCAGTGTTTTTGGACCCATGTGCCGGTGAACAATAATATACTATGAGAGCCCGTCGAGTGCAGTGGTTCTCAAACGGTCTGTCTTGGGGACCCACTATCACACCCTAATTACAAGCCGTGACGCAAATGAAGAAAAAAAAAAACAATTTACCAAATTTAATTTCATCTCATCTCATCTCATCAGCCGTACCGCTTAGCCTCATTAGGGTCGCGGGGGGCTGGAGCACATCCCAGCCATCTCCGGGCAGTGGGCAGGGGACACCCTGAACTGGTTGCCAGCCAATCGCAGGGCACACAGGGACAGACAACTCATTCGCTCATTCACACCTATGGACAATTTGGACCGGCCAATTCACCTGAAATGCATGTTTTTGGAATGTGGGAGGAAACCGGAGTGCCCAGAGGAAACCCACGCAAGCACGGGGAGAACATACAAACTCCACACAGGAAGTCTGGAGCTGGATTTGAACCCACGACAGGTTCCCATGACATGAACTGTGCCGTACAAGCGCTAACCACTGCGCCGCCGTGCTGCTCCAAATTTAATTTAATTAAAGGATTTTGCAGTTTAGGCAGCACAGCGGCGCAGTGGTTAGCGCATGTGCGGCACAGCTCATGTCATGGGAACCTCCTGCGTGGGTTCAAATCCAGCTCCAGACTTCCTGTGCGGAGTTTGTACGTTCTCCCCGTGATTGCGTGGGTTTCCTCCGGGCACTCCGGTTTCCTCCCACATTCCAAAAACATGCATGTCAGGTGAATTGGTCGGTCCAAATTGTCCCTAGGTGTGAATGAGCGAGTGAGTTGTCTGTCCCCGTGTGCCCTGCGATTGGCTGGCAACCAGTTCAGGGTGTCCCCTGCCCACTGCCCGGAGATGGCTGGGATGGGCTCCAGCATCCCCCCCCAGATAAAAATGACAGATGATGTTTGCACATGTTAATGAAATATTTGTGTTCGAATTTTTCTAAAAAAAAACAAAAAATATCTGTCGTAAAACTTAAAAAACATAAGTCATAATTACAGTATAATTATTGATCAAGATTTTCAACCTATATCACCTTCTTAACCTTCTTTTGCAAGTGTCCAAAATTAATAATAGAAATATCATAATTAATTGTTAACATCCTAATTTTACCTTCTCAACGCTAGATATTGACAATTTCCATTATCTAAGGAGATAGACCACTTATTTTGTGTTGACTCAAAAATAAAAATTCCACCGAAAAATGTAGATTTCAGTTTTACAATTATTAAATAAAATGTGAAAAAGTTTGAACACACATTGCAGTGTTTTAGATAACCGTTTTTGTTTTTAAACCAAACAAGGAATTAAACAATGATTCTTTTGTCTATCATATACTAATCAAAACAATCAACAATCGATTAAATAATAAAATTGTTTTCTGTGGCACTAAGATTGCATGTGTATACCTCCTTTAGCACACTCGATTCAAAAGGCAGTATTCGTATTGCTCTTTTTCTTTTTCTTTTAAATCGTCTAAGAAGATGCAGGATAGTCGATCTTATAAGCAAGCTTTGATCATTCAATTTCACATAGGCTGCAAAGAGCTGGCTTTTCCTGTGTCGCTGTGTGTTGAGTGAACATTTTGGGAGCTTCCGTGACTGTGTCAAACTTTATCCACGACATTGCGAAGAAGGAAGCTGGAAAAGTGTCGCACTTGTGTTAAAAATGTGGCAGAAACGTCCTTTTAAATGTGTCTGCAACTGGCACTGACTTCATTTCTGTTGGCAGCATTTCCTTTTGATTGCAGCAAAATGCTGTTTCACTGTTTTCTTTGAATTCCGATTAAAGCGTGTATTATTTAACGTTCACTAGTGGTAAAAAACAATCTAACAAAAAAGAAACACTTTAAAAATTAACAAAATACAAACTATTGTATAAATGTAACTTGACTCCCTCTCAAAGTCAGGTAATTGAAGATGTTCTTATTAAAAACAAAGTTGTCATGTAGTCAGGTCAAGTCATATGTATTTGTAGAGCCCTTAATTACAAGATGTCTCAAAGAACTGCACAGGATTACAATTACACCATCCCCTGATCTTAAACCAACATGCGGGCAAGGAATAACACAAAACCTTAGCACGAGGAAAAGAAGAAACCTTTGAGAAGGGGCCTCACAAGTGGTACTCCCCCTTACAGGATGACCAGGGTGCAATAGATTTAGCATTGGGTAACAGTACACAAAACATAGGTAATATGTTAAAAATAGTCCAAAAAGTCCACAACAGCAACAACACAGCCTCATATGGTCGGTTGGTCGATGGAGGCGTTGAATTGCTTCAGGTCCAGATGCTGGTTTGCTGACTCATCTCAAATCGTCCTTCTCCCTCGCATCACCACCAGCCAGGCAGTCTGATGTTGAATTTGTCAAACACGTCATAATCAAATACCTAGAATATTTTGATCACATATGAACAAATACTTTGTAATTCCATCTCTATTTCTATTATAAAAATGTATCTAGACATGTCCTTTTCCTGATAATAACTATGACTTTGTCGTTCTGTTGCGCACTTGTGGATGACTGGTGTGCATTTTTGAAGATGTCCACTAGGGGTTGTAGTTTCGTCTCACAAGAGGGGCAAAAAATAAATTAGGCCTAGTTCTGTCCATTAGGGGGCATTGGTACTCCCGCAATCTGAGAGAAGGGTGTCTTTGGGGATTCAGGGTTCAAGGCCAGCTACTGCATCCTTCCCGTGTGAAGTTTGTATGTTTCCCTGTGCCAAATGAGTTGTTTGTCTCTGTGTGCCCTGTGACTGGCTGGTAACCAGCCCAAAGATGCCTGGGATTGGCTCCAGCATCCCCGCGAACCTACTGAGGATAAGCTGTGCAGATAATGGATGGATGGCATTTATGGATTTCTCATTCAAATGCTCCTCAACTATGTTTTGGGGGGAACAAACACGCAACCAGGCTCCTGTTTTTAACTCACAGAGGAATAAACGCTTTCATTTCATGCATGAGGGAACGCCTGGTTCTTCCGCACGTTGTTATTGTTGTTGCTGCCGCTGCTGCACACTACTCATTTCCCAAAAGAGGAAATTAATACGTTTAGAGCGAACTGAGCATAGAAAATGGCTGATGTTTAGGAAATTGGATTCTCTTCAATATAATGCTTTGTAAAAAACGAATTAATAAATAACAAATTAAGGAAATAAATCAGCTGCTGATAGTGCCAAATCCAATCGTGTTGGTCCATTCAACACAGCCTTCAGGGATTTCTTTCTTTCCGTTCGAGTCAATGTGAGATGCTAATTCTTTGATGCAATGTATCACGGAAAGATGACTTGGTTATCTTCTTTTGTTGTCGTGCTACCCTTGCTCGAAAACGACCATTCAGGCAGATGCTGGTTTGTGGTGACCTTTTGATGTGACAAATCCCAATAACAAGACGCTTCACTTTGCATCTGTTCCAGATCTTGCGGTCGATAAAGCAAATCAAAGCTTGCAAATGGGTCGCTTGCTCACATTCGTACACACAATCGTGGGCAGACAACTTTGCAAATCTGTTGATTTAAAAGGTAGTGCACAGCTGATGTGAGTTTCTCAAAATCAATTTTGAGGATTTTATGTCGACCCCTTAGATGATCTTGATTATTGTAATTTACATCCGGAATTGTTCAGTATCTATACATGATTTTATACTGTTTATTTAGTGTACATTAATTCTCCCTGTGCATCATTCTATTATAGTTTAGTGCAGTGGTCTGTACCTCGGACCAGTTATAAGTCTATTTTCTCGTTGCCCAGACCACTACAAGGGATCTAGAATATAGCTCAATTGTATTTATTTATTTATTTTGGATAATGCAATAACAGCTTTTTTCCATCCTTTTTTTTCCTTTCAGATTAAGAAAACACTTCAAATAACTCTTATTAGACAATTGAGAAATATTTATTTGAGTTTGTCCATTATTCATTATTTGTCATTAGTTTTTTTTCCACATAAAAGCGCCAATTTGTTTGACAACTATATATATATATATATATATATATATATATATATATATATATATATATATATATATATATATATATATATATATATATATATATATTTATAAGCATGATGCACTGCCATATTATTTCTGCCCATTTTACTTTACTAGTGAAATTGTAAAAAAAGCGTGAAAAAAATTAAATTAAAAAAAATAAATTAATGTGTCTTCTTCTTCTTCTTCTTCTTCTTCTTCTTCTTCTTCTTCTTCTTCTTCTTCTTCTTCTTCTTCTTCTTCTTCTTCTTCTTCTTCTTCTTCTTCTTCTTCTTATTATTATTATTCTTCTTCTTCTTCTTCTTCTTCTTCTTCTTCTTCTTCTTCTTCTTCTTCTTCTTCTTCTTCTTCTTCTTCTTCTTCTTCTTCTTCTTATTATTATTATTATTATTATTATTATTATTATTCTTATTCTTATTCTTATTCTTCTTCTTCTTCTTATTATTATTATTCTTATTCTTATTATTATTCTTCTTCTTCTTCTTCTTCTTCTTCTTCTTATTATTATTATTATTCTTATTATTCTTCTTCTTATTCTTCTTCTTCTTCTTCTTCTTCTTCTTCTTCTTCTTCTTCTTCTTCTTCTTCTTCTTCTTCTTCTTCTTATTATTATTATTATTATTATTATTATTATTATTCTTCTTCTTATTCTTCTTCTTATTCTTCTTCTTCTTCTTATTATTATTATTATTATTATTATTATTCTTATTCTTATTATAATCATTACAAGCATTATAATCATTATAATTATTATAAGCGTTATAATCATGATTATAATCATTATTATACATTTAATATTGGCAGATTAAGAAAAACATTTCAAACAACTGTGAGACAATTTTTAATGAACAAACAAAAATGATTATCTGAGTTTTTAAAGCGACAACGTGTTAAACAACAAACTCACAACTCGATCATATCGTGTCTTTGCAAATTATAATCACTTCTCATTTACTGTTCAAATCGTCTTTCAATCACTACATGTTAAAAACATATTCCGTTTTGCTGATTTTTGTTCACACTCTGTCATGATAACGTTGAATAATATTCCCCATCTTGATTTCCTTTCAATCTGAAATTGATTTAGCTGTTGCTGGCTTAATTTGCTGTTTTTCTGTTCAATTTGTGCCTAGCAACAAGCAAGGCTTTAAATGAACAACAGGACTTTTAGGTATTGCAAATCCAAAAATATCACAATACAATTCCAAACGCTAATGACTGTACAATAACTGCTGTCAGATTATGGAAACCCCCGCTGTTTCCCGTGTTCATTAGGGAGTGCCTACAGTGCCTTAATTAGTATGCTAGCTGCCAATACGTATTGTGATGGGTATTAGCCGTTCTTTTTAATGTTCGCCAGTGATACCAGCTCAGTAGCCTAGATGGTAAGGCGCCCGCTTTGAGACTGGGAGGTTCGGGTTCGCGCCCCGGCCGAGTCATTCCTAAGACTTAAAAAGTGGTCGGCGGCGCCCTCTCTTGGCTGCGGCTGCATCGGGTCAGGTGCAATCGACATTTCGTTCTGTGTACATTGTTACACAGAATGACAATACAAGGAAATTATTATTATTATTATTATATATTATCCCAGGCTTTACTTAGTTGAAACCTGGCCTTATCAAACCACCCGCCACTCGATCTCCAACAAAAGAGTTCTAGCGTCAGCCAGATTTTTTCACAGCTACTTGAAAGCACAGCTTGTTTGCTAGTAATACAAGGTCAGTACCTGCAAAAGAAACATGAGGACCATCTGCCCGACAACAACTTGTTTATGCTGTTCCCAGCAGACCGCAAGATTCTAAACTCGTAATTGCAGACTCGCCAAGCTAATTAATGCCACTCGGTTATATATAACTTAGAAAAACAGTGGCAACATGTTAATTACAGGTCCTAGGTAAAGAATACTTTCTATGTGTGGGTATTTCTTTTCCGTAACCACTTGATCCCTTTTGTTTAATTTGCTCTCCTTTGCTGGAGTAAAATCCTTGTGTATTATAGTATGGAAATAATCACAACCAAATTAAATTGTCTGCATCTATTCATCTGCTTTCTTTGGCAAAGTGAATGATGGGGTTGTCACAAACCTAAATTCGTGTTACACAGACCTATGTCTATTAATGTCACAAGAGGAAGTGAAGTGACACCAAAGGTGTGCTTTCATTAGTGGCAAAATGATGATTTGTACAATAATGATAGTATTTAATGACAAGAAAACAATGACAAGAATGCAAAGAAACAATCCAATTCCTGCCGTGGCCTTGGTGTGGAACTAATGATGCGAGGTCCCTTGTTGGTCTACAGAGTCCATGTTTTGTAGCATGTCACTGGGATCCTAATTTGTCAATGGTCGAAGTAATTTCTCTGTAAAGGAAGAAAAAAAACCTTGAAAAAGCTACCAAAAGACATGAAAATGGCGGGTACCTGTACTTCGTAACTGGTTACTTTACACAGAAAATTAATAATGATACAAAAAATAGATTGCAATTTAGTCAATTATTCTTTTATAATTGTCTTTAGCAGAGTTGGACAAATGTTTGAAATTCTGAATGACAATGTATAGTTATATGCAAAAAAAAAAGTTAAATAAAAGAAGAAATTAAGTAAAACTGATGCCATATACAATATACGTTGCTATTACCCTCGTCCTTGCCAGCGTTGCTCGCATTTGATGCTCAGGTTTGGTATTCAAATGTGTACAAGTGAACCTTTTTTTTCTTGCTAGCAAGTGACCAGCAGGTCACCAGTGGGGTATTACTGGGCCATATACTTCCAAGGTTAGTCATAGCCCGGCGTAAAACAAGGCTAATAATCTATGACACATGTTGGCTTGAATCTAGAATATATGTTTTCATTAGCAAATTCACAAATTATGTTGAAGTTACCAATATTGTTTTGTTTTTTCAGACAAATTCATACTTTAACTTTGTTGAACTCAAATGTATTGAATTGATTTTTCCCCCAAATATATAAATACGGATGTTTTTCACTGTTTATCAATTGTTCAGTGGGTTTTCATCTGTGATGGGTGATTTGAACCACACTCAAGTAAAAGGTGTACTAGATAGACAGATTGATAGATAGATAGATAGATAGATAGATAGATAGATAGATAGATAGATAGATAGATAGATAGATAGATAGATAGATAGACAGATAGATAGATAGATAGATAGATAGATAGATAGATAGATAGATAGATAGATAGATAGATAGATAGATAGATAGATAGATAGATAGATAGATAGATAGATAGATAGATAGATAGATAGATAGATAGATAGATAGATAGATAGATAGATACTTTATTCATCCCCGCAGGGAAATTCACAATATATATATATAGTGCATCATTGTGTGTATCTTGTAATCTGAAAGATTTTTGGGTGGGATCTCTTAAGGTTTCTGCAGGGGAAGCGAGCATTTACTCAGTTGACTTGCGTCGGTAAGCGTGTCACGTGTGCTATTCGCCCTGTGTGAGCTACAGTCGGTACTTTGTGACAAAAACGTTTTGTTTCACAATGAAAAGCACAAGTACATTGAAGAACCGGTCAGAATGTTAGGTACACCTTTCAATTTTGTTTGTTCCTCATTTGTTATTTTATTGTCTTACCAATGCAAGTGTTGTGGTGTTTGGATGTTGCTTTGCACTTTAAATACCGGTACTATGTTATTATAACTGCTCATTTAAAAAAAAATATATTTTTTTATTTTCTTATGGAGGCTTTTATTGTACCAGGAACAAAGCTACACAGTATTGGATATGGTGAATGTCAGATAACCGTGTTTAATTTAAATGACATTTGTATTACTTTACAATTTATCTTCTAGTATAACGTTACTGCCAAGTGAAAAGAAACAACTATTTTGTTTATTATCTCAATTGACACGAAGCACGCTTCTGCTTTGTCGGTTCCTCATTTTTCACATTTTGTGTTGTTGCGTTCTGATGTTTGAATGTTGTTTTTCACTTTATATGCTATGTTATTACATTGCATTTTAACTACTCAGTTTTTTAAATGGTATATATATATATATATATATATATATATATATATATATATATATATATATATATATATATTTATTTTATTTTATTTTAATTTTTTTTTGTATAAATGCTTTGCACGAGATAAGATCTTAGGCTACCAAATATTGAAATACTACAATGCGAAGCGGGCAGCACGGTGGATGGGTGGTTGGCGCACGGCCCCATGGTGCAGAGGTTCAGGGTTCAAGTCCAGCTACCGCAACCCCCCTGTGTGGAGTTTGCGTGTTCTCCCTGTGCCTGCTTTGGTTTCCTTTGGGCACTCCGGTTTCCTCCCACATTCCCAAAACATGCATGTCAGGTTAATTCTTGGGTTCGAATTGTCCCTAGGTGTAAATGAGCGGGTGAGTTGTCTGTCCCTGTGTGCCCTGCAACTGGCTGGCAACCAGTTCAGGGTGTCCCCTGCCCACTGCCTGAAGATGGTTAGGATGGGCTCCAGCACCCCCGCGACCCAATTGATCTCGCTAAACACAAAATTGATTGTGTTCATATGAATGCTCACAAAAAATGAATATGTATATCCATACAATTATGTGGTTACTAAAGCCTTGGAATGCTTCTCCTATGTAGTTTATCTGATATGAGACCTTTTATCATTGCGGCATTGTCTTTTTTGCGTGTGCATGCATGTACTGTATGTTTGTGTGTGTGTATTAATGCTGTTCAGTACAAATTTTCCGGAGACAATGGCCATTCTTTTGACTCCTAGTTGGCTTAAGTAGTCAGGAGAAATGTTGAGATGTTGCCACATCTGCTTTTTGTTGTAGGTCAAATGACAACTTGACCTAAGACTCAACAAAACCATTGCATTTTATCTAGAAAAACAAGTTATTTTACCAAGAATAAAGCTACTAATCAATGTTAGTATGTTTTTCCATCATATTTTTATATTACTTGAAAATAAATGTTACCATTTTGTGTTTATTATCTCAATTGACACAAAATGATTTATTGAAGATTTAAGTACTAATCAATGTCTAAATCCGTATACATTAATGTATTCTTGCTTTCATGAAAAAAAAATGAAATAAAAAATGGGGGAATACTAGTTTATTTTCGTATCTTTTAATTTAGTTTGTCTGCTCCTCATATTTTGCATTTTGCTATTCTAATGTCTTACCTATACAAGTGCGTATGTTTATTTGCAATTTGTGTGTTCTTACATTGCATTCTAACAGCTTATTTCTAAAAATTGTATTTTTTCATTTCTTAAGTAAAACAATAATTGATTTTGGAGTTCCTTTTTTCCCTAAGGAGCTCAATATTTTTAATTTGTGATCTTTTCTTATAGCAGCACTGTTTTTTTTTCGGATGACAGCAAGAATGGTAAGATTTTAAGAGTAAAATACGTTTTTGCTCATTAAGTTTACGAGTTACTTTCCGTGTAGTTATAAAACACAATACTAAAATGAGCAAAGACATCTTTTACTGCAACAAAATAATTTAAGATTTTAAATAATGTAACCACAAATGTATAACTAGACTTGAGTCTCCACTTTGTTTTTTACAGCTCTTACTGCAATTATTGTTTAAACAATCAATGTTGTCAAACCAAGCTGTAACTCACATTGCAGACTCTGTTCAGATTCCAAACTAAAAACTTGTGTCATGTACATGTTCCAATTGTTTTTGACTCCTCCAAAAAGCAATAGTTATCATTTTGACTTTGCTGTTAAAAAATGTTTTACAAGGAACGTATGATGTTGTTTACGAGCTCCGAAAAAAAACGTTTTCCGAAAATGTGAAAGGAGCCACTAACAATGGAAAGGAGTGCAACTGTTGTGGATGATTGGTAATTGCTCGACACTTGTACAAGACTTGCTCCAACAGCACAATTGAATGCAATTCAACGCTAGCGAGCACACCAATCCAAAATTCTGATGAGCGACTGCGTTTCTGATTAAGACCATTTGCGAGACATGAATTCAACAATACGTTTAAAGCCAAGCGCTCGATCTCATTTGGCCTTCGAGTGTAAGAAGGAAATGCAAAAGACCAAATCCGATTTATGAGTCTGAGTCGAGCTGATGCAAAGGGGATAAAAGCTTAGTCAAAGAAAGAGCGAGACAGGTTTACGGGAAAATGACGTGGGATGCTACCGATGAATAACCGTCTTATATGTGCTTTAATTTCTTGGGAAGGATGGCACGCCAGATAAGAAGCAGTTATTTTTTTTCTTCCATGTCAAAGTGAGGCTTTTAAGTCCTGCATGATGCTTGGAGGCGATCAAGTTGAAAGACTTTAGTCTGTACAGAGTCTGAGCAAAGTGAAAGGGATGCTATCACATTTAGCTTTACTTGGCGTCTCATGAACTCTTCAACATTGTCTGTAAAGTGTTCTCTTTAACATGTTCTGTAAAGTTTTCTAACAGAAATGCAGTATTGTCACAAACATGAGTGCAGTCTCATGTTTTTCCCTAAACAAACTCAAAACATAGTAAAAAGTGGCTTAATCCCTGGTAAAAAAAAAAGTGAGTACACCTGTCGGTAAAAGCTTTCGAAGTTCAATGTGTGGCCATCATGATTTGGCAGAGCCAATAAAGATCCCTCTGGCCATGGATTTCACCAGAGCCTCAAAAATTGCCACTGGAATGCTCTTCCACTCTAACATGACTGAGCAAGGGGATATTCAAGAGCTTATGCTTCTCCACCTTCAGTTTGAGGATTACCCAAATATGTTCTATTGGATGCAGATCTGGAGACATGCTTGGCCAGTCCACCCTATTACTCTCCTTCCCTTAAGAAAAAGCCTTGGCCATCTTGCCTTGCCCTGCGACCCAGTTTCTGCAGTGAGGGGAGCATTCTCTGCTCCAGTATTTCACAGTTCATATTCGAGTTTTTGTTTGCCTCAAATAAATGCTCGCCAATACCACTTGGACTCATGCAGCCCCAAACCATGACATATCCAACACCATGCTTGTTTTTAGGACACAACCCAAACATGTTTTTTTTTCTCCTCAACTGGTTGCCACCACACATGCTTCACACCATCTGTGCCCAAAAAAATCAATCTTTGTCTCATCAGACCAGAGGATGTCTTTATAGTAGGCCATGGCCTTTGTTTACATACTTATCGTTTATTGTGTCGAAGTGATGTTTTATCAGTGATGTTCTGTTAAACATTATAATGAAATCTCTGCCGAAATCGGAGTGGTGTACTCACTTTTGTGATATAACGTACTTTACAGAGGAGTATGAAGAAAAACTCCAGAACTCAATGAAAACTACAGTATGACTTTACTTTTATTGGCAGCTTATTTGTGTGACTATGCTGAAGGAGCTAGCGAATTAAATTGTAGGCTAGGCAAGAAAGTTTTGGAATGGACACAAGAACATCTTCCCATCAATATTGATAAATTATTGTTTTGTCCCCACCAAAAGCATGTGATCGGATACAAAAATATTCTATGTCCTTACCAATGCAAAGACCAAACCTATGTCATTGAGGAGAGCCACTCTGTTAGAGGAGTCTTAGTGATAATTTGTCGTTTAATGTATGTGTATCATGTAACTTATATCACTACATGTAATATATTCATATTTTCTATCCAATTCTATTTTATTAAACAGCAAGCCCTCGTTTTTCATGGGGGTTGTGTTCCAAAACAATCTCGCAATAATCAAAGCATATAAGAAACTTGTATTAAGTGCAAACACAAACAAGTGCTAAAAAGCACAAGGAAGTATACAAACTACAGAGAATCAAAATGACAAAAAGGCTTTTTCTTTGTTTTTTTGTTTTTTTGCCTAGCCTTTTTGAGGTTTTTGGGTACCCGTAGCAGCAACACGCCAGCTTGCTTTATGTGAGGCTCATGATATGTAAATTTGGGTGAAATCTTTTGAGGTTTTTGCAGGGGAAGTGAGCATTTAGTCAGCCAGTTGTCTTGCGTCGGGAAGCGTGTCACGTGTGCTATTCGCTCTGTGTGAGCTACAAGTCAGTACTTTGTGACAAAAAAAGTGTTGTGAGCTAAATTGTATGAGAGTTCATGCATTTTTGTTTATATTTTGAATCAGTATTGTTGAATGCATTCAGTTTTTTATGATCACTTTGAGGTGCTATGTGATAAAAACTGTCCTTTATGAAAAGTTTTATGCCAACGGTGTATGCTCATCCTTTCATTTTAACACCCAATGTTGGAACATTTCAAAAATTGAGAGCAAGTAAACCAATCACTCAAATACAACCAAAAAATGTTGTGCGAGTGTTATCTCTACATCAGATCATTGCCGATCCATAAACGACATCCATGTTGCGTGCACTTCATATATCGTATTGATTGCCTTCTGCTGCACGGAACATAAAGCAGCAGCTGGGAAGGGAGAGCAAAAGAGAATTTAAAAAAGCTTCGCTATCTCAGCATGGAGGTATTGGCATGCTACGTTGCTTTTATTGTTTATCGGCGATATTGCTTAATAAAGTCACTCAATGGAACGCTGCGACAGCTGGACAAATGGTGTCCTGAAACACGTGACTACATTGAACATTGTTTGCGGTTTCACATTGAACAGCACCTTGTGGCGAGATTGCTGAATTATGATTTGCCAAAGAAAATAAAAAATGACACCAATCCATCAACATAAAATTACATTAATTGTCACAATGAGGATTGTTTTGGGGGGATCATTGTTGATTTGTCGCCCAACCAAGAAATAAGAAACGACAGAGGCACTTAATGTTGAGCTATCACTCCAAAAATATCCAAATATGTAATATCTAATTTTTTTTTATTGAAATAGGCATATTATTTCATTAAAAAAAATCTGATTTAAGGTTGTATTTTAAAAAAAATACTTGTATTTGTCAAACGCCATTATTTTCATAATGCAGAATACTGCTCATTTTATTTTATTTCTTTTTCATATATTCGGATAAAATAATACACCAAATAATGAAATAGGGAAGACATTTAAAGAATAATATTTAATGTCATTCTCCACTGTGGGTCTGTGGAAGAACCCCAGCAGAAAGAAAAAAGACAGAAAGAAAGTAAGGAACACAAACAAGAAAGAAATGGCATATATAGCGCTTGTCAAGTCAATGAAGACATCCCAAAGTGCTTCACATTTACCCATTCACACACTGACACACCAATAGGAAGTCAACCATGCAAGGCGCTTACTTGCTTTTTGGGGCATTAGGGATTCGGTGTCTTGCCCAAGGACACTTCGACATATAACACAGATGAGCCGGGAATCGACCCTGTGATCTCTTGATCCCAAGACGAGCTCTCTACCTCCTGAGCTAATGCCGCCCAAATAAAGGAAGAAAGGTTATAGATAAAGAACAGATGAAGGAAGACAGAAAAAAACAGGAAAGACAGAAAGAGACCAAGAGAAAACAGGAAAGACAGAGTGAGATACAAAAATAATAGAAAAAGACAGACATAAGTAAAAATAAGAGAAAGAAAAAAAAAACGTTTTTGAGATTTTCAGCTCTAGAGTGACCTACTTAATTGCTCATAAAATAATTTGATCCCGAAAAAGTGGGTTGTCTTTCTGGAAAAGCTTGAAATTCAGACTAAACTGTTTCCAGATCTACCTGACTGCCTGTAAAAGATGTTGATATTGTTTGTTGGGTGGAGCAGACAAACAAACAGATACTGTTTATACATTATGCATACATACTCAGATCTCCCCCAAAAACCTTATTACCACCCTTACTTTGCTCATGAGTGATCAGAGTTGGGTAAGGTTACTTTAACTTGATTACTTTCAATTACTTTTGGATTACTCCAATACCAAATATGCTCATAAAAGACAAAATAAACTAAATATGAATAAAATTACTAAATTTTGTGCAGGCTTGGGGGGTAACGGAATACATGGAACGGCGAAAATGATGTTCGCAAGCTGTTTGGATTTATTTTCATTTTGTTTCTGTCGCATTTTATGTTAGTTTTGCCGGAGATCCAAGAGATCAAAGCCAGGAGAGAAAGCTTACCACATGTTGTGAGTCATCATTTTATTCATATTTAGTTTATTTTTTTCTTTTATGAGCGTATTTGGTATTGGAATAATCCAAAAGTAATTGAAAGTAATCAAGTTAAAGTAACTCTACCCAACCCTGTGAGTGATATAGAAAGGAGATGAAGAAGACAGACACACAGACTGGCAGCCAGGCAGGCAGACAGACAGACAGTCATTGAAACTAGAAAAATTGGCATTTACAATTTATTTTTACTTCTTTTTGATTCTGTGAATTATATTTGGAAAAAATGGCACACAACACCAAAAATGCGATTGCATATCTAAGTTATTATAATCTACTATTTTCACTAAAATGTGAAAAAATAACACTCAAAGAATGAAATGATCTGCTAGTTTAATAAGAAAATTATCTTTGGAAAAAGGCCGATATCCCTCATATTGCTACATTATTCAAAACGGACGTTTTGCAGTGTGGCCTTACAGTCCAAAGGTTATCTGTGTAAATCCACCTTCTGGCATTTATGTCATTTCCCTATTTCCCGGACATCTTTTTGACTGTACGTAAAACTTCCTTACCGCTAGGCAGCCTTATAAAATATAAAAAGCATTAAATCCCCGCCCCACTAATCTCAACTGCCTCAAACAATCCCACGAAGCTGTGATCCAAGGTCTCCCATCAAATACGTGCCAATGACTGAAGGGCAAGAGAATGTGACACCCTGGGCCGTTGCTAGCCATTTGGGTGCCCTGAGCACAAATACTTTATGTGCCCCCCGCACCACCACCACCACCATCACCCAAAAAAAAAACATTTGGATTTCTCAGTGCAATTTGTTTATTTACATAACACTGTCAACAAACATGAGAATTAAATAAGTACCGGTACTTTTATTTTGTTTCTTTTGGATTAATAAGGTGAGGTTGTTTTAATTTGTTGTCTTGGTAAAATATCGTTTTAACATGCTTGAGATTTGTGTTAATAATTTAGTGCTATTAAATTAATATTTTGCATCGACAACAAATTCATTCGTACTCACCATATCAATCCAAAATTTTCACTGTGAGCCAGACACTGACAGTGAAAGCACGCCCCCTAGTGACACTTTTCACTATCTGCCCAACATTATCATGCACTGAGTTTGAAGGCTGTTTAGAATAATGTAATTACCAAACTGTTTTTTTCTTTTTTTACTTTGTGATAAATACTTAAATAAACCACAATCAAATTCAGTTTTGTTCCCTGTGGTTTTTTTTTCGTTTTTTTTTTTTTTTTTTATAAGCACCCTTGTTTTGGTATTAAAGGTGGGCGCGTGAGACTCGCATCGAATAGGTCAGTACGCCATATGAGCCAAAATTAAAAATAAAAATAAGAGTGTGCCCTTTAAAACAGTGCGCCAAATGAGTGTGAAAATACGGTACAATAATGAGCTTTTTTATTTTAACATTGACTACGGGAAGCGACACATTAGATTTGTTACCGTTTGTTCTTGTTTTTTCTTCTCTCCGCTCCGGGCTCTTGTTGGCGTTTTGAGGCCATGTTCATACAGGTGTATGCGAATGAGGCATAATCAAACATACCACTGGGAGGGGAGGGGCACCATGAGACTGGAGATAGGCCAAGGCAAAAATCAGATTCACCCCTTTTATCAGGAAATTTGGTTTATGCTGCTTTTGTATTGTTTAAACATATTAGGGCATATTATTAACACTTTCAATGCTTAACAGTTTTTTTCACAACCCTGATTTCTTTTGGTGCACTCCTGGGCTCTTGATGCCCTATGCAGTGCGTGTTAGGTACATTTGCGGGGCTACTGCCCTGGTGACACCACAATCTCTCGCATTTCACATTCCACTTCCAGATTTCACATTCACAAACTTTGCTAACATTGCAATGAAGAACTGCGTTGGGGGGGACACCTGTACAAGGAGATTGATGTAGGCGCTGTGTTTCGTTGGGGGTTGTAGCAAACCTTTTAGTCTCTGGCGGCGTTGGGTCAAGACATTTCGCAAAATGGCTGAAAAATAATTGATAATTAAAAAATAAATATTTTTTTCATATCATTAGAATTTTATAGGGCTGGACAGTAGCTCAGTGGTTAGTGTTTCCGTGGCACAGATCTGTGGTCATCGTTGTGAATCCAGCTACTAGCCTTCCTGTGTGGAGTTTGCATGCTCTCCCCATGATAGCCTGGGTTTCATCCAGGCACTGCGGTTTTCTCACGTTTCAAAAACATGCATGTCAGGTTAATTGGCCGGTCCAAATTGTCCCAAATTGTCCCTAGGTGTGAATGAGCAAGTAAGTTGTCAATGACTTCCCAAAACGCTTTACATTGTGCTTCACATTTCCCAATAGCGGCCGTGATCTGTGCAGCCATGTAAGGCTGCTAACCTGCTTATTGGGGGTATTGGGGGTTTCGTGTCTTACCCAAGGACACTTCGACATGTAACACGGACAAGCCGGGATTCGAACTGGGATCCCTTAATCCTAAAACGATTGCTCTACCTCCTGAGCTACTGCCGCCCCAAATCTCTGTTTGCCCTGCGACTGGCTGCCAACCAGTTGAGGGTATCCCCTGCCCACTGCCTTTTCCTTGCCAGCATGTTGGTTTAAGATCAGGGGGTAGAGTAATTATAACCTGTGGATTCATTTGAGACATTTTGTGGTTAGAGGCTAAAGAAATAAATGTGACTTGACTACCTATTTTTAACATTTTCGTTTGGCTGGCTGGATAAAAAAGCTTGTCAGGCTTGCTCACCCCTGGATTAGAGTTTAGATATCCTCTACCACCCGGCAGCCCAAGTGGGTAGGGGGTTTTGGTGATAACAGGGGGGCACAGGCTAAAATTCTCCGTATCAAACCTGCTGCACTAAGTCAATTTCTTGTGGCACTGGCTGTCACTTGCCCGTGGAGACAATTTACAGCCGTGAAGTACTACATCACAGCACAGATGACACGGTCGCCTTGGTATCGATAGTATTGACGACAATATACTCTCACCTCGCTCTGACAGCGGGAGTGAAAGTGAGGATGAAGTGCCTCGGATGTTTATCTTTCCAAAAGTAAGTGCAGGGCAAGATTTATGGCCGTCTGTTTAAAAAAAAAAAGGGGGGGGGGGTGAGTCATTTTTACCAAAAACTGCAGCATTGTAGGACGTTTGGATGTTAAATCGTGCTGCACCTTACTTGATATCAGAAGGTGCTGGGCTCACATTTTGAATGAAAACGCACTTATGATAAAAAAGCACCAGAACATGAAACAAATACATGTTAGAATTAGATTGCTGCACAATAAACGTAAAACGAGAGCTAAAAAAAGTAAAAAAAAAAAGAACAAAGATGAAGGAAATAAATAAAATATTAACTTAACTTCTTGCCTCGCGTTTCTTGTAAAACTGAACCAATGACGTCTGTATTTGCCGGCTTTTGACAAGACAGGGCACACATCAAATGAACGATATCCAGACTTGTGAACACTTTTACTGGGTGATTTCTTATCCAAAATGCCAAGACTTCATGGAACTAGACTAAATATTTTTTCTCAATATGGGCTGATTGAATGATATTCCTCAAATTACGATTAATGTAACGAGCTGCTAAAATACTAGCTCAGCTGTAGCCATGTTCTGCAGTTTGTTTTGGGGGTGGACGCTTTGACTTGTGTGCCCGTTCACCCCTGCTTTTTGACTGACAGCATAAATCAGCCAACCACAGTTGCGCACATAGACAGTCAGGCCCACCCAACACACATACACACACATACAACCTGCCCCCGTGATAGCATTTGTATTGTGCTGTCTGCTTCAGAACAAAATGCACGGTTCGTTGATGTCACTGAGAGTAACGACATTTCAATTCAAAATCCGTGAAGCAGTGAACGAGCGATAACCAAAATGCGAAGAAACGATTTGTCTCAGTACTGTTAAGAAAAATAAGACTTACCAACAGCTGAATGCTGGGAAATAAAATAAGAACACTCTTGCTTACTTCCATTACCTGTTCTGTGTGTTTGCAGTCTAATTGACCCCCGTGTATTAAGAATAAGAGCTGTGTTTTTTTCACATTTTGAAAGGAGATCCTTTTTGTGGCTGTCCTGAAGCGACTCTACAAAAACTTTACTGTATTTCTGTTCTGCAATTAACTGAATGTCCAAGTTACTGAGATATCTGTTTCCCAAATCATGTTTTTTTGTGCTTTTTTTTGAGTCAAGCACTCTCTAGCAGCCCAAACCATGATAGCAATCAATCCTTACCGATTTTTGAAATTTTAAAAAATAGCATTAACAGATAATTCTTCCGATTTTGCAGCACTTTAAACTGCCCATGTTTCGTGCACCAGAGAGACAACGTCTGAAAAATTGTAAAACGCTTTAATTTTAGATCAATCGTTGTGTAAGCCGCCTCCGCCTTATCAGTCACGGCACTTTTGCGACTGGCTTGATTGTGTCAGCGACATCCCAAATGCAGGTTCTCCACGCTGACTCCCTGTGTCGAATCCCGTGACTTTGCTGCGAGTCGTCAGGCACCTTTAAATGAGACTGCCTCATTTGGGCCGTGAAATCAATGAGACAATTCCAATTCGCTGAACATTCATTCCTGTCGTGGTGCCTCGTTGCGTTACGTTCCTTGAGCAAGGACGGTGAGGTGACAAGCAGGTGTTATTTATTCAAATGTCTCTTTCTGGACCCGGTCTGTCAATTTCAAATGTTTCTCACATCCATCCAGAAATCAGCCTTTAATCAAGCTATCTGTCCTTTGATAAAACTTTTGTTTGTTCTTCGAGTAAAGGCAGATCCATAAAACTACCATGTTTTTCGTACTATAAGACCACTTTGAAGGCAAATACCCCACAAATAGTATTTTGTGTAATTTGTTTCCTATTTGTGCATTGACCAATGAATATCTGATCACAAATGCATACAATTGTATAGCATTGGATATGGCACAAATCGAACCCAGTTCGCAGCGTGGGGTTCACTTCAGCAAAATCCACTTGTCCACTAGGGATACTGACACCATACCATAATGTCTCATTATCACGCTATTTGTAGTCACAGTACTATATAGTTGATGTTATATTGGGACGGACTGTGAGAATATTTTCAGACATTAAATTGGTCTAAAGTACAGCCGAATCACAAAGTATATATGAGCAAAATATTCTCAACTAAATGTAAAGAAAGGCATTGTGGGGAGTAAGTTGGTTGTTCTGAACTGAAAAAAGAGAACTGCATTGTGGGAAGCATTTTGGTCGTCCTTAAAAGTATGAATAAACACTTCAACACACATATGCAAAATGCTTTTTTTTTTATTTATACTTAATCGAAGCAGACAAAGAAGTTAAAATGAACATTCTCTATTTTCTAACATATACTCCATCTATCCATCCATTGTCTTATCCGGGGTCAGGTCACGGGGGCAGCAGCTTTGACAGGGAAGCCCAGACGTCCCTAACCCCAGCCACTTTGTCCAGCTTGTCCGACGGGATCCTGAGGCGTTCCCAGGCCAGTTTACAGACATATCTCTCCAGCGTGGCCTGGGTCACCCCGAGGCCTCCTGCCGGCTAACATACTGTGACTAAAAATGGTGTGGTAATTGGATACAACTTAAGAGCTGTTCATGTGTCTTTTGTATTTCTAGTGGTCTAATAAATCAAATACAGTGTTATTCCCCCTGTGATCTGGATGGGATTCCCCTGCATTCAATGATATGCAATTTTGAACAAACATCAATTTTTCTAGTGGTCTTTTGGTTAAGATCAGTGCCCTTAATACTCGATCCCAGTTGCCACCATTGCTACTGTTTGCAATTGTGGCCAGTAACCACATTTATCGACCTATCAATATGTGTCTGCATATAAAGCGCTCCAGATTGTTGTTTTTTTTGGTGCACCATATAGTCTGGAAAATACGGTACATTCCAAGGTGTGGTGTAGAGATGCTCAAAGAACAATGTCGTTGTGCGAGATAATTTTAAAATGTGTGCATTATGCGGGTGACAAAGATGTCGAATAGCTTCCAGGGAATGACTAATGGATCCCAAACACTTGAAAGGGACAATTTAATGGTGATTATTGCACCATTATTATCCTTGGTTATGACTTTGAAGCTATTACTCCGCTGGTATCCGACTTCCTGCACTGCGATGGCCTTTAGTGTTCATTTATAGGCCAAAATTGAAACATTGAAAATCCTTTGGCTTTGACAACAATCTTCATGCAAGGTTTAGTAACTGTTGTTCTGTGACAACAGTTTGAGGAGTTCCAATTTGGAAGTTATTCCATACTTGTGCGTGTGTCTGTTTTCTTTGCGAATAATGCGCTGAAACCTCGTATTACAGGTGTAAAATGACAATCTGCTAATGTTTCTTTCAAAAAACATGTAATGTCAAAGAACATGAGTCAATAAATCCCCTTAATGATAATGTATTCCTTACCTCAGTTCATTTGAGCTCATATACCTACGGGTCTTTACAAATGACCAATCAGCTTCGAGTGCAGAGACGGATAAAGGGCGGTACTGAACATGCTACCATGCTATTAGGGGTTACAAAGGATTCAGCAATTGAACATGGTGCTATTTCACGAATCAGTGCGTGAACGACGAGAGAACAAGCGAGTTAACGATCGGTGTTCCCTTTGTTACTTTGACATGTACCGGTTCACTCCTTGAAGTTTACCATTCAGAATTCCCAAAGATTTCCCCCTTAACAAGACGAACACAAATCATGTCATGTATTGCGAAAACACTTTCGAGCTTGTGAAGCTAACTGCTAATGGTAAATGGAGAGTCCATCGGGTCCGAGGAATGGAGCATTCAAGGCTTTACAATTCTTTTCACTGGTTTTATACATACAAATATATGTAATTTGTGCATCGACAAATCTGAAGTAATATCTGATCACAAACGCATTCAATTGTATAGCATTGGATGTGGCACAAATCGAACCTAGATCAAAGTGTGGGGTTGACTTCAGCCAATACACTTGTCCACTAGGGATACAGACAACATAACATAATGCCTTATCTCATAATCACACTATATATATATATAGAGAATATATATATATATATATATATATATATATATATATATATATATATATATATATATATATATATATATATATATATATATATATATATATATATATATATATATATATATATATATATATATATATATATATATATATATATATATATATATATATATATATATATATATATATATATATATATATTAGTCAGTTCCTTTTTCATCTAGAATTATTTTTAACTTGGAAGAAGTACCATCCCCTAATATCTGTTGAGGCTCAGGTTCCATTATGTTGTGACTTGCTTACACACTTTGTTGGAATTTTTCCCCCCTGCACTTCTTTGATGAGAGTGATTCCTCAAGGAAATAGGAACGTACTTACTGCTTACAACAGCATCACTTTGAGCTGCAGTTGTGGCGTCATAACATGCAGTATGGGATAACTTTTCATTTTTTATTTGTTGTTTTTAAGTATTATTTGTATTTACAAAACAGCAAAATTTGAACCTCTTTTAAGAAATAAGAATGTCATCAGGCGAGTACTGTGCTTCACTCTGAATACGTTTCCGCGTCTTAACAGCTATCCCATCTCCTGTGCCACTTTACTGTTCCTTTTCTCGCCACACCGTCTCAATAATTTACTTTTCATAACGTAACACAAAATAAAAACACATCATTGGTTCCGTCCCTTCAATGATTGCTTCTAGCTGGCCAGTAAGACTGAAAGGGTGTGGCTCGGGAAAATCCAGGGCGCTCCTGAGCTTACTTCATGAAACGGAGGTGCTGTCCCTCACTCTTCCACCTTAATGGGCGCTTTGCGATGGATATGGACTTTATAACACTCAAGGTGAACATGCTTTGTTCGAGTCAAAAATAACATTGGGAGGGGGAAATAGGGACTGAGCCTTAGAATGAAGTCACTTAATTTTGTTTGATTTCACAGGATTCAAAAGTCTGCAGTTTGTCAGCATCACGTCAACATTTCAGTGACAATTCCATAATTTAATTTGATACTTTAAATGTTCTATTTTGCAGTCTCCTTTCCTCCCGTCTTGTATTAGTTTCTCCACATTTCAAAGCCTGACTCAATCTCTCTCCCTCGTTGTGCTGGTACAACAACAAGCACACAATGATCCCACTCGGCTGTCAATCGTACTTTCCGAATTCTTCCTCACTGTGTTGCCTAGCGGCCCCGCTTTTGGGATTTGGATCCCCTTAATACAGTCATAGGCTTGTAGTGCATGCAGTGGTTTCACTTCTCTAAAGTCGTTCACACATCCATTGGTAATTTTTTTTTTTTTGTACATGTATTTTCTGTTCCTATACTAGTCTTTTTAACCAACTTTTAGTGCCTTTGACACTGCGGACCATAATATCTTTCTATAACGGTTGGAAAAATGGATTGGTCTCTCAGGAACCGTCCTCTTATAGTTCAGATCCAAATAGGACGCACTGTGTTAGATAGGGTGAAATGACATCTGAGCCCTTTAGTGTTACTTGTGGTGTTCCGCAGGGTTCAGTACTAAGCCCCTTCTTTTCAGCATTTACATGCTTCCATTAGGTTATGTTATTCGCAAGTATAATATCAGTTTCCATTGCTACGCAGATGACACTCAACTATATCTTCCGATGGAGGAATCTGCCACACTTAACTGTGGAAATTTGGAGGCCTGCCTCACTGAGATAAAAGAGTGGATGTCACTCAACTCCTTGCGTTTTAACTCTGAAAAGACAGAAATGTTAGTTATTGGTCCATCTAAATGCAGTGACTTGTTCTCAAAAACTGCTCTGAACATTGACAAATGTAATATCACCCAGAGTGACTCAGTCAAAAATTTAGCTTTTTTCCTTCTTTGCAACATTGCTAAAATTCGCCCTATGCTGTCTTAGTCGGATGAGGAGATCATAATTAATGCGATGTTACCTCCCGTCTCGATTACTGTAATGTACTACTCTCTGGTCTCCCAAAGTCAAAATTCAAGAGCCTTCAGCTGGTACAAAATGCTGCAGCGAGGCTTTTGACTAAGACAAGAAAGTTTGATCACATTACCCCAATTTTAGCTAACCTGCATTGGCTCTCTATTAGCTTAAGATATGATTTTAAGGTTCTGTTGGTAGTATACAAAATCATGCATGGACTTGCTCCCTCATATCTTTCAGATTTAATTTCCCCCTACGTTCTGGTCCGAAGCCTTCGCTCTGAAAGTGCTGGTCAACTAGTGATCCAAGATCCAAGTAGAGATCCGCAGGTTCAGGAGCATTCTCCATTTGGGCCCCGGTGCTAAGCTTAAAACACACTTCCATTCTATAGCATACGAATAACCTATATTTTATGTTGACAATATATGTCTATTATTTGCCCTCATGTAGGTTTTAGATCAGGGAATGGTGTCATAATAGTCAGTGGTTTGCAATAATCCGTGGCTTCTGCAGCCCTTTGAGACTCTTTGTAATTAAGGGCTATTCAAATAAAAATGACTGAACTTGACTTTCTAAAGTGTAAATCGGCTACTTTTTCTGTGCTAAATTGTTAAATTATTCAAACTGACTCCATTATCTGACAGTATAAAAAGCATGAATTGCGGTTTTGTACAATATGTTCCCCTCTGTCACGTTGCAATTGTCCAAGTGTCTTGGATCGTAATTTGGCAATCAACTGCATCGTTATGTAAAGTACCTTGTACTGGGCGCCAAAGGAAAATGTAGAATTGTTTTTGTAACCACATTATACGGTTCTAATCGGCAAAGGACCAAAGTCAACAGTTAAGATCAAACTAAAGCATCTAAGATAAGAATATGAATTATTTCAATTTCTAAATGTCCCCAAAAGTCTGGAATGTGCTGTCTGTCCAGTGTCAGTGATTGAAATTATGATGGACACAATTAGTCAATATTTGCATTATGTATATGCATATGTGAGACATACGTGAACCGAATGAATGGATGCTGATAAAGAGGGCATTACATTGCATTAATCCTTTCATTTCATGTTATTTCATTTATAAGTTCACACTTATTTGTCTTGTCAGTTGTACTTGAATTTTAAGGCACTTTTCTGTTAGTTTTGTTAAGTTTTAGGTAGTATAGTCACGTCAACTCAAAACAGGTCACATTGATTTGTATAGCCCTTAATCACAAGATGACTCAAAGGACCGCACAGGATTACAATAACACCATCCCCTTATCATAAACCAACATGTGGGCAAGGAAAAACTCAAAACTTAACAAGAGGAAAAATAGGAACCTTGAGAAGGGGCCTCACAGGTGTTAACCACCTTCCAAGATGACCAGGGTGCAATAAATTTAGCATTGGGTAACAGTACACACGGCATAGTGAACATTATGCTTTGCACTCAGCACCTGGGGCAGGATCCTGACTCCTGAGAGTGGCCGCACCAGTGTGTGTCTAATGGAGTTAGACACACAATAACTGACCAGAGTAAAAGAGAGAGAGAGAGAAAGTTAGATAGATAGAGAGAGAGAGAGAGAGAGAGAGAGAGAGAGAGAGTTCTGAGGACATGAGATCAAACCTCCTATTTGGAGTTTGCATGTTCTCCCCGTGTTTGCATGGGTTTCTTCCAGGCATTCCGGTTTCCTCCCACATTCCAAAAACATGTCAGATGAATTGGCCAGTCCAAATTGTTACTAAGTGTGAATGAGCGAGTGAGTTTTCTGTCCCCATGTGCCCTGTGACTGGCTGGGAACCAGTTGAGGGTGTCCCCTGCCCACTGCCCGAAGACAGCTGGGATGGGCTCCAGCACCCCCACGACCCCACTTAGGATACGTAGTGCAGATAATGGATGAATGGATGGTATCTGTTATTTGAAAATGTATTTTTTCTGTAACTGTAACTGATTACATTTTTGGTAGTCTGATCACGTTACTCTCAAAGCCTGCTCTTTAGCACTAAACCACCAGTAGCAAAGACCACACATGAAAAGGTATTAGAGTTTACGACGTCATCCCACTATTTGGTGTCGGAAACACTGAGGTTAAACAGTCCCTCCATTTATTTACCTTCTGTTCATTGTGAATATGTCTGTAAAAAAGCTTGTATTATATATTTTTGAAAGCCTTTCTTTTTTCTGTTTCTGTCTTTTGCAATATTATTGACGAGCAAGTAAAGAAGTGGAGACGTAGAGACCTATCAGATGCACTTAGCGAATACGTTTTTCTAGCATTGTGGGTAAAAATAGTGTAACGAGACATCCATACCACTGATGATCTAGCGGTAGTGTTGATCTCCTCACCCCCATGACCCGAGCTTGAATCCCATTGCATTCAATGCAATGCAATTTGAGCTAGCAATGATAAGAGATTACCCGGTCATTACTCCGGTTTTACAGAAACATAACGTAAAACCTCATGTAGTAATGTAAACTTTTAGATACTGTATGCATTTTCAATCTTGTCCAACGTATTCTGCCAAATTGGGTTTTTAAGGTGCGCCCTATAGTCTGGAAAATACGGTACATTTCATTACATCAGCACGAAAGTGATTTCAGAATAATCAATTAATTGTTTATCAGGAAAAATGAGCAGATTTGTCAGAGCGCCGCTTCAGTTGAACAGTATTAGAATTAGAATTAGAATCAAAGATGAACCTAACCCTTTTTAACATTTTGTCAAACGTTTGCCACGCGTGTATTTCGTCACATTCGGTGGAACCATTTGGATGTGAAACTATGGGCTTTTGATGAAGTGTCAAAGAACTCAATAATGGATGACAAGCATGGCTTTCAAATCTATTCAAAGTAATACATTATTTACCCTGTTCCAGACAAAACTTTTTCTTTATTTGGCAGATACTGACATATTAATAAAGCTGAGGGTGACATTTTCCTTTTTCAAATATATTTTGGCGCCTTTCCCGGCAGATGTCCTCATCCTCCCTGAGAGGGAAAACAAGTCAGTGTCATATCCAAATAGAAATGTAGAGTCACTTTGATCCGGTGTGTACGCTTACATTGTCATGTCGAGCAAAACTGAAAAAACAGCAGCGTAGCAGCGTGAGTTTGTCTTATGGCAGGGATGTCAGGATTCAATCTTTTAGCAGGCCCGATCAGAGAGAAGCACAAGAGAGAAAAAAAGAGCCAAACAACGGAATGCACTTTTATATACGTCTACTTGATGTTGCCAAACCAGGCGCAACTATCACTGTATTTTTTTTACTTTCTCTTTACAGTCTGTATTGCTCTATATCTATATTTTGCTCTTGATTATTCTCATTGTTTCTGTCTTTCTTTTTATTCCTTTCTCTCTCTCTTTCTTTCTGTTTTTCTCCTTTCCTCTATTTTTCTTTATTTCTCTGTCTTTTTCCTTCCCTGTTTTTATCTCTTTCTCACTCTTTTTTCTCTCTCTTTCCCTCTTTTTTCTTTTTTCTCTTTAAATCAATTATTTTTCTCTCTTACTCCCTCACTTTCTTTCTTTCTATTTTTTTTCTTTCTTTCTCTCCCACTTTCTTCCTCTCCCTGTATTTTTTGCCCTCACTTTTTCTCTCTCTTCAAATCTATATCAGTTTCTCCCTTTCTTTCTCTCACTCTCTTTCGCTTCATTTATCCATTTTTTTTCTCTATTTATTTCTTTATCTATTGCTCTAAAAATTATTCTTTCTCTCTGTCTATGTCCGTTTTACTTTATCTCTCTGCGTTTTCTCTCTCTCTCTCTTGCCCTCTCTCTCCCTTGCTCTCTCTTTCTCTTTCTCTCTCTCTCTCTCTCTCTCTCTTTCTCTCTCTCTCTCTCTCTCTCTCTCTATTTTATTATCTATTTCTTAGGGACCCACTCTTTATTTTCTTTCCTTCTCTCTTCCTACCACTATCATTCTACCTCTGGCTCATTCTTTCTCTAATCTAATACATTTATTTCTCTCTTGCTTTTGCTCTCTCTCTCTCTCTCTCTCTCTCTCTCTCCCTCTCTCTCTCTCTCTCTCTCTTTCTTTCTTTCTCTGACTAATTTACTGACTTATGCAGACCTGTTCTTTTTTAAAAGACCGACAGGTAGTTTCAATTTTATACATAAACTGTGGTATTGTTTTTTTTTTCATGTCATAATTTGTCAATCATTGATTTGATTTTTTTCTTAATAAGATCTTCCTTAACTGCCAACAGAAATAGTCCTGTGTTTCTCCAAATAGAACCATTTTTTTAGGGGAGATTTTTTTTTTCTCCCTGTTTTTCCAATGGTTATAAACCCTTTGCAAAGTTGTAGTCCTGTTCAATAACAAAGTTCTCTTCAGTAAACACAAACAAGTAATTAAGATACGTTGGTTCATTTTCTCACGAATGGCTCATTTTTATTTATATCTTTTGCTACCCTGTCATAAAAGCCTTATTTGCATTAAACCCAGTATTTTATTTTATTTTTCCAGTGTTTGAAAAGGCAGTAGGCATCAGACAGAATGTTCATAAATTGAATTAATGATTAACTGCGCTGGCTGTGGGGAACCTCTATCAACAAAGGAGAATAACACACTTATTAATTATCTAATTTCTATCTTAAACATTCTTGACAATAAGTCTAAATTTAGCATTACTGTCCCCTTTTCAGTTTTCATTTTATGAATTAATCTCAAGTTTCTTATCTGTACCAACCCATGACTAAATCATCTAAAATAAAGTTAATTATTGTAACCAACACCCCCAAACCTGTTTTGGAGTGCAATACATCTTATAACTACAAAATGTTCCAATCATTCAGTTTTAATCCCTTCAAGGTATTCCCAAATATATGTTATTTTCATTTAATCAGGCTCAGAACATGTAGTGTTCCTCTCTACAGTAATGTGAATATGTTGCAAAATATTCCAAATTCCAGAACACTCCAGAAATTAGTCTAAAGGTTGACCCATGTGGCTTGTTTACTGTGGAGCTGTGACACTAAAGGAGCACTACACTTTTAAAATGGCGAATTTAACATTAACACAACATGTGAGGCCAGCTCCGATACGGACAGCGAATGCATAACCCTTATTTTTGCTTGGGAAAATGGGGGCCTTGTGATTGTTTTGAGTTGCATTTTTCAACCACCAAAAGCTGTTTGGTGTAAGTTTACCTGCCGCCATAAAGCGTGTGTTTCTTGTTTGTCTTCTCCTTTTAGGTGGCCAATATTGGCTATTTCTATGTGGTTTTCACCGCATGTGTCACAGTTGGTATAATTGTGTCCTCCTAGCTCCACATTAACGCCGGGGCTGCTGAGGGCTTCACTGTTTGTGTTTTTTGGCCAGCTAGCCTGGCGTTAGAGCTGGTTTTGCCACATCCCTTGGTTGGCCAGCTTTTCGCTGATCAGTCCCGGTTAGCCTCCGTTGGCGGTTCCCCACATGTTTTTATTTGTCAGGTAGACCCTGTTTGTCTGCTCCCCTTTTGTTGTAGCATTAGTGCATCCACTTGTGACACAATACTTTGGTATTATCCACAAAAACTACTAAAATTTCGCTTAAACACTCGTAATATCTTTGACTAATAAACAAGTAAAACATATATAGCAACTATATTGCTAGGGTCTGCAAACCACCTGCACCTGAACACCACCAAGACCAGGGAGATGGTGGTGGACTTCAGGAGAACTAAAACTCACCCGGTTCCTGTAACCATCAAAGGAGAATGTGTAGAATTTGTTCAGACCTCCAAATACCTGGGTGTGCAGCTGGACAACAAACTGGACTGGACTGCCAAAACAGAAGCTCTATGTAGGAAAGGTCAAAGCCGACTTTACTTCCTCAGAAGGCTGGCCTCCTTCAACATCTGCACAAAACTCCTGAAAATATTCTATGAGACAGTTGTGGCAAGCGCCCTCTTCTATGCGGCAGCGTGTTGGGGAGGCAGCGTCATGAAGAAGGATGCCTCTCGTCTCAATTAACTGGCGAGGAAAGTGAGCTCTGTTGTGGGCACAGAGCTGGACAGCTTGACAACAGTAGCTGAGAGACGGGCACTGAAAAAGCTGCAGTCAATCATGGACAATTTATCACATCCACTACACAGCATTATATCCAGACAGAAGAGCAGCTTCAGCGACAGACTGCTGTCATTGTCTTGTACCACGGACAGACTGAAGAGATCATTTCTTCCTCATGCCATGAGGCTCTTTAACTCCACCCGGAGGAGTAAAGGCCCACATTAAACCACACCCCCTACATTGCATATTACCGTATTTTTATTGCAGTGTGTATTTTATGTAGCACTATTTAAATATTCTATACAACACGCTACAGTGGGTATAAGCACGTCACATTGGGTATTTGTATATTGTATTCCTTTTTCTTTATTATTGTATTCTCAGTGCAGGGATGCTGCTGGAAATGTGAATTTCCCTGCGGGGATGAATAAAGTATCTATCTATCTATCTATCTATCTATCTATCTATCTATCTATCTATCTATCTATCTATCTATCTATCTATCTATCTATCTATCTATCTATCTATCTATCTATCTATCTATCTATCTATCTATCTATCTATCTATCTATCTATCTATCTATCTATCTATCTATCTATCTATCTATCTATCTATCTATCTATCTATCTATCTATCTATCTATCTATCTATCTATCTATCTATCTATCTGATGTTCGTCTGATGAATGTCATCCTGAGCATCATTCCATGAAATAATTGGAATATACAGATGAAATCTATTGAGATTTTGTGCAAATCACCTCACATTTTCCCTATTTGGGTATTTGGAAATACCTTTATCTAATGGACCACATATGTTTTATGTTTCTTCCCTAACAGCATGCGAGCTGATGAACCAGGGTATCCTGGCATTGGTCACCTCCACGGGCTGCGCCGCTGCTAGCGCCTTGCAGTCCCTGACCGACGCAATGCACATCCCGCATCTTTTCATCCAGAGAAACGCAGAAGGCGTCCCTCGTACCGCCTGCCAGTTCAACCCCAGCCCTGATGGCGAGAGCTACACTCTGGCAGCCCGCCCACCCGTGCGCATCTGCGACGTCCTACTGACCCTGGTCTCGGAATTGTATTGGCAGAAGTTTATCGTCTTTTACGAGAGCGACTACGGTAACGTTACTTTGTCTCCTTTGAGTCGGTGTTGAGGGGTAAATTGTATTCCCGAGTTGGTAACATACATAAAACATAAATGCCTGCAGATGTGATGTGTGCTATATATTCAAGCAAAAAACACAATCAGTCTCCAGAATATTAAAGACAAAAAAAAAAACACAATACGTTATTGTTTATGAGCAGTGTTATTTCATACCTATGGAGTCGTCCTTCAGATGCGCATCGCGGTGAATGTGCAAGTTTGTGCCCTACCTACCATATGACCTTTTGAAAATGATGATACATCCAGTTGAGTACCGTATTTTCACGACTATAAGGCGCACCTAAAAGCATGTATTTTTTTTTCAAAAGCTGACCTGAGCCTTATAATACAGTGCGCCTTATATGTGGATCAATATTGAGTCGTAAGGTCTTGCAACTACGGAAACCTGTCGCCGACTAGATTTTCCCCCGTGGGCGAAGTCCGCGGTGTATGCTGAGATATCGGTTCATTTCCCTAACCAATGTGTAAATCATCATTTGAATCGGTCAATATTGGTTGAAGTTATTTGGGGGTAAAGAAGACAGGTCCATTTTAGCATTTAGAGGTTCGCTTAGGCGGGGCAAAACAAAGCCTGCAATTGGCCGAAAAAGATGAATGTGAATCACACCTTAGGTTGCTTTGCGTCATGGAGAAAACATGTTTTACCAGTCTGTATTTGTAAACAGGAATTATGGGGCGTAACAGACAGCTAGCAACAAGCAACGTATATCGAGGCAGATGCTTCACGGATTTTTCTTTTATTTGTCGGCATTTTTGGAGTGTGTAAATATTTTAAAATTTGGGATTTACTACACTCACGAATGTTAGAGGACCATGGTTGCGTATTATTATTGAACGTGAGGGCTGCAAGATGATTTTGTTGCGCTACCCCTGCTTTATATTTTCCCAGGATCTTGTTTCAGACTGATCTTGATGTTTTTGTGTTGAGTCTATTTTTCAATTCAATTCAATTCAAGTATTTATGGTCAGATGCACAGTAAAGAACCACCGTTCCCTCCACAATGGAATTCTTACTTTGCTGTCCGCACAGTTGTCAGCAAAAAAGAAAATAGAAACTAACAAATGGCTGGCATTTCTTGAATTCCAAGAATTTAACCTTCCTAATGATATGTGGAATGACACATTTGGGTGATTGGTGACACCGTACAGACACGTATTTGGTCCTTTGCGAATGTTGAGTGGTTAATAAGTTTGACTGAACTATCTGACTGTTTTGTTGACGTTCCCACTGTAGCGTCTTATAGTCCAGTGCGCCTTATGTATGGAAAATATGTGACCAAAAAAATATTAATTTTAACTTTTAAGCGTGTTTTGCAGTAGTGGCTTTTCAGCATGGTGTTGACTACAGTACCTATGTAGTGTATGTATCCATGCTACCAGTAGTTTATACCATCAGCGAATATTAAGTTTGTTATGATTCTGAGTTTCAGTGTTTCTGGTTTAACTTGATTATTAGGAAAACATCATTGCTTTCGGATCAGCTAACGGTAGACGTCTCAACACGATACGACGTTTCGGCAGAACACCAGAAGTGGCAAACTTTTACCAAAACAGATATATAATGGAGTGGTTTATTCACAGACATAGATTTAAACCCACTTTAATATAGAGCAGCTGTGGTGTAACATATCAGTGTTGAGTCAAAATTTGATGTTGTTTAAATTTGAAGAGATTTTTTATTAAATCAGCAGGCATTTCGAGGGAAGGAAAGCTGTTGTGTAACACATAAAACGGTATTGCTTGTGAGTATGCATAATATTCATGAAGGTGTGTGTTTGGAGGGTTAATAGTTTTATTTGTAATGCTGTGGATTTGAGGTGGAAATAAAGCCCAGTAACTCTCCAAGACTAATCCTTTTGAACATCCTGGGACGACAACAATAAAGAGACTATAACTAATCGTATAATGACTTATGTTATTTGAATAATCGCCAACTGATTTTCATAGTTTATTTTATCATTATACATTCTTCATGAAAGAGGACTGAAATTTGTTTTGCTCATTTCAGAACAAATTTTTATAACCAGCTAATTTTTTTGTTTCATGGATCTGGTGTTGGTGAGATGCAGGCTTGGCATGGTTGGCTGAAGAGAGAGCCTCGCCATAGCAGTAGGCCGGATCTGCAGCTGCCTTCTTTCCCAACCTGATAACAATCCTCAGAGCACCCGCTGGTGATCACCATTTATTTGCACTCATATGACTTTCAATTAATTAAAGTAATGTAACGAGCCACTAAAAGCTAGCTGTAGCCTAGTTTTTGCAGATTTTTTTGGGGTTGGTGAACACATTGACATGTGCGCCTACCTGCCTCGGCTGTTTGTATAACAGCATACACCATGCATCGCGTACACACACAGTCAATCCCACCCAACACACAAAACCTCCCTAACCTGACCCCGTAATAGCATTTGCTATGTGCTGATTCAGAACATAATGCAAAAAATGTTCAAAACAATAACACGAGACACAATTCAATTCAAAATACACGAAGCACTGAACCAGCCATAACTGAAGTTCGAAGTAGCAAGGTGTCTCTGTACACTACTCCGGCTCAATATAAGAATAACTTGCTTTCATGTGACCAACTATGTTTCCATTTTTTGTTGAGGACCCGTAACTTGTAGGATTCCATGATAATGTGTATGAAAAATATTGATCCAATATTATCACTCATCGCTAATCAACCTCACTCAAAAACACGACCAGCATGATTCACGATTGCCCTAAAAGTTTGTTCCACAACTCTACTCCAATGAGTTACACTTTCTGCAGTCTCCTTCCCAGATGTATTTGGAAAACACACCATCTGGTTTGTTCAGTCGGCGCTGTTAAACAACAACAACAAGATAGCATAGGTGGCGCTTATTAGCATCCAGACGAAGAGACAAATCAGAGCCTAATTGGATCATCTGTGGCGCCACAAAAGAGAAGTGCGTCCCAAAAGTGTCTTATGTTCTTCAAGACACTCAACGTTTTAGTTTTCCGCGCTTTCATTACAGGAGACCTGACCTTTCATTGGCCTAACAGTCTAACGGACGTGCACAAACTTTGTATCCGTAGAAGTTCGCAACTGAACGCCACATTGTCGCGCTGTGATTCCATGTCACTATCGAAGTGGGACTGTTGAAGGAGTGCTAAAAACCTTTATCCTTCTTTCGACGTACGGTAACACTAGTGTTGGGCTTGTTACAGGAAAACAGTTATTAGTTAGTTACTAGTTACTTCATTCAGCCTATAGTGCTGACACCAAAAAGTAGTGTGTTACTCTGAAGGTAAGTCACTAAAACTGCTTGAAAATAGCCGGATAATAAAGTAAAATAAAAATAAAACATTGACAACAACCTCTGGAAGGAGTAAGCTATTTCTTGGCTCGTCCAATCTTGAGAACTCCTAAACGAATACTTAGCCGAGACCATCCATATCAATTTTGACCTTGGGCTTTAAACCCCTCAAAGGTCTCCTTCTCCATTCCCGTTTTTTTTTTTTTTCCAGGCATGGTGTATTGCGGGCAGCACAGCGGCGCAGTGGTTAGCGCTTGTGCGGCACAGTTCATGTCATGGGAACCTGTCGTGGGTTCAAATCCAGCTCCAGACTTCCTGTGCGGAGTTTGTATGTTCTCCCCGTGCTTGCGTGGGTTTCCTCCGGGCACTCCGGTTTCCTCCCACATTCCAAAGACATGCATTTCAGGTGAATTGGCCGGTCCAAAATGTCCCTAGGTGTGAATGAGCGAATGAGTTGTCTGTCCCTGTGTGCCCTGCGATTGGCCGGCAACCAGTTCAGGGTGTCCCCTGCCCACTGCCCGGAGATGGCTGGGATGGGCTCCAGCCCCCCCCGCGACCCTAATGAGGATAAAGCGGTACGGTTAATGAGATAAGATGAGATGGTGTATTGCAAAATTTTTTTTGTCAAAATTCAACCTACGTTTACCGTAAATTCTGTGCATATGTTTGCCCAATCGATTTTTGGTTGGTTTGTTGTACCTCTATAAGCCAGCTTCACCCGTACGTCCTGCCTGCAAATATGTAACACATTTTTCATTAGATGGCTGGGATGGGCTCCAGCCCCCCCGCGACCCTAATGAGGATAAGCGGTACGGCTAATGAGAATGAGAGATTTTTCATTATAAAGTGAAAAATAGATGAGGCAACATTGGATCAGAAACCAAGTACTTTGTTGGATGTCATCTTAATGCATATTGAGTATTTTCATACAGCAGTTAAATTGCATTTCATTGTGTGAAAATTGCTATAAAAAATATGGGTTTGGACCAAGATTATCCGCACATCAAATTAAGGTCTCAAAGTGCCCTCTACCGGACATAGGTGCAACTACAAGTTATTTGCAGAATCAAGAGGAAATTCAATGGACTCTCTTTTTTGCATTTAAATAACGTGTTGAGTGCTGCATAAATATCGCAACACAACGAAGCAAGAATTAAATTTAAAGTTGCCAACACTTTTAATCAGCAGTTTGAATTTATTTTATCGATTTGTTGCTGCACCCCTAGTAGAGTTAACAAAATGTCTATCATAATAACGTGTTACAGTACTTGTTACAGAGAAAACTGCATTCCAGGAATTTGCTCCTCTGTAATGGGCTAGTCACGACAGAGGCGACGTGTAAAGATCCGAGGCAGTGCTTGAATATTGTTTCAGCAAGATACTTTGGGTGAATTAAATAGAGTGAAAGTAAACACAATGGCTTTTCAGCTGAAGTTATAGGTCAGGCTTTGGAATACAAACAAACAAGGCTAATTCAAGACTATCATAACAACTATTGTTTTTTTCACCGAAGCATCAAATTAGGATCCTTATCTGTGAGTAGTCAGGGTAGGCACGGAGCTTGCTATCCTTGCAGCACGACTACTAAAGCTTAAATCGCAAGCGCCCGCAGCGAAATACAAGTGGAAAGAAAGGAGGTCAACATTATGTTCTGTTTTTGTTCTTGTTTTTCCTCAATTTACACAGAATGCAAAATGTCCTTGCGGGCAAGCGCTCACTCGCCACGAAGGAAGTCCGAAACTTAAAGATAACTTGGGTGAGCGTTTTGTATCCTAAAAACTGACTTCTCAGGCATGTTCTAGTAGTTCTGCAAAATTGTAAAAATAAATCATGGGAAAACATACAAAACAAATCTGTCACTTTGACTTCAGTTTTGTTCAATGTAAATGATCCATTTTCCGTACCCTCATATATGAACTTCATGTGAACTAATTACTTCAGGTGATGCAACCCAATTATCAGAAATGGCCCAAAATGAAATTGTTATTCAGTTTAGCCTATAGGAATCGTTCTACTCCAGAAAAGAAACTTGTTTCCAATGTTTTTGTATCGGCTTACACCCTCACCCATCACAGATACTTTTTTAAACTAATCGATTATGTATAATTGCACAATATTTATGTCAGGACCAGGACAGGAAGCAGAACCCACTTGCGTATTCAAAGTTTATTGGGGAGAAGAGAAAGGAACGCACACTCGATCCGGAGATCGTCAGTCGCGGGGAGTAGATTGCTCGGAACGAGGAAGTGGTCAAAATTAAACACATCGTGTCGAGAGCAAAACACGAGAAAAAACACAGGAAAAACTGAGATTTTACGTGTCAAAACAGAGTTTCGCAGACGCTCTGACAAAGGCGACTCGCAGGACAGCATTTAAGTAGTGACAGGGAGCAATCTGTCAAGGAGTTTCAGCTGGTAACCTTGACAGAAGCTGGCGCCACACGGCGGGGCCAATTGTGCGCCATGGCAACCGTGACACTTTGGGAATTTAATGAACTATTAGCGCATGTGGAGCACAGTTCTGTGTGTGGGGCTTACATGTTCTCCCCGTGCTTGCGTCGGTTTTCTCCGGGCACTCCGGTTTCCTCCCACATCCCAAAAACATGCATGTCAGGTTAACTGGCCAATCCAAATTGTCCCTAGGTATGAATGAGCAAGTGAGTTATCTGTCTCTGTGTGCCCTGAGACTGTCTGGCAACCAGTTCAGGGTGTCCCCTGCCCACTGCCGAAGATATCTAGAATGGGCTCCAGCACTCCCGCGACCCTACAGAGGATAAGCGGTGCAGATGATGGATGGATGGATAGTTCCTGTGTCCAAACAACACAACAAAACAAAGAGGGACTACGACAAACACAACAAAGTCTTATACATAACTGATATCTGTTGAATTTTGGTCCATGGCCATAATTGTACTGCTGGACCTTTATTCTAGGCCAATCAGACTACAAGGAAAGCAATGAGAAAGAGAAGACCAGTGACTTGCAGTGAGGTTAAAGTATGTTGAGCGAGAGTCAATATTTAATTGGCAGAGCAAGAAATCATCATACAAACAGTTTATTGTCCTACGTCATTATCTTGCTTCTTTTGAATAAAATTTATAGGTGGCAATGACGGGCCATGCATTTTTATACCTATACCTTCAGCAGTGCTATGTCTGAATCAATCCAACCCTCAATAACTATTTTAGGGCTTTAAAACATTTACTGGACAAAAAGCATCAATAATAACCTCAAGGAATAGCACTATTATTTCGTAACATAAACACATTTTACTGAGCAGAATGTCTGTGTGATAACCCTCTGATAACCACATTCAGAGCAGAGGTGTGCACTGAACCAGAATCATTTTTCTCACTATCACCCTCTACCATGAGGCAAGATAATTGTGTGCTTCACTCTGCATTTGCACACACTCCGCACAGTAATCTGTTACAAACTGATGATATTAATAATATCCATAATATCATGCAAAATTCAGCAAATTCTGAAAAATAAACTCCTAAAATAGAGATGTTAAATAAGAAATAACTTTAGCACTGAATATATATATATATATATATATATATATATATATATATATATATATATATATATATATATATATATATATATATATATATATATATATATATATATATATATATATATATATATATATATATATATATATATATATATATATATATAACTATTTAACTATATATATATATATATATATATATATATATATATATATATAACTATTTAATACATGTTTAATGTTTTATTTCCAAAATGAAAGGTGAGGCACAGCCCATCTCTGACGTCACTGGAGGAGACAGAACTCCACCCTCAAGCATGAAAAACATTAAATAAGAATAAATGATTATATTGAACACAAATTGATATATACTTTGTAAAAAAATCAAAACATGCCTTCTTGATAAACCCAAATAAATCCACGACTAATATTTCATCAAGGTACCGTTTTACTGATTGCCGTGGATTATGATCCAATTTCTGTTAATAGGTGTCCTCAAGTAAAACGGAGTCGGCGCTTATCAGCAAGCATCAGCGCCCCCGTCGCGCGCCACGAGTGTGACTAAGTGCATAAAGATGGGATCAATTATTTCAATTTAGTTTTCATCTGACACTTGCAAGTAACACTGCAGTGAACAGACCACCCGAAACAACTCCCTGAGGAATGGGCCACAACGAGCGAGACATTTCACTATTTATGAGCGTGCACAACTTGTGTGACGGACTAATAAATTTATATTAGGAGCCTCTCTACCACGCTTCCCAAATGGTGGGCAACACTAGGAAATTTGGTATTGATCTGATCCGAGTGAAAAACAGTAGTATTGATTGATTCCGATCCAAAATATTTTGCATCGTGATCATTGAAAAAAATCCTTTTCCTCTTGAGTAAGTTGAAAATGTAATTTAACATGGCACAAAAATTTTAAGCACTAAAATGATATTTTTGGTTACTAAATCACGACAGTAATTGCTCGGTTATAGAATACAATAGAATAGAATATACCTTTATTGTCATTGTTACAAAATGGGTTAACATATTGTGACAACGAAATTGGGCATGACACTCCAGTTTCACACATTCATAGTGAGGTAAAAAGCCAAGAAGATAAAGGAACAGAGAAGACAAGGTTATAAAACAAATACTAGTTAATGGTAGGCAGAACCCACTGTGTATTGTAAAAATCTGCAACGTAGAAGCCTGTACCTATTAATTACTCAAGAAAGAACTATTTTAACAGGCTCAAGTATTTGTTCTACCAGATAAAAGTACTGTACTTTCTAGTTTTTGCATATAACTTATGCGCTATCAATCATAAATGTAATAGTAGTCCTATAACAATAAAAATTTTTTCAGTTTCATGGCACAACTCCATGAACTTAGGACCCGTTCCACTTAATTTTACATGATGCCTCCATCATTTGTCCATTATGAATAACTGCATTTACTGTTTGGTTCCGTCCAACAGAAATAACCCGGGAGCGCCAACAGTAACTACCGGTAATTTACATTTACATTGCATCTCGTTGCTCTCTGCAGAGTGAGCTTTTTTGCATGTGTTCATGTAAATAGGTGGTGATGTCACAGTAGCAGTCCACTTTACCACACAAATGACACCTTGTATTGTCCTTTTCTTTGGTTGGAAAAAGACCACACAGTGCATCCTGTTTGCCTATGTCATTTTAATCTAGTAGGGGGATGGATGAATCTGGCTATCCAAAACTCTCCATCCCCTCTCTTTCGCCTGGCTGGCTGGATGAAGCATGCCAACCAGTGGCCAGGTACAGAAAGGGGCTACAGAAGTAGTCATAAAATTGAGCCTGTTAGTCGCCCACTCAGACACAAATTTAGAGTTACAGAGGGTGCTGGGTGAGAGAAAGAAAGAGGAAGGGGTTGCTTGCACTATCTAAGCAGAGAAATGGTTCTTTGAAAATATTGGTGCAAAGTAATCAAACCCAGTATAATAGTATCAATCCAAGAATTGCTTAGTATCGATAATATTGAAACTTAGATCGACCCGCCCAACGCTAATTTCCACCCTAAAAACTGAATCGTCTACAATTATTCCAGCTTGATACCTTTGTATGGTCAATTATTACGGTATTTGTCGGGGGCCTTGACTAGTCAACCTTGGATGACGGGGTGTTTTATTAGCATGCACGCAGACCGCCTTTGGGAGCGAAACGATGCTCAATGTAATGGATCTGAAGAACTCATTCATTTCAGTCCCCGGTAATACATCAGTTAGGGGTCGGGAAAAAAAGGTGCATAAAGCAATTTTACTGCTTTGCCTTTCGTTCACTTTGCTGTTAGAGATGTTAAATAAGAAATAACTTTAGCACTGAATATATATATATATATATATATATATATATATATATATATATATATATATATATATATATATATATATATATATATATATATATATATATATATATATATATATATATATATATATATATGATGTAAATTTTGATACATCATTTGGTAATGTGAGAGTGGGGAGAAATCATCTCTGCAGGAATGCAGCCTGACTCGAGTTTTAGTTATGTATTCGTATTTGTTTTACACACACACATATATATATATATATATATATATATATATATATATATATATATATATATATATATATAAGTGTTTGAAATTTGGACACCCTACTATTTTGCTATTTCTCCCACTTATAAATCATGGAGGGGTCTGAGGTGTTCATCATAGGTGCATGTCCACTGTGAAAGAGATAAACTAAAAAGAAATATCCAGAACTCACAAATACACATCTAAATATATATAACTTTTTTTTTTCTGGAGGCACCACTGTTTTTAAACAATTAAGCTTTTTACGTTTACTTGATTAGATTTGTGTAGAAAAAAAGTTCGACTCCTCAGAAATTAAATTAAGTTCATTATTGATTAGATGGAATTTGATGATTTGATGATATTTATTGAATAGTCGTTTAAAAAATAAAAGATAAGACATTGTTACAGTTACTCAGTCCTTGTTTTTTTTTAAGTACTTTCTTACTTTTACTCAAGTAACTATTTGGATGACTGCTTTGTGCTTCTACTTAAGTAAGATTATTTTAAAGTAACAGTAGTTTTACTTAAGTAAAATCATTGGCTACCCTACCCACCTCTGATCTCGATTACTTTTAGTGTAGTCATGTTAGCACAGCGGAGAATTAGCAGAGGATTAGACATGAGCTTGATTAAACTGTGGTAAGGGGGGAGGCTGAAGGGGGGTACTCTATTTGCTCGAGTCGAGACGTTCGTAAAGGAGGCGACAAACTCAAAAGGAAATCTCCCGCAGCGCCCGAATCATCAGGAAGCTCGCCACGGGCGACACGTGGTGCAAAACAAAACAAGGCACTCGACAAAAGGCGGAGGAGTTGCTTTTGTGAGCCTTCACAATGAGTTATTTGACTCCTTCTCAATTAAGCGCTCGGTCGAGCCGTGAGGTCCATAACGTGCCCAACTAGGTCGTCAAATCATTTTGTGACTGGACAGGAAAGTGCAGGTGACCTTCAACTAATTGGTGTTCTATTAAAACTGCGGAGAGGGTGTAAAACCAGGAACAACTGTCATATAAACGACCCAGGTTAAGAATTTGACACTTTATGGCGTCAGTACTATTCTCACCTAGCAGCCTTCAGATCAGGGACAAAATTAAAAAGAAAATAAACTACTGTTTTTTTTAATTACTGTTGTCCATTATTATCTTAACTGAAGGGTGTCAAACTCATTTTAGTTTAGGGCCACATGGTACGAAATAAAAAAAAAACCTTCTCACGGGAGCCGGACATGTAGATTAATGGCATAAAAATGTGCCATAGCTGTAGGGATTGGGTTATTTCTAATTAATTAAATTATGATTGTCACGCTTGCCAATTGGCCCCGCCCGTTTGGTGCTAGCTGCGGCTCGTTGACTGATTGGCTTCCCTCCTTTTTAAGCTCATTGCTCTCACTCTCTCTTTGTCAGTCCGTCAACGAACCTCTGCTCTGTGTGTTTTGACTCTGTCCGGTTTCCAGCTTGTGTATCCTGTCCGGTATCGTTCCCGTCTATTTTGTGCTGTTCGATATTGATCTCCAGTGATTGGTATCGTTCCCGTCTATGTTGCCCTGGCTGATATCGATCTCCTGCTTGCTATTGGACTACAGTCTTCAGTGACTGGTATCGATCCCGTCTGTCTCGCCCTGCCTGTTAACTTGCTACAATCCCCAGTATCGGGTATCATCCCCGTCTATCTCATCCTTTGTGATGTCAAACTCCTGTCTCCAGTGTCTAGTATCGATCCCGTCAGTCTCGTCCTGTCTGATATCCGTCTCCTGTCTTCTGAGTCCCGTCTGTTCGGTCATATCAGGTATCAACCCCATCTGTTCAGTATCTGCCCGTGTAACTAGTATCGATCTCGTCGGCCTCTGGCTTTCTGTTGTTCCATGCCGACGGCTGCCCTACTTCTTCCGCCCAGCGATCGCCGAAACACTGGCGTTTGTGTTAACGTGCATGACAGCCCCATTTCCCGTAGAATAAAGCTTGTGTGAGAAATGTTATGCATCTGGGTGTTCCCCCTTTTCTGGTTCTGACAATGATTCAGTTGTGGCGGGCCATGCATTTAACACCTAGGCATACTGTAATGCTATGTCTGAATGAACTTGACTATTTTATGGCTCTAAAATATTTAATGATTAAAAAGTATCAATAATAACCTCAAATAATTGCACTCATATTTAGGAATATATCACTCACCCAAAAATATTTTTCATTAGTGCACCAAATCCATACTGCTTTCTTTTTTTTTTCAATTAATAAATAAATTACAAGTTATTCATGTGTTTCAGTTTCATTAAGAAGTTATTTTCTATTACCATCGAAGCTAATACTGCAAATCAAGCCTGTCCTGTCATTTTTATTCAATACAGGGCTCAACAGGAATGGACACAGGTATATTTTTCATCACCTTTTAGTCGTGATATTTCCGTTACCGCCGCCTTGGCATTTACGGTTTGGGAAATTGTAACGGATCCTTAGGCCCGCTTAAACACTGCAGCTCCGCCAGTTGGAATTCTGATTGGCTAAAGCAACTGTAACCTCAGTGGAACTGTTAGAATCTAGGCTTAAAACCAACTTAGATTCTATTGTTTATCAATGACCCATAGTTCAGGTTGACAATATCTGTGTAATATTTGTTACTGCAATATTTGTTGCAGCCTGGTCATCCTGGAAGGGGGATTACCTCATGTGCATTCCCTTCTCAAGGTTTCTTCATTTTCCTCGTGTTGAGGTTTTTGAGTGTTTCCCTGCCCTCATGTAGGTTTTACATCAGGGGATGGTGTAATAATAGTCTGTATTTTGCAGTAATCTGTACAGCCCTTTGAGACCCCTTGTGATTAAGGGCTATACAAATAAACTTGAATTGACTTATTTTGTGCCATGGGGCCTGCAAAACTGATTGTGAAGGCCTCCAGGGAGATTTCTGATCCTGGCAACAAGTAATGGCTAAAATGTGATGGATTAAATGCTTGGATATGAAAGCAAACGTTTGGAAGCAGCACATCCAGGTCAAAGCAATGAAAAGAACATGGCAATTTGGTAATATTTAATAGGTATTCATGGACTAAATACAGTTAACAACACATGATTCAAATACTTTTTGACCCAGCAGAGAAGGCCTTGAAGGCCCTGACGGTATTTTTTCCTCAATATTGTTTCTTTCACGAATAATTATTCTCTTGTAGGGTTTATTAACTGTGCATTTGTAAAAAGGAAAAAAAAAGAAAAGAAAATGTGCTGACGTTGAAGGGTGAACGCACAATCTAAATATAGATATTACCAATACAACACAAGTACTTAAAGAAAAACAGGAAGTGCACCGTGGTATGATCTTTTTTCAACTACAGAAAAGGACAATGCCAGGTGTTTGTCAGAACCAGAACAAGAAACAGGACCCACTCGTGTAACATTACTCACAGTTTCATTAGGGAGAAGGGAAAGGAGCGCGCATACGATCCGGAGATCAACGGTGAGTGATGGCCGTGTCGGGAACGGAAAAAAGTTGAAAACCAGGAGAGGAGAATAGACGTGGTCAAGTTAAAAAAAAAATGGATCGTTATTCGGGCAGACATGGTCTTGCTTAAAACAGATTGTAGCGGGAGAAAAACAGGAGCAAAAACACAGTTCAGGTGAAAAGGGGCTTGCCGTGTAAAAACGGAAATTCGCAGACTGACCGACAAAAGGGGTTTGTCAGGACAGAGTTTAAATACTGACCGAGAGCCAATCTGTGTATAAGCTTCAGCTGGCGCCCAATGGCAACCATGACAGTGTCATTTGTGTGGCAAAGCTACCTGCTACTGTTCCAACACTACAAATTGACATAAACACATGGGAAAAAAAGAGAGCACAGCCAATTAGAGAGAATTGACCTTTCGTTTGCATTACTGGCTTTATTTTCAAAATGTGCAATGGAATAAACTTTACTTCTATAGTTGACATGGTTATGCAGTATTTATAATTTTGTTACTTTGCTACTTGTTGTTTGATTTTTTGTGTATAGTTTCAAAACTGTTGTAGTAAAATTATTATTTAGTAGTTATTTATTTAAAAAAAAACGTTTATTTTCCGAAATATTCATGTTAACACAAGGAGTAAATGGTTCAATTATTCAATGATCATGTATTTTTGAACCAGTATTGGTCAATACTACCATCAATTTACTTGGATCGGATCAATACCAACATTCCCAGTATTTAGATAGATAGATAGATAGATGGATAGATGGATAGATGGATAGATAGATAGATAGATAGATAGATAGATAGATAGATAGATAGATAGATAGATAGATAGATAGATAGATAGATAGATAGATAGATAGATAGATGGATGGATGGATGGATGGATGGATGGATGGATGGATGGATGGATGGATGGATGGATGGATGGATGGATGGATGGATGGATGGATGGATGGATGGATGGAAGGATGGATGGATGGATGGATGGATGGATGGATGGATGGATCGATGGACAGACAGACAGACAGACAGATAGATACTTTATTCATCCCCGCAGGTAAATTCATATTTCCAGCAGCATCCCTTCGCTGAGAACTATTTAATAATAAAGCAAAAGGAATGCAATATACAAATACCCAATGTGACGTGCTAATAGCCACTGTAGCGTGTTGTATAGAGTATTTAAATAGTGCTACATAAAATACACACTGCAATAAAAGTACGGTACTATGCAATGTAGGGGGTGTGGTTTAATGTGGGCCTTTACTCTGCCGGGTGGAGTTAAAGAGCCTCATGGCATGAGGAAGAAAATATCTCTTCAGTCCGTCCCAATCCTAGTGTGTTGAGTGTTATAGCTCACTAGTAGTAAAGCCAAGCCAAAATCCTATTCATTTGTTGTATTGTTCAACATTTGAAGTTGATAATCACCGACTCTCTATTAAAACTGCTTTGAAACCATTCTTTGCAGAAGAACAGTGCAAAATTCACCCCAGAGCGAACACCTCCCCACCAATTAGTGCAAGTACTTGATTTAAGTTATTACTACCAAGGGTGGCACACCACTTATGCAGTTCAAGGGGCAATTACTTTTCCATGTAGAGCCTGATGGGCTTGGATACCATTTAAAACAGCATGCTATATTTAATGTTATGAGTTAATAAACTTGTTTTGATGATCTAAGATATTTAAATGTGATATACAAAATGACATTTGAAATGGTCTTGAGGTCATTACCTTTATCAGGGGCTCATGTGCACTCGTTATGTATACAGTCTATATCCATACAATATATATATATATATATATATATATATATATATATATATATATATATATATATTTACTGATTATGTATATCATCGTGGGTGCATGTCCACTGTGGGGGGAAGAACTAAATCACATGTTTAAGGTGGTTATCTGCATAAAGACACCTGTCCACCCCATACAATCAGTAAGACTTCAATTTGTAACATGGCAAAGACCAAAGACAAAATTGTACACAAATACCTTGAAAGGGCTACGGAGCTATTGCCAAGCCGTTTGGTGAAAAAAGGTCCACTGTTGGAGCAATCATTAGAAAAGGGAAGGAGCTAAAAATGATGATTAATCTCCATCGAAGTGGAGCCCCATGCAAGATATTACGTCGTGGGGTCTCGATGATTTTAGGAAAGGTGAGGAATGAGGCTGGAACTACATGACATAAGTTGGTCAATGACCTGAAAATGGCTGGGACCACCGCTTACAAGGTTACTGCAGGTAATACACTAAGACGTCATGATTTAAAATCATGCATGGTACGAAAGGATCCCCTGCTTAAACCAGCACATATCAAGGCCAGTCTTTGGTTTGTATATGACCATTTGGATGATACAGAGGAGTCTCGGGAGAAAGTTTTGTTGTCAGATGAGACCAAAATAGAACTTTTTGGTCATAATTCCTCTAGGCGTGTTTGGAGGAAGAAGAATGAAGATTACAATCCCAAAACCCACCATCACTACTATGAAGCATGGGCCTACCTTGCTTTTGGGGGTGTTTTTCTACATATGGTATATTAAAAACTTGTCGTATTTAACATTTTCAATCATACAATATATTGAATATTCATGAAGAAGCAACCACCCCAATCGTACACCCCTCTAAAATACCAAATAAAAAAAACTATGTTTTTAGGTTGGCACATTCCCAAGCATGCCCAATGGAAATAGTATTTACCGTCTCTGGCATGAAACTTTTTTTTTTAAATTTAAGCAAAAATAGTATATGGTTTTGCCATGTTTTAAAGGCAGGTGGATCCAAGGACTTCCACAAATGTAGTCTCCTCCTATGATCTATCAAAGATGCGAAGTCTAAATCTTTAACCTGAATAACAGTTGTGGAGAGATTCTCAGGGGGCCTGCACAAAATGGCCAATCATAGTTTGTGAATCCGTGGATATTTTCCCACAGCTGCTAGATGACCACGGTTTTGACAACTTGAAATATTATTTTTTAAAGCAAGAGCTTTACCAACACTTGATTTATCCTACTGGGCCTGCAGAAGTGATTGTGAAAGCACCTATGTAGATTTCTGACCCTGGCAAAACAGAATGGGTAAAGTGTGATTGGTTAAATGCTTGAATAGGAAAGCAAACATCTGGAAGCAGTGGGACCAGGGAAAAAGCAATGAAAGGAGCTGGCGGACAATTTGGAATCATTTAATAACTATTCATGCCAAAAATCTAGTTAACACCACATAATTCAGATACTTTTTGGACCAGCAGAAAAGGCCTTGAAGTAGATGTAATAACCGAAATGAAGAACCTATATTTCCTCCCTAGCCATTAGAAATTTAAGACTTAACAATTTAAGCTTTAAAAAACAATTATTCCCTTTAGATTTTTGGAAAACAAAATGGTGCCTTGGCTTAGAAAAGGTTGATAAATGCTGGTCTCGATCACAGCAAATTCCTTCCCAAGTCCCACCCGCAGCGCCGTTTGTTGATCTTCAAGAAAAGAGTGACAATATTGTGCAGGTGGAAGTGGCATTATTGTTGTAAGAGTCTGTAAGACGGCTTAAGAAGACTCATCAGTGCGTTGAGTAAACACAGGCTTATAGCATAGCCCTGTCCCAGGCTTTTACGCTCGGATTGTGACGCATCTTGATAGCTGGCTAAAAACCTCTGAGCCCTTTCATCATGATATGCTTGGTGGCGCACCGCTGCATTCTGGGAAAGGAGCCCCTGCAAGCAATTCAGCGAGACGCCCGCAAACATGTTAGGGTAGTTTCACGCTCTTGCCATTGCACACTGACACCGCCTGCCAAAATACCAAATTTAAAAATTTACATTAGGAATCCTCCTGACGACTCCTTCCAGAGGTGTTCCGGGCTTATCCCAATGGCAAGAGGCCCCAGGGGTGACCCAGGACACACTGGAGAGACTATGTCTCTAGGCTGTCCGGGGAACTTCCGTGGATCCCTTTGGATGAGCTGGATGAAGTAGGGGTAGGGAGGTCTGGGCTTCCCTGCTGAGGCTGCTGCCCCTGCGACCCGACCCTGGATAAGCGAAAGAAAATTGATGAATGGATGGATAGATGGATGAGAGATTTACAAGAAAATTTGCCCTTTTAGTCAATGGACGAGACAAGTCGGCTGGTAGAAAGTGCGGCACCCGCTGCGCTCCGTGCTTGACTGCCGATCACTTCACTAGCTAAGTCATCGTGTCCAGATCAACAAAGCAGCTGTCATGCAAGGGAGGAAAAAGACAATCTTCTCATGACTTCATCACTGCCAGTTTGATGAGAAGCTTACGATGGGCTGGCTGTTTAACCCCTAAATATGCAACTGGATTTAGTTTTTGGTCTGTAACACGGGTCTCCAAATGTTTTGAAGCTGAACGATACTGTTTAGTTACTGATTAGCGAGAAGGGCTACCGATTTGATTTGGGTTTCCAAAATAATAATAATAATAATGATAATAATAAGATGAAGACTGATAGTAACTATGCTATTACTATTTTAATACTATGTTATTATTGGGGATAATTAAAAAAACAGAGGCACAGTTCTGAGGTCAGGGGCACAGTTCTGAGGTCATGGGTTCAAATCCATCCATCAACCTTCCTGTGCAGAGTTTGTATGTTCTCCCCGTGCTTGCGTGGGTTTCCTCGGGGCACTCCGGTTTCCTCACACATTCCAAAAACATGTATCTCAGGTTAATTGGCCAGTCCAAATTGTCCCTCTGTGTGAATGAGCGAGTGAATTGTCTGTCCCGGTGTGCCCTGCGACAGGCTGGCAACCAGTTCAGGATGTCCCCTGCCCACTGCCCGAAGATGGCTGGGATGGGCTCCAGCACCCCCGCGACCCTACTGAGTATAAGCGGTACGGATAAAAGATGGATTAAAAAAACAAACGCACAAAACTGTGAAAACATATTGCTCTTTTTGTTGTTGCCAAAAATTAGAGTAAAATTAAAATATACATATACATATACACACTTTGTGAATTATATTGGGTATTTTTATAACTGTCATGATTTGCCCATTGCCCTCACCTGTTCCCGCTCGTTTGGCTCCAGCTGCTGCTCGTTTTGTGATTGGTTTACCTCCTCCTTAAACTCAGTACTCTCATTCACTACTGGTCGGTCCACCAGCGACCCTCCGCACTTGCAAGGCAAGGTTTTTTCGACTCTGGCTCCGGTTCTGTTCCCGACCTGTCCTGTATCATGTATCCTGTATCCTGTATCGATCTCCTGTCCCTGGCTTCCCGATCCTCTCCAATTACCTGACCTGTTCAGATCTCTGAGCACGCTACAATCTCCCGTCCCGGCTGCCCGACTTGTTTCTACCAACCGACCACGCTCCGATCTCCCATCCCAGCAGCTCGACTCATTTCCGCCCTCCGATCACGCTCCGATCTTGTGGGCTTCCTGCTTCTCCTGCCCAGCGATCGCCGAATCGCTGGCATTTGTTTTCCCGCGCCTGACTTCTTCGCATCCGCAATAAAGATTAGTGTGAAACTTGACGGGTTTGGGTCTACCATCTGTTTGAGTTCTGACAATAGCACTGCTGCCAAATGTGATTGCACTTATTTCCATTGTACTATTTTTACTATGCCCGATTATTCATTGCATTATTATAAGTTTTTTTTAATTATTATTATAATTACTATCATGTAGGACAGTTTTTCTCTTTTTGCTTCAAAGTCTCTATATTACATAGTTTATCCCAGAGTGCCATGTCTAATCTCGTTCACAACGTTGATATCAATTACAATAAAGACAATTCCAAATCTAATCTTAATTCTAATTTGAATTATTGAAGGTTGAAATAGGCTCAGTCAAACAATAAAGAGATAGAGAATCAAAATGGTATTTTTATTCAGGTTGTCTTAATTGGCACCACGTTGGAGACCCTTGGTGTAGTGCAACTAAAACAGCGTGCTGAAAAACGTAACAAATAGTACAAACTACAGAAACTCAAAGTGAACAAACTGTACCATTTTCTTCTCATTTTTGGGCCAGCCTTTCACTTTATTTTGGATAACCCATTTGAGCAAGGAGGTGGACAATTTTGTCAGGTTTCATGAGGTGAGGCAAATGTTATGTAAAATGAATGCAGATTACTCAACCTAAGAGTATATTAACACATGTTTACGTCATATTTCATATATTTCTACTTATTGTTTGAATAAATATTGTAATTTTTAATGAATGAGGAGGCGCTTAATAATATATTTTACCTTTAAACTTTCATACTAAGGGGCAGGTCTCAAACCTTCATCCCATGGGCCGCAATTGGTCCCGAGGTTGCGATTCTGAGACCCCGAATGATCCATATTGCACGACGAGGACTAGTTGTTTATCTCAATGTTCCCTCCTATTGATTCTGAATTAGTCCACCGTACCCTCCACCCCTCTCCCTTAGACTACCCCGATTGTCTCCTTCTCACCCATGACCCTAATGATGATAAGTGCTGTAAAAAAATGATGACAATTCCATGGCTGACTGCACCTTGGATTGGTTGCCAGTCAATCAGAAAGCAGGCATAGAATCAGACAAGCGTTCACACTGGCTGTATGTTCAATGACCTGGAATCGATCCCAATTTGGCCGCTGGGGAGCTCTCACACACTATTCCCAGTGCGGGAACTGATTTTTTTGGGTGTTTATTCTGAAACGTTCACTGACATTATCTCATTCGGAGATAATAGTACCGGTCATATTTCATACTGTAAGCCCATTTGAAATCCTTAGTAGAGGTCTTACAGCTACATTTTTAAAATTACTTTAATCCATTTTTCAATTTCACATAACTAATTTAGCCGGGATTAAATTAAAACAGGCTACAAACACGACCTCTGAGTCTCCTCGTGCCTTTAATACAAATACAAATGGAATTACATGAGAGCATTGTGTCAAACATGCCGCCCATGGGCCGGATCAGTTTTAATCTCGCCCGAGATACAACACTGAGAGTAGCGCAAGGGTATAAAAAATGGCTACACCTTTAAATGTTTTTAAAATCCTTCCTTTTTCACTTTTTCTCCTTCTTCCTTATTTCTCACATTTTGTATTTCTTTCGCCTCTCAGTTTCTCTCTCTTTTTCTCGTTTTCCCTCGTTTTCACCTCTCTCTGTCTCTCTCACGTTCTCCTTTTTTCTCTCTTTCCTCTCTTTTCCTCTTTGTTTCTCTTTTAATGTATTTATTTATCTCTCTCTTGTTTTCCCTCAATGCCCCTCTCTCTAGCCCTCTTTATGCTTTCCCTCCCTTCATCTTTCTCTCTCGTGATATATTCATTTTTTGACTTCCTTTCACTCACACTCTTTTTCTCTCTTCCCTCTCATTTTGCTTTTCTTTCTCTATTCCTCCATTTTCTCTCTTGTTATTGTTATTTCTCTCCCTCTCTTCACTTCTTCCTTTCTTTCTCTCCCTTTATTTATCCCCCTTGTTTTCTCTCTCATGCTTCCTCTATTTCACTCTCTTTCTTTCTCTCTCTCTGACTTTTTTCTCTCTTTCTTTATCTCTATTCTTTTACTATTTGTTTTACTAATTTTCTGTCTATCTTCCTCTTCTCTCTCATATCTTTTCTGCTTTTTATGTATTTTCGTCCTTTTCTTTCACTGTCATTTTCTTTCTCTTTTCTGTACATTCCCACTTTTTTTCTCTTTGTTTTTATCGCTCGTTCTCATTATTTTTCTTGCTCTTTTTGTCATATTTTCATCTTCTCTCTCTTTCTTTCTCTCTCTCCCTCTCTGTTTATTTCTTTCTTTTTAATCAACGAATCCGGATGGACGGGCCGGGCTAAAAAGATCGGACCGTATTTTGCCCACCTCTGCACTAGAGTAAAAAGAAAAAAAATCCTGGAAGAGTATTTTAAAAAAACTAATCACAACTCCACATTGTTTGTTTGCTTCCCATGTCCTATTTATAAACTACCTCCCTTGTTTATAGAGACTGCAATACGGTAAGCAAAACACCTACACTCGTAAAACACAGTCCCTGCCTGTTTCTGCTTGGGGGAGGTAATAAGATACTGAAGGAGCTCTTGTAAAATTTGGCAATATGTCCATTGAGAGAAACAATGTAGGTGTAGTGGTAATTCGTCACGTCACATTTAACTTTACACTGTGTGGGTTTTGTGTACAAGAAACACCTTTTGACTGAAAACAGATCACAACGTGTTACAAAGACAAATAATTTGTGCCGCCAAAGTCGATTAATTTCAGTCATCCGGTGGCGGCTGAGGGAATTGCCATTAGATTACAAATCATATTTGTGGTTCGTCCAAGGTAATATCTGTTCAGTTCTAAGTAGCACAATGGAGTGTGATCATATCATTTTTTAGAATGATTCCAAGTTTGCAAACACTTCAGTTGAATATTTTGCCCAAAACATCGGACCATTTAACCTGGTCGTGGCAGATTTTTTTTTCCACTGAGCCACAATTTGAGTTTTGCTTTGTAAGAGTGTTTATTCCTGTGTTTTTTCTCAATCTTTTGGCACGGACAGCCTTGAGGCAACAAACGCACCATTACATTGTTCCGGCAGTTGGACCAGGTCACAAAAATTCATTGGAAGTTAATTTGCATATCCGACCCTGAGCAGCCTAACATTAATTCAATTAGCACAGGGGCAGTCCTGCAGTTTAATGGTATTAATATTTCTGTGACGCATCGCATCGCATCCACTACACAGTATTATCTCCAGAAAGAAGAGCAGTTTCAGCGACAGACAGCTGTCACTGTCTTGTACTACGGACAGACTGAAGACATCTTTTCTTCCTCATACCATGAGGCTATTTAACTCTACCCGGCAGAGTAAAAGCCCACAGTAAACCACACCACCTACATTGCATATTACCGAATCTTATTGCAATATGTATTATGTGTAGCACTATTTAGTTATTCTATATAACACGCTACAGTGGGCATTTGCACGTCACACTGGGTATTTGTATATTGTATTCTTTTTGCTTTATTATTGTATTGTTCTCAGCTCAGGGATGCTGCTGGAAACGTGAATTTCCCTTCGGGGATGAATAAAGTATCTATCTATCTATCTATCTATCTAACTATCTATCTATCTATCTATCTATCTATCTATCTATCTATCTATCTATCTATCTATCTATCTATCTATCTATCTATCTATCTATCTATCTATCTATCTATCTATCTATCTATCTATCTATCTATCTATCTATCTATCTATCTATCTATCTATCTATCTATCTATCTATCTATCTATCTATCTATCTATCTATCTATCTATCTATCTATCTATCTATCTATCTATCTATCTATCTATCTATCTATCTATCTATCTATCTATCTATCTATCTATCTATCTATCTATCTATCTATCTATCTATCTATCTATCTATCTATCTATCTAGTATTTTTTTGCCTGTTTCAGGTCCGTGCTACAGAAACAGTCCAAGTTGTTACTGTTCACAGCTTCTGAAATTTGCACAATTTCACACAATTTGCATTTAAAAACACATACATAGTAATAATCCTGACCTTTACAAGGTCTTCATCACTGATTATTATCTTGTTCTAATCCATTTACCTCTATTTTTCTATGTCATATGTCTTCTCAGTTGTTCAATTAGATTATTACCAACAGCAAACAGAACTCATTTATTGGGTCTGGGTTTTGTTTCTGTGGCATATATTTAGCACGTTACATTGCCTGTCTGGTTCATTGACTTATTTTTCATCGTCTTAAGTGTCATCCACATCATTTTAATCTGGGATATTCAGACAAGATCATCTACAACTAAATTTTTAGATATATGGTGCACTGTCCCCAAGCACTTGTTTCACTGCTGTAGCAAGTGTATACAGTATCTGCCAACAAACCACTGTAGATGTCAATCTTAACGACACTAAGAACTTGGCTTAAGGAAACATACTATTAGGGCCTTCCTAGGTGAAATGTAAAATATATTTTAAAAATTCGGGTTTATTTCGACCGAACGAAAACATAACATTTCAAGACATTATATATGTTACTAAAAAGCTGGTTGATGGTTCCCCAAAATATAAACTCTATATCTAAAATATGACAAAATATATTAAAGGTTTAAGTTTAGTAGCCACTCAAAATAAGGGGATAAGTCATCAATAATTTTGAAATGGCAAGAATAACAGGAAACCAAAACCAAAGAACAGCAACATGATTGGGCGATAGTGTCAGCGATGGAAGCACTGCATAACATTGAAATTATTGGACAGCAGTGAAATCCTCCTTGCAGGTGTCGAATAACAAAAACAGAATAAACCTATCACAAACGTGTAGAGAAAATTGCTTTACATTATATTTATTTAATTCAGAATTTAATTTGGTGGTTACAGATTTGGCCAGCAGCTACTGCTCATAGTTTCTAATCAGTCAATCAATATACCGAAGCCATATCCCTCTTGTGGGAAGGGGACGGAATCAAAAATACACTCACATTGACAAAACATTAATTCCTCTTTTCTCTTCCCAACGTGACATTAAACAAGAAGCCCACTGCACAACAAGGGGTGAGTTGCTGTGCTATACAACTCTTCATCAGCAGAGAGGCCAGACAGCATACACTGGTTCACCCCCTTTGCATCACATGTGTCGATATTAGTCATTCTTAACTATTCCTCACCACTCACATTTATCTCGAGCACACACCCTTCGATCCATTACATTTACATTTTCATCAACCCTCTCAGCAAGCTCTCCCAACACACCACTTCCTCTCCTTACTTCTTCATTCCTAAACATATCCAGTAGTGTCACACTACACATACTACGCAAAAAAATGGTTTCAAAGACATTTAACCTTCTAAAGTCATTTACTCTCAAACCCCTTGCCTCTGAAGCGTACATCACTGTTGGTCCCTCCACATCTTCATACAATCTTCGCTTCTCAACTATTCCCAGATCCCTACATTTGAGAAATCTGTTCAGCACACCTGTTGCCTTGCACCCTTCTCCCACCCTTTTCCTCATATCCTCTTCCAAAACACCACCGGCTGCCACATACAAACCCAAACACTTACAACAATCTATGTCCTGCAACTTTACACCATTCAACAAAATATTCAATCCACCTATCTCACCACCTTTCAAATACCTCATTACCTTACACTTGGCTGTGTTTACGTTAAGCTTCCTTCTGTTACACACTCTATCAAACACCACTACCAGGGCACTCAGTCCTGCTGCAGAGTCAGCCACCACAGCAGTGTGAGAGGGAATTGACACATTATTTTCATAACTGACGTTTCTTCCAAAATATTTAGCATTGGAAGGTATTTTGGTTCTCTAGTAGTCTTTTATATACAGCATTTGTAATTATGTTTTGTTGCTGCTTTGTGGGTTTGATTCTCTTGGCTTTATTCTGAACTAGTTGTAACAGGAATATATCAATTTACATTGTGTACTGTTATAGTTTGCAATGTAGTTATTTAATAAAAATGTAACAATTTTAGTGTGTAAAATAATTTTGCTGTGTTTATCGTAATCATGGATTAAATCAGCGGGGAGGGTTCAATTATTCAGTGGTCATGACATGTCTAAGCATAAAGTTTCAATATTGATCAATACTAATTTATATTTATTCGAATCAGATCAATCCCAAAATTACTAGTAGCTAGCTCTCCTATTAAAATTTATTTTAATCATTTAAGAAATATCAACTTATAAAGATATAAAACATTTACAGACGCTGCCCTACTTACGAACAGTTCCGTTCGTAAGTTGAATTTGTTTGTGAGTTGCTTCAGTGCTATATTGTTTATGTTAATGGTTTATAGAAGTATATTTAAGGCTTGTATGAGCATACCTGTCAACCTGTACGGATTTGCCATACAAAGTATGTTCTATGCATTTTAAGACGAGGACGACGTACAAGGAAATCTGTACGTAAAAACGCAAATTTGTCAATGATGGGTACCATCCGGTATACGCCGACTATCACAAAACAGCAAATCAATCAAGTCAAAGGAGTTCGCTGCGGAACCCTCTATCTCGGTATCGTTTTTCTCGTTGCTAACGAAGCGAGGGTTTGATGCTACTGTACGCATGCGTCTACCGCCTGATGATTTCCCATCATGCATCATTCCGGAAAAAAACAAAAAAAAATATGGTGTACGATGATTTTGTATTTTAAACGGGAAAATACGACAGTTTGTACGGGCATGGAGCCGTGGAGGTTCACAGGTATGTATAAGTAACCTGTATTGTCTTTTAAAAATAAATATTTCATAAAATAATATGCTTTATAAAGATAAATAAAGTTGAGTTTAACTTACTTTTGTAAGATGCTCTTAAGAGGTTTTTGTCTGTGGTAAAAAGTGGCCTAAAAAAGTGTTCCGACCATTTTCTCAACCACATCAAGCTTTCTTTTTACACGTTCATTTCAAAAGAAACGTCCGCCTCTCCTTTACACTTTACACCAACCATACTGAATAGATGCGAGATTTTAAATAGTAAAAATGTCAAAGTTCTTAGCGTGCTGGAGTGTAGGCGTAGAATGTGAGGTGGGCATGAATGATGTAAGTAAGGCAACGAATGTCGCGAGCGTTCGTGGGAGAGTGTAGGGGAGTGTGAGAGTTTAGTTTTGGAGAGCGTTTGGTGGGCTTACAATAAACGGGTTATTGCTCTCCAAAGAAACCGTACGTGTCTGAGTATTTTTTCATGAACGGGGAGCAATCCATTACCCACACAAAACAACACTACATTGGGGGCAGCAGTGGTATTACAAGCAGGTGAAGGAGAGACTTTTACACGCGAATTCGGAAGAGGAAGCGGATTTCTTCTTCAGGGTGGATGCCAGGTGACCTCTCACAACGCTACACGCCAGTAGAGGCAGAAAGAAGCACTACTGTAATGTCCTTTACTCGGAAAAAGGTGCACACAAAACAAAATCTATCTTACAGCAATGTCCGGATATGTCTCGACACTCTGGAAAAAAATGTTAGAATCTACCGTTTTACATAAGTCAAATGGTCGTAAATAGGGGAGCGTCTGTATTGTTCTTTTGGCTGATAATTGTGCATGAAATATTACCTTCAGTGATTCTTATTATCAAAGTTACCCATCATGAATAATAAATAATATGATTAGGCAAATATGTAATTGAATAACTATGAATTATTTATGTAATATGATCCTCTGAGGACTTCTATTATTACGCCTGAAATATCCTCTCCGATAACGGAAGAGAACACAAAGACAAGAGCATTTGTCGTGTTCCGTCACACTTTGCTTTTGAGAGTGAAATCTGCCTTGGAGCATTTTGAGCAACGCTTAAAAATACAGTCAACTGTGAAAAGGTGTCTAACGGGGTGATTCATAATGCACAGTTTACATTCCATTAAAATAGTATTTGCTTTAAAGTGGCATCGTCTCATATTTGAATAGGCTCAGTGAAGTAGCCTTAAAAAATAAATGAAAGAGACGTTGTTGTGGGATGGAGAAAATTGTATTTCTCGCTCAAATTTTAAACGCATGACTGCCCGGACGCCATCTCTGCGGTTTGCGGCAGTGAGAATTTATCTGCCTACCTTTGAAATCACCAATTCATCTCCTCTATCTTATTGATTCACTTCTGAAAATGAGAATAAATGACATTTAATGAGTAAAAGTAGCAGTTTGGGAAGATGGAAAAGGGACGCAGGAGATTCTTAAAAAGGTAGAGGCTTACGATGCTTATTAAATGTTTACAATGCCGTCCTTTATTGCGCAAGCTCTTTTAGTGACACTGTCATACAGTACAATGTAGTATTCCTACGTTAAAAAGGTTGTAAAATCAGTGAAGCGTCATATTATATGACGGTTTATTCCATCTGTATGTCACGTAACATGTTCCGGGTCTCATGAAGAATGAATGTTTCATTGATGATAACTCCAGTATTCACTCGTCATTTTGCAATTTCAACGTCCGCGTCCTCGGTGCATTGTGTTTTTCTTTCTATTAAACTGTTCCACAGTTACTATACATACTCTGCAGCATCAGGAGTAAGATCCCTCCTCCATCGGGACGCATTGCATAATCTAAAATGAAAAAAACGGTTTAGCTAACAAATATAATGTAACCTGGCAGTTCCTCATTAACTCTCACAATTATTTATCTGGCCTGGAACAGTGACTGTTGCAAGGGCATAGGTTTGGTCTGAGGACAAAACAATAAATTCTCGATATTGGTGGGGACATTGCACAGAAAAAGTTTGACACGGAGAAAGCTCTGCCATCGAATTGCTCATGATTGGTCAGTTTACACACACTCGGTCATGACCTTTATGTAATAAAAGGAAAGTTTGCCATATATTATCTATTTTGGATGGACTCATTCTAAAATACTTACATTCTAGAAAAAAAAAAGTTACTTTAAATTGGTTAATGCCCCATTGTTTGTACCACATTGATTTTGTGGCCGAAATATACAAAAAAGTCCATTGCCAAATTATGTCTGCTTTAAATTATGAAATATAAAAAAAGTAATCTAGCTAATTCCAACCCTAATTTATATTTAACAATAGTGATCAAAGTCTCAATTTTATCTCCTGAAAACTAAATCAATGACTTACACATTTGACCAGAGGATGTTATTTTACCACAAGTGAGGGACCAGCTTGGTTGTCATGGTTGCCATGTCGCCCAATTGGTCCCCGCCGTGTGGCGCCAGGTTCTGTCACGGTTGCCACGGCGCCCAATTGGCCCCACCCATTGAGACCAGCTGAAACACATTGACAGATTGCTGCCGGACTACTTAAACGCGGTCTTGTGAGTCGCCTGGTGTCAGAGCGTCTGCGAAACTCCTGCTAAACTCTGTTTGATATGCCAAGTCCTGTGAATTTGCCTGTGTTTGATCCTGTTTTATTTTCGGCCTGATCTGTTTGATTTTGACGACACTTTAGTTCTGATTTCAATCCACTTCCGCGCCCATCGATCCCCGGATCGAGTGTGCGCGCATTCCTCCTCTCCCCAATAAATTGTGAGTAATGTTACGCGATTGGGTTCTCATTCTTCTATCCTTTCCTGGTTCGTGACATTGATGGCCTTTTGGTAGGGACTGTGAGGTCACGGGTTCAATTCTATTCCTCAAACCTTTGGTATGCATTGACGCCCTGATTGGCGCTTGGCATAAGGGGTCAGGAATGTGAGGCTTTTCACCTAATCTCATCATCAGAGGTGCCCTGGCATTGCCTGCTAAGGACTGCAAAATCTCTATGGCCCGGTGTGACCCTGGAAAATATTTTGGATGTAAAGAACGAATGAATGGACCATTTTTGAATTGTGATGGCCAAACGTAACGACACTGCAAGACTTGCGGGGAAACTCCATCACATTAGCGATTTGATGTGAAGGTCCCCAGCATGAGTATGATAGGCTATCATGTTCACGTCACTCTGCCTACAGGTCGATGCAGGTAGAAATGGGATTCTGTTTCCAGGGCACTGATTGCAGCAATCTAAGTGATTTGGTTACACGTCTATTGAAGAACGATTAGCGCCCAATTGCGAGCAACCCAGTTATTCACAAGAGAAGTAATTGTGCAAATAAACGTTGTTTCTGCATTTAATTTTTAACATTGAATAAAATATAATTTCATGAATTTCACTCATGAAAATCAAAGATGTTGAATGCTTTTTTGCTCCATAATTGGGCCCCATTGCTGCATCCGGTATTTGAGTTGTGCTTATATGTGGCTTGCCAGAAACAGGGTGCACAGTATATATGGATGGATTGAACTGTGGCATCCACTATATATGCATGGATACAGCTGTGGCATTTTTGCGATGATTAACGAAAACAATTAAACATATGGCTTTTTTAGTATATTAACAGAAGTTTGCGTGTACCATTGCTTTCTGCACTACAAGTCCCAAGTGCTTTGCGGCATAAAATTACTCAGAATTAAACTGCGCTAGCGCAACATAACTACATAGCAACTTTGACCTGTTTTCCTCTGGTAGGCGCTACCAGTCTCTTAAAACAAGGACTCAGGCTCAGGGACAATTTCTACCACAGTCCCATTCCCACCGTAAACAAACTTGTGAAAAATGTGTATTTTGCCAGTTGTATTGATAAATGGGTATTGTATAGAAAAAAATGGATTTTCATATATCCAAGAACATTTCCTATTTATCCCGACATATTTTTTTTCTTTTAAGTTTTTATTAAGTGTTCATCCTGGAGTGCCATGTTTAATCTTGTCATAAACAATATTTACTACGTTGTTGTCAATAATAATAAAGACCATTCATACTCTAATTCTAACTGACAACCTCATTCCGGGAGAAATTGGGACTGCATAGCTACTGGCAATATTATATCAGAGAAAATAACCAAAGCAAATTAAAACTTATTCACAAGAGATATATCAACAGACAACTTCTTCATGAGGAACTGCGCAACTATGCCTGTCTAAATAATAATCTTGCCAGGCTGCATCGGCAATACAGGCACTTCATGTTGACCAATATTCTGTCACATCCATATTGCTTTGGCAACAGCAAACTAAAACTAGACTAACACAGCCGCCAGGACTGTATGGTAAAGATGCTTTATGTCTCTTCCCCCCCTCAGATATCCGCGGTTTACAGACCTTCATGGACCAGGCTTCTCGACTGGGTCTGGACGTGTCGCTGCAGAGGGTGGACCGGAACGTTAGCCGGGTTTTCAACGACCTCTTCAACACTCTGCGCACTGAAGAGCTCAACAGATACCGGGACACCCTGCGGCGGGCAGTTCTGCTAATGAGCCCGCGAGGAGCGCAAGTGTTTATCAACCAGGTAGGAAGCATTGTTATATTTGTCATAGGAAATGAACAACAAACTGGATGTGATGTGACTTTATTCTACTTTAAATTTTGAGGAGTCTCTTGGGCTATTCTTCATTTGGAACAACAATACCATTGAAATACACCAATCACAAGATCCTAGAGAAAAAATGTTATTAGAATAGAATAGAATAGAATATGCCTTTATTGTCATTGTTACAACATGGGATATGCTGTGACAACGAAATTGGACGACTCCAGTCCCACATTTACAGTGAGGATAAGGAAACAAAGAAACAAAGGAACAAAGTACTAACTGACTTTGTTGTCCTCGGCGGGATGGGAAGGTGGGGGTGGGGGGGTGTTGTTGTGATGGTCAAACAGAGTTCCCGAATGTTTGATCTTACATTACACAGTCCAGCGTTTTTCCGAATTGCTCAGTCCACAATTAGTAGATTTGGGAGTCCACAATTGAAAGGATTTGGGAGTACAGTCAATAAACATGCCCGATTAAAGTCGCCGTCGACGATAAAGCTCCGTTGGGGTAGTGCAAGCTGATGTTTAGCAGCGGGCAGGAGATATAGCGCTATGCTAACGTTAGCATCTGGTGAAACTGTTAGCGGTGGGAAGTATACAGCAAACACAAAGACCACAGTTAACTCTCCCGGTACATAGCTAGAAACTCCATATCGAGTGAGCATTGTGTATCAATGGTTCCGCTATTATTGTAGCGCGTAGTCTCCAACCCCTGTTTTTACCGGAGTCTTCGTCTCGTTCGAGCCGGTGATGTAATGCGGCGTCGGGAAAGCCAAGACTCCGTGATGGCAAAAAAAAGTCCTCCAATTCCGGACGTTGTTGGTGGCGATCCGCAGCTCAATTCACTCATTGTGGACGGATGGATCTGGCGTTGGTTGAACATGCTTGGGAGCGCTGGTCTGTGTGGTCGCCTTCTTAGCTTAGCTCAGCCTTTTCTCCGTCGTTGTCATTGTCGGCAGGCGGCAAATCTTCCAGGGAGATCCGGTGGTCTCTGTATGTCCCTCGGGATGTAGTGGATATTATTGTAAGTGCGAAGGGAGTCGAAGGGAAAATAAGAGGGATCAGGGGACACTGAAAAACAAAAGACGAACTGGAGCCCGAGCCGCAGCGTCTAGTAGACGCGCCGCCATCTTGAAAATGTATTAAATGTATTAAATGTATCAGAAAGTTGAAATGAGACGATTTTAACATGTATACCCTAGAACAGTGTTTTCAAACAGTGTGGCACCGGGGCACACAAGTGTGCTGTGAGACCTTGTCTAGTGTTCCACTGAAATTTTCCCAATTTTATCTTTAAAAAAAATTAGGCCATTATTCAGTATTTTTGCTTTCTTCAACAAGGAACTGTAATAGTCATCCATATCAGTAGGTGACTTTAGATTTTATATACTTTGTATCTGCTAATTATCTGCTCATGAGGTAGCACAGTGCATTTAATAACTTAATTTGTTCAACAAAGCGGTTTAAGATTGCACTGTGAAACATAAAAACATAAAGCACATCATTGTGTTTTATTTTAAGTATAATTTTCTTATTTTTATATACGAATTACCTGCTTATGAGGTAGTACAGTGATTTGACATAAATTCATTTTCAAACATTTTCGATGGACCATGTGCCTCAGAACTTTTTTATAAATAATAGTGTACAGTACCTTGTTTCAAAAAGGTTAGAAAAACACTTTCCTAGAAGGCATTTTTGCAATCAATAGAGCTGTCCATATTTCAAAATATTGTGTTTTCCTTTTGTGAACCGCATCCACAAATTTGTGGTAAACATGAAAACAAGAGGGGCATTTGGGTTTACATATTTAAATCACACAGATCATGCATCTAACTTCTTAAAGAGACAGTGTGTGTTTGTTTAGCACTACCTAATGGAAAACAAAACTTAGCATTCGAAAAATAAAAAAATAGTGTTTTAAATCATTGGCACCCACTGGTACCTGGCCGTAGATTGTTTGATACAGGTCTCTGAGGAAAGAAAAATAAGTTGCCCTTACTTAGTGCTAATATAATGTATATTACAAATATACTCAATGTTTTAACCAATAACAACCTCAGTTTGTGAAGTATACCGTGCTAATTAATAGTATTTGTGCAAAAGTTAATGAGTCTTTAAATATGGCTAATAATATTTGATCAACATTGGATGCAATGGGAGTCAAGCATGGATCGCGACAAAGAGAACACTGTTGATAGCATAGAAAAAGGCTTTGGATTTTATCTCATCATTAGGGGGCGGTCACACAGCCGTTTGCGGCTGAATCACGGCTAAAATTGTGCGTTCTTTTTTGCCCGTGGTTGCCCGCGATGGAAAATGCGCAAAATTGGCCAACCCGCTGTTCATCGGTGGTATGCCCGCAAAACAGACGCCAGTGACTGTTCCGCTTCCTCATCGCGTCATTTCCGCGTCATTTTCTCGTGTGGACCACGGGTATAAAAGCTCCCGAGCCGGTGTTGTGCCCAAATCCGACTCCTACGCAACACCCCCATACCCCCACCCCCTCGCGTGAACGCGCATTCTGCTGCGATCGCTTTTGTTGGAAGCGTGCATTGACGTTGGTGACTTTTTCATCCGCGTTAACAAACGCATTTTGTAGAATACGATCGCACTTTATTGTTTAAATAAACGAGTTATATAGACTAGGATCTCCCAATTGTTATAATTAGCTCGCTTTATTGTTTTAATAAGCGTTTTATATAGAATACGATCGCTTTTGTTGGAAGCTCAGAATGCTCGTTCACGCGAGGGGGGGAGGATTGATATACGGTGTGCATTACCGTTCGATTACGTTCACAACAAAAACAAAGACGGAATGGTTTGAGTTGTATTACATTCCCAACAAATGCAAGACGAAGTGGTTTTGGTTATATGTTCGCCATTACATTCCCTAAAAGTGAGATAAAACGAGGTAAAAGTGGTTGTAGTAGCGAGGGGATGCACATCTCGGCAGGGATGTATTTCTCGGCATAACACCGGGCTGTAGAAATCATAACCGCTCAAGATACAGTCCCGTGAAGATCAAGATTTCAAGCTATGGAACCAAAGAAGCCTATATGTTATTATTGTAATAGTTTTTCATTTTGGTTTTATTATCTTGTTATGAAATGAAAAGAAATGTCAAGAAATAAAAACGGATTAAGACGAGGTCACTACGGTGACAGAGATCCATGTTCACCCCTTGACGTCTCGAGCACAACTGATGTGTGCTCGGCAAATCGCGCTGTATATACGCGGAGAAAGGCGTTTGACGTCACACGCGTAACACGCTAATTTCACGTAATAACACCGCGATACAGGCGCAGAACATGCTATTACCATGCTCCACCCACGATTACCCGCTGAAATTTCCCGTCCTACCCATGTGTAACCACGCCCTGGCCGCGGCCAGAGCACGTCGTTCCGCGTCATTTCCGCGTCATTACCTCGTGTGCCGCCCGCGGTTAACACGTGCTCAAAGTTTCGAGCAGCTCAAAACTTTTTCGCGCGGCCATCCGCGTGTGAATTTCCGACCGCGAGTAAAGCACTGCTGTATCTCGTCTATATGGCGGTCTCAAAGCGTCCAACAGCGCCCAACAGCGTCTGCTTCACGGCCAGAAATCTCTGGCCATGGTTCAGCCTCGATACGCCCGTGAAAGGCTGTGTACCCGCGCTCTAAAGAATTGAGCAACGCAAAACTTTTTCGCCCTGCCACCTGCGCGCGAATTTCCGACCGCGTGTTAAGCACTGCTGTATCTCGTCTATATGGCAGTCTCAAAGCGTCCAACAGTGCCCAACAGCGTCTGCCTCGATACGCCCGTTAAAGGCTGTTTACCCGCGCTCTAAAGAATTGAGCAATGCAAAACTTTTTCGCCCTGCCACCTGCGCGCGAATTTCCGACCGCGTGTTAAGCACTGCTGTATCTCGTCTGTATGGCGATCTCAAAGCGTCCAATAGCGTCCGCCTCACAGGCAGAAATTTCTGGCCGTGATTCAGCCGCAAACGCCTGTGTGACCGGGCCCTTACACTGTTTTACCTTACGGTACCACTTTGTCTCGCCTTTTCTATCTTAAATACACAGGCGATTGTTCAATCATTGTAATATGTTCTGGCTGGATTCATTCTCATGATGATTCATTACAACGCTCTGCAATATGGCACCGTATAATCACTTTGAGTTTCTTTAGATTGTATTCTTAATTGTGCTTTAAGCAATTGTTTTTGGTTTCACGACAAAATATAGAAACATGTAGTGGTGAAATAATATGCACTCTCCCTTTAAGAGAACTAAGAAGTGTAGACTAGAGAAAAAAAATGCAAACCTTGGTGACATCAATGGATCGTAGGTTTGAGTTTGTTTTTATTATAATAATAATATAATATAATAATAATAATAATAATAATAATATAATATTATATATATATATATATATATATATATATATATATATATATATATATATATATATATATATATATATATATATATATATATATTATTTATATTATTTCTCTCAGAACATGGCTAAATTGTGTATTCTGCATGCAATTACCTGAAAGTTGAAGCAGATTGTTGCGCTCTTGTCTCATATTTATCTCATTGTATAGCAGAAAAAAAGTATTCCAATTAGGTTTTGAGAGCCGCGTCGTTACCTGCAAAGTCAAGCTTTGTTAAATCCGCAAATTCCTCTCTCAGTTCATTTCACTTTGGCTGATCTGTGCATACGTTTGCCTTCCAAAGTGTCTGCTGCGCAAGCTGTTGACTGAGTTTCGAAGCTGTCAGGGCTGAGAGAATTAGCCACAAATCCACTTCACCCCAACTGGGAATGTAGTAATCGGAAATTGTTCTGAATACAAAACAACAAATTTTGCCACAGGGAATATGTGATGCAATCGATGCCCATATTTGGTAAGTTTGTAACAACTTTACTAACTTGTTTGCTGTGCAAAACTGTGTCTCCCCAGTCCGTCACTGCTGAATTGATCTAAAATGGCAGTTGTTTTATATTTATGTGGGGGAAGCGCAAATCTGGAGTCCTATGTGTTTTTTTTCAACCACTGTGCCATGGGAACTTATGTAGTGTGCCGCAGGAAATTACCCAATTGTATCTTTGCAAAAAAACATAACGTCGATGAGTATTTTAGTTTTTTTTTCCAGTGATCACCAAAGAAACATTCATTCTTAACAGTAGGTTGTAGCGTGTTACTTTATTTTATTTTCATATACGTACCTGTTCTATACGTAGTGCAGGAAAATGTATTTAATTTTCTATAGAACAATATTATATTGCACTGTAAAAAGTCAAATAAAGTGAACAACTTGCAAATATTCACACTTATGTATAAAATAAGATAAAACATGGTAAATAGTAAGCCTTGAAAAACAGTAGAATTCCAAATTAAAGGGAAATTACAGACCAAAATGATTGATATGGATCATACTCACCAACACTAATGTTTTAATCACTTCATGGATCCCTCAACCGTCTGGGTTGTCGAGAAACCACTGAGGATGCAACTCTGTACAGCTTTCTCCACTGCTGACTGTTCCTGGCCTGTTTTTGCGTCGTGGCAAAGTTGTCAGCCCAGTTATTTTTGGTCTTTCTTTGCTTTTTCTTTCTCCAACTGTGACCTGGAGACCTATCTTGGCAAGTCCTGATGATCTTGGGACATGAACATACCTCTGCAGTTTTTGTTTGTGCACAGTTGACAACAGTTCTTCGTAGGGTCCTATGTGCGGTCCGGTGGTGTTGCGCACTACTTCGTTTGACAAATTGGCTAAGTAGCTGGTGCTAATAAGTTTCCTGTAGCATTGTATCTCGTAGGCCAGTTTTGCTGTGAGAGTCCATGTTCCGCAAACGTAGAGAAATATAGAGGTAACCAGCGCTTGCATTAGTCGGAACTTTGAATTCACTGCCATTCTTGTCCCTGCAGATGGGTTTAAGTCTGGCATGTGCGACTGTGGGTTGAGCTGATTATGGTTTCAACCCCTTCTCTGATATAACTGCATGTTTGAATTTGGTGACAGTTTCAAGGTCTTGGTGGTTGATGGTGATACTTTGTGGGTTGTTGGTCATGACAAGTTTTTTTCTGTGCTGATTTATACAGGCGATTGACACGGTCTAATTTCATGTCCGTCTCCTGCTAGTCCGGCAATATGGATCAGCAAAGTGGATAGTAGTGACATTGTGTCCCCCAATGCTGACTGTAACTTCATTTTGGTCCAGGACTTCGGTCATGATCCTCTCCAGGAAGATGTTGACGACAGTTCAGAGTCCAGAGAGAGATTACAACCTTGTCTCACACCAACTGTTGTTTATAACCAGAGATTAATAGCCTTACAGTCTGTGGATATAGACTGTTCGCCAGTGTAGATGAGGTGGAATAAGTGGTGAGCAGGATGGTGCCGGTCCCGCAGGATGTTGTGGACTCTTCTCAGACAGTGAGTGGTGTTGGTGGTGCTGATCTCGGGTAGAGTTGTTCCCATATTTTTTTTCCAGCAGCTTTCACCACCTGCTGCTCAGGCCTAGCTGGAGAACCACACTAAACTTTTGTACTTCAGTACACTGCTGATGGTACAGTTGTAGAAGCTTGCCATGGGATCTCTGGAGATGTGACTGTTCATCAGGTAGTAGAGGCGCTATTGTGCTTTTTCCCACTGCTAAAACAGTGAGGGCATATGATACACATATTATCAACATAAAGTATAGGTTATTCATATGCTATAGAGTAGAAGCATGTTTTAAGCTTAGATTTAAACATTTCCACTGAGGTTGCAGATCGAATCTCAGGGGGAAGAGCATTCCACAGCACCGGGGCCCGGATGGAGAACGCTCTCGAACCTGCGGATTTCTTTTTGGCTCTTGGGATTAATAGTAGACCAGCGTTTTCAGAGCGAAGGCTCCGGACCGGAACATAGGGGAAATTAAATCTGAAAGATATGAGCTAACTGATTTTGGACTTCGGGAGACCGGAGAGTAGTGCATTACAGTAATCGGGACGGGAAGTAACAAACGCGTGAATTGTAATCTCCGCATCTGACTGGGACAGCATAGGACAAATTTTAGCAATGTTCCAAAGATAGAAGAAAGTTGTTCTAGTAATATTATTCACATTGGATAACCTTAAAACGTATAGTTCATGTGTTTTTGCTTTTTATTTAAATCATGATTTTTGTTATTGTTTTTTTAACATATGATTTTTTTACAATTGCAGGCGCTAAACGATACAAATTGTCCTTTTAAACATTTTCGACATACTGTCTGCGCTGAGATTTTTTAATTCACAGTGTTCCATGGCTCAAAAAAAGTTAAGAAACATTTCCTTCACATTTAAAGTCTTTCAATACAATCCAATGCATCTTTATTTTTTAAACCATATTAAATCAAGAAATCATGTGGGATTTTTGGTGAGAATGAACCGATGATTTGAATTTGTCCAATCATTTCTGTAGGGAAAAGCAAAAAATTGATTTTATACAGGGGCAAATTCAATTCTGGGCATAGTCACCAAATTAGTTCAACTCATATGTCAAGGTACCAATATAATCCCTACTGTAATTGCAGTGCACACCTACACACACGCATGCACACAGGGACATTATTTTAGACATCTCTTCGCATTTCTTTATATTGCTTTTGAAGCTTATTTATTGTATACCTTCATCCGAGAAGCAGTGCACTGAATCGGCTTGACAGAATCTGTCGAAAGTGTCACAAAAGCACAAGACAGCACAAGACAGAAAGCAATATGAATCTCGATTCATGTTGGGAGCAGAATAGCTGTTGTGCTTATTAGCATACGTGTTGCATTTACATGTAACGCACGCGCGTCTCTCCAATGTCACATTCTGATAGAAGCGGTCAAATGGCTTTCTATGTTTGATTTCAAGAAAAATACACACACATATCACACAGGCCACGTTTCAGATATGATTATGCTAAAGGGAAAGTGAAACAATTGAGAAAAAGGAAAAAAATAACATTTTCCCCCACTCTCTGTCATAATTGACTATTAGATGCTAAACAGCATTAAGGAGATTTCAAACTACAGAGGCTCAAAGTAACCAAACCGCACTATTTTTCGCTCAGCCTTTTATAAGGTTTCTGTTTTGTTTGGGCACCCTTAATAGCAAGATGGCGTCAGCTCACTTTTAGTGAGCCTTGTTTTATGTAGAATGAATACAAGTTCCTTGACATACAGGTATCTTTAGAAAAGTGCATGTTTATATAATAATTCATTTATCTTTGCTTATTATTGAAATCAATATTGTTTTTTTTTTTTTTTTTTGTTAAATAAGGTTTTTTTTTTTTTAAAATAATGCACAATGTCCCTTTAATAAACAATGTTGATTTTTTAAAATACATTATTTATTTAATCATCCACCATATATTGGAAAGCTGATATTAAAAGTTTGGTTTTATAATTTTGGCCAACACTAAAGGCAAATGAACTGTGTGTGTAATAAATCTACTTTAGTTAGGAGTTTTCTTTATTGATTTTATTTTTCAATGAATTTGTCAAATATAGCTCAAATATATAAAAATATGTCTTTTTTTAATAATCAAATAAATCTGGGTAGCCCTCTTTCCATTTCTTGCAATCCTCCATCAACATACTGCAGTACAAAACGTGAATTAAAGGAATGTTGTGAACATTTTAGCACACCCGAGTGATTGAAAACATCTTTCATTTGAAATAAAACAATCTTGATTTTATACTAAAGAAAAAATACATTACCAGATCAAAATCCTTGGTATCATTATCGCCCACTTACCTGAAGCGAAAATATGGCATGCTTCACTCTGCATCTGCAGAGGCTCAGCACAGTAATACGTTACATACTAGAGGTGCCTCCTGACTTACGTATATTCGACTTACGGATTCCGGCAGATACGAACATCTTTTTTGCGATGTCGAAAAATATCCGGACATTGCTGTAAGTTAGATTTTGTATTGTGTGCACCGTTTTCCGAGTAGAGGACAGTACTATACTGTAGTTCTTCTTACCGCCTTGTAGCGCTGTGAAAGGTCACCCAGCATACACACCGAAGAAGAAATCCGACTTTTACTACTGGTTCTTATGTAAACATACAGATCGACGTGTACTGAATCTCCATCGTGGTCAAAACATTGACGTTTTTATTATTTAATATCTCGTGGATTCTTTCAATATGGTTAAGGTAAAGTGTAAGGAAGAGGCGAGACGTATCTTTTGAAATGAAAGTGGAATAAGAAAGCTTGATGCGGCTGAGAAAATGGTCGTAACGCTTTTTTTCGGCCACTTATTACCACGGAGGAGGACCTCTTAAAGCGCAAGTAAAAAAGTATGTAAAACCTCACTTTATTTATCTTTATAGAGCATATTATTTTATGAAATGTTTATTTTTTAGTACAACACTATCCAGGTTAATGGCGGAAGACTTAGACATACTTACACAAACCATAAACATACAAAATATAGCACTAAGGCAATTTACGAACAAATTCAACTTCAGAACGATCGTCCGAAACCTAACTTGTTCGTAGGTCGGGCAGTGTCTATAATTGTATCAATGATATTCTGAATATGATGCGAAAATTCAGTAACTTTTAAAGAAAATCCAAAAATTGTGACGTTAAATAAGAAAGAAAGAAAGGACTTTAACATGGAGTAGATACAACAGTATTTTTTATTTTTTATTTTATATCTCCATGATGACTGCACATCACTGAAAACAAAAGTAAATCACAACATGTGTAGCATGACCATACGTTGGTGAGTACTTGATCAAAATGAAACATAAGGGAAAAACATCTAATGCTTTATTACATAAACAATTTGTGTTTTGTGAGCACTGCACTCAAGCATTAAACTTTTAAAAAGTAAGTCACTGTTTTTTCCTTGAATGGATACAGATACAAGAGCCCAGTGCTAAAAGTCTGTCCAAAAGAGCTGACTTACAGATCCCATTCCATAAATATGGAAGTCAAGCCCTTAAAAAAACATCACTCCGTGTGTGACTGCATATACTTCTGTTATTAATGACTCATCTTTGGTTCCCGCTTGCACTACACGAATTTCGCTTTTGCACTTCAAGCCCTAAAGTCTTTTTTCCCTTTCTTTTTTTCTCTCCCTTAAATTTGTGTTTAATCTGCCCCGTTTGTATCCTTTATCTCCCTTCTTATAATTCATACAAGGTGTCCAGGGTATTAAGTCTCTGCAACACGTCCCGGCACCAGCTCTCCAACGCTTCTGTGAATACGCTGAATCGTGCTGCCGGCTTTGATAATCCATCTGAGCTTCATTAATACCTGTTGTCAGGAATCTCACCTGAGACCAGAGGAGGGGTGCGAAGCGTACAAATGTTTAGGTGAGGATCGGCGTTGATGATGATGCCTAGAGCACAGCGAGCAAATGTCGCTGGGTGGCTTTTTATCGAATATTATTTACAGATGACACTCAGAGGCAGCTTTGAAGAAGACTTTTAACGAAAAACGGACTTTTTAATTACTTGGGTCTCTGGAGTGACTGCCTGCCTGTCAATGTGAAATGACACATTTAAGTTTGTTTGTTGATAGATATTTGCTTGAACTCTTTTCAAGATTTGATTACATCTATTTATCAAATATAATCTAAATATAATCAAAACTACTTCATTAATCCCCGTTTTGTTTTTGTATGTGTGTGACTTACAGGCTCCGAAACTGTAGAACCGAATTCCTTAATACTTCACACAGTTGTACTTTAGGCCCCCGTGATTGTCTTTAGCTAGGTTTTGTGTCAAGCTACCCTAATAAATGCAATTAAAATTGATAAACAGTGTGAGGCGTTGCCGTGCATAATACATGGATAAGGTTTTTGGGGCTATGGTTTGTTGAAACGTGTGCGTTATATTTGGCCATTGGACCGCACCAGTGCAAGTGTAGGCAGCTCTCATTGGTGGTGAGAGCTGGTGACGCAAGGCATCGTTATTATTGTTTGTTTGTTTTTAGCCGTTAACTTGATAAAGCAAAGTCATGTTTATTATTACACATCTCATAATCTAAAACCTCTACGAAAGCATTGAAAAACAAAAACCCTGAGAAGGGGCCGCACATGAGGTAATCCTCCTTCCAGGATTACCAGGCAGCAATGGATGTTGCAAGAGCATCAACACGACAGAAACATCATAAACATGAAATATAGGTTTAACTGAATGTCGGTTGACAGCGTCATGAAGTCAACATCATTCTTAAATTATTGAATTTAAGTGTGTTTTAAGCCTAGATTTGAACACTTTCACTGAGGTTGCAGATCAAATCTGAGAGCAGAGCATTCCACACAACCGAGGTCCGAATAGAGAACGCTCTCCAAGCGTCAGCTTTTTCTTGGCTCTTGGGATCACTAGTAGACCACCGTTTTCTGAGCAAAGGCTCTGAGCAGGAACAAAGGAGGAAATTACATCTGAAAGATATGATGGATTAAATCCATGCATAATTTTGTATTATACCGGCAGGACATTAAAAACAGATCTTAAACTGACACGAAGGCAGTGCAGGTTGGTTTAGGATACAACAATATTTCTATGGCCCGAACCACGGTCAGGATTAAACATGTTTAGATTTTTCTGAATTAATAATGATACAAAAAACATTAAATGCATTAATAACAGCAACAGTTAAATTAATGATAACAATAATAAGCGTAAATCTACTGCTTATTTTTGTGCATATTTGGGTGTCTTCATACTATAGCACTAAAGTCACATGACCTGGTCAACTCTGAGCTAACTCAAGGCAACACAGTGTCTATAGCAACATTTAACGCAGCCATGTCAAACATTTGGCCCATGGGCTGGACCAAGCCTGTTGGATGATATAATCCGACCACTAATTAATTTGTGAATCTGTCCAAAAATACCAATAGTGGACAGTTAATGACATAGGGCTAGAAGTTTTGATCTCACGTGGTCTAATTGTATTGCCTATGCACCGCAAAAACTTTTTACTTTGTGTTTATTTGTTATTCATTTCAAACTAAAATAAAACATAAGGTAAAATGTTTTCTAGATGGCTGAACTGCAGAACATAACACAAACTATTTTGAGAGCTCTCCATTGAGTTTGTACAGTGTCGGGAGTTGGTTTAGGTGTAAAACTTCACTCAGCTGTTAAATTAAACCAGTAACCACATTCAATGCCAAAAAAAGTATGAATGTTTATTTCATTGTGCATTTCACATGTTACAATGAACATACATTTTTCAATTAAAATCTTTGAAATAGAATAGAAAATAGAATAGAAACCATTGCCTTTTTAACACGTGAAAAAAACGAGAAATTCATTTGAGTTAAAATAGTGTAATAGTAAGATAAAACCTCATGCCTTTTGTCGTCCAGTGCTCTGACAAATTAGTTGATCTTTAACCTGTTAAGACTTTGCACGGCTCAACAAAAAGTTTATGTTCCATCCATTAGCTACACCGCTTATCCTCAGTAGAGTCGCGAGGGGCTGGAGCCCATCCCAGATATCTTCGGCAGTGGGCAGGGGTCACCCTGAACTGGTTGCCAGCCAGTTGCAGGGCACACAGAGACATACAACTCCCTCGCTCATTCACATCTAGGGACAATTTAGACAGGACAATTAACCTGAGATGCGAGTTTTTGGGAATGTGGGAGGAAACCAGATTTATTTATGAATTTATTTATTTATTTAATTTTATATCAACAACCAATGAGATTTATTTGGTTATTATTCATTTAATGAATAATGTTCTTTTTTTCTGATTTTTAATTGTAAAGATTCCAGAAGGGTTATTTAATGTAGATTTCTAGAAATCAACACATATTTATGTTTGGGCACTCCTGCAATCATCACACTTTTTCTGTTACAAACTGACCCGGGAGAAGTCATCTGGTCTACATTGTCATTGTGTTTTGACATTTTTCGTTTGGTGAGCCTGCAGGGCAGTATGTTGCCCGCGGGCCCTAGTTTTCTCACCACTGGTCGATAGAGATGAATCTTCATTTGGATTTTCGGGTTCATCCTGTCCCCTTTTCTCTCTCTGTCCAATTTCAATCTATTGTTTTAATACACCTAATCCTCTTCAAGGTCACTCATCCATATACAGCCTAAGCAAGTTGAGTTTTTTTTTTCCTGAGGCAGACTTTGAGCCAGACCTTTCCAATGGTAAGTGCTTAACCCTAATGATTAGCATGACATCATCTCTGCATGTTTTCCTCCCCCTGTCTTTTTTTGTCTTCCTGACTTCATCTGTCGTGTTTGGATGGAGGCCACACACTTCTCTCCCTTTTGTCTGTGTCTGTTTAGGACAGACACTTTCCACATTGCCCCCTCTCTCGTGTCACCTGTGAAGGGGGCGTGGTGCAGAAATAATATTGAGTCTAAGAAATCCAGGCCAACACAGGCCCGCAGGTATTAAAGACAGACCTAGCCCAACCCAGCCTGACCAATTGTTTTATTTGTGAGGACTCGGGAGGAGGAGAGGTTATGTGTGATATAAAATAATGGAATCTAAGTCAAGGAAGACTTCATTAAGATTTATATATTAAGATGTTACATTAACTGACAATTATATATCATTGATGGATACTTCAGGTTTTGGGCGCTTTAGTCATCACAATCAATATTTGTTTTGTTTTTTCTTTTTAGTTTTGCATCCACACATCGTTTTTGTATACATTTTTATGAACATATATTAAACTTTATAAACGTAAGCAAGAGGGAAGCCTGGCCCGACCTGAACATAATGATTGACGGGCCGCAATTCTACACAGGTCAAGGTTGTACTCGGGCTCAAGATCTTACCTCTAGTGTGGCTTTTTCTTGTCAGCTTGGTCTGGCCGGGCTCCTTGACACCTTACACCTCCATGAAGCTCTCATGCGATGCGACCTCTCGACAGAGTCACGCTAGCCTCTCCTGGGGGCCACAAAGTGGCATTTTCCAAAGTCCGCCACGATGCTCCGGCCGTCCTTGGCGGCTATGAGCCGGCATTGGTAAAAATCACTTAGCACTTACTGTAGGTGCAAAAAACATGACAGGTTTTATGAGATACCAAAGTCACACCCCAATTAGCATGCAACCAGGCTGCTCCAAGCTATAATGCTTGCCAAAATGATGATTATTCTGGTCTTGTATCCTTTTGGAAACATCTGGATTTGAGAGGTAGTCATTCATATTTTCACTCATTAATATTAGAATGCTTTAGGCACATTTCAGATGTTGCAGAATGGAATTTGAAATAGAAAATGGAAAGACCAACAGTACTTGTGTAAAAAACAGTACTTTATTAAATATTCATTTCTTGCAGTTCGTTATTGATTTAATTACATCGTGAAATAATATGAATATCCTAAACTAGGGGTCTCAGACCCGTGGCCCGGGGGCTAATAACGGACCCCAAGATGTTTGAGGTCCCTAGACGAAAATAAATACCTGTACACGGTGACCATGAAACAAGCTTTATAGAGTCGACTAAGGGTGAAAAAAAAACACAAAACTGTATCCGACATTACATATTTAAAAATACAGTGAGTAGTATTTCACCATGAAATGTTGTAGTATTCTGTCGTGCGACCAAAATTAAGTGCTACAACTCACAAGTAAGAAAAAAACATTATGGAGACTAAAAGTGATCAGAAAGGAAATTTTTCTTTAGTTTTTTTGCTCAACTTTTTCCAGCTTATTGTTTTTGGGGTACCGCAAGCAGCAAGACGATGGGCAATACTTGTCAGGAATTACTAAAATATATTTGAAAACAGTGGATTTTTTTTTTTTTTTTAATCCAAAGTCTTTGCGGAAAACCCAGTTCGGGCTAACCTCACCCAGACCATGGCTCTGGCGGTCCCCAGGTAAATTGAGTTTGAAACTCCTTCCCAATAAGCCTATTATGTTTAAAAAAAAATCATGTCAGTTAGAATTAAACGGTAAGTGTTTACACCAGGGGTCTCAAATTCCATTTCCTTGAGAGTCACTGGAGCTTGAATCTGGCTGAAGTTTAGCCAAATATGGGTTTTCTTTTATATGAGTTGTTTTTTTTCTACCACTATGTCGTTTCAACATAGTCTAGCAAAGACAATGCTGGACTGTTATGCTTGCCATTTTCATATTACTGTCATCTGTATTCATTTGTCACAAGCCAGAAATGGAGACAGGGCCCAATAACGTTCGTCTAACTGAGCTTTATTGAAAACAAGAGCAGTGCTTGCTTCCGCGATCCGATGATCGTTGGACACGGGTAGCAAATAGCAGGAACGTGGAAGTGGCACTTCCGTGTCGAGCGGGGATAGTCGTGGGTGGCAGGGAAGCTGGTCGGTAGCCGGGACAGGGGAGCAAGGACGGTAATCGAGTCAAGAAAAAAGGTCAACAACAAGTATCAGGCAGGAAACAGGGCAAAACAGGTCGATGGCCGGGACGGCAGAGCAGGGCAGAAACTGGTCCAGAAACAGGTCGGCAAAAGGTAACAGGCAGGAGAAAACAGAGCAGGAGATTTTCAGAGGGTATGGTGCTTGCCTAGCAAAAGCGTAGGTTCGCAGGACGGTCTGACAGCTTCCTCTTGGAAGCCGGGGGTTTAAAGGAGTCAGGGAACCAATCAGCGCTCAGGGCGGTTGGCTCCAACGGGGCAGCCGAAGGTGTCCCGAATCAGTAATCATGACATCATTATTATTTTATTAGATGGATGTTTCAAAGAATAACAGGTAGGCCAAAGAATGACGCCAATAACACGTTGAATTAACTTCCATCATTGTGAAAATATCCAATTAAGGATTTTGGGTGAATGTTATCCTAGGGGCCTCACCATAAATATGGCAGCAATTTCTTTTGAATGTAAGAAATACCAAAAAAAATTTAATCTTTATCTCGAATCTTTCGAAGATAATTATGAGTTCATGTCCTAGCAATGACAGCTGAAGGCTCTGTTTTCTCAGCCCGTCATTAAAATTCGCTGTGACAATATCAGTGCAAGAGCCGAGGCACGCCGTTGCGTGTCATTTTTGCACTTTTTAGATGTACTTCAAATCAAAATTTACAGTATGTTGTCAACTGTGAGGAAAAACCTAACCTTTTGCTCTTTTGTTTTCTATTTTAAGTAGTGAACTGCACTCAGTTGTATTCATCATTTTATGAAAAGACTGAAATTCCTGGCTATTTTTGTTGGTTGAACTGGTTGGAACCTTGCTATATCTTGAGGAACCACCAGCATTACAAACTAATTTATGTTCTGGTCATAGATTTAGACATAGGGTATGGAAACGTTTAGATTTGCGGGCCATAATATTGGGTAAAAAAAATGCAGAGGACATATTTACTTTTTTGAATATGTTAATACAAACCAGGACCAAACTCTGACAACAATTAGTACTACAGACTATCAATGGCCAAATGATAGCATAGGCCTATCCCACTTTTTTACTGTATTATATTGTATATTTGTTAATAAGTGGACCATTTCTTTCTGTCAAGGTTAAAACTTGAGATTATATTAAAGAAATGAAAGAAACATACTCTGAGTCAGGTATTAATGTTGACTAGCCCTTTCAACGGAGGCACATCCCATCTGAGCTTTGCCCTAGGTCTAGGTCCAAGATCGGCTCAAGGAGGAAAGACACCCATCCGATAACTACTAGCCCATTTATTCAAAACACGGGCGTAAAACAACACATCTAATTGGCTTACACAAAATCACATGATTAAATGGAGCAATATAATGCTAGTCGCTAGATGGTGTGCGAGCACAACAAATGAACAGAAAGAAAAGTGAAAGTTTTTGTAACATAAAAGAACAATGAGTTACTGTAAAATCAAGGGAGTAAATCAGGGGAGGCAAGCTTGTGAGAAAACTTAACAACACTAAAGTGAAGGACATCTTGATTAATAGCTAGCGGGGCCCAAGATTATACAATTGTTGTAAGAATACCATTTTGTTGGACGGTGACACTTTAGTTTATGTTTTTCAGTTGCCATCCATGGACTAGTTAGTACCATACGTTTTCTGTTCCGTTTACGAACTGGAGACATAGGCCTTCCGCCTTCAAGTGAGCCACCACGGACAATTTTTTTACCCATTTTATTGAGCGCCTCTTATGCCGCCCGTTTCTCAATTTGTGACTTTATGGGCCATCTTGGTCGAATGGGCATGCCGCACTCCCAGTTGTATTTCTCTTAAAAGGAATGACGCATGCAACCACTAAGAAAATATTAGACTGTATTGATTGTAAACCCCTTGAGCAGGCTCTTCAGCACAACAATGTGAGGTCAGCATTTATCTTCCTGTGCTGCTTTTTAAAATAAATTTAGCGTGTGTCCTATAAGTTGTACCTGATAGCTAATAATGTGAGTATACAAGCAGGGCCCTCTGTTGAACCGCTTAAGATTAAGCTGCCTACCATATGGGTGGAGCTAGGCCCCGTCATTGCTGGACACGAATTCACTGAGCAGAATTTTCATTTCGATGATCCTGAGCTGCATAAGACAATGATTGACATTGGATGGACTGCAATAGGAATAAACCATGCTAACATTAGCATGGTTTATTGCTATTGCAGTCCATCCAATTGCTAGCACAAACAGTACCGCAAGCACATGCATGACATCATCTGACATTGAAAAGCCATAGGTTTTATTGCATTCTCTATTTTTACCTGCAAAACACAATCCATCTCCATAATACCAAAAAGAAACCAACTACATGTGCTTGTTTAAAACCAGAAATGGCAAACCAAAACGGAAAATATAATGTGATGGTTGTAGCTGTTTATTAATGCGCTGTGACTTAGTTTTGCTTCTAAATAAAGCAGCTTCAGTTAAAATTGTTTGTTGTTTGTTTTAGTTTTGAAAAAACAGTATTTTGCTTTATTGAAAACATGAAATGTGTCACAGTTGCCATGGCGCCCAATTAACCCTCGCCGTGTGGCGCCAGCTTCTGTCACGGTTGCCAGGGCGCCCAATTGGCCCCGCCCATGGACACCAGCAGAAACTCGTTGACAGATTGCTTCCTGTCATTACTTAAACGCTGTCCTGTGAGTCTCCTTTGCTCGGAGCATCTTCGAAACTGTTTTGATACGTCAAGCCCTGAGAATCTCAGTTTTTCCTGTGTTTTGCTCTTGTTTTGCCAAGCCCTGTTAATCTCCATTTTTTCTTGTGTTTTTGCTCCTGATTTTCTCTCGCCACGATCTGTTTGATTTTGACCACTTCCGCGTCCCGAGCAATCTACTCCCCGCAACCAACGATCTCCGGGTCGAGTGTGCACTCCTTTCTTTCCTCCCCAATCAACTGTGAGTAATGTTACGCGAGTGGGTTCAGCTTCCTGTTTCCTGTTCTGGTCCTGACAGAAAAGGCATTAGATTTTATCCCAGTATCACTTTATTCTTAATCATAGTACCATAGACAAATGTTGATGCATATAATTCAATGCAAAAAAAGCAAAACTAAGAAAACAAGTAATTCGTGTATAGATATTCTACATTAATTTAGATATTGTTTTCACAGTTAACGCAGTGTTCTCGTTTACCCGCGTCCCTGCGTCCTAGACGCATCTTTTTTGATGGGGACGCATTGTGTCAAATCAACATGCGTCCCTGGGACGCAACTTTTTTGACACCAAATTGTCATTATTACCCGTTTACTTTTTTTTTTTTAACAAAAATTTACCACACTCTAAACTTTTCGTCAGGCAGATCCGCCATTGTTGTTTTGGTCTCGCGCCGATCTCGGCAAACGAGATCTCGTTGCTTCGAGATGACGTCATTGTTTTGGTTGTCGAGTGAAAGAGAAGTATGACTCCGTAAAAACAGTTGGTATTAGGTGCAAATCAACAAATAATTGATAATTTTTTCAGTGTTGGTATTAAGTCGAAACATAATACAGAAGGTGGTAACAGCGGCAATGATTCCGGCACGAAAAAACGGCAGATAAATTCTTCAGAAGACCGCAAAGGCAAGGAAAACACGTGTTTTGAAGCGAACGATTCGACGAAAGATAAACGAAAGAATACTCCTAGCAAGAAAAGGATTTTTCTGCCAAAATTGACTGAATTATATTCCTGGTTACGCTATGAGGAGGATGATAATGGAGACTACATGTTCTGTGATGCGTGCACCCAGCACAAAATAAAATGGATTGCATAAATCATTTCGCAATACGAACTTTCAGAAAAGCACATTGAATCGGCACAACGACAATGGAAACCACAAATTAGCTTTGGAAATTCCGTTGCTGCAATTGGACCTTGAGAAGGCATTACAACTGTGGCGGGAGAGCAAACCAAGAAGTATATATGAACTGAAAAATCTGAAGTGATTAAAACTGCATGAATATATAAACTAATATTTCAGCAATACTATTTTGTATAATGTACAATATTTTTGTGAACTGAAAAATCTGAAGTGATAACTGCTTTTTATTACCAATTAAGTGTGATGATTAAAACTGAATGAATATATAGATTTATATATGTATTTATATATTTGTCGCCGATTTACGATTTCAACCTTGATAACACTACATTTTGGGGACCCATAGGTCTCTATTGGGACCCATAGATTTTTTAGCATGCGAGTCCCCGGTACCCATCACTTTTCACAGGTAAAATGAACACTGTTAACGTTGTCAATAAAAGGTTTTCATCATGGACCCATTCATTTAACAACTTTTGTCACTTGCAATGCTTAGATTGAGATGAGAACAAGTGAAACATAATTTGAGACCGTATTTTAATCAAAAATAATGGTTGCGCCTTATACACAAATGCGCATTGTACATGAATAGATACTGTATTATTTTTAATGCTGCTAAATGCCATTACACTACTTTTAATTGCACTATTGTTATGATGCACTATGTATCTATCATTTCACTTTTATTGCAAAAGTGCATCACATCACATTACATTCATAACCTTGCCCTTCTATCTCACAGACCTCCTTCACATTGCCACGCCATTCCGCAGAGCTTTCAGCCGCTCTGCCCCCCAGCTCTGGAACTCATGCCTGCCTGACCTCTGTAATTCTGTCACACTGTCCACCTTCATATCCGGACTCTTCAGAGTTGCTTTTTCATGATTATCTTCCTCGCATACCGCCCCCTTTTTAACTCTAATGTGTTTTTATTTTGTATTTATTACTTGCAGTTTTTTAACTCTTGTTTTATTCTTGCTTTATTGCTCTTTGGTACTCTGTGTACAGCGACCTTGGGTGTCCTGTATGGCGCTTTGAAGAAAAATGTATTATTGTTATTATTATACTTAATATTGAGCCAACAAATTAGGTCAGTCTCCAAGCACTACCGAGAAAATATATTTGCCCATTTATCAGGTCATTCTTGCGACTCATTTTTCTCTTTTAAGTCTTTATTAGGTTTTTATCCTTGAGTGCCATGCCTAATCTTATTGGAAACAATGTTCACCACACTGTATTTTTTCATACAGTCAGTGTAAAATAACATGAAAACCCCGGAAATGCCCTGGTGGCCGTCTTGTGTTACCACTCAAGCACAGGACTGACTCTCGGCAGCGTTTTCACATTTTATTCTGTACCAATAAGTCTGGAGTAGACACTCTTTACACATGAATTATAAATTTTCTCTCATAAGGTCGATGTTTCTTCGAGTGGTATTCAAACAGTTGTCAAGGCCATAAGTAAATATGAAACGAAATGAGCAACTGGATTATATTTGCACATCAGTAATAGGCTGTGAACGATAAAGCTGAACTCTGTGGATCTTCGAATTGAAAGAATTTACTCGGAAAAACGCTTGCAGCCAGTGAAGTTCATTACTCCATTCAGCAATCCTTTCATTAAATGGTTTTTAGTCTCATCCTTATATTGGTCGCATGTATTTTGATTATTTTGAACAGGTCTTGCCTGTTGGCCCAAAATCTCTTTTATTTCGTTATGGACAAATAAAACTTCATGAAGCACTTGATTTGATTTATTCGAACAGACGCAGTAGAATTCTAATCAAGTTCTATTGCACTAGCATTTATATCTATAATTCAATCAAGACCATCCATCTAGAATAAGAAATATCGCAGGTGCTTCAAAAAGCTTGAAACTAAAACCTCGCGAATCACAAAACCAATGACAAGCAGTTGTGTCAAAGTAGCTCAGTCGTTTAAAGCCTTTGACATAAACCAGTGTGGTGAGTCACAATACTGGTTTGCGAACCACAGAATGTGTGTGAAGCAATTGTCTTGAAATGATTCAATGGTTTGAAGTTGTTATTAAGCCACTAGATGTTACATCTGCTTGAATAAATTATATCATTATATGTAATTGTATGATATAGAAAAAATGTTTCTCCCATTAACTCACTCGCTTATTCACACCTAGGGAAAACGTGTAATGGCCAATTAACCTGAAATGTTTTTGGAGGGAGGAAACCTGAGTTCCCGGAGGCTACAACGCGAGCACGGGGAACATGCAAAGTATTTTTTTTTTTTTTTTTTGCACTATAAGGCACACTGGACTATTACAGGCATCGAGTAGAAACTATAGTGAGACCTTAAAAAAATAGATAAATGTTTTCATGATTTGATGGTAGTGATGGTGGATCCATGTGGAGGATGCCTAAACTGCAGACAGAGGTGCTCAAAACAAGGACAGAATTCATTAACAAAATTGGGACCAAAGTATCAAACAAACAAGTGGCCACAAAACAACAAATAACATACCCAAATAAAAACCAAAAAAAGAAACCTGGAACCGGAAAATACAAGTAGCAAAAAAACAAATAAACAAATAAACCAGATCTAAACAAACATGCCATGGTGGTGTAAATTATACTAAAGATGACAGAATAGCTCTAAATGGCCTGTTTGCCAAACCAAGACACCTTTTTAAAGGTTTTAGGATGACAAGTGTGTAAAAATTGGACACACGTGTGCCCAGTTCAAAACGCCAGTTAGGGCCCTCTTGTGTTTGGAGGTATTGCAGACCGTAACACATTTAAATTAAAAGCATGTATTTCACGGAACGTCAATCTTCATTACGACATCTGGTTTCTCCATGAAAATTAATTAAATAATTCATAAACGGCTACTGTGCTGCCATCACTCAAAGTATCCCCTTTTTCCCATCCAGACAGATAGTGAATGACTTCACAGAAAACCATTGTACTTTTCTTTAGTTGCACTAGGCTTACTTTAAAATATCTGGCCTTTTTGGGATTTTTAGGTGTGCCGTATTGTCCAGAAAGGACAGTGTATATAAAAGTCATATATTCTGCTTTGTGAAAAGAAACACTTTTATGCTGCATTTCAATGCATCTCTCAGTTGGACGGATCAATGACTTTAAATTTAGCTGGATCATACAGTACATATTTCTTCTTGAAGTTAGCATTATGAGCAGATGAAAAATAAAACAATATTTGGGGTTCAAAAGTGTTGTGTTATTTTGCGCAGAGAGCGTGCTGAAAAACAAATGTATTGTTGTTCCAAACTAGTCGTTTTCACCGTTCCACTTTCGTGACAAGCTGCTATCCAAATCAAGAAAAACTTGAATTTCTCAAATATATTTAAATAAAAATTGTGCCATATTTTCTTTTTTCAAAAAACAAAAGACCAAAATGACTTCCAGTACCATATATACTCGCATATAAGCCAACATTGTATATAAGCGACCCCCTAAAACAGTTTAAAAAATGAAAACAAAAAAATAGCCACATAGTAAAGTAAATTTGCACCCCAAATCTGAATGAAATGTATACCTAATCAACACTAATCATATATTATTTTGATACTAAAGATTAGTATACTGGTAAAAAAAAAAGCTAGAAATATATTGTTTTAAAATAATTCGTTATACCTTAAAGCAGTGCTTAATATGGCAAACACCCCTACGACCTTTTTATGTTTTGCAATGGTTTCCTTATTTGACCTGAACGTTGTTGTCACTGTTTTTCCAACATTTTTTCTCCTTATCACTAACCTTCTTGGAACGCACCAAGAAAATAGGAAATAAGCAAATAAAACAAGGTAAATCAAATTTAAATGAGATGTGTTGCCTTTCAATCACGAAGTCGGCCAGACTGACTGAACGGAAGAAGAAAAAGATCAGGCAGGGCATTATCGCCGTCTACTGTAAAGGAGTGTAATTGACCCTCTTAGCATTATCTTGCCAAGGCAAAGGCCTGCGACCCACTGAAAATAGGTCCTCGACCTACTTTTGCATCCAAATCTACCAGTTAAAAAACAATGAACTAGACTGTATAATAATTTCCATCTTTTTTATTTCGGTGTGTTCTGAGGTTACATTAACTGAAAATATTTACTCATTGACAGATTTTTTTAAGAGCTGACAGGAAATTTTTGAAGGCCATCCGCCATTTTGACTGGTTAAGAAATAGGCCTTAAACCACCTCAGTAGTAAGTCCTTAAGAGTCTAGAGCGGCATTTTGAGAGGGATGCAAAGAAGAACAATGTACGTTTAGCAAAAACCTAATGTTTTCTGTGTGGAAGAAACGTGAATTTTCCACCAGAGAAGCTCAGCAGTCAAGTTGGTGATCTATTCAAATAGACATGGTTCGAATCAATCCAAATGCTTAACAATGATTCTGTATTCTGTTGCTTTATGAGGTGCCAACATGAAAAATATAGCAGCAGATACGGCACCACAATGCTGACATTTGCCTTTGCGCAACGTCTCCTCGACCAATTACGTGAGGCGGTCGTGCCGACTTTGAGGATTTAATTAATGACTTCACAAAGTCCCGTCAAGAAGATCCAATGAGAAAGGCACACTCTGTGTCACTGCGCAAAGAGCTGGCCGGCTAAGATAAAAACAATAAAGGCCATGGCTAGTCTAAAAAGGAACAAGTCAAGCAATGTTGAGTTAGAAGTGAGAAAGAAAATAATAATGTTGCTTTCTGCTCTGCGGTCAGATTATCATTTGTTTTCAGAGCAAAACAAATGACGAAGGCATTTTGCAGAACTCACTCCAGTAGAATTTCTAGGCGCTATCATTCTTCCTAAACTATATTTTCGTGGTTTAAGGATCTTTAGGGGCACCGCTACCTGTAGTGTGTTTTGGGCAAGTACAGCCCTGGCGGCGCCAATCCATCATCAAACCTGTGTTTTTTTTGGATATGGGTATGCTCCCCCACATGAAACAGATACTACTAGCTACTACAGATACCAGTTACTAGGAGCAGGAGAAGCCTCCTGAGCTCACTCAGATACAGCACCTTCATCATGTGGTCACTGTTGTGTTTTGAATGTAAAGTGTCATCCCGCTCTTCAGAGATTTCCTAGATCAGAGCATTGGCATGTGATAATACTGTTATTGGGGGAAAATAATTTTGTTCCAGGGAAAAACAGGTATTGAGTGCGGAAATATTTTTAATCTGCTGTTCAGTGTACAAATAAAAACAAAAAATGTTCTTGAACTTTTATCAATAAAATAATTTGTATGAGCAGCCAATATTCTTAAACAGTAGTATCCATTGCTGAGGTTTTGAGTTTGTCTTTGCCCCCATGTAGGTTTTAGATCAGGGTATGGTGTAATAAGAGACTGTGCAGCCCTTTGAGACATTTGGTGATTAAGGGCCATACAAATAAACATGACTTAACTTCTTTAGTTGACACTAAGTGACAATATGGCCACCCCCTGACATACATAAAATGAATTTACTGCTCAAATTATTTCTGAAAATAGTCACAGATTATTGCAAACCACAGACTATTATCACACCGTCCCCTGATCTAAAACCTACATGAGAGCAAGGAAAAACTATAAAAACCTCAAGATGAGAAAAATGAAGAAACCTTGAGAAGGTTCTTGCAGCCTGCTTTTCAAGTCAACTCTTGACGTCAGCAAACCTGTAACGTGATTTCCCCTCAAGGCGAGGCACTTGAAGCTTTTCTTATTGAAAACTAGGTTATTATTTAGGTGCAAAATCTGGGTGAATTTCATCATTCACATCGTAACAAAATACTCAGAATTAGGTAGTTTTGCAACAAAGCTACAGGCAATGTACAAACAAATCATGAATGATCACACAAACACAAATCACATTTTTTTTCATTACATGCTAACACTAGGGATTTCAATCTTTATTATAAATCCATCTAGGTATGTCATTTTCCTGATAAGAACTGGAACTTCATTGTTCTGATGCACACTTGTGGACGACAGGGGGCGTAGAGAAATGGGAGTAGGTCTGTCTATCAGGGGGCACAGGTATTCTAATAATCTGAAAAAAAGGGGTTCTGGGGGAAAAACGGTGTGTCCTTTGAATTTCCTTCTTTTTAATACTGTGTCTGTAGTTAGAGAGGATGGGGGAGGGCTTTGTATTGATAGCAAAGACATCACCCTACATGTGCAAATTTGGTAATACAGACGCTCCCCTACTAACGAACGAGATACGTTCCGGACGTAAGTTGAAGTTTTGTAAGGGATGTATGCTAAAGGTGTATATATGTATGTTTAAGGTTTATATAAGTAAGTTTAAGGTTGATATAAGTGAGTTTAACACTTTTCTAAGCAACCTGTATTGGTTTGTACTGAAAAATAAATATTTAATAAAACAATATGCTCTATAAAATGTTAATAAAGTAAAGTTTAACTTACTTTTGGAACATGGGCTTCAAGAGTTAGGCTACTTCCTCTTCCTTGGTAGAAAGTGGCCGAAAAAAAGATATCCAACTATTTTCTCAACCGCATCAAGCTTCCTTATTTCACTTTCATTTTAAATGAAACTCGCCTCTTCTCTAAGCTTCACACCAACCGTATTGAATGGATGCACGCGATATTAAACAATAAAAATGTCCAAGTTTTCAATGCGCTGGAGATACTGTACAGTATGTTTTCACACGAAACGGGACTCTGACAGGAAAAGGAAGCCGGTGGATGCTGGGTGACTGTTAAGGCTTTTTCTTTTGTTTTGTTTTCGTGTCTCTTGTGACTAAAAAGTTAAAAAAAATAACATTTCGATTAAGAAGCTCGAACAATTCCCACGTCCAGAAATTAAATAGAAGTATTGGAACCAATTTGAAACAGAAAGGGAGAGTGCGAGCGCTTTCTTGCTGCCAAGTCACTGTGCCCTCCATGTCAGGTTAATGAGTCACGCAGCTTCATCCCAGTGCGAAAGAAAAAAAGGGGATGTTTCTCATGCAACGGATGTACCTGAGAAGCACAGCGGGGTATTTTTGGATAGAAGATGGTGACATTTGATATCTTAGATGCGACGAGTGACAGGATTGTAGAGGCTTCAGGATGGCAGGAAATGAAGCCGGTCTGGTCTTTTAAGGGGGCCGTATTTGCTGGAACTGCAAAAATAAAAGACGCTGCTGGTGGGGGAAAATAAAAAAAGAAAAAAAAATGCCTCCCAGATCTGCACTGTGCTTTGATAAGAATCTGCCGCATCAGATAGGACAGAGTAATAAAAAGCGAACTGAAGCAAGACAGATGACAAATCAAAGCCTTTAGTGTGAGTTCGTCCTGAGAGCTCACGGCCCGGGTCAAGTCTCCACGTTAAAAGGTGACAAAACGTCTGTTTTCTCCTCCAGTGCTTTCTGACTGCTAGATGACAGCAACTGTTGAAAGCAGAATGTGTCTGTTTTTGTGTTGCAGGGTTTTTTTGTGGCGCCACCATTTCTTGGTGTGCTTTTTTGTGTGTGTACGTGGCGTCCTTTTATAAGCTGTCAGGTCAGGGGCAGCGAATTCCCAGAACACGAAAAAGCCATCACGGTCGTTCTTTTCCCTGAATAAAAATGGGCGTGTATAGCAAAGCTGCTCTTTAAAAGCGACATTGGTGAGCGCTTGTGACACCGACACGGAAGACACAAATCTACAAAAAGTCTGAAGTGTGAGCACGACTGGGGGCTTGTTTCCACTTAGGAATTTCAAAACCCTTGTCGTGACGAAATATGGATTTCAAAGTCACAACTTCCTAGAATTCTAGCATTGACGTGCGGTCAGGGGAGGCCGGTGAGTCTGAGCCTCACATGTCATAATAGGAATATAAAAATAAATATACATTTAATGGTCATATTTCACTCACGGCTCACTTGACCGTCAGGGCCAGTGTTGTTTCTTATTTAAGTTCGAGATTTTTGTGATTTTAGTTTTCAAAATCCCTACATTTTCTCACTATATCATGCATTTTTAAAATACAAGTAGTATGTATCGTAGTTATGTGCTCAGAATACGCATATACAGGGTGAGGTACACACTTCTCTTGCTTTAGACCAAGGATACTGATTCGGCAACCCGTCCAGCCCCAAATATTGATTGATTGATTGATTGATTTATTTAGGCAAAGCAAAAAAAAAAATGAAATACCAAACGTACACATCACGATATTTGAACAATATTTGCACTATATTTGCAAAAAGAAACAAATGTACAAAACAATGTTGTAATACATGAACATGCGCCCAAAGGGAGAAGGCCGAAGCCGGATCTTTTAAAAGCCTACGCCTATTTTATTTTTTTCCTCGGAAGAAAGAAATATTCAAAATCAAAACCATTACAGAGCACCAAAACCCACAAAGGAACATTTTAAAAAACAAAAAATTACATTTTAAACATACAATTTTAACAAAAAAATACCAATAATAGTAAAGACAAAATACCAACATGGTAGGAGAACAAGCATACAAAACAAAGCCCACTAAGACCCTCGCAATGCAAACTGTGGCAAGACTTACTGTTTGTAGATAGTGGAATTAGTGATAGTATAAGCAAGCTAATAACAAGGAATCTAGTATTTTTCTTTTAATTTTTTTATAATAGAGGCATGATAATACTAATGAATGTCTAATTACAATGTGTCTAGAATTGTACAGTTATTGTTATTACTTGTTTCTGAATAAATTTAAATAACTCCGAGTAACACATAAAGCCAGGATGTCAAGGAGTTCAATCCCTGGCTGACTAATACCTAAGACTTACAATAGGGTTTTGGCACATTGAGTAGCATTATCTAAATAAAAAAATCCTGATTCTGATTTTTGCACGAGAGCATAGTGCTGACTGCTTTCGGGTGTTTTCTAACGTCCTATGGCGGCTAAATAGGGTACTGCAGCGGCCTACTTTCCACTACTAGAGGCAATCCAACACCATCCATTATCGCCTGGCAATGTCGGGGTATGAAGGTTTGTGTATACTAAAACGATGTGTGGATACTAAACTCAAAAAGAAAAACTTATTTATTGAAAAAGAAAACAATATTAAAAATAAAAACGTCTCTCTATGGTTTGGCTCCAGACGAACATGCATTGTTCTTCTTCTCTCTCTCTCAAAGTGCTGCGCTCGATTCTTAAGGACGTACTGCTGCTGAGGTTTAGAGTCTAATTTGCAACCCGTCAAAATGGCGGATGGCCGTAAAACATTCCTTTAAGCTCTTTAAACAATCAATGATTGAACATTGTAGGTTAATGTAACCTCAGGACAGCACGGCGGCACAGATGTTGACGCGTGTGCGGCACAGTTCTGAGGTCATGATATCGAACCTCCTGCGTGGAGTTTGCATGTTCTCCCCGTGTTTGCGTGGGTTTCCTCCGGCCACTCCGGTTTCCCCCTACATTCCAACAACATGTGTGTTAGGTGAATTGGCCAGTCCAAATTGTCCCTAGTTGTGAATGAGCGAGTGAATTGTCTGTCCCTGTGTGCCCTGCGACTGGCTGGCAACCAGTTCAGGGTGTCCCCTGCCCGCTGCCCGAAGATAGCTGGGATGGGCTCCAGCAACCCTGCGACCCTACTGACGATAAGTGGTGCAGATAATGGATGGATGTATGGATGTAACCTCAGCAGACACAGAAATATAAATGATGTAAATGTTTATACGGTGTATTTCAGTGTTGCTCGACAGGTGGATAGGGACCCAAAAATGGATCACAAACCTGTTTTCAGTGCGTCGTAAACCTTTGCCTTGGCAAAAAAATGCTAAGATGGAAAAAAAAAAAAATGGGTCAATTACACTCTTTAACATTACATGGCGATAATGCCCAGCTCAGTTTCTTCTTCCTGTTCAGTCAATCGTAGCCGTCCCATTGGGGTTTGAGAGGAAACACATCTCATTATATTGTGAGTTTGTTGGTTTTATACCATTTTCTGCCCATAATAATGTATCCCAATAAAGTTAGAGAGAGGGGGAAGGAAACGTGGACAAACAGTAACAACAATGGTGGACTAGAAAAAATAAATGATTGCGTAATACCAAAATAGTGTACAAGTGCCTGCAATTAAAGGGCTGGTGGAAGGTACAGTAGTAAATGGTTTAGGAATGTTGTATTTTTAGCTTTTTACCAGCATATTAATATCGATCAGCTTCATAATTAATTAATTATAATGATAAAGCTACATATTTTATTTATATTCGGGGTATGAATTCATTTTAGCTTATGGCTATTTTAAAGAGGTTTTAGGGGTTGGTTTATATTGTATGCCAGTATATACAGCAGTTGAGTCCTTTTGTTTTTTCTGGTTATTTTGATTTTTGAAAAAAGGTGAAATAATTCAACTATATTTACTTTAAACTGAACAATCCTTGACTTAGAATTAGGGTGTGACAGTCGGTCTTGAAGGCTGGCCAGTTAGGAACCACTGGTTTAGTTTAACATAGATTTTGTTACAAGATACAGGCTTTTGTTTCTCATCAAAAATTACCTCTTCTCCTCCTGACTCCTCAAATATGAAAAATAAAATTGCTGGCTTGCAATGGGCTAAGTGCTGCAAATAAAGTTAATAGGACGGGCTGTGGCTGGTCGGTTTAAAAATGCCCGCGGCTCTAGGTTGGACTTTTTAGGCTTGTAGTGGGTCTGGCCTGCAGGTGTGGGTGGTGGGGCATCTGCAGGGTTTTTTTGGGAGGTGGATGGAGTTTATCACTCCGTCGCGCTGCCTCCCGCAGTTGCCCCCTGCCTTGAAGCTGCCACCTCTGGAATTCGGCGCTCTCCCCGCTGTACCCGATTCCATTTCCCACCCAATAACCGCAAGACAAATTGAGGCTGCCAGAAGATGATCTATCATCGTCCTACATCTCATCCTCTTCGGGCACGCGTGCGCTCACTCCCTCCACCCACTTTCATTGTTTCTCTTTCCCCTTCTGTCCCCTTTACAGGACATACCCTCTATGTGTGTGTGTGTGTGTTTCCGCGTCCTAATGGTTCCCTCTTTCCTTGACTATCTTTGCACCCTTGTCTTTACTCTTCGTTAACCCCGTCACGCTTTTGTCATTGTCTCTTGTTTCTCTTTGGCCTCTTTCATTTTCTTTGTGCATTGGTTAGGTTGTGTTTGCATTTTGGATTTATGTCACATTGTAATGTCATCGATGAGTGCAGGGTGCAGGTCCTGATGCAGTTTTTCACATTCATGGTTCAGCATTGACCACTATCTGTGGTGTGTCTTGGGCAAGTACAGCCTGGCGACGCCCATCCTGCATCAGGCTGTTTTTGGAGGGAGGGGTTTATCTCCCCCACATGTAACAAATATCACTTGTTTCCATAGTTACCGGTAGCAAGAAAAGCCTTCTGATCTGACTTAAATACCGAACTTTCATCATTTGGTCAACCCACTTTGTTATATATACAGTAATGCCTCGCTTATGTTGGTAAATGGGTACCAGAACCCCTCGCCAAAAGTGACAATTTCCAAAGTAGCGACGCCCCTTAATAAGAGCCCTTAAGGTTCAAACTTACCTGACGTCTTTACTAACTGAGAGTATACAGTATACGACTGCTAATAACAAGTAACTATAGATTTACGAATAAGAAGGCAAAAGACAGAATTATAGTTGAATTACTGGTCTACTGTCATCATAATAAAGTACAACAAAGTGTAAGAAAGCAATTTAATGATTAGCTGGCTAGATGCAAGCTAGCATCGTGTATCCTTAGATTGACCACCTTTCCGTGATGATTAAAATATAACCGTCTTGAATGTAGCCGTTTCCCTCAAGTTGTAGCTCCAGGTTATCCGTTTTATCAGTAGTGGATCTGGCGTTGGTGAGATAGAGGCTCACCAGGGTATATATATGCGTGCATATATTCCTTTATGGATATGAGGAGATGAGATTTCATAGTCTTGCACTATTAGACATTCCAACTTTTCTTCCTGATGTATGATCATTAATCCTGTGACAAAAACATACTAAATTACGTCATCTTTTGATCTCAACGCTCAATACATTTATTTAGAATCTTCATTTGTTTTTTAATTCTCTGTTATTAAAAGAGAATGCATTTTCCTGTGATGATATCGATCAATATTGAATAAAACATCAAGTAAATTAAAGCAGATTAAGCTTTAGTGAATTCAAATTGGATGGATTTAGTAAATGAGGACCCATGACTAGCTCTAATTCTCATTTTACTGGATGTTCTAAAATTATTATTAATTATTCACATAATTCCAGAGAGATGGGGAATCTGTACAGCGGAACTGAGTTAGCATATTAGAAAAAAGGGGTTGTTATTCAATACATATTTGCCTTTATTTCTCTCGAATATAGTTGGATGTATTGTACAATATATACTTTAAAGATTTAACTTTAATTTGACTCATTGGATTACTGTTACCTGGATGAATGGTAAACCATATAAACGGAACCATTATTGGAAAGCATGTTGGCCTTCATAATATTGTGATGGAACATTTAAAAAAAAACCTTATCAAAAGAAAAAATGAGGGGCATTGCGTTGTTTCTTTTTATCAAATCTCAAGATCAGCCCGAACATTTGCACACACCAGTTCAAGATGAATTCCATGATGCAGTTTTACCCGGAATTCTGAAGCATACTTTAAAGATTTACTTTTTCTGATATATTTTCTTGTGTTTTATCTCATTTTTACCTCATCCATCGGCCTCGGGCCACTGGAACTTCTATTCCCTACACAGCGGAAGAATAGAAAAACCTGTAATTGCTTTGTATGATGAATCAATACAAGGTATGTATAGATACAAGAAAATGTAACAACAGTGTCCGAGTCAAAGCAAATGTATTTCCCCATGCTGCGTGAGGGCGGAATAATCAAGAAATAGTTCTGTACTCGAAGACCGTCATTAAAAACTGGCAAGCATTTTAAACATGAAGGATGGCCCTTTGCTCGTGCCACAATGAAAAAGGGGGCTGGAAGTTAAAGAGCTTTTCATTCGCATTTTTCATGTTATATAAGTTGCTCTGCCGGTTGAGCGACAACGTGTGTGTTTACATTCGTTTTGATTGCGGAAAAAATAGTCGAGAATACTGATCACAAGTAGTGTGATGAAGGTTATCATTATCGGGATGACAGAGGTCACTCTTGCGTTTTTTTTTTAATCTTGTTTTCTTTTTTGTGTGTGCGTGTGTGTCTTTTCCTGCTCCTGTTTGAGCATTTGGCAACATGCATTGGCGGCCAACCTATTCTGTACCACGGACTGATTTAATGACTGACAATATTCTCATACCATAAACTATTGTGCGCCGTTAGAGCGTCACCCGCGCCAAGAAGCAATGCTATTTTGGGACGGAATTACCCCTTTTGGTAGAGTCTTTCACATCAAGAGTGACTTAATTATTGTTTGTAAAATATTTTGATCCTGGCCAAACTTAGATCTTAGAGAGTAGAATGTCTTTGTGGAAATGCTGCTGAGTCAGCAAAACCAAAAATGCGGAGTCAGCTTTTTGTACATTTTGAGTGACTTAGCTGGCTGCCTGTAAAATATGGTGTTCATATTCAATGTAATTCTGGCCTGGGAGAGCAAAATGTCTTTCTGAGAAAAAAAATGCTAAACCAGCTCAACCAAAAGTGCTGATTTGACGTTTTGGGGCATTTTTTCCACATATAGGCCAACCCTTCTAACTGTCTGCAAGACACTGTGTTGAAACTGAACATTGTTTTTGCTTGAAAGAGGGGAATATACCAACTCATTTTTTTTTTTTTTTTTCTTTGCAATTCCAACCTGTAGAGTGACCTACCTGATTGCGTGTGGAAGATTGTGATCTGGCTTGCGAGAGAAGAGTTCTTTTTGGGAAAGCTGATGACAATAATAATCTGACTTGCCACAAAATTTCCTTTGCTGGTGTCTAGTATTAAAACAGAACGACACACTTAACAGGGGCACTATTGAACAGTTGTTTCCCTCCCGAAAGCAAAAAGACTAACCTCAACTTGTTTGTGAAAAAAAAAAATAGAACATTAAATTGTGAGCGACTCCACAAAGTAGCTTACACTTTCAAGTGATTTTCGCAAAAGGAAGTAATACAAGAAGCAGACATGTGCAATGGAGATCTGATGAATTGTTCCCGCGATTGTCTTGTATAGTGATCAAATTTTCTCCAATTGTTCCCAAAATGAATAGAAGGGCCTTACCGTTTTACGTTTCCCTTGGGATGTTCACCGTCCGGCTCGCTTATCACACACATTATTTTTCCCCCTCAGTGGAAATAATCTCTTTACCGAGTGCCTGTTCACTTTGTAGGTTCTTCATTCCTGTGCCGAGTTGCCTTTTTTCTTCATTTGTATCGTTTATTGTTAAATTAGAATATCCTAAAAGAGTCCCTTTCCAAACATTTACGGCTTCCCTGCAGTGCATATTTGTCTCCCTGCAGCACCACATGACATGCAATTATACCAAAGCCACGACGCCGTCAGGGATCCCGGTCCCCGAATGCGTTTTTCCATCCTTCGACAAAAAAATATAGAGAGAGTTATGAGGGTAATTGGAAAGCCAACCACTTGGAAAACAAATACTGGAGCTTTCTCCCACCCTTTTTTCTAATATGTTGCCTAAACCGCCCTGCAAAACAACGTTCTTGATGAAATGCTCAATTAAAATGCAGTTGAGGCCCTGCGGGAGTGTATAAATGCTGCAGGTATGATGTTTGGCCCTCTGTCAGTGCTTGCCACATTCATATGCAGTACAATTATTTATTGTCCATGTGCACATAGATATTCACCAGCCTGTTTGTTTTTTGACATCTTGCCCGTTTCCATATGCTAAGACCTTTATAACAAATATGCGGTGTGTATGTGTGCATCGATTCCATGAGTGAAAATAAATCAGCTAAAACCAAAGCTGATTATACAAGAAGTGGGAGGATAGAAATAAATATATATATATATATATATATATATATATATATATATATATATATATATATATATATATTTATTTGCAGCTGTATCACACAAGTAAATTGTTAAAAAATCATGCATTGTGATTCCTGGATCGTTCTTTTTAGTTTATCCTTCTCACTGTGGACATGCACCTATGATGAAAATTTCAGACCCCCCCATGATTTCTAAGTGGGAGAAATAGCAAAATAGCTGGGTGTTTAGGGTGTTTAGGTACTTATCTTCTTCACTGTATGTATACGTAATGTACGGACGGGAAATGAAAGTGACCGTTCTTCCATTTGTATGTTGTGAGTCGGGGTAGGCGACAGTGGGAAGTTTGGTATGGGTCCGATCCAAGTAAATACAAGATAGTATCAATTGATATTTTTTTTTTGCTTGGAAATGTCATGATCATTGGATAATTCTCTGTATTGTTAGAGTCGGGTCATTCTGTTACGTTTTGCGGGTGGGACCAAATGCAGGGAAGCAAGAAGAGAGGTCTGTCACATTTTGTGAGTGGACCTAAATACAGGAACGTCAGAACCATTGCACAGATAAAATACTAATACATCTAAGCATGTTGTTTGTGTATGTACAATGATGATGCAGAGAACAATAGTGTATGCTCAAGGGAACTGTATTGATCTCTCGCGAGTGTGGCATGACACACACAAGAACACTGCCGCTGGGGCATACCTCATTGCACAAAGAGGGAGGGTGTCAATCTACTTCTTAAAAATGTTTCCCGTGCCTTCTGTTTTGGCTTCCCTCTTTTTCCCAGAGCCCCTCTGTTCTGGCTTTCCTGAGTTTGGGTCCATCTAGATAGATAGATAGATAGATAGATAGATAGATAGATAGATAGATAGATAGATAGATAGATAGATAGATAGATAGATAGATAGATAGATAGATAGATAGATAGATAGATAGATAGATAGATAGATAGATAGATAGATAGATAGATAGATAGATAGATAGATAGATAGATAGATAGATAGATAGATAGATAGATAGATAGATAGATAGATAGATAGATAGATAGATAGATAGATAGATAGATAGATAGATAGATAGATAGATAGATAGATAGATAGATAGATAGATAGATAGATAGATAGATAGATAGATAGATAGATAGATAGATAGATAGATAGATAGATAGATAGATAGATAGATAGATAGATAGATAGATAGATAGATAGATACTTTATTCATCCCCGTAGGGAAATTCACACTTCCAGCAGTCTACCCCGTTGTTTATTAACAGATGAACATGATGCCCTAGGGGTGCTTGTAGCGAAGTGGATGACGTCACGCTAGTCCAAAAATTCGACATCCCTGCGGCAGATGGAAAACTTTTCTTTGTGAAAATCCAGGGATACACCACCTCGTTTTAGCAAGTCCGCCTCCTCTCCGATTCCCCCCGGCTTTCGTGTCTCTGTTTAGCGGCGTTGAAGCCGGATTGCTCCGGGTAGCTCCGGGTGGCTACACGTTAGCGTCCGGAATGCTAAACGTGAGCCACGTTTCCGCAAAACACAGCAACTGCGCTCCCTGTGCGCTTCGATGTTTTCCACCAGCACTCGATGATCTTATTTGGTCGTGAGTTCGCATTTACCATGATTACGGATGGTACCGAAGACTTATAACGCCGCTAGCCGCTTCGCTAGCTCCGGCATTTCTTCCACGATAGGCCCCTTCATCACGCCGGCACGAGAATTTTTCAGGGCAAGGAGTTGAAATTCCTTGAATACACGCATTTCTTGTGCGTTAAAACCCATGTCCATAGGATAGAAGTAATCCATAGTGTAGTTGTCAAAAGGGGAAGAAAAAACACCGAAGATAGGAGCAGACAATAAAACAATAGGGCAGCTGCTGGAAAAGGCAGCCGCTCGTGGCAGCGCCGCTTTGATCTATATCTTGATATATATCTATATATCTATATATTGATCTACAAAACGTGACAAAATGGCCCAACCTTTACATGTATAATCTTGGTACCCACTACACACCTAAAAATTTTCCCCATTTTTAAACATTTCAGGATGTGTACATCACATGACAATTTTTTTCAGTTTATTTTTTATTTACTTTTTTTGTTTGTAAGACTAAGCCAATCTTGCCCATTTTGTCCTTAACCGGGATTGTCTGGGTCACTGGTAGCAGACAACAACGCCATCATAGATTGGTAATACTGTCAGGGTACAAAAACAAGCAGCAATGAATTGACTGCAAATGGGAAGAGAACTAAGAATGGCGCTGAAAGAATTGTTTGTATTGTTTATTTGGTAAATAAAATAATTGTTTTTACACAAATTATTTTCAATCTACATATTCTGTCTTGTTGTAAGTAAATAAGTGTGTTCTGTTCGTAAAGTTTATTATTGTTTGATATGGGGTATTGCAATTATTAACAAGGCTGAAGTCGATACATGTGCAAACACCACGATTATAGTGATAGGTTGAAAGGTGAGACAGTATCGATCCAGTATCAATCTGATCCAACTACTTACACAGTATGGATAATATAAATGCTTGGATTAATTCGCCAATTCTTAGCGGTAAAGTTTTCATAAAGTGAAGCAATCATTTTCATGCCACTGCTTCCTTTACTAAGCTTTCAGCTAACTGCTCTTTAATGGCTCAGTTTCAACAGATATTCTTGTGCAACAAAAACACACGCCCACGTTCCACTAAAGGGCACAAACTCCCTTTTCATCGCTTGGTAAGGGAGGGGGAACCATAATCACGGTGGATTTTTCCATTCCAAATTATTCAATTAGACTGTTTCGTTGCCAAAAACACTTGAGCATAGAAATGTGCAGTTTGGAGAAGAGCTTGTGAATCGCTGAGGGGCCACCAGTAGAGCCTTTGTAACGCCATTAGCTGGCTTTGTTTTGCGAGTGGAGTGTTGAAAGAAACCCCTTGCTGTTTTTTTTTCACCGTCAACTCAAAAGAACACTCTTGGTGAGAATCAGCGTAAATGCTAATTTGTTAACGAGCTCAGTAGGACATGCTTTAACGTCATCATCTGCCAAGAAATTACATTTACACCAACTGTTGGCTTGTGTTGGAAGATTTTGGCGTGATATCAAGGACATTTCACAAGGGTTTTTTTTTGGCGGGGCTTCAAAGTTAAGACACTTGTAAGTAGGTCTCAGTGATATTTCAACATTGATTACCGTATGTAATTGAGTATAATATGCAGATTTTCACTCAAAAAAGGTTTAAGAGTGTGGTATAAACAAAGGCCTGGGTGACATGTTTTAGAGGGAGTGTGAAACCCTTCTTATTGCAATGGTATGCCCCAGCGGCAGTGTTGTGCTGTGTGACATCATGTTGCACTTGTGGGTGTTCAATACAGTTCACTAGAGCATGTGCTATAGTTATTTGCCTTTTTTATATTATTATTACGCTTTTTACTATTAGCCATACTTTCTCAAACAACACCTGCAACACTAACGGGCCTGCTAGCATTTGCACTTAGGGTCTGAGTGTGATAACGTATGCTAACTGGGGTCATTATGATAGGCAACTGATCCAGTTTGTTGGCAAAATGTTTATCTCAAACAGTTTTTTTTTCCTAATCAAGTAAAATGAGTTTTTTGCCTCCCTTATGAATCACCTTTCACGGTTCATGTATTTCTTAGCTGTCTGGGTTGTCGGAGCACCATTGAGAATGCAATTCTGGACAGGTTTTTCCACTCCTGATGGTTCCCGGCCTGTTTTTGGGTCGGCTCTTCCCTGGGGAAAAAAATTGGCAAGTCCTGATGATCTTGTGACCATACAACTTTAGTTTTTATCCGAGCAAAGTTGACAACAGTTCTTTATAGGGATCAATGTGCCCTCTGATTGCGTTCTGTACCATTTTGTTTGTTACATGGACTATGTAGCTGATGCCAAGATATTTCCTGTAGAAAACATGTGGAAAAAGCTGTAACCCAGAAACTAATGATAGAGGACAAAGGCTTCTTGAACTTGCTAGCTGTAACAACCTGGTCCTGGTTATCACTCTTGGTAACCACAGGCACTCTAGAAAATGGACATGACACCACCCAAATGGAATCCACCACACTCAGGTCGACCACATCCTGATCCCTAATGTATAACTTTTGTTTTAATTCTATCAGACATCTAAATAGCTTTTTTAGCTAAGTTATTGTTGTTATTTTAAACCAGAATTTTGGATACTGGTAGCATGTCTGCTTCATTGTTTTGAGGTCCTGGGTTACATTTCATGCCCTGTGGGAAGTTTGCACACTCTCTCTGTGTCCAATTGTTTTATACTTTTTTTCTGTTTTCACCATGAGAAAACATGCATGGCAGGTTGGGTGGCAGATCTGAGGATCATATTTCTTAATTACTGCCTCTTAGTAGAAATAAAACGTTCATTCATTAAGAATCATTAAGAAAAAAAAACAGTTCTGATTCAAATAATAGCCATGGTTAGTTTGTGCCTTGCCATAATCACATTTTATTTCTATTACAGATAAGCGGTTAGCCCATCCGCGGTACAGTTTTAAAGTCATGGGGTCAAATCCGGCTACCAGCCTTCCTGTGCGGAGTTTGCATGTTCTGAATATGCTTGTGTGGGTTTTGTCAAGCCACTCCAGTTTCCTCCCACATTCCAAAAAATCATCAATGTTATTTTGGCTGGTCAAAATTGTTCCTAGGTCTCTGTGTGCCCTGCTACTGGCTGGCAACCAGTTTAGGGTGTCCCCTGCCCACTGCCCGGGATGGGCTCCAGCACTCCCGTGACCCTTCTGAGGATAAGCGGTGCAGATAACGGATGGATGTATTTTAACCGGACTGGACTGCCAACACAGAAGCTCTATGTAGGAAAGGGCAAAGCTGACTTTACTTCCTGCTGGCCTCCTTCAAAATCTGCAAAAAGCTCCTGAAAATATTCTATGAGACAGTTGTGGCAAGCGCCCTTTTCTATGCGACAGCGTGTTGGGGAGGCAGCGTCAAGAAGAAGGATGCCTCTCATCTCAATAAACTGGCTAGGAAAGCGAGCTCTGTTGTGGGCAAAGAGCTGGACAGCCTGACAACAGTAGCTGAGAGACGGGCACTGGAAAAGCTGCGGTCAATCATGGACAATCCATCGCATCCACTACACAGCATTATCTCCAGACAGAAGAGCAGTTTCAGCGACAGACTGCTGTCACTGTCTTGTACTACGGACAGACTGTAGTGATCTTTTCTTCCTCATGCCATGAGGCTCTTTAACTCTACCCAGCAGAGTGAAAGCCCACATTAAACCACACCACCTACATTGCATATTACCGAAATTTATTGCAATATGTATTTTGTGTACCACTATTTAGATATTCTATATAACACGCTACAGTGGGCATGTGTTCGTCACACTGGGTATTTGTATATTGTATTCTTTTTGCTTTATTATTGTATTGTTCTCAGCTCAGGGATGCTGCTGGAAATGTGAATTTCCTTTCGGGGATGAATAAAAAATCTATCTATCTATCCATCTATCTCTAACCATTCCATGTGTCAGTGAATTGTTTGAGTTGTTGGGGGAGATGAAGGAAGTGATTTTCTTGTCTTATTGTACGCTGAATTTTTGTATACAGCAAATTGCGTGTCAACTCTTTGCCTGAAAAATGTTCTACAAATAAATTTGATATGACGTTTGATAAATGTGCATTTATTTAAAATACTCATAGTCTGAGTAATTTGCATTCATTTGACTAACCATGAGCCTCACTTAAAGGGTGCTGACTTCATTTCCGTTAATCATGCTGGCACAAGTCCACTGGAAAATTTAAAACCTTGCAAAAACATGAGGAGGAAAACGGTGCTGTTTGGTCATTTTGAGGCTCAGTAGTGTATAATTTTGCTTGTGGTTGTTTGTATTTGTTTTTGGTTTTACAACCACATGGAATCCTCAAGTAATACACACTGTCTCTTTAAAAGAAAAATAATGTATATTTGGGACGGGATTACCCAGATTTTACACTGTACAATTAATTTTAACATCATACACTTTGTAAACTCTCCCTGGTATAGTTTATTTAGTTTTACCCATGTGGCATTTTATTGATTTTTTGTAATCTGCATACAAATGTCAGTTTTAAACAACTCAAAAGATTTGTTTTAATCTTTCTCATATTTGGTATTGCCCTCTGATTATATTGGTCGTAGTTTATAGCATAGACAGTACAAATCAAAGGGTCCAAATAGATACAAGAAAATTACCCCCATCAGGCCCATTAACTAGCCATTTGACCTTGGAGAACACACATTTAGCACCTGATTCAAACCACATTTGGGCATAAGAAGCAGTCGGCGTAATTTTTTGTCTGTGTGACTCTCAGTCCAACTCAGCAAGCAGATGATAAAAAGTTAGAGTTTAAGGGTCCTGCCTGCTGCCACGCTGCTCATAAAAGAGACATTTGGTGCCTCGCTAACTGTCAAAATTTGGAAAGCGCTTCAACCCAGCGCGCACTGTAATCACAGCTACAAAAGGTGGTGTGTTAAAAAAACAAAACAAAAAAAGAATCACAAACATTGTATGGCATTTCAAATAAGGGGCAATGAGAGTGAAATGTTTTGCTGCCCTTTCTGCTTTCCAAACACATTTTTGTGAGTCATCTTGCTCGAGTGGAGATTTTGACAAGTAAGACCTTCAAAGCGAACCAAAAGAGCATTCCGCCACATCAATTGACTTTGTTGTCTCTGCTATTCATTCTTTCAGTGTCGCATCAGTAAGCTTCCATCTAACAAATTATAATGCAGGGATGTCAAACTCATTTCAGCTCAGGGGCCGCATGCTAAGAAAAAAACATTCTTTGGAGGGGGGCCCTCACAGAGAGAGATAGATAGAGAGATAGATAGAGAGAGAGAGAGAGAGAGAGAGAGAGAGAGACAGTGAAGAGGGGGAGGAAGAAAGGGAGAAAACAGGGAGGGAGGAAGAGGAAGACAGAAAGAGAGATAAATAGGAAGATAGAGAGAAAAAGGAGAGAAAAGTAGAAAAGAAAAAGAGAAAGATAGACAGAGACAGAGGGGGAATGAGAAAGAAAGAAAGAAAGAAAGAAAGAAAGAAAAAAAGAAAGAAAGAAAGAAAGAAAGAAATAAAGTAAGAAAGAAAGAAAGAAAGAAACAAACAAACAAACAAACAAACAAACAAACAAAGAAAGAACAGTTCTAGTTGCTTCTGGAGTGGAACAACAAGTGGATATATTTCAAACTGCATCCCTTTCTTCTCCTGTGCATCTCTCACCTTCGTCTTGTGGGCCAAATTTAAACGCTTGTGCCTCTTCTTTGGCACCCCTGTTATAAAGCTTTCAAGTCGCCTGTGGTTTCCGCCTCTTTTTCCTGACACAAACCCATCATAGCAGACGAGGTTGTCATTATGACCTGCCTCCTATTGCCTGTAGAGTTCATCTGGAGTATTTTACTGGCTAAAGAACTAATGTGCAGTGTTTTTCTGCAACAACATTTGCCACCGCAAAGTTAAAAAATGGTTCCCAGTAGGATGCAATGTTTTCTACAAAAACTGCAGTGATGATCACTGTACAATATTTGGTCGGAAAGGAAAGAAAATGAAGTGCATGCAATTGTAAGTATTTTAGTTGCTCCCAGTCGGTCTCGGCGTTAAAAGAGCACCTTTGCCAGGTTGTGATCACAAGAAAAAGACCATAGCAAATCATTTAATATTTACCATATTTTCTGCACTGTGAGGTCACTGGCGAGCCCCCCCAAGAAATACTTAGAGATTGTCAGACATTTTTTATATATTTATATATATGGCGCACTGGACTATAGGGTGCATGCTCTTCCTATCTTGTAAAAGTCTTCATTATTTTGTGTGTAAACTCCTCTGAGCCGTGGTGCAACTCGTATGCCCACACTGGCTCTGCGCCTCTTAACACATCAGAGTGGAAGAGAGTCCAACCCCTCTTGAGAGGGCTGGTACCAGAGCCCAAGCTGTGTGTGAAGGTGAGTCCGACTATATCTAGTCAACCTCATACACCAACTCGTACTCCTTCCCCGCCAGAGTGGTAACATTCCATGTCCCAAGAGCCAGTTTCTGTAGCTGGGGGTCGTCACGCCAAGGACCCCTCCCTTGGCCGCTACCCAGCTCTCTACACACCCGACCCCTTTGGCCCCTCCTACAGGTAGTGAGCCCATGGGAAAAGGTACCCACGTCGGCCCTTCGGGCTGTGCCCGGCCGGACCCCGTGAGCGTTGGCCCGGCTACCAGGCACTCGCCAGCGGACCCCACTTCCAGACCTGGCACCAGAGGGGGCCCCTGGTAACACGCGTCCGGGCGATGGGAAATTGTGGACCAACGTTTTGTGTCATCTTAAGGGGTATTTTGATCTGGGTTGTGTCTGAACCCTCACCTAAAACCTGTTGGTCATGGGTGACCCTGCCAGAGGCTTAACACCCCCAGACAATGTAGCTCCTAGGATCATCGGGACACACAAACTCCTTCACCACGTTAGGGTAGCAGATCATGTAGGAGGAAGACTAATTCGCTTATGCAAAATAGCTGTGGGGTAAAAAGTGGTTTAGTTGCCCAAAACATTTTATCAAAAAAATATTTTTAAATTAAAAAAAAGGCTGTGAGGCCCATATTGTTTCAAATTGTAAGATGGGGAATAGATTTTTCTATATAATAGTTGAACGTTAAGCAGACATGGGGAGAATACATCAATGAACTTTAAACTTGCTAAGAGAACAGGAAACGGCAGCCCCTAAAACCCTCACAAAGCAAAATTCCAAATCCTTTCTGTAGGTCCTCTCTTGAGGTGTTTCTTTAATCAAATATCTGAGGTTACAAAAAGCAGATCCAACCTAAAGGGTGTGGATATCAAAGAACACCAACATTATCAGCCTACTGCGACAGTGATGTAAACACTGCATAATAGTCGAAATAACGAACAACAGTACGTAATAATAGTCAAATTAACCAACTTGCATCATTTGCAATATCCTTTGCAGCTGTCCAATATTAAAAACAGAAGCTTAGAAATATGTATTTTTTATTTCTGGCCTGGAATCAGAGAAACATCATCAGTTTGATCATTTTGGAAGTAATAAATACAGTCCTTCTGATAATGCTAAAGCTATAACCCTGATTTTTTTTAATCCACCTTTTGCAAAATGTTCGTCCAACCCTGCAAGGAAAGCAAAAGACTGCAGTTGCAAATTCCCCACCGTATGATGCGCTTCCATTCAAGCGTGCCGTGAAGCCTGATGGGATTCCCGGCGAAGGATGAGGAGGATGTCGAAGGAGAAGGATTATGAGGCTTTAGGCTGCCTAGCAGTGGGTGATGGCCATGCCTCCTCCGTTTGGTGCAAGATGGATAAAGAAAGCGTTTGTCAGCTGTTCGGGTCATCCTGAAGACTCCTTGGCAGAACCTTCTTTTCACGCCAACCCTTTTCACTCTGCTATTCAAAAAGCAGTAATTGCATCATCTTTCAATCCCTTTTCCTGCGTCACACTATGAGACCGGGCCCATTAATCAAACTAATGGAGAAGTAAGTGATTCCAAAATATAGGCTTTGATCACCATCCGCGCCACGGGGGCCCGCCTTTTCGCGACCAGGCTTATCTTTCCATTCTCACAGTCCTAAATGTGCAGACGACTCCTTGGCTAAATATAACGAAAGTATTAGGCTTGCGTTGAAACCGCACAAAACTGTGTACTCTTCTCTTTGATTTGCGCTTAATTTGAGCACATAGTAGCGCCTACTGTATGTTTTTAGGCAAAGGGAAGAAAAGCAACCAAACTATGTCTTTTTATGATGAGTGTTAAATAGTATGAAGGAAACATCTATCCATCAATCATATCCATCACTTATCCTTAGTACGGTCACAGTGGTGCTGGAGCCCACCCCAGCTATCTTCGGGCAGTGGGAAGGGGACACCCTGAACTGGTTGCCAGACAGTCGCAGGGCAATAGAGTCAAAATGAATTTAAATAGGAGCTGACAATTTCATGAGTAATAGAGTAGACAATAGATTCATTCATTCATTCATTCATTCATTTATTATCTGCACCGCTAATTGTCGGTAGGGTCTCTGGGCTGCTGGAGCCCATCCCAGCCATCTTCGGGCAGTCGGCAGGGGATGTCCTGAAACGGTTGCCAGCCAGTCGCAGGGCAAACAGGGACAGTCAACTCACTCGTGCATTTACACCTAGGGACCATTAGAACCGGTCAATTGAAATGCATGGTTTTGGAATGTGGGAAGAAACCGGAGTGCATGGAGGAAACCCATGCAAGCACGGGGAGAACATGCAAACTTCACACAGGAAGGTTGGATACCATGACCCCAGAACTGTGCTGTGGACGCGCTACCCACTAAGCCGCCGTGCTGCCCTAACCCAATAGATGTTTAACATATATTATCGACAAAGAGCACTCTTATTTGATTCAATCTTACGTTTTGTTAATGTTTGTTTCCTAACCCTGTTATATTTCTAATTCAGTTTAATGATCATATATGTACTCTTATTTCAGTTGAAAAACGTACTATTAGTCGCAAAATGTATTTTTATGCGCACAGATAGGACATCAGAATCAACCTCAATTTCTAATTGTGGCATATTTTAAAGTCACATAAATGTTTTTTTTTATTTGTATGGCTTTTTATCACAAAAAGTCTTAGAGGTCAACATCACTCATAAACTATAAAAGTGTGTCTTGAGCCTAGATTTAAACACCTCCACCGAGACTGGAAATTATACCTCAGAGGGCAAATATTTTTCTATTTTTATATAGGCTTTAGATATATCAAATAGACAAAACTCATGGGTGAACAATGCATCAAGTTTGCAAGAACTTTTCTGCGCCCAATGTTTCTGGTGACGTGATCCCACGATTTTGGTCACCGTGGCGATTATGATTCCTTGGACATGCATAAAATGCCATCGCTCTCTGACCTGAAGGGCACTGAAGGGACTTTGTAGTCCTTTTTTTATAAATAAAATAGCTCTGTCTGTATTTATCCATATATAATCTTTTCTCACACACTACTTCACTACCTACTTGCCATATGTGCCATATAAGCACTCGATTGCTGGATACAGGAAGCAACAGTAGGAAGTGGGGGCTCCCTTGATGTGTGGACAAGTATCTGATCAAGGTCACTTCTGCCATCCAATAATGATTTTTCATACTGGAAGCATCCCCTGAGGCTTGATACTTACTGGCAAGCTGTGCCAAACTCTTTGTATTTTATCTTGTTTTATTTTTATTTTTGGCTTTCAGGGACAAAACTTTTGAGATATTTTTGAACATGATGGCAATAAATTACTTGACATGGGTTACAACTTGGCTCAGCATCTCCGTGTGTTTGATGTTATAGAATTTTACGCCTTCCCCTTAAAACCACAAAATATCGAGCAGCGTGTGCCAAAGCGCAGCAATTCAGACCGCAGTATCGATCCTAAAAAGAGATAGATTACATGTTGAGTGCTCCTCAGGTGTATTGAAATGTGGGCGCCGGCTGTATAAAAAAGTGTAACCATTACTCGAGGCTACAAGCAAAGCACCCTGGCAAATTAGATTCCCTCTCATGGAGGCATAAATCAGCCCTGCGTGAAAACGTCTTAGCATGTTTGATGCAAGCTCTCAAATGGTCCAACAAGAAAACAGCTAAGCACTCGCACGAGTGCTTTATTTATTTGACTAATTTATAGTCGTCAAAAAGCGGCGGGTTGTTTATTGTGACTCCGAGACGTTTCTGAGGCTGTCTTTCAAGAGGTGACGGCTCAGGAGACGCATCATACGTCCCATTTAGCTAGCGTTTAATGGCAGCGGTCTGCATTTACCAATTGAAGTGAGTGGAGCTTTTTCTCACCTTCCCCACAGACATGGTGTTTTTTCAGAGCTGTTGGGACCTTGCGTCAAAGCCTTTACACTCCCACTCCACACACTCGCACCTCTCTTGGTCCACTGCGAAAACACATCTTGTACTGTACATGCAAGGTGACGTTCACGCTCATCTGCTAGCCTTCTTTCACCCGTCACTTTTTTCACCCTTGCTGTGTTTTTATTGTTTTGTTTACTTTTTTTTTTTTTTTTTTTTTTTTTTTACAAATACATGTGTGGGTCATTTCGACTCACAATACTGATAACATGGGTGTAACTAGCCTGTTTTGGGATGTGCTGATGCACCCTCAAATTTAACCCAAGTAACCCCAAAATTATAGCATTTTAAACTAATCTTTTCCTCAATAAAGGACAGGATAGGTATAACTGTGATGAAAATTGCTAGATAAAGTGATAAAAAAGAAAACAAAACACAAATGTGAACAATGCAGCTGCCTTAAAATGGTGAAGTCAATGTGACTCCTAGCACCGCACCTCTTTGGCTCGACTAGTGTCACTTGCGGCATAGCGGCGGAGTCTGTCAAAGCTCTGCTGTATTACTGTAGGAGAAGGTCATACACATTATAACCCACTTCAGGGTATTTACACCTCCAGGTTCTTCAAGGAGATTGGAGAAACAAATTACCAAATGACAAAATTGAAAAATAGAACTTTAGTAAAAAACATTGAACATTAACATTCAAAATATTTACATAATACCGTGTCAAATTAAATAAAGAAAAATGTTATAATACTTTCAGTAGAGTTTATCTCAAAGAGAACTACCGTAAATTCCGGACTATAGAGCGCACCTGATTATAGGCCGCACCCACCACATTTTAAGAGGAAAACTGATTTTGTACTTACACAAGCCGCATCTGTATATAAGCCGCATGCGCCCACATTGATAAATGTAACACAAACACAAAATTAACCCAAACCCGAGTTAAGTCCCGAAATTGAAACTGAATTTTTGGGTTTTTTATTTTATTGACACTGTTAACAGCAAATAAACAATGTGAGGTTTGAACAACTTTTCTCGACAATCTTAACAGCAATTAAGCATATTCACAATTTCGTTATATCTGACAATATGACGTTTTAACAATTCCTTCATTAAAGTACACAGTCCATAAAACACAGCCGGCAAAATGAACGGAAAATGATACCGGTACTTAAGGTTTGATGCAGGCCTGCAGAGTCCGGGTCCCGTTGAAAGTAATCCAAGGAAAAAAGTGTATTTCCAAAGGTAAGGGTGGGAAAATATATATATATCCACTATTGTCCGCCGCGTCCACAAACACATCTCACCTTTACTCCACTTCCCGTCAGCCCGCGTTTGCTCCGCCCCTTCCTTCTCATTCGCCCGTGCAAAACATATTAGAATAAGTTTCTAAAATAAACACAAATAAATACATTACAAAAATATACAGTTGCAAATACATATTATACATGGTTACACATATTTACAAAGAAAGACAGTACACCGCTTTAATAATAATAATATAACTTTGATCCCAAACGGTGCCTATGAAATGGGCAGTTAATGGTAGCAACATGCTAGCAACACACTGGGTAAACGGGTCTGTTAAAAAAACATACCGTACTTGTAAAAATCACGGTGAACCGTCCTCATCTTCCTCCTTAAAACTGAAGCCATCAAAGTCGTCTTCCTCAGTGTCGGAAAGAAACTTTGTCATATAGACGTCATCCCACGCTCCCTTATTCCAAAACACGCTAGCAACACAGTAAATGGGTCTGGTAAAGTTTACGTGCAGTAGCTCTGTTTCCTTCTTTATCGGACTGCTCAATTGCTTTTAGCTTGAAAGCTGCGTCATGTGCCTTTCTTTTTGCATTTTGCATGATGAGGGTATGTTTACGCTAATTTAATTTGTGCACAAGCCAAGAAGTTGCAGTCTTCCTCGGCGCATATATTCCCCCGGTCTAAATGTTACCTTTTGTACTCGAGCGCCGCTTGCCGCCTTTAGAAAAATTACATAGATTGGCCGCATCACTGAATAAGCCGCAGGGTTGAAAGTTTTGGAAAAAAGTAGCGGCTTATAGTCTGGAATTTACGGTATTCAGTCTAGTCACAGTCTCGTCCAGAAAGGATGATGACCACCCCAAGATCACGGGTGGTGAACCTTGGTAAGGTTCGAAATTCCAAGTGGGTAGCTCACTATCAATTTTGACTTCAAGGGTCCATCAATGTTGACTTTGTAGAACTGGAGCTACTCAGTTTTGGGGGGGTTAAAAAAGCTGACCAAGCTATGGGGTCTTTCCTGGTTGGAAAGTGCATCATATGGCTTCCCAGGGGTTCGGTAGACTTTTTTTTACTCGTTTTTATCTCTTACGGAGATTTAAGGAGTGTGATTGTGATTGCTCCCTTAGTGGTGTGGGACGCAAGTGAGTTATCGCAAGCACAATTTCCAATCTCAGAAACATAACGTCTGGTTTCCAAAATAAAATCATATTTCACTAAAACACAAAATACTAAAAAAATATATCATCCATCCATTATCTGCACCACCTATGCTCAGTAGAGTGCCTGGGGTGCTGGAGCCCATCCCAGCTATCTTCAGGCAGTAGGCAGGGGGAAACACCAAACTGGTTGCCAGCCAGTCGCAGGGCACATGAAGACGGACTTGTCTCTTTCAAACCTAGGGACAGTTTGAACCGGCCATTTAACCTGACATGCATGCTTTTGGAATGTGGAAGGAAACCAGAATTACTGGAGAAAACGCACACTAGCACGGGGAGAACATGCAAACTCCACACAGAAGGTTCGATCTCATGACCTCAGAACTGTGCCGCAGACACGCTAAACACTGCGCTCCCCGTGCCAGGCCTCATAAAATAATAACACAACTTTAATAATACACTTATGTTAACTCCCGTTTTTCATTTTCACTGCATTAATTCGAATGCATGAGTCTTCAGCCAGGGCGGCCAAAAGTGATTCGGAAAATGGAGCATTTCAAAACCGAGACGAGGATGAATATTTGTTAACTGACATTGCCCGTAAACCCGTGTGTCTTCATTGTGGAGCTAATGTGGCCGTAATTAAGGAATTTAATGTAAAAGGGCACTGAGAGACAAAACATCAGAGTAAGCTGAAAAACCTGTATGCGGCGCAGAAGATACAGAAAGTCCAAGAGTTAGAGAAGACTATGAGGATCAGGCATATGTTTTTCGCCAAAGCAAAATTCCCAAACTGAAAAGCTCAAATTTTACAGGAGAGCTACGTGTTTTAAGTTATATGATAATTAAGTTGGTTTATTCTGGATTAGTGTACCTGTCCGTTTTAAATTTTGATTTAAGTTTATCTATATTCAATAGATATTTATCGTGTTCGGCCCGTGACCAAAGGTGTGGCTTGCGTTCTGGCCATCTGTGCAATTCACTTTGACACCACTGCTCTAAAGTGTGCGGGGGATAAGCGAGCAACTAGGTTGGCATGCGGCTCACATCCCAACTCAAGGTCAAGATGGTTAGCTTTTAAAAACATTCAAATGACAACCGATCTACGTTTCAGCCCAAAAAGTAGCTCAAAATCATATTCAGACCAACGAGACACATAGTTGTGCCTTCTAGTGCGGAACTTTCAAATCACCAAAGGACGAATTGGTTAAGCTGCGATCATAATCTTTATTGTTTTTTGTGACATGGGAGATTTCCTAGTATTGTGAATACATTTTGAGTGACTGATGGGTTCAATGCTCTGTTTGACCTTAACATTAACAGCTTAACCATTGAAGGTTATCTGTAAGGTGTTCATATTTAAAATAGGCAATGTTGTGATTGGATCTTTCAAAAAAAGGGTTGTTGACTAAGGATGAACTAAGGCTGGATTTAATTGATCAACTTCTGATGAAGAACAGTTCAGGTGAGGATAAACAAGGTCGAGCATGAGCTGCCCCAAGGCGATATTTTTCACAATATTAAATCCATTACATTATGCGAGTTGTACCTAATCTTACGGGCGGTGAAGGCTTACACTATTTTTTGTTGCTGTCGATTCACCTTGGCCTTTTAAGACTCACTTGGATGACCTTTTGAAGCTCTTCAAAGTGCCGGAAAGTCCTTACGAGTCGTTTCAAGTTTGCAAAGTGAAACAAAAACATTAGCGCTGCGTATCTGATCGCCACCTTTAGCCCTGGGGGTGATGCTACAGTTCCATAGAAAATTACCCCTGAGGTTTAATATCCCTGCCTCCATTAGAGGGATAGTCGATTCTCTCTGCTCTTGGTCCAAGGTTACTTATGGAATGTCACGAACCTGGAACTGCTGTCCTTAATGCACAAAGCTAATCCTCTCTGCCCGCGACATTTTCCCCAGAATACATTAGGAGCGCTTTGCGACGTGAAACATCTTGTAGCGTACTGCGGCAAAGATTAGAGCGATGTCACATATTTGTCTACACCTACTCGTGCCAATTTTCCTGTCAACCCATCTGAGATCAAAACCCATGTCTTGAGTGGTGAAGGCCCCTGCAGCGCTTACAGACATTGTATTTCCCTCAAGATTAGTTGTCACAGAGGTAACCTTTTCTAAAAGCTGCTGCGGTTATTTTATGTCAGGCATGACGAGCTTTTCACAGAACTTTGCTGTATTTATTGGCAATGGATATGTTAGACAGCTGGCATCGGTCAAACCTTTCCTGTGAACTTCAATAAATGGTGGTACGCAGGGAACTTTAAAGATGTCTATTGTTATTTGGAAGTTATCCTAATGCTTTTCTAAGTCTTGTCCATACAAAGCCTTGCAAAAGTATTGTCCTTTCTAGAATCAATTGAAGATTTACTTAATGTTTAGAGTTGGTGTCCATTCTTGGGTCTTTTGCGGAATTCAACCGAGGTTCTGCCAGAATCACCCTGTATTTGGTTCCAACTTTCTTCTCATCAACACTTACGGTCTTTACAGTCCCTGCTAAAGCCAAGTAACCCCAGATCATGATACTGCCAGCACCATGTTTGACATTGGGGTAGGTGGTTTTAGGGTGATGTGCAGTTTTACTCTTACCCTAAACTTAACACTTTGCGTGGTTCCCAATAAATTTCAGTCCTTCATAAAGAGCAGATGTTTGTAGATTCCAACTCATAGTTGTATTTTGCACATATTTGCCGGTTGTGTATGCATGTAGGTCATCCAATGTGATCATTGGCCTCTTGTTTGCTTCTCTGCTTAGTTTTTTCCTTGTCTGGGCCAAAGGTTTAGGGGAATGACCAGGTCTTGTTGGGTTGCAGTGGTTTTATGCTCTCTCCATTTGGATATTATTGCACGCACGGAGCTCTGGGAGATGTGTAAATCTGCTTGTATCCCATTACTGCTTTGAACTTATTCACGACTTTAACCTGGACCTGCCTGGTGTGTTCTTTGGTTTCACAATGCTGTCTATCTCATTTCACAGACATCAGAGCCCATTACATAGCAGGTGCATTTAACTCAGACTCAGACACAGATGCCATTTGCTTGTCATTATTAGTCAATTAGGTTGACATTAGATCATTCAAAAGTCATCAGGGAACTTCTGGACTCAATTGACTGAGCTGACAGAACAGGGGCCTAATATGTTTGCAACAGCTACTTTTCAGAATTTCTGTTGTAAATATAATATAACATGTTGAAATAACTTGGTTCCCTTACCATAGTGTCTCACATATTTCTGAGTCTTTTTTTTCTTTTTCATTTTCTTTAGCTTTAAGTTTGAAGTCGGAAATGTGACAATAAGGAATAAAAAACATATTGGTGGACAATACTTTTGTTAGGCACTGTCTCAGAACTTTTGCTAGGCACTGTCTCAGAATAATGTTTTGAGGTGCGTTGAAGAAAATGATTTTGAATGGTGCAAAGTTGTTTAAATTAAAGGTAATTTGTTTCCTGTGCTAGATTTGGACCAATGATCTTTTGCTGATTATAAAGCTGATGGAATAAATTAGATGTGCAAAAACGAATTGATTATTCCACAATTAGTTGTCACATTAATCATGAACAATTACAAGTCATCAATCGTTCACAGAAGTTTTCCGAATAATCCGAGCTTTAGCTTTTAATGATTGGATTGATTTGTTTTTATTGTCAACAATATCAACGTTGTAAAACATAGCATGCAAAGAGACTAGACATGGCACTTTGGGGTAAACATGCAATAAAGACTTTGAAGAGAAAACGGATTAAAGACTGTCAGGATAAACTGACAAATATCTTTACAACTGGACTAAGTTATAATAATAGTGGGATAAAAAAGAATATTGCAGTGTAACAATAGTGCAATAAAAAGAAGTGCAATAACATTAGCAGTAAAAAGAAAATCCCCAAATGAGTCTAAATGTACATGTTTTAACAGTTTTTGTGCAATAAAATGTATCTGCAGCAAAAATAAACTTGCAAGATGTTTGCTTTTACAATTTTGTGCACTCGTTTAGGGTGATGATGGCCCTTGGGATGTCCTTGTTTTAAGGGAGCTGAGGCACCTACAGGAAGGCAATAGGTCAAAGAGGAGGTTGCCTTTATAATGTTGTACAAATTGAATGTCAAATAAATGAAATGTTCGTTTTGGGGGCAGTTTTTAATAATTGAATGTTCCTTTTATTTTTTGAATTTTGGCACTCTTGGGTGTCCAAACTAAACTCTGTGTCACACAAGCTATTTAGTCAGGCACTGTGGTTTCTAATGGATTTTTTTTTTTGTGCAAAAAAAAAATAAACCGAGTGATTTTTTTTTTAATTAACTTACTAATTTGCTTTACCTTTGACAAATAATTATTAAGATTTTTGTCAATTTCCTAACACGTTTGTTTTTTTCCCCACAATAGTGCAGCGAATCTCCATAATGTTAGTTTAAAATCATGTTCTGCTTTAGGAAATTAGGACACTGGAATTGAAATGAAAACATAATCTGATTCATCGAATAATCAACAAAATAATCTGCAGTTAAAATAATATGTAATTGTAGGAATAAAGATTTTGTTTAAAGAGAAAACAATTAAGAATGTGTGATGCACATTCATAATAGGAAGCACTTTTGGTCTGAGTAATACCACGAGCCATAAAATGCTGAGACTAAATCTTCCAAATCTTGATTCAAGAGGTATTCCCTGGAGTTTTCCCCTTTTCCCCTTACTTGTGAAAGTCCTTTAAAGGTACTGCATGCTCCTTATTTGTTCATTCTTTGGTTGTCTTTACATTTCTCTACAGGTGTAAGTGTGATTTTGCGAGTGTATATTTTTAAATATATCCAAGTTGAGGTTGCTCAGCAACCAGTTCAGCGATGCAGCCTTTTGCAAATGATAGCTGGGAACAGCTCCAGCTCACCTCCCGCCCTAAAGAGGATAACCAGACTAAAATTGAATTAAAGGATAAATTGTTTGTTCGAAACACTAGCGCATGTACATCACAGTTGGGCCAGCATTTGGCTTGCTATAAGCTAAGTTTAAGTCGTTTGCTGCCTTTGATAAAGATGTCAATGATCAATTTTGATGTCTTTGAAGGGAATTGATATAGTGTCTTGATCAACCCATTTTCCTCAGATGCATGTTCAACCTGTGCTGGCTTCATCGTCCTTATTTTGGCGCAAACCGATTGTAGAGCAAATAAGCCCAGCCCAAAAATAACTTCCACCTTCTTTGTTTCAAATAACTCACTTTGGAATGGATGCAATGACGGCGTCTCCTTTTGGACAATTCTCGGTTGTCCCAATTCACCATGTACCATAATTAAATCTGATAACATGGAGTTTTTAATGTGATTGAAGCAGCCAAGGCAATGTATTGATAAATAATGTTCTCACCGTACGTAATTATGTCGATTGGAGAGCCATTCTCAAGTACAGAACATTACGCAAAGTTCTCACTTTTTTGTATAAGTTTAGCAACTTCTCAAACCATCATCCAATCTTTGGGGTATCAAATATCTGAGACCACGCCCAGAGAGGCATGATCTGGTCAAGCGTCCCTGGTCCATATAAAAAGAGTAACTGATTGATAGCTTGCTCTTTTTTCTTCGGCTTGCCTGGCTTAATCGTGTCACACGAAGGCCGTGGGGTCAGGCCGTGCGGGCCTGCACTGTGGCCTTGAGTTCAGCACGTGGGCCATACGTTGGGTAGTGGCCATCAGGAGCACAAGACTACAACTAAGGGGACGGCTTCAGATTTAACTCCATGTTTGCTGGTTCTTGGGAATGAGTGTTTATTTTCTTTAGAAGGAATCCCCCACAAATTGACTAGCATTATAGCGAGAAACGGTCTTTTTGTGCGAGTAACTTCCAGACTTTCAGCGGTTGAAAACTCCCATAATCTTCAGCGCTAAATCCCACCCCTCTTGTTTCCTCTCATTGATTCTCTGTGTTAATAAAATGTATGTGCTATTTCAATCGGCCTAGTTCATTGAATCATTTTTCTTGGGATTAGTAATTCATATCAGAACTCAAAGAACTCAAAGTAATAACTTTTTTTTCAATTATTATTGGCCCGAACGTAACAAACAGGCCCAAAGTTTGGATCGGCTTTGGCTCAGGCTCAAGATCTTACTTTTGGGCTGAAAAAGGCGGACAAAACCTTTTTTCCCTTGCGAAAGGCTTAAATTTGACCTTTTGCTATTTAATCAGTAAAACGATTCATTTCCTTGTTTTACGGCTGCTGGCGCGATCACTTTGATGGATTGTGATGGCTCCGGATAGGTGTCTGTCCCCCACTAACAACTAATGGCGAAATGTGATTTGTAAATGCTTGAATATGAAAGCACAGACGTGAAAGCAACACAACCAGGAATACGCAATGAAAGGAAGCTGACAATTTTGAATGATTTAACAAGTATTGACGGACAAAATATAATTATCAGCACATGATTTAAATATTTTTTAGGCTAGCAGAGAAGGCCTTGCAGGCCCTCACGATACACGACTGCTATTGCTGTTTTTATTCAAAAGGAGCTGTGCATAGACTTTATTTATACATTAATGTCATACAATAAAACGTTTTTACGCTAATGTCTATATATTGCTTTCTTGCTCTGACAATCATATGATGAATCAGATATGGGTTCATTTATTAGTGAATGTTACGGCACCTCACTGGACACAAACCTTTCCAGACGTCAGTTGTGGGCAGTATTTGTATGAACCAAAATATCCACCGCACACTATGTCCCACTTGAAAGACAAAAGTGTTCAGAATTCTGAAGACTCTCAGTCACATCCCACCCAGCAGTCCTCCTTCCCAGATTCGAGCGTGATGGACAAGAAGCAGCCACGAGGCCTCATCAGCCATGTTTGTCGTGTCGGGGCGTGACATTCGGGTGATTGAGAAGCCGCTCAGAGTCTAATGTGATGCTAATGTGTCAGGCTTCAGCACGCGTTTCGGCATATCAAACTCAGCGTCTATTTCTGGAGGCCACCAAAATGAAAAAGTCCTGTCTTCTTGTCGCGCAAGCCAAAAACGGCAAAGAGGTTGCGCCGTTTGTTTTGTTGATCCCCGGGTTTAAAATGTTTCCATTCAGAACGAGTTGACTGATATCTGCGCTCTTTGATCGCGACCCAATGCAACCCACCCTTTGACTTCTTACTTGTTTATATTTCCAAAATTCTTGAATCCCTAGGGAGGCGTTTCCACAGCGTTGCAATGTAACGTGTAGAGCTCATTAAAAGATAACAAATGTACAAAGTGCTTTCACGGGCTTTTCTCACCTGAAGACACAGGAGTGGCGCTGGGTAATGGCAGCATGCATTATTCAGATGCATTTAAAAGAGGCATTCTTTTGACCCGGCTGGTGGGCAGAAACATTCAAATATATTTAATCATGTAACTTTGTTTAATGTAGCCTTTGTTTGAACTTGTTTACTTTTTAACCCTGTTGTCACATTGTTGTTTTTGTATGGTTATAAAGCCCCAAAAACATTTTAGTGAGGAACAAAGAGCTTCAAAATACAACCGAAAAGACCATGATTGCTTTATATTTGGTTATTGATAGTATGAATTGGTTTTACGAGATGTTTAAAAGATAACTTTTAGTCCTTTTTTAACATGTGTTGCGAGGCATGTTGGGCAAAACGAACGCTGGAGTAAAGCAGTTCCATAGAGGTTTGTAATACAATAACAAAACATAAAAGCAAATACAACAGAATAGTCAGGGTTTGTGAGTAGAGAACAAGGCTGTAATGGTTTCACAAGTGCACTTTCAAAATGGATGACAATCATTTATATACCATAGGGACAAAACACGGCAGGCTAAGACAAAAACGAAACATAAGTGAGGAAAAATCCCCGATTCCCAACTTCACACTGGTCCTTTGTCCAGACTGAATCCTGCATAGGTTTAATAGCAGTCTCGGCAAGCCCCCATTCCAACAGTGAATAAGAACACAATTTAGAACAATGAAGAGACTGTATAATGATCAGATGAATGGATACATTGAGACGTCAAGTGAATAAAACAAAAAGTAAGTAAGTAAATATCTACATTCAAATATATGGATAATACTAAGGTGCATTAATTATCACTTAAGAAATGAAGGAGATATAAATGACTAAAATGATAACTAAACCATGACCATATATGTTTAGTGTTAGATTTTAATATTACAACAGTGAGTATATACAATTACACCAGTGACTCTAGTTTTTGCTGCAAAGTAGCTGGGCACACCCATACTCAAATTATTGTTTTGTTTTTCATATAATCATCCAAGAACTAAAATCAAATAAAATGACGAATATGTTACGAACACAAAGTTTCATTAGTCCTTTTATTCCGCTTGGAACACACATTTAATCAGCTCCTTGTAATTCTTGTTTATATCATTGATGTCTTTTCTCCTGCGAATTAATTAGAAACAGTATCATTTAAACATTTGAAAACATATGGAGTGAGATAGTATAATTACTCTAGATCATCGACTGCTTTTGGTGCGCTCATCAATTGAAGATGATCATCAAAGAATCACAAGCTAAATTTCCCCCAGGTGAAAGTGCGGAATTTATACTCAAGGGAATCCTTTAGAAATGCAAATGACTCCTGTTCCAAGGTGCCTTGCTCTGTGTGATGTCTAAATTGTTCCGCAAACATTTGCAGCGCTCAATGTTCCAGACAGTTTGCGTGATCTTTGCTGAAAAGAGTAGGGGAAAAAAAGGACTTTTTTATTTTCATTTTAGGCATAGGTGGCGTATCTGACTTTGTACAGCTGATTTTCCTCCTGACACAAATGGCCACTGGATCTGTTTTCTTGTTGGATCATATTTAACTTGCTGCTATAGATAGAAGTATATATGGCTCACTTAACCGCGGCACGGCGGGTCAGTGGTTAGAGCGTCCGTGGCACATATCTGTGGTCAAGGGATCAAATCCAGCTACCAGCCTTCCTGTGCCAAATGTGCATGTTCTCCCCAACCTATGCAGGATTCCTCCTACATTCTAAAAACATGTAAGTCAGGTTAATTGGCCCGTCCAGATTGTCCCATGGTGTGAATTAGCAAGTAAGTTGTTTGTCTTTGTGTGCCCTGCGACTGGCTAGCAATCAGTTCAGGGTGTCCCCTGGCCACTGCGCGAAGATAGCTGGGATGGGCTCCAGCACCCCCGCAACCCTACTGAGGTTAAGTGGTGCAGAAAATGGATGGATGGATTGACGGATCACTGAAACGCCTGGTCTGAGTTTGGGTTGTGGCTAAGAGGGCACCTGTCCGATCCTTGATGTTGAGTGATTGAAACTGAAAGGACTATTTAAAAAATGTAAATGTACAATAAGATAGCATCCAACAAAGTACTCTCATTCCCCTCCCATGTTGCTGAACTTTTCTTTTTTTTTTTCACTTAAAAAAGTTATGTATATCTTACATACTTGCAGGTGTATAACATACATGTGTATGTATTTTTTTTTTAATGGTTGACAAATACAGACGCTCTCCTAGTTACGACCATTCGACTTACGCAAAACGGTAGAGCTTTATTTGGGATACCTATAAATATCTGGAAATTTGTGTAAGTTAGATCTTGTATTGTGTGCACCTTTTTCCAAGTAGAGGACAGAGAGAGAGTACTGTAGTGCTTCTTTCCGCCGAGTGGCACTGTGAGAGGTCACCCAGCATCCAAGGCGAAGAATAAATACAGCTTCTACTTCCTGGTTCGTGTATAACCATAACAATGTGTACTATATCGCTAGCGCGCCTAAGAACTTTGATGTTTTTAGTGATTAATCTCTCGTGTATCCTTTCAATATGGTTGGTGTACAATTTAAAGAAGAGGCGAGCCATTACTTTTAAAACCCAAGTGGAACAAGAAAGCTTGATGTGGTTGAGAAAATCACTTTTTACCAGGGAGGAGGACCTCTTGAAGTGTATCTCCCAAAAGTAAGTTAAACCTCATTTTATTTATCTTTTTGGAGCATCTTATTTTATGAAATGTTTATTTTTTAGTACAAAACCATACAACAACTTATCCAAGCCTTAAACATACTTATATAAACCTCAAACATACAAAATATAGCACAGAAGCAACTTACGTACAGATTCAACTTACGAACGATCGTCCAAAACCTGGTTCGTAGGTCGCGCAGCGTCTGTACTTGGATTTTTAATTGTTTTATATAAAATACTATTGTGTTGTTTTGTGCACTAGTTTAAGTTTTTTGTTACTATATTTGCAGAGAGAAAAACATTTAAAACGTATTGTTTTACACAAGCTCTGACGCATAGATTAATAAGAAAATAATCGACTGACTCATCGATCATTAAAATAATTATAAGTTGCAGTCCTATTTGTCTTACTGATAGTAATAGTCATGACTATCACTGAAAATGTAGTTAACTTATATCCTTTCAAAACCGTAGAAATCAGTGTTTCCAAAACCGTGCCCTAATACGTATTTTTAGTAGTTCGCAGGCCTTTGCCTCTGCAAAATAATACTAAAAAGAAGTAAAAACGGAGGTGCAATTAGACTCTTTGAAAAGCAGACATTGGGGACATTTTCTACCATACTGGTACATTTTCTACCTTTTCAGTCAATCGGCGGGTTTGAGAGAGACCACATCTCAATTCATTGTGATTTTGTGTATGTTTTTTCCTTTGTCTCCCTGTGAAAATGGGTCCTAACTAAGGGAGGTAGTAATAAAGGAAAGGAAAAGTGGAAATTAATGACAAAAAGTGTCTGCCATTAAAGAGCTGCTGGAAGGTAAGATTTTTACATTTTTAATTGTATATTATTCTTTATTAACAAACTAATCATATAATTGTTGATGTTTGGACACACACTTTTTTAATATGTGGAATTTATTTTAGTATATGGCTATTTCAAAGCAGTTTGAAGTGGTTGCTTGTGCGTGACGTAGGTTCATATGCAGGTACATAATTTACTTGAATCCATCTTTTTTTTTTGCATTTAAAGAACATGCAAACTCCACACAGGGGGATTTGATTCCATGATATCCAAACTGTGCCGCCGAAGCGCTAACAAATCATCCGGCATGCCGCCATCCTGAATCTGATCATCCATCCATCCATTATCTGCACCGCTTATCCTCAGTAGGGTCACGGGGGTTCTGGAGCCCATCCCAGTCATCGTTGGGCAGTTGGCAGGGGACACCCTGAACTGGTTGCCAGCGAGTCATAGGGCACACAGAGTCAGACAACTCACTCGCTCATCCACACCTAGGGACTATTAGACCGGCCAATCAACCTGATATGCATGTTTTTGGAATGTGGGAAGATACCGGGGTGCCCGGGGGAAACCCTCGCAAGCACGGGGAGAACATGCAAACTCCACACAGTAGGATTATATTCCATGACCTCAGAACTGTGCCCCCGACGCGTTAACCACTCATCCGCCATGTCGCCATCCTAAATCTTATCATATCCTGTGGCATACTCGTGGAAAGCTAGCAAGATGCCCCGTACCGGTAATCCCTCAACTGTTACCCCTTAGCATGTCAACAGCACCTCCCATAGGATGACTGCAGCTTTGTCTGCAAAAAAAAAAAACCTTCATCAAGCTTACAAAATACAGCGCAAAGCTGGCAGCATTAACTCCATTCCAGATGGGAGTCGTGATACGTTTTTAATGCAATTCTAGTTTCGTATCAACCTTTATTAAGTAGTTGAAGCGATGCTTGGCCTTGACTAAAGGTGAGAACGTATTTGTTCTGGTGGTTGGTTTCATTCTTTTCTTCTTGTTCCCAACAATCAGGTGTTAGTATAACCGATAAATGACCGGCACTAATTGTGATGCTAATCAGTATTATATTCATGTGTCATTGAGTAGGCAATTGTTATTTCAAGACGGCGTTATAATGTACAATTCATCCAATGAGTTAATTGCAGTCAACTGGAACTTTTATCATATTTGCAATATGACTGTTGGAATAAAACTTTTTGTTTTACGCTTTATTGACTTTTAATGTTTTGTATTTAGGGAGCTTTTACTTGTCATAGCAGAAGCTAATGAGACAAGAAGACTGCTTTTATAATGTCAGGTTTAAGAGAAGCTAACGCGGTGATAGCAATTTTAGCACACATGGTAACAATCTTATTGTTATATTAGTGTTTTCAATTAAATTTTGTATGATTTTCAAAATTAAGGTGAACCTCATAGAACTAAATGAAATAGCATAATTATATTGAATTTTCTACAAGCTGTTGTTTGAACATTATAATAGCAGCATATATTTCTATCATCTGGAACAGCTTGTGTTCAATAAAGCTTGTGTGAAACAGTAATGGGGCACACTAGTGCCTCGTGATACCTTTTTCAGTGTACCGTAATTGGCTAGTTTTTCCTTTGCAATAGAGCATGCCATTATTCAGTTTATATCTTTAGTCCATTGATCAACGAATTGAGTGGCAGCAGATTACCTTTTCAGTATACAGTACTTATTATCCACTCAATAAATAAGTGTTGTGTTTGATGTGTTGAATGTAAGATTGCACAAAAATATAATGTACCCCAAAACATCTCATCTCATCTCATTAGCTACACCGCTTATCCTCAGTAGGGTCGCGGGGGTGCTGGAGCCCATCCCAGCAATCATCGGGCAGTGGGCAGGGGACACCCTGAACTGGTTGCCAGCCAATCGCAGGGCACACAGGGACAGACAACTCACTCGCTCATTCACACCTAGGGACAATTTGGATCGGCCAATTCACCTGAAATGCATGTTTTTGGAATGTGGGAGGAAACCGGAGTGCCCGGAGGAAACCCACGCAAGCACGGGGAGAACATACAAACTCCGCACAGGAAGTCTGGAGCTGGATTTGAACCCACGCAGGAGGTTCCCAAGACATGAACTGTGCCGCACATGCGCTAACCACTGCGCTGCCGTGCTGCCCACCCCAAAACATCTTGCACATAATATTGATGATTAATTTATTCTTAATTTAAAAAAAAAAAAACTGTTGGAACTAGAACAGATGGTAGACCCAAACGCGTAACGTTTCACACTTGCGTAACGTAACGTTTCAGAACTCGATACAAAAGTATTGATACCCAGTATGGTGTGGCACACCCAATTGTTCGTAAAAAATGGTGAGTGTTATACTTTGATTAGGAATATCTCTTTTCATTGTCTAAAAAGACTAAGAAAACTTTGCTTCATTAAAATACAATGTAAAATCCACACAATTGATACCCAGAAAAAAATACCCATAAAACCTTTAAATAACCCAATACAAAGACTAAAAGTGCACATATGCTACCACTTTTCACCATGCTAGTGACACATGCTGCACTTAAGTGGTGATTTATTTTTATGCCTTTGTCCTGGTCGTGTCACGATTGTACATTGCCCTCACTTAGGCCGACTCGTTTGGCGCCAGCTGATGGTCGTTGCCTGATAGGCTCCCCCCCTATTTAAACTCAGTGCTTTTATTCACTCCTTGTCAATCCGTCAACGAACTTCTGCACTTGCAAAACTTGCATTTTGACTCTGTCCGGTATCCTGATCCTGTATCCACTATCCGGTATCATTCCCACCTGTCTCGTCCTGTCCTGTATCTGGCTCCAGTATCCGGTATCGATCCCCTCTGTTGCGTCTTGTCCAGTATCTTGCTCCAGTTGCCAGTATCCGGTATCGATCCCGCCTGTCCCGTCCTGTCCGGTATCTTGCTTGTGTATCCAGCATCCGGTATTGATTCTGTCTGTCCTGCCCTCTCCGGTATCTTCCTCGTGTAACCGGCATCCAGTATTGATCCTGTCTGTCCCGTCCTGTCCAGTATTTTGCTCCAGTATCCAGTATTGATCCCGCCTGTTTCATCCTGTCTGGTATCTTGCTCCAGTCTCCAGTATCTGGTATCGATCCCGTCCCTCCCATCCTGTCCGGTATCTTGCTCATGTATCCAGTATCAAGTATCTGTCCCGTCCTGTCTGGTATCTGCCCGTGTATCCTGTATCTGGTATCGATCCCGTCTGTCCTGTGCGGTTTTGATCTTGTCTGCCCCTGGCTTCCTGTTTTCCTGTGCCTGACTTTAATGTCTCACTTCTTCTGCCCAGCGATCGCCGAATCGCTGGCGTTTGTGTTCCCGCGCATGTCTGCCCCGTTCCCGTAAAGTAAAGCTTGTGTAAAAACGTTACGCGTCTACGTCCACCTGTCCACCATCTGTTTGGGTTCTGACATGTCGTTTGTGATTCGACATGTTGAAAAACGGGCGTTCAACTGATTGTGGTCTGTTTTTTGTTCCAAGTAAAGCCTTTGAAAACGTCTTGCAGATTACTTTGATTGCGCGTGATGTATTTCAGCACTCCTTTGGATTTTCCCCGCCCCTCAGCATTTTAAGTCAACGTACGAGGGAATTTGCAGCAAATTATTCTCACGAAAGTTTTTCCCTCGTGAAGAAACTCAGCCGTCTGGAGTGCATCCAAATGCCCCCGCCACCTGTTTCCACATCTTTTTAAACTGGAGCTGGCTTTTCCCTGAGCCCGCCTTTGCGCTATCAATTGCACGAATTATTCCTTGGCGACGCTCTCTCGGGTTTCTTGCCTGCATCGTTTTCTACCTTTTTTGACGCCGTGCAAAGCTAAAATGAATCAGACGGCCTTGTTGACAGCGTTTGAGCTCCTGAGTGGGTTTGTAGAGATAGATGGTATGATTCGTTGCAATTAAGGGGGCTGCAGAGATGATGAGCTCGGCTCCAAATTCGATTAGGAAAAGGCTGATTAGGCACATTAGAACGTGTAAGAATTGAATCCAGATGCCTTTTGTCTTCTAAGTGCCGTTTGTTTAGAATCCTAATGAGTAGCCTACTTTGTCATTGTTTTCTACATGTCCTCTCATTGCCGGTTAGCCTTTTATTGTTACAAAGCGATGCAAGGATTATATATGCTAATGCTTTTGTTGTGTGGCATTCAGGCAATTGGGCTACATAGGGATTTTCCTTTGTTGCATTTATAAATGGAGAACATAAGAAGTACCATACTTACCGCTAGTTAGTGAAGAACAGTGAAAACAATTCTTAAAAGGTTTTCTTTCATACTTTTTCAACTTTGGGATGTTTTGGGCGCAATACAACCTGGTATAAAAAAACAACTAATAATACATTTATTAAGATGCCTGTCGACCAATCAAACGCCCCAAAAAACTAAATTATTTTCACTTTGGTACATTATTTTTACCCTAAAGAACCCACAGGTCATAGGGGTTATCTGGTATATACGTATAGTTTTCTAGATATTTTTCCTATTTTACCCTGACCTCTAAATCTAACCCGCTGACCCCTAACACTGTAATCCGTATCCTTTACCATGACCCAAAAACAACTTAGAGATGGGATCACCAACTTTTTATGAAAGCCGAGAGCTACTTTTTGTTACCGATTGGCACAAAAGACTACCAATTTGATATCCATCCATTTTCTGCGCCGCTTATCCTCACTATGCTTGCGGGGGGCTGCTGGAGCCCATCCCAGCCATCTTCGGGCAGTAGTCTGGGGACACCTTTTACTGGTTGCAAGCCAGTCGCAGGGACGAAGTTTTATATGGATCTCTAAAATGAAAACTTGTGTCATTCCTATCTTGGTATTATGTTATCACCATGGTGTACTTATTAGAAGTTGGGTTAAAATAGGTTGAGTCAGTCACTAGATATAAAATTTAAATCAATTAACTGATTGTTGATGTATGCATGTATAACATGTACCAATAGTATATTGTGGTATTATTCTTACTGTGAACTAAACATATTTTAGTTTAACAGCGTCACTAGAACAGCTGTAAAATACCAGGAATATGAACTGCTCATTCATTCGTTTTTTTGTTGATGTATTTTTTAATGTAATTGATGGTGACCGATTTACTTTTCCATAAATCAATAACTGCCTTTATTAATCCATTTCAATTCTGAGTAAGTCATATTACTGATAAATTGATGAAAAAAACGACCTGAGTAACTCATGTTGTATTGGGGATAACTCGTTCCCTCTGACACCAAGATTGTTTTCCATGAATATTTTTCAACAAAGGGCGACAACCAAACAAAATAATTTATAAATAAACGTGTCTCTTCACTGAATCAACCCAGTAAGCATCCGAAAATCTAAATTCTAAGAGAGCAGTGTACACAGGAGCAGTGGCTCTCCGGGTGGTTCTCTATTGGTTATCATTCTAAAGATTTGTTTGGGAATTATCGATTTATTTTGGATTTTGGGGGGGAATTTGTTTGCTGCTGATACGTGTCATTACACTACTTTTCATCCATCCATCCATTATCTGCACCGCTTATCCTCAGTAGGGTCACATGGGTGCTTGAGCTCAGCCCAGCCATCTATGGGCAGTGGGCAGGGGAGACCCTGAAATGGTCGCCAGCCAGTTGCTGGGCACACAGAGACAGACAACTTACTTGCCCATTCACACCTTGGGAGAATTCGGACCCGCCAAATAACCTGACATGCATGTTTTTTTGGGGGGAAGGAAACTGGAATGCCCGGGGAGAACATGCAAATTCCGCACATGAAGGTCGATAGCTGGATTTTATCCCATGACCTCAGAACTGTGCCGCACGCGCGCTAACCACTGTGATGCGTGCTGCCTGCACTAATGTTCATTGCACTATTATTATTATGGACTATTTTCATTGCATTACAGTATTCTTACAACTTAAGTCAGATAATACCTTGTAAATACGTTTGCATATGCATCCATGTTCTTTTATCCTATTTTTCTATTTTAAGTCTCTGTTACGTGTTTAATCCTATAGTGACATGCCTAATCTTGTTTTTAACAATGCTCACTACATTTTTATTAATGACAATAAAGTCAATTATTATTCTAATCACTCATTTCTGGTTTCCAGTTTTTGTTGTTTTTGGTCAAACCCTTCTTCATATGGAAAGTTTGATTTGTTTGCTAAATTAAATGCTGTTAGGTAATCTGAGTTATTGCATCTCATTTCAGAATGAGGCGTTTTCAAAATATTTAACCTTTCACAACCAATGAGTATCGATAACCGTACATGCACTCTATCACTTTTCTCCGGTTCATCATTTTTGAGTAATCACCCTAAATACATCTTGGATCGCCGTTCAATAGGTCAGGGCAAGAACTATCGATTTGGTTTCCAGTAATAGTCAGCGTTCTAACCTCAGCAAGAAATTGCTCCACCTTTAGTTTTTTAGGGGGGAAAAAGAAAGTGCAAGCTAAGAATTTTAAATGTTTTTTTTTAAAGACTGTTGGCATAAAAGGATGTTTTGTTCATTAGTTGTCCTAAAGTGAAGGCACCGACACTCGCCCACTCATCCCCTGTGTGGCAGACTGCACATGACTTCTTGCATCTGTCTGTGCTGTTTTTTTTCTCTCTCTTTCTCTCTCATCTACTACGATGACGACTAAAGCGTCCCTGAGGCTTTTTTTTTTTACTTTTAAGTCTTGCGCTGCACGCTCTTCTTCTTCGTATCCTTTTCATACTTGCGTGCTTTCTTACAGTGAGGAACATTTCCTGCATGAAGATAACCTTCAGCCTTGTTAGGACTGTGACTTCAGGACCCACCATCTCACACAAATGCAATGATATTTCTAGAGACCATTGTATTTTTTGTCAATAAGGCACATAAAGTGTAGTGTGTGTGCCCATATTTATGCAAATATGTTGTAAAATATTCCACACAAGGGGACTACAGGAATTTAGTCTCAAAGTTGACATATCTGGCTAAGAGGTAAGATCTTAAACCCCAAACCCGAAATTTGGGTTGGACCTAAAACGTCAATCATTATGTTCACGTTCTGGCCAGGCCGGGCTTCTCTCAAGCTGACTCTTTTAAAAAATATCCAACAGTCATTGTTCTTTGGTTTTTTTTTTTTCTTTGGGTCGTAAATATCCAGCGATTTAGTGTGTATAGGTGCCCCCATAAGGCGAGTAGGTGTAGTGAGGTAGTGTGGTGAGAGTCATGAGGTATGGACGAATACTGACACTTAAATCTTCAACAGAGCTGATTCCTTTCAAAAGAGATGATGAAGTCCCATCGTCATCGTCTGGTCAGTGATGACATTTCAAGCACAACAGCAGGAACGAGATTGCCCGAGCGAACGAGATTGCCATTGTGACCGAAATGGTGTGATGAATTAACCGGAAAAATTGGGCAAAGGTCATGCGTCATTCTTGCATTGTTGTTGAAACTGTTTGTGTTCCTGCAATAAACTTTTGTTTTGCATGCAAAGGGCTTTTTTTTTGTTTCTGGGAAGCTTTGTTTAGATATCAGAGTTGTGAGACATGCAAAAAACAAAAAAAAAGAACACCAAAGTGAAAGTTCTGATTCAATCTTTTAACAAAACACTGTTTTTCTCAATTTACTTAGAAACAAATATTTTCAATGAACCTGGCAATGTTCAACTGATGTTTACTTAACAGTCAATGAAAGCTATGAACATACTTTTGTTTCGAATAAAAAGAGGGTTCAGGCTTTCTTTTGATATGTCCCAGTTATTCTTTCCCTAAGCATTGTTTTGCCAAAGCACAGACCCAGTTGAGAAACACTGTAATGGTGAATCTGAAGGTCACCTCTTCTTTTTAGCGCTTCCCTTTTACATCAGAAACGTATCCGGATCCATGTTATATTGTGTAAGTGCATAAGAACATGGCTTGCAAATTACTTACGGGATGCTATTGGTCACACCGCATTAGAATTTCAAAGCAGTTTTGGGCAATTAGGCCCCAAGATGCAGCGTCTGAAGCGTGGAGGTAAATATTGCTCTTGGACTACGACGGACATTGCTCGGCATGATGGAATCTGGAAATGAGAGGGGGCATTAAATTCCAAGCGTGACTGTTCTGAGCTTTGGAGATAAGATTAGTGGCTGGCGGCGCTTTTGATTCACGCCGGCTTTTATCGACGGGTATTGGGTTGCGTTGATGGGCATAAACTACCGCTGCTTCCATCCGATTGCTTTTTCAGATTAGAGTTATTTAGGTGAGGAGGATTGTTTTGGAGGCTGTTTTTACCTTATTTGACCAACTCCTCATTGTCTTTGAACAGCATTTCACTTAGAGAACAATCCTAAACACAACCATCTATGAGTGCAACAATTTATTGATTTATCAGAGCAAACTAAATTTTGTAAATAATATATTGTTGATATCATAATATAAACTACTATTTTCATATGAAATTATCAAAATGTTCAGCTATGCAGAAGTGAACATTCTTAGATTTCTTTTCTGTCCTGAATGGGAAAACATGTGTTATGAGAACACTAGATGCCGTTGTATGGTGTCGTGTGACTGAATGAAAGCTATGGAGCACGTGGAAGAATACAAACTACAGAGACTGAACAAAGTGCACGTTTTACTTTTTTTGACCAGGCTTTTTGAGGTTTTCTGGGGTACCGTGGCAGCAAAATGGTTGACAAATATGTCAGCTCTTTAGGTGAGGCTCATGTTTTGTAAAATAAATGCAGTTTTTACAACGTATGTGCACTGTTTATACATGTTTATATTATGTAAATACTACACACTAATGAATAACGTTTTTTTACCACTAGAAGGCGCTAAATAGTACACATTGTTCCTTAAACCTTGAAAAGGTCATTTTTACATATTGTTTTTCATGTTTTTATGAAAAAGCATAAACAAATCTGCATGAATGGTGCTAAAGAGTACCTAGTGTCCCATAATGATGAGTTATTCTTGATGGATATCTTTTTACAAAAGTTACAAAAAAAAAACGCTTTATGTACAGTATGTGTTTTCATATTTTACTAGAAAACCAAGGGGAACCATTTTAAAGTGTTTTTAAAAAATAATATAAAACTCACCCTAGCATGAGGACTCTTTAAGAGGAGTCTGGTCTGGTCCGTTTGTCTAGTTCCAAAATGGACATATGTCTATAGTTTGAGTGGTTTAGCCCATCAAACATGTCCAAAATTTAGGATTCAGATTCAGATCTACTTTATTGTCATTCTAGTACACGTGTATACAGAACGAAATGTCGATACATCTGACCCGCACAGTTTCCTTGAATGTACAGATATAAATAAAATGTTGTATTGAGTTGGAGTATTGAATACTAATAATATACTAAATAATTATGGCTATGTATAGTATTTTACAGTAGCGCAAATAGTGCAAGAGGAGCAGCTAACCAGATGTGCAAAAAGGGCATTCAGGTAAACAAGTCAGGTAAACAGTAACAATAACACTGTAACAATAACGCTGTAAGTACAATAGTGCAGAGAAACAGATGTGCAAGGAGTGGCTAGCTATAAAGAACTGCCAGTAGTGCAAAAAGTCAAACAAAACCAACAGATGTACAGATTAGCAGAAGTTAGATTTACTATGTGTTTGATTGACCATTTAACAGAACGCCCAAAAACGTGGACGTTGGTTTACTTAACCAATTGTGATTGAAGACATATTTTAAACATATTTCGTTTGCAGGTTTTACTTAGTGGGAATGTACAGTGACAAATTGTGGACCAATCTGAATCTCTGAAAATTGCACGTAAATATTTGATCAAAAATTGAAAATATGACTATTCTAGTAATTTTCTATCAGTCCTCTTTTTTCATTGGTAAAAATGAACAACACTTTTGTCTTTAAACTGAGTAAACGAAGGTAAATGTTTTCAAGGTAAAACTACACACACGCCTTCAATTTTCATGCTTAAACATCACATTATTACATCCGGAAAGACGTTAGGGGAATCTGTGGTGGAGCCTCAATACACGACACCCATCGATCTAATGGGGAGATTAAGGTCTAAGCTTTCATGCCCATGTTTGATTATAACATCGTTGTCACAATCGGCCAATAATGTTGGTGTTCTTTGACAACCACACCCTTTAGGGCAGATCTGCTTTTGTAACCTTGGATGTTTATTGAAAATAAAGGGTTCAGGGGAGGGCCTTTAGAACAAATTGTAATTTGGGGCGGCAGTAGCTCAAGAGGTAGAGCGCTCATCTTGGGATTAAAGGATCCCAGTTTGAATACCCCGGCTCGTCCGTGTTACATGTCGAAGTGTCCTTGGGTAAGACACTGAACCCCTAATACCCCCAATAAGCAGGTTAGCGTCTTACATGGCTGCAATACAAGGCCGCTATTGGGAAATGTGGAGCACATTGTAAAGCGCTTTGGGAAGTCATTGACTTGAAAAGCGCTATTGAAATGCAGATCTTTTTATTTCATTTCATAATTTCTCATCTGAAAGCTTCTCTCCCTGTCCTCCTTGCATGTTCAAAATCGATCAACGTCTTCTCCCCTTATTTTGTGTGCCCACTAAATGTTAAGCACATCAAAATATCTGGATGTAATCCTCACCTAAGTGCGCTTTGAAAACATAATGTTAAAAAAGGTGAATCATTCTAATTCTCCTATTGCTTTCTTCTGGTAAAATGACATAACAAGTCCCTTTTACCTATTCCTATTTGGGCTACTTTTGGACCAGCAGTTAGCTGCCCAAAAGTCCACATGACAATTTTGATGACTACTGATGCTTGCAAATGGTCAGTAAGGAACTCATAAAATGGGATTAGGCTTTGGAAAAAAAGTCCAAGAAAGGCAAACCTTAGGCTTACTCTGGCAAAAACTGAGTTTTTAATCTACTAATCGCCATCAGCCCCCAGGCCAAACAGACTTTGAATTGCATGTGGGGTGAAATTACAAATGACATTTCGTGGCTTTCTGGGGTTTAACTGACATTGAAAGATCTCGATTTTAAAAGGGACACTTGCTAACGGACCTTTCTCCCATGTCTTTTGCTCCATCTGTTCAGGCTGTGGAGACTAACCTGGCGTCCAAGGACAGTCATTGGGTCTATGCTAATGAGGTGAGTCTGAGCGCAGGAGTGCTTTCATTTCGAGTCTTGTCACTTCTACTGCTTCTACTTAAAATTGCTTTCCTTTGTAATGTTAATGTTAGCATGTTCTGAGGATGCATCACTGTAAATCGAACTTAAAATGACAATGAAACATTGAAATGTGATTTTAGTGAAAGGGGTATGGCCTTTTTTATTCCATCTATGTTTACTATACTATTTATTTATTTAAAAAAAAAAGAGAAAAATTTGAAGCAAATCAAAGGTTTGCTCCCAGTTGACCTTCCAGTAAATTAACATTTATCAGTTCCCAGTTGGAAGCCGGCTTTCTAGAATAACACATACACACACACACACACAAACCCATATGTACACAGACACATGGACAAATAGAGTCATACATATTGGTTTACATTTATTATGCTGAAACATCATATTTCATAGTACATAAGCATCTCTATGAAATCATTGATAAAACCTCAGGAGATGAATGATGAATGAGGAAGAAGTATCCAAGATTTGTGGTGGCGAAGTTAATTTATACAATAAACATAAAAAAATTGTCATACTTGTGAAATAACACATGGCACGATAGTTAATGAATGGGTGGATAGGTATCGCACCACTATGCCAAAATACGACAGTTATCGTCCGGATGGAATAAGTTTACTGATAATTAGTCTCTTAATAAACTACGCTTAGTGACTCGAAAAATTTGGCTCCAGTGGGATGTGATTTTGCACTATTAAATATTATATAACTTATAAAACTTATGCAAAAATGGTCTTATTCTTTCAAATATATTTTAACCTGTATCTAAGGTAAGCAAAAAAAAAATTCTTAAAATTAGGAACAATATTTGTTTTTGTATTATGATCAGATTTTCATTTTTACTTTACAAAGATTTGTGAAAAAGTAAAATGATCTGACACGGTTAATGTGTTTGTTTATATTTTATATGAAATTGCATAAAAAGAAAAGACAGTTTCTTAAAATATTAAAGATTACACTCAAAATACACCAATAAACATTAACTAATAGGTAATCTTTTATTATGAAAAACAGTCAGCGCAAATTGAAAAATGTATTGGATGGCTTAATTTTCTGTTAGCTTGCTAATAATATGACTATGCTGAGATACGCACCAAATCAAAATTATTTAGTCCCACTATTGTCAGGAGGAAGAAAATGGAATGCCTTACTCTGTATCTGCAGATGCTCAGCACAGTAACATGGTAAATAAAGATTATATTAATAATTGCTCTAATATAATTTGAGCATTCAGCAACTTTTTTGTGTTTTACCTGCCTTTCTTGACTGCACGTTATTGGTTCCAGGCTATTGATGCTCAAGCCACAAATTCCTTTCATATTTTATCATGTTTAATACAAATGTTCAAAAGTTCTGTCATTTTTTTTGCAGTGTGTGATTTCTTTTTGTTTTGTGATGACAAAGGGACACTCTTGTTCCAGGTAAATGAAATCTAGTTCATGTGACAAATCGTTAACCAAGGGTCTTGATTATTGATGATGCAAGATTAAAGACGCATTTGTGAATGCAATACTTGCAAATGGGCCTTACCTTATTTTACATTTCACATTTGTTTTGTGTTTGTGTTGTTTTTAATAATCACCTTTCCAGGTGGCTTTGAATCAGTTTATCCAGGCATGTCAGTAAAATATTGCTTTACAGGGCTAAAGGGGCCTTGGGTTTTATTGAAAAGCTTTTTCTGTGTCATTTTTTAATTCATATTTCTGGTTTTGTATGCCTCACAAAACAGCACAGGAAAATGCTTCTGCAGTCTGAGCCTGTTTGATAATTGACAATTTATATTTTTTTTAATTTGGAGCCGTCTTCATACTGGAGCTGCGCATTCCTTTAATTATTTTATTACCTTCTTAGTGAAATTATGTATGAGCTAAGTATTCCTTTGGCGCTAATGTCCCTTTTGCTAACCCTTCCCCCAAAAATGTGACATTCCCTAACCTCTCTAACCTGATGCTCAGGACTATAAAACAAGTCAGTTATATTTCCTTATATTATATTATTTTTTTACTATCCAAAGCAAACCGTCCATGAAGCTGAAGCTCACCTTGAAATAAGGACGCTCTGTAGTTGTCCTTGTGATGCAAGTCATATTTAAATACGTTCATGAGTTTGGTTTGCTTAAAAAAAAACAATTTTTGGGGTTTTTGGATTCAATTTCTTCATGTGCGAGAATTTATTTCAGAACAACTCGAGTGTGATGTTTGCTTCTGAAAGATATTACGGGGAGCGAATTCGATTTCATAAGCCTTAAATTTGTTTTTGGGAAAGTTCCTTAACAAAGCTGTGCGGTGAAGTACAAGCAAGAACTGACAAAATAAATGCATTAGCACGCTGAACTGCAAAAGGAGTTCAGGTTACGAATTTTCTGTAAATAGGTCGAGAAAATAGGTAAATAGGTTCAAGGTATATACACACATACTGGACTGTCTCAGAAAATTAGAATATTGTGATAAAGTTCTTTATTTTCTGTAATGCAATTAAAAAAACAAAAATGTCATACATTCTGGATTCATTACACATCAACTGAACTATTTCAAGCCTTTTATTATTTGAATATTGCTGATTTTGGCTTACAGCTGAAAAAAACTCAAAAATCCTATCTCAAAATATTAGAATACTTCCTCAGACCAAGTAAAAAAATAATTTTATAACAGCAAAACTAAATCAAACATTTGAAAATGTCTATTGATGCACTCAGTACTTGGTTGGGAATCCTTTTGCACGGATTACTGCATCAATCCGAAGTGGCATGGAGGCAATCAGCCTGTGGCATTGCTGAGGTGTTATTGATGCCCAGGATGCTTCGATAGCGGCCGTCAGCTCATTTACATTTGTAGGTCTGGTGTCTTTCATCTTCTTCTTAACTATACCCCACAAATTCTCAATGGGGTTCAGGTCAGGGGAATTAGCAGGCCAATCAAGGACAGTGATGCCATGGTCAGTGCACCAGTTACTGGTGGTTTTGGCACTGTGGGCAGGTGCCAGATCATGCTGGAAAATGAAATCCTCATCTCCATAGTTCTTTTCAGCAGATGGAAGCATGTAGTGCTCTAAAATCTCTTGGTACACAGTTGCATTTACTCTGGACTTGATGAAACACAGTGGACCAACACCAGCAGCTGACATGGCTCCCCAAACCATTGCTGATTGTGGGAACTTCACACTGGATTTCAAGCAACTTGGATTTTGCTCCTCTCCAGCCTTTCTCCAAACTCTGGCGCCTTGACTTCCAAATGAAATGCAAAACTTGCTTTTGTCTGAAAAGAGGACTTTGGACCACTCTGCAACTGTCCAGTGCTTCTTCTCCATAGCCCAAGTCAGACGCTTCTTCCGTTGTCTTGAGTTCAGAAGTGGCTTGACCATGGGAATACGGCTATTGTAGCCCATTTCCCGGACACGTCTGTGAACTGTGGCTTTTGATTCCTGGACTCCAGCTTCAGCCCACTGTCTTTGAAGCTCCCCCAAATTCTGGAAGCGGCTCTTCTTCACAATTTTGTTAAGGCTGCGGTCATCTCTCTTGGTTGTGCAGCGTTTCCGGCCACATTTTTCCCTTCCAACAGACTTTTTGTGGATATGCTTTGAAACTGCACTCTGTGAACAGCCTGCTCTTTGAGAAATTTATTTTTGTGTCTTACCCTCCTGATGGAGGGTATCAATGATGGTCCTCTGGACAGCAGACAGATCAGCAGTCTTCCCCATACTTGTGATTTAGTTTACTGAACCAAGCTGAGTGTTTTTAAGGCTCAGGAAACACTTGCAAGGTGTTTCGAGTTAATTAGATGATTCAGGTGATTAGTTGAATAGCCTACTTGTATACTTTTTCATGATATTCTAATATTTTGAGATAGGATTTTTGAGTTTTCTTAAGCTGTAAGCCAAATTCAGCAATATTAAAATAATAAAAGGCTTGAAATAGTTCAGTTGATGTGTAATGAATCCAGAATGTATGACATTTTTGTTTTTTTAATTGCATTACAGAAAATAAAGAACTTTATCACAATATTCTAATTTTCTGAGACAGTCCAGTATATATATATATATATATATATATATATATATATATATATATATATATATATATATATATATATATATATATATATATATATATATATATATATATATATATATATATATATATATATATATATATATATATATATATATATATATATATATATATACATATATACATATATATATATATATATATATATATACATATATATACATATATATCTCATCTCATTAGCTGCACCGCTTATCCTCAGTAGGGTCGCGGGGGTCCTGGAGCCCATCCCAGCAATCAAGGGGCAGTTGGCAGGGGACACCCTGAACTGGTTGCCAGCCAATCGCAGGGCACACAGGGACATATATATATATATATATATATATATATATATATATATATATATATATATATATATATATATATATATATATATATATATATATATGAATACATATCTAAATAGGTAAATAGGTTCAAGGTATATACACATATATATATATATATATATATATATATATATATATATATATATATATATAAAACCCATAGGGTCTGATAACGCTTTATAGGACAATTATTCCATACAAAGTAATGCCAGCTGACGTAAAGCACGAAGCGTAAAGCAATAGCAAAGCTGCCAAAAGAACAGTGTTGGTGTCATTTTTGAGCAGAGTTGTTAAGAAACAAGGCATTAATCTTAGCATTTAGAACCACTTTTCCCAAAATCCATGCACATAATAATCCAACATAAACATTTCACCCCGTTTGATGCAGACAAAATGAAGTAAGGTGTGCATGGAATTTTAATTTCAGGTATCTGTGTATTGGTGTCCGTTCCACCTAATACAAGCCACAACCCCATCACCGGCCAGACAGGTTGAGTCTCCAAGAACAGCATTCAGCCAATTGTTTCAGTGTGTTAGACTTTTATTGTACTCAATATTCTCACTTGTGTGTGAGTAAGAGTGATGATAAAAAAAATTAATAAGGAATTCATTAAATTTCATATCTAAAGTCTTCAGAGAAAATAGGTCCTGACCTTCTATACTTATCTTATACCTTTGGACCATAGTTCAAATTAAACATAGTCGGGTTTTATCAGTTCATCCTGCAGGGATATAAATAATTGTGCATGTCTCTGGCGTATGCATGCTCCCCAGCCTTAATTCAGTCCATGACATTAATTTTAAACGCATGATTTAGAGACCCACAAGTGACTCAGCCACAATCCCTAACACCCCCGTATCCCCAAAGGGAGGCCTCTCACATTTCATTCCGGTCCAGCTCCACTGGAGGATATGTTAATCTGCCACCGGTCATGAGCTATGAATGTTGATGCTTTGCTCCAAAGAGAAATGGGAAAGCACACAAGTGAGATGCATGGCAATGATGAGGGTGAAGATGTTTGAGGAAGCACAAGAAGAGAAACTGTGCCTCACACTTCCAGATCTAAACTGATGCTAGAATCAATTTGACTGTTGTTTACTATCAAATAAACTAAGTAAAGCCACTTTTGATTTAGCCAAATTTAATTGAATCATTTGAGAATGTCCCCTATTTTCCAGGCTGTATGTTGCAGCTTTTTTTCATATATTTGGACGGGGATGCACCGTATACTCCAGATGCACTTATCTGTTTAGGTATGACTCCGCTAAGGATCAAACCTGTGGGAACCCAGTCCGAGGGCAGGGAACATTCAAGTCAAGTCAAGTCATTTTTATTTGTATAGCCCTTAATCCCAAAGAGTCTCAAAGGGCTGCACAGACCACAGATGATTGGAAACCAAAGACAATTATTACACCATGCCCCTGATCTAAAACCTTCAGAAGATACGGCGTCATTTTGTCAAAGTAAATACTTTCAACTTGCTCAAAACTTATATTCATACAAGGAACGATTGATCCACCGTTCTTACATTTTCTGTTGCGTTTTTCCCCCAAATTTGATCCACGGTCATTTAAGTGATGTTTGCATGGGTGACGTATGCCAAAAGGGATTGGGTGGGAGCATTTCATGCGGGTGGACATTTTTCACACCTGCTTTGGGGCGAAATGTTTCACTACTACACTGATCATTTTTAAAAATAACTGAGAAGACGGAATAAAATGGCAAGGGAAAAAAAATCGTGTTCCGCAGATTACAAGCTCAAAATTGTAAACTATGCAGCTGAAAATGGCAATCGAGCAGCAGAAAGGAAGTTAGGAGATAATGAGAAACTTGTGTAAGCACAGAATGTGAGTCGCGGTTGTACTATAGTTATCTGAAGAACTCGAAATAGGTCACACCGATACTGAAATTAACAGGCATGAGAATGTTCGTATACCTTGTGAACATATTAATCATTTCTCTATTTTATTTTAAATTGCCTTTCAGTATGACATGTATGTTTTTGGTGTTTGATTTTATCAAATATGTATCCCCCTAAAAGCGACTTATATTATGGTGCAACCTATATATGTTTTTTCCTTCTTAATTAAGATTTTTTTGGGGCTAGTGCGGAAAATAAGGAACCTAATCTTTCCACTTTAAAATAAAGCGAACACCGTACTAAATTAAATTTTCATTCGAGAGATATATTTTGTAGATGACAACAGAATAAATAACCCAATGGTCACCTTGCAAACCGAGCCATATTCTATCACATGGAATTGAAATGTAATCCTGAACTGAATTAAATTTTTTCACTCCCAATTAAACATTCCTTAATTCATAGAAAAACTCATCAGAAAACGTCATCAGCTTTTTGTGGTCAGTGATTCAGTTCTCAAATCTTATTGAACACCATTTACAGAAATATACTTTTTCAGCGAGATTGTGCACTAAAGTCAAGATGGCGGCGCGTGCAACGCTGCGGCTCAGGCTCCAGTTCGTTTTTTGTTTTTCAGTGTCCCCTGATCGCTCATATTTTCCCTTCGACTCCTTTCGCATATACAATAATATCCACAACATCCCGAGGGATATACAGAGACCACCGGATCTCCCAGGATGATCTGCCTGCCGACAACGACGGAGCAAAAGGAAAAGGCTGCCAGTCGAGTCTGAGCTAAGAAGGCGACCACACAGACTAGCGCTCCCAAGCATGTTCAACCAACGCCAGATCCATCGTCCACAATGAGTGAATTTGAGCTGCGGATCGCCACCAACAACGTCCGGAATTGGAGTATTTTAGTCATCACGGAGTCTTGGCTTTCCCGACGCCGCATTACATCACCGGCTCGAACGAGACGAAGACTCCGGTAAAAACAGGGATTGGAGACTACATGCTACAATAACAGCCGAACCATTGACACACACCGCTCACTCGATATGGAGTTTCTAGCAGTATCGTGCAGACACTTCTATGCACCGGGAGAGTTAACTGTGGTCTTTGTGTTTGCTGTTTACTTTCCACCGCTAACCGTTTCACCGGATGCTAACGTTAGCATAGCGCTAAATCTCCTGCCCGCTGCTATCAATTAACAGCAGCTTGCACACCCCAACGGAGCTTTATCGTCAACGGCGACTTTAATCGGGCATGTTTATGGACTGTACTCCCAAATCCGTTTAATATGTGGACTGAGCAATTCGGGAAAAACACTGGACTATGTGTAATGTAAGATCAAATATCAAACATTTCGGTTGTATCCACCAACTCTGTTTGTCCCTCACCCCCCTCATCAACTTTTTGCCGATGTTGTGGTGCTGTTTGCTTAGGAGATACCATGATCATGAATGTTGTTGCAATCCAAAGATGAAATAAGAGCTTGCTCTATCCACTCCACGCATCGGCCCAGTATTGCAGTACCTCTGGGAACGGTGCATTCGCAATGAGCGCAGCAAGGCTTTAAGGCTAGGACCTTGGCTTGGCCTTTTGGCTGAGAGTAAGAGTCCCGGCTCCTAGGCTTTGTAGCGTATTATGAATTGACCGATAATGGATAATGAATAAAGAAGATAGAACAATAACTCTTAGAAAATCCCACTTTACCAGTGTCAAGCAGCTGGAATGAACATCAGAACCTCCAAATCCGAAACCATGGTTCTCAGGTGGAGAAGGTGGAATGCCCTTTGAGGTTCGTGGATAAGATCCTTCCCCAAGGCGAAGAGTCCAAGTATTCTGGGGTCGAATGAGGGAAATCGACGGGCTGATTGTTACGGCTGTCCTGCTGTCATAAGGACCCTGTACCTTGTCTATCATATTGATGAAGAAGCTGTGACAAAAGGCAAAGTTCTCGATCAGTCCACATACACGCCTGCACTAGCCTATGGTCACAAATTTTGGTTGAGACCAAATGAACATGATCCTGAATACAAGTGACTAAAATTAGGGTGTCTGGGATCTACCTTATAGATAGGGCCAGAAGCTTGGTTATCTGAGAGGTACTCAGTGTAGAGCAGCTTCTCCTCCGCAGTGAAAAAAAGTAAGTGTGGGTGGCTCAGGAATCTGGTAAAGATACCTCAAAAACAGGATGTGTTCTGGGCACGTCCCACCTGCAGGAGGCCCCAGGAAGGATGACACAGGACACGTCTATTTCCCGTCAGATGAGCTTGATGAAATGGCTGGGTCAGGGAAGATTAGGCTTCCTACGAAAATGGCTGAATGCATGGACTAAACAAACACCGTGTACCTTGTACCACCATGACAAAGCAGCATGTTGTGGGGGCGCAATATGCAACTTTAAAGAAAAAAGGGGGAAACAATTATAAACAGCATAGAAACGCAAGACAGGTACATCGACACGTTTTGACAAAAATGGTGCGTTAATCTAGAGGCTTTTTATTCATATTTCGAAAAATCACAGCTCGTACTCGTTGCCATGATGCTACTATACTGTGTGGAGGATTGCCAAACGCTACCAGCCATAGTGGCTTTGAAACATAGAGAGATAATTAATTCAGTGTAAAATTAGCAAGTGTGTCTGCCTTTAATGACTTTTTCTGTTCAATACAAGTTTCTCCGGGGGCTGGAGAGCGCACGCTAACTCAGTGGACAGCATTAAGTCATTTAAGAAGAGGAGAGAGGCTCCTAAATTGGATATTAGGAATTCGCTGCGCGGTCTCGAGACAAGCACAAAAACATGGTGGATGAGAGCCGAGCGAGCTTCCCGGTAACCCGGCCCAAAGCAGCGTGCAGATAAGGCAGGTGCACACTTGTTTTGGCGTCTGAGATTCAGATGGATTGCAGATCCAGGGAAGGAGTTTGACGTTGTTTTGTTGGATTTTACTTCTTAAAAAGTGGGACATAGGCGCTCAACAACGCATGATAGATGAGGCAGTTGGGCCTGTCGTGACAGACATCATTGAAGAGGAGAGCCAAGATATGATTGATGTCTTGGGATACCATGGCGTCACGTAATTGAATTCCCGACAATGCCAACTGGGCCGCATCGACACGAATTACGAAAAAGACTTTCCAAAGATAAGCACTCGATAGATACAGTGTAAAATGCAACCGCATGATGTACCAGGATGTATGACAGTCATTCACACAGCAAGGGATGAACAAGTTATGTAAAAACTTAAAGTTTGCATTCACAATGGGATTGTAATTGTTCTAGACTTTTTGTCATGCAATCTTAGCTTGCAACCTTATGAACAAAACTACCTATATGTTCAGCAGGCGGTTTTCAGGCATTGTTTTTGTTTTTCTTACGATGAAGTGACTAAAATAACACACCGAAATCATTACCCAAATGTCCCCCAAGATTAGGGGCAGCATTCAGAACAGTAGAGTTCAACCCAGCCTCACTTAGCAAAGAATTAAACCTTTCTTTGTTTACTTCGGGTCAAGTTTTTCATTTCAAGTGGATAACCTTATGCAAAATAAGTTGCAGAAAACTGGAGTCAACCTACCCTAATAGAAGTGCTGTACTTTGAGATTTTCTAATTTTCATAATTTCTAATTTTAACAAAATTGAAATAAAATAACCACGTTAGAGAGAAAAATGAAAATGAATTAATGAATAAGGGAACTTTATAAGACCTTACGAAGAAAAATGACACAACATAGTAATAATTCCAAGACAGAGATCGTTAGCAGAGTCAACGAATGCCTGCCAATAAAATTGTTACTAAAAGCAAACAGCGTTTCCTCCTCCGTGTGTTCGTCTAACAACCAGGTTGATCAGACGGGTAAAATAAATGCTGGCGTTGAGCATTGAGATTTCTATTCCAATTACACTAGCAATAAACGCAATATATTCAAACAAAGTACAGAACTGTGTGGTTTTTGCAAAATGCACAGTCAAAATGGCTGACATAAACCTATGTACCGATATGACTGGGTCTAGCAAGTGTTAACAAGACCTTCCCTCCAAAGCAAACCAAGACATAATTTATATCATTGTAGAGACTGTATAATAACTGAAAAAATACGTATTTTAAGAAGTCAAGTGATTACCTCATGAAGTAAATGGTCATAACGACACTCAAATATATGAATAATTCTAAAGGCCATTAATTACAACAGCATAGGTGAAGAAAATATACATAACTGAAAAAAAAGAAAAAAGTTATAGGTGAAAACTTGAAGAATCATGACTATATATATGCAGTGACACATTTCCATATTACAACAATATAGAAACCATTTGGAGTGTTTTTTTCCATTTTGAAATGTGCATCACATCCCTAATGCCGTAGTGCTAGGATGGCAGAGCTGCCTCCTTCCCTTTAAATACAATAACATGTCTGGCCAGCAGAGAGAAAAAGCAACAACACTCTGCAAACAACCAGGAAGGTCAGAAGCTATTGGAACAGATAAGAGACCAAAAATAGCAACCATTGGAGATGGCGGTACAAGACAAGTAAATGTGTCGGAATGAACTTCACACTAAAAAGCAAAACAACAAGGAATATTCTTTAGAGGTGACCAAAACATATTACTCATGTTGGGTTATATTCTTGCCAATTTGGCCGTCAAGAACTCTTCATTTTAGTTTAATTGCATTAGTTTTAGTATTAGTTTCTGTATTTTTGTAAATTTGTGGGATGTTTTTCGATAAAATAAGATATACATAGAAAAAAGGCCAACCACTCTTATGCAATGAAGTGGAATTCGGAATTGTTTTTTTAGGTATGTAAAAGCACTACCAAATTAAAATAATGACCGCGTAAAGGCTAAAACTCCTTCAAAATATTTTGTAAAATATTGATTACCTTTCACACTTAAACATCTTGGGCTGAAGCTCATGCAAACTCCGCCCAAAAAGGTTAGAGAAACAAAAACCTCTTTCCTGTGTCTGCAAACCCGTCTATTGGTATAATTAAAATGTTCTCAAGAGCAGCAGGGCAGCGCAGTGGTTAGCTCGTGTGTGGCACAGTTCTGAGGTCATGGGACCAAACCTATTCCGTGGAGTTTGCATGTTCTCCCCGCGCTTGCATGGGTTTCCTCCGGACACTCCGGTTTCTTCCCACATTCCAAAAACATGCATGTCAGGTTAATTGGCCGGTCCAAATTGTCCCTAGGTGTGAATGAGCGAGTGAGTTGTCTGTCTCTGTGTGCCCTGTGACTGGCTGGCAACCAGTTCAGGGTGTCCCCTGCCTATTGCCCGAAGATAGCTAGGATGGGCTAAGGCACCCCCTTAACCCTACTGAGGATAAGCGGTGCAGATAATGAATGAATGTTCTCAAGATATGTTCCCCGTTCTTTTCTCTCCGTAGTGGTAGCATAGTTAACACTCAGATGTTAGCCCGCGTTATGTAAATGAATAAATGAATGGTGTTAACTGTCATAATACGAGTATAGCGGAATTGGAGGGCTTCTCCTTTCAGAATAAAAACAAACAAATTAACGAAGTTAACGTGTAGGATGGAAAATGTAAAAAAAAAAAACAATATACTAATGATACATAATACATTGCTATGTATGCCACAGAAGTAAATGGAAGGAGGTCAATAGGAAGGCCGCGAATGGTGTGGATGTGGATAAAAATATTGGTAGCTCGAGCTCTCGGGATGTTTGTACATGTTCTAAGGAATAGGTAGGGCACATGTATGATACGGCAGGTATGAAAGAAGTGAAACCTGTTGGCTCCTGCTGTTGAACAGAAGAGAGTGTTGTGTCACCCTGACCCGAGTGACATGGCCGCTTTCTTGTTTCCCATTCATCTGGAAGGACGAAAGAGTGACCAACTAGGGTGCCGAGGTGCTTACCTTGTTTGCCTGTTTGGGCATTTGAGTTGGCCATGTTCCAATTTATTTGTGTTTTTTGCTTTACTTTTTGCTCTTTTGCTTTTCTTTGTTTGTGTGTATGTGTTTGCCTTGCTGTCGGTCACCCCACTCGAGGGATTTGACCAGGGTTAATAGATGGATGGACATAATAAATATGTTTATATTCACAGTGGCAGTTGTACAGTGCATTGTTCTCATAGACACTGCAGATGGGGCTTCAGGGTGGTAATAGCTCTTCGGAAGAAGCTGTTCCTCATTCTGTTTTTTTTTTCTTAGAAGTATCCAATTATCTTTTAAGCTCTGCTGAGGCACAGAGTGGAGTAGATGTTCGTCAGGGAGGAGAGAGGGCAGGCAATAATGCGCTATGCTACCTTTACTGTCCTCTGCACCCCCCCTCTGTCCGCATCAGTACAGCTTCTGTACCAGGTGGAAACGCACTAGGTCAGCAGGCACTCATTGGACGAGCAGTAGAAGACCGGCAGCAGCTTGTCTAATGTAGTCCTGCTTTCTACCACAGTCCTGAAGAATGCACATGATGTTCAAGTTACAACTCTAACATTTCCATAACTGCCCTATTGAAACATTGATTCAGAATTGCATTTCGTATCAAGAACGGTTGCTGCAGTGGCTGAAAGAAAAAGGAAATCATTGGCTCTCGTTTTAAAGCATGCACTTTGCATTTCCAACAATAACTCCGTAAATAGTGAGAACAATGATGAGAAATTGTACTTATGCTTGAGTTGGTTTTGGTGATTGGGGCTTTGATTGGAGATTGCAAACGTTTTCAGTAGAGGGAACACCTAATGTCTTCAGAGTAATTGGATAAAGACAAAGATGTCCGGAGGTGATTGAAAGCAGAGATTAGCTACAGTTTAAGGAAGTGAGGACAAATTGGGCTTCTGGGTAACAAGGCATTATCATGAGTCAAGTATAAGTCGACATGGGCAACAAGTGTAAAATGTTTTTTCCCGCTCAGTTCTTACCCAGCTTGTTACCACCTGCAATGCAAATTAGGAGAAGGGGATGGATCTACTCACCGTATTTTCTGGACTAATAGGCGAACTCGTACACCACAAATTGGCCAGAAATTTGACAACGCGCTTGTACATACCAATAAAGTTGGAAATGGATATGAATATATTACCATATTTGTACAACTATTGATGGGTCAATTTTTATGGCTGACCACGATTGCATTAAAATAGTGGCAACAGGTATTCAACCCGGATGGGACAATAAGAATCCTAACCACTAGGCCACTAGGGACATTGATGGCATATGAAAAGACATTAGGTCTAATCTTATTATCAAACTATATTAAGTCACTTTTCCATATATGACTTTTAGAGAAATGAAAAACTAGAAGTGGTTAAAATCATTATCAAATGTTATATTACTTTTTCTCAGCTCAAAACAAGCATTACAAGTGACCAACGTTGAATACATTGAATAATGATACATTCAATTATGATGATATAAAAGCTAATGCCTTCTCATGTGTCGTCTGTATCCCGAGTGGTCTATTGAAGTGTTTTTCAACTGGTTGGCCGGGACCCAAAAGTGGGTTGTGGACCTGTTTTTAGAGGGTCGTGGGCCTTTCCCTAGGCAAAGTAATGCTAATTAGAGAAAAAAACTGAAAGGTCTGCAGTTTCAGTTGATTCTTTACCTTTTGATAGGCACCACATCTCATTTAGTTTTGCTTTTATTGGTTTTATTCCTTTTTCTGCCCATAATAATGGGTCACAAGAAAGTTAGTGGTGAGGAAAAGGAAAATCGGAAAACAGTGACAACAACGATCGAGTAATATAGGGAAAGGTGTGATATCTGAAAATGGTGTACGAGTGCCCGCCATTGAAGCGCTGCTGGAAGGTACAGGTAAATGGTTTTTAAGTTTTAAATGTTTACCTTTTTACCAGTATATCAATCTTTCTTCCCTAGATTTTTTTTTCATAATTATCATTGTTTAGGTAGTTCATTTTTAAATATTTGTAATTTATTTTCGAATGTGGCTGTTTTAAAACCGTTTCAGGGGGTCTATAATATGTGATGTACGCTTATATCCAAGTATATGTTTTGGTTTTCTCAAAAAAAAGGTAAATAGATTCTACTATATCTGCTTTAGACAACACAAACGTTTCCTTCGATACATTGCAGAGGTGGATTTTTTTTTCCCTGGATTTGGGTTGTAGCTTTTCATTAGGATGGTATGGTGGGTCCTGATGTGAGATCAGTTGAGAACCACTGGTCTAATAGATATAATCTGGGGCTGTCCCCACTGCGATCTGGGTTTGACATAATTTGCATTTTAATTAGTGATATATTTCCACGGGCAGCACGGCGGCGCATTGGTTAGCGCATGTGCGGCACAGTTAATGTCTTGGGAACCTCCTGCGTGGGTTCAAATCCAGCTCCAGACTTCCTGTGCGGAGTTTGTATGTTCTCCCCGTGCTTGCGTGGGTTTCCTCCGGGCACTCCGGTTTCCTCCCACATTCCAAAAACATGCATTTCAGGTAAATTAGCCGGTCCAAATTGTCCCGAGATGTGATTGAGTGAGTTGTCTGTCCCCGTGTGCCCTGCGATTGGCTGGCAACCAGTTCAGGCTGTCCCCTGCCCACTGCCCAATGGTTGCTGGGATGGGCTCCAGCACCCCCGCGACCCTACTGAGGATAAGCGGTGTAGCTGATGAGATGAGATGAGATATATTTCCACTAAAAAACCATTGCTCACATATGGCATTCATTTAAGGTATTTGTTAATTTGTAGTGCAACCCTATCCCTTATCGCAGTTTAATTTCCCAATGCCTTATAGTCCGGTGCACTTATAAGGGAAAACAATATCACAAATGACTATTTTTTTTTTGGGGGGGGGACGACTTCTTGTGTGAAAAAATGCGATAAATGATTCCTCTTACTCTATACTATACAATAAAATATGCAACATGTCATGTGCAAGTGGAGGCGGTGTAGAGACATATAGCAGTTAGGACCGATCTTGGAACGGCAAGAACTCACGCAATGTACCCCATAAAGTCCTTGATTCTCGTAAAATCCTATAACACGAAACATTGTGTTAAGATGGTGTCAAGACAAGCTATTTTAATAGCTGATGCCGCTTCGCCCTGCCGCCTACGCAGCAGATGCGGCAGTTCCAAATGTAGCGAGGAAAGGCATTCCGAAGTGTGTTTCTTCAATTAGTTTTAGTGTGACACAAATCATCTACCCTTCTACCATACCATAGGTCAGGCTCAAGCGATCATCGCGTGGGAGGCCCCAAAGTAGAGCAATGAGCTCTGTAACAGGCCAGTTTATTTCTACAAGTCTTTTCGACTGGAAGCCTGTGCGCAAATTAAATAAACAAATAACTGAATCGCTCACGCCTCATTCCACCTTGCTGCATTTGGATTGGAGGGATCTCATTCCAATTAGGCGGTCGGAGATAAACCACAAAGGCGGTTACAATGCGATTCTCCCTGGACCATGCGACAGTTTTGCCTTTTGGTTCGTCACGTTTTTCGCTCTTTCGTTTATGATTTTATCGTTATCAAATAATCCCGTCACTAACCAACCGCGTTTTCAATATCCCGTAAGGACTCCTCGTTCCCGGCAGCTTCTGCAATGCGCCTTGATGTCCAATTAATTAAAAACGCTGCCAAGATTGCTGGTAAATTTTTTATTTATTACTTGATTAAAGATTAATGGCAAGGACTGAGTAGCACACACAGGATCATTTAACCTTTCTGTCAGATGAGCTGGATTTGATTAATGTTTGTTCTTGTCTGGCTGTCATTGGTTGGTGAATTTGCACAGCGTTTCACTTTTTGTTACCCCCAAATATGTCACGGTTCCAGTGGTTGCACACTTTTGTTTCACAAAAATGCAGACTTTACGAAGTCTTTTTTCCTGTTTTTCTTTTTCGTTTTTTATTTTTTAATTTAAACGATGCAGGTTCCAACTGGGCAGTCCAATATACTCAAGACATTATGAGGTCAACCCCCCCGTTTGTTTAAGTCACTTGGTAATCAGATTTTGCCCAAAAGACTTTTGGAGCTGTTCTTCAGTGGAGTGAGGCTTGGTTAGATGGATTTTTTCTTTCTTTGTCTACATTCAAAATGAGTCGGGACAATAGTTCTTAACGTTGAACTCTTCCACTCATGCAATCACAGATCTTTATACACTATGGAATTAACAAAATGAAAATCTGGAGCACTAAGCGAAAACTTAAAACATGAAACACATGGCCGAAAACCGAAAATGAAAACTATTAATTTTTTTAAATGGACTTTCAAACACACAATAAAATGATGAATAACTGACAGGTATGTTTCATTAATACATTTCCGATAAAAAAAGACAAAAAGTCATTAGGTTTTTAAAAAATAAGTCCAGTGAGACAACAAAGTGATACAGAGGAAGAAAACCTTTGAGAGAACGAAAATGCAAATAACACAATGAAGTTAATTGCCCTTTGAGTAAAGTGGCTGGTTTTAAAGAAAAATAAATATCTTGCAGCTGCTACCCTGCAGATTCTCACTCTCCTCTTTTTTAAGCACATATTTTTGGGGAATTTTAGCTTTCAACAGACGGATGAATGAATAGTGACAAGAAAATGGGACTTAGAGAGAATTGGTGATGATAATAGTACGATAAATGCGTTTTACTCTCATTCCGAATGGTAAAATAATAGTAAATTAAGTGTTTGCTATACATAGCTTAGGATCAGCCATTGGACTTCGGGTACATTTGAAATGGATCAACTGTAGTATTTACCTTAGCATGTAAACATTTGCCAAAGTCCAGTTAGCGACAAACAGAAGCTTGGAACCAGAGGAACACATGAACTTTTGAGAAAATGTCATTTTGGTAGAAACATGCCAGAACTTCCACTTTGATAACATCTTCCATCGCTTTCCTCTTATGGGCCAAATGAAAAATAAACCGCCTCGTCATGGACAAACTCAATCGCGAGTGAAAGCCATGGGTCGTCTCACCATAGATGTGATGTCATAAGACCATTGCTATTTTGGATGCTTTTTTAGTTTTTTTTTCTTTTGGCTAATGCATTATTGGTAATTTTTCCATAAGATAATTGTACAAAAAAGAATACACTACTGGAAATAACAAGATGTAGTTTTTCCTGGCAATTAAATGAAAGTCTGTCCATCCGTCTTTCTGCCGGTCTGTATATTTTCCCTATCAAATACTTCATTGATACATTCTTTGCAAGTTTTTGGTCACTTTTTACAGTATCAAAAACAGAAATACTATACAGACAAAACAATGCACCAAAATCCTCGCTCGGACCATGACTTGAAGAACTTGTCAAGCCTTTAAGCCTTCAAAAGAGAATACAAAGCAGAATTGATTCAAGGTAAATCATACTTGAAATCAATGTTCCCTCTATGCTTCTGCAGGTCTGAGCAAGTTACATTATGCTGGCTCTCCGGCAACTGTCGTTAGTATTTCAAATTGTAATGGATTGGCTAATGTCACATCGGAGAGGTTGCACGATACTCACGTCAGTAGTTTTTTCAACAGCTATTACAGGATTATACTCTAAAAAGTATATTTTGTTACATAATACTCACATTTTGTGGATTTATTTCGTTAGTTGCACAGCACAGAACTGTATTTAAACGTTGACTTAGGCATGTAGGTTATAAAGGTCACATAGCTATGTTGTCTACCTATGATAATTAAAGTAAACAGCGCTTATCTCTTTCTTTCTCGTCTTCATGATAAAGAATAATACAATAATAATATATCTTATTTAAAATGGCAAACTCCTAAAACTCCCCGACCCCAGCCAACTTGACCCCCACCCTCTCTCATAAAAACTTCACCTCGCATTCACGCTTGCTTTATTATTTTTTTTCAATCTCGTGCTGACGTTGACTTCAAAAGACTGCGGGCTGGATCAGGCCCGCCAAGGGTTCTAATCAGGTTTGCGAGAAAAGGGCTGCAGTTTTAAATATGTCAACTTGATGTTGTCAAAGACAGGCATCACTCTGAAAACGACTATAGGTTTATTTCTTAATATATTGAGCACTCTCTATTTCTCATTATCTCTTGTTCTTTTTTTAACTTCTCTCTCTATCTCTCTCTCTCTTTCTCTCTCTCTCTCTCTCTCTCTCCCTCTCCCCCCTTCTCTCTCTCTCTTTCTCTCTCTCTCTCTCTCTCTCTCTCCCTCTCCCTCCCCCTTCTCTCTCTCTCTCTCTCTCTCTCTCTCTCTCTCTCTCTGTGTCTCTATCCTTCTATCTTTCTTTCTCCCTCTCTCTCTCTCTCTCTCCCTCTCCCCCCTTCTCTCTCTCTCTTTCTCTCTCTCTCTCTCTCTCTCTCTCTCCCTCTCCCTCCCCCTTCTCTCTCTCTCTCGCTCTCTCTCTCTCTCTCTGTGTCTCTATCCTTCTATCTTTCTTTCTCCCTCTCTCTCTCTCTCTCTCTCTCTTCTTTTATTCTGTATTTTTATTTCTCTTATGCTCTTTTTTCTGCTATTTATTTTCTCTCTTTTTCATTTGTGATTATCACTTTCTCTTGTCACCCCACTCTTGTTTTCTACCTTTTCTCTGTATTTCTTTTTTTAATTTCCTTCATTTTCTCTCTTTATTTCTCTCTCTCTCTCTTTCTCTCTCTCTCTTCCCTCCTTCCATATTGCCTTCATCTTGCTCTCTTCCAACCTTCCTTCCTTCTTTCCTTCCCTTCTTCCACCCTTCCTTCCTTGCTTCTTTCCTTCCTTCCTTGCTTCTTTCCTTCCTTCCTTCCTTCCTTCCTTCCTTCCTTCCTTCCTTCCTTCCTTCCTTCCTTCCTTCCTTCCTTCCTTCCTTCCTTCCTTCCTTCCTTCCTTCCTTCCTTCCTTCTTTCCTTCCTTCCTTCCTTCCTTCCTTCCTTCCTTCCTTCCTTCCCTCTTTCTTTCTTTCATCTTTCTTTCTTTCTTTCTTTTTTAATTTATTTCTTTCTGTCTCTTTAATTTACCTGTGCGGTCCTTGTGAGAATGTTTTTTCTACCATGTGGCCCCAGAGCTAAAATGAGTTTGACATTCCCGATTTACAGAACTCTTTTCCTGGGTTTTTAACAACACATTGGCGGGTCATTTTGACCTTCATACAACAGGAGGCTCAAACAAGACAAAAAATTGCACTATGTAGGTGTTTTGACAGTTGCAGCTTCCGTTTTCTATAGTGCTGCGCAGAAGCTCCCACACCTTGGCAGAGTTCAGCGTCCAACACAAAGGTCCCATGCGATGGAGACATATTTTTTGAAGCCGGTTATTAGATTGGACGAGAGGGTTTGGCTCCGTAAACACCACGGTATAATTCATCCCATTAATGTGTCACGACAACTTGTGAATATTCATGAGCCTCACCTGATTGATTTAAGTAGAAAGAGTGGGAGTGAACCGGAAAATAATAAATAGTCTTGCTTTGCTCCTGCTGCATTTAGGGCACGTGACTCAGGGATGAGGCATGGCTACATCTGACAATATGCAGTCTATCACACAAAAAGCAGAGAAGCTGTGAAAACAGCTTAGCATGACAAGGGATTGGGTTAGTTGGCGATAGATTTGTGTTATTCCAATATGCCCACTGCATGTCCTAAATTTGCTTGAAACTTATAAATGAATTGCTTCAAGATAAAGTATCCCCTTTTTTCTTTCGATTCGGGCCCCATAATAAAAGTTGATCATCAATCCATTTGAAAGCTACAATTTATGGATTCTTTAACCGCCTGGGTCGTTGGGGCACCACTCCCTCTGGTGTGTCTTTGGCCTACTACAGCCTGGCGGCACCCATCACTCTCTCCAAGCATTGTCCCTCCTCATGAAACAGTACTGGTTTCCATGGTTACCAGTAGCAGGAAAATCCTCTTGTTCTGACTCAGATACAGATACACCTTTATCATCCTGTCATTTTTTCGGTTTAAAGTGTCATCTCGCTTTTCAGAGATAAAATCAATATTGGCGGGCAGCGGTGTGTGACAATACGGATACGTGATCCAAAAATCACTGGGAAAAGAATATTTTGCTCCACAATTTTGAGTATCACATCGTACAATAAGAATTGATCACTTTTGGCTTTTATATTTTTGTTGAAAATCATTTTTTGTGACATATTAAAGGCTTAAAGGCTCTTAATGGAATTTGCCTTTCATATATTTTTTTATCAATATTAAAATATGTATGTATTTAAATTAAAAAAAAACTAGATGGATAAACAAATTAAACGTACGAACTCCCCACCACCCAAAAAACATATTTATACAGTATATCCTTTGACCAGTGGGCCTCTGTTTCCATTGAAAATTACCCAATCTGACTAATCTCCTTTTTTTATCACCTCATACATTTTGATCATTAGATGATTCCCATTTGAGCCTGAAAGCACTTTGACGTCAATTTTAGTCAAATCCAGGAGGTGAAGCAAAACAAAAGCCCTCTGAAATAAATTAATTAAGTCAATTACATTTAATTTGAATTTCGATTTGGATTCATCTTTAGTTGATTTTTGAGACTAGCTTTACTGAACTTTCCTCAAAGAGATTCCCCTTTTATATTTATGTTGAAAAACGAAAACATTTTTTTCCTCCCCATGTTTGTTTAACACCCAGTTGTGACTGGTCAAACAAGGGGTCTGTGTTGAGCATTTACAATATTTTTTATAAAATTGTAACAGAATATGCAATAATATGGCTAACAGTTACTTTTATACATGGAGGGTGGGCTATGACAAAAACGAAATGTTTTACTTCACCCCAGCCCTCTGTCTAGACCGGGGTTAGCAATTACTGATAAACTCAAGCCCTTCTCCAAACTGCAAGCTAAAAACACAAATTGAAACAATGTAGAAACTGAAAAACAACTGAATGGATAGGGTATATCAAGAAGTAATGTGATTATATCAACAACAAAAAAATATGCTCAAATTTATGAATAATCAGGAAGTGCAATAATTATGACTAAGTGAAGAAGATATAAATGATTGAGATAATAAAATGTTATAAATGAAGAACTCATACAATTATGACTGTACTCTAAATGCAGCGACACGTTTCAATATTCAATGTTCTGCCTGTTTTGTTTTTCAAAACCTGATTCTAAGAAAGTATAAACCTGATTTGGAGGTTCTTGGTGACCACATGTCACATTGCACGTATTCGTTTGACTTGTTTTGAATTCATTGGCGGGCAGAAGCCAACACATTGTGAAGATGCCGTGCAGAGAACAAAGCAAATAATAGTAATGCATAACAGAGGGTAGACAAAAGCTGTGATGGCTGTATGTCGACTGGAGATTCAAAGACCACATTGTCTCATCCATCAGTGAATCCCAAAGGTAGCATGTGCTGTCTTCAGGCCATGTGTATCGGCCTTGCTTCTGAAATTATGTGACAGCAGTTAACCAGCAGTATTGTTCGCATGGGTTGTAGGAGGGTCCATTTTCCAGTAACCCCCTCATCTTGATGCTCACCATTTTTCCACTGTCTTGTTCTGTTTACGAGTGGGCGACACGATTGGTCATGAATGAGGATTTTTCCTATCTTCATTCATCTTCCTCATATTCAGCCACCTGTCACTCGCCCCGAGGGGAAGGCGCTCAGGGTCCCTGATTGCAATATTAGCCAGGAAGATGAGTAATTCCACTCGTTGGGTTTGAGGTAACGCCATCTGTTAGACTAATAAGAGATTCAGATATTGCTACATTATAAAAATAAACTGTACACTCTTAGAGATTGATTGGTCAGTGGGTTTGGTTGCCCGCTCACTTATTTGTTTGCTCCGTAGGTTGGTTGCTTCTTTTTGGTTCGTTCATTTAATGTTGATCTGCAAAGAAATGTTTTTCATTTGGGCAGGGTTCGGTCCAAAGGAAGTCAGATAGCAAGGCAACAATCCAAGATGCAGGTGACGGGTCGGTGCTAAAGTCGGTCCAAAAAGGAAGGGGGCGGGCAATAGTCGTGATCTGGAAATGCAGGCAAAGGTTTGGTACAGTGAAAAATTTAAACACTGAGATTAAAGTGCTTGGCGTGTGACATGGATGACAACGACAAGCACAGAGCCAAGGAGACAGAGTATTTAAATAGTCATGTGTCACGTTTGCCATGGCGCCCAATTGGCCCCGTCCATGGACAACAGCTGAAACTCGTTGACAGATCGCTCCCTGACTACTTAAACGCTGTCCTATGAGTCGCCCTTGGTCGGAGCGTCTGTGAAACTCTGTTTTGACACGTGAAGCCCTGAGAATCTCCGTTTTTTTCCTGTGTTTTTGCTCCTGTTTTGCTCTCTGCACTATCTGTTTGATTTTGACTACTTCCGCGTTCCGAGCAATCCACTTCCCGCGACCAACGATCTCCGGATCGAGTGTGCGCTCCTTTCTCTTCTCCCCAATAAACTGTAACGTTACGCGAGTGGGTTCTGCTTCCTGTGCCTGGTCCTGACATGATGAGGAATAGTAGCGATACAAGGGAAATGAAGTCAAGTGACCACAGCTGTGAGAAAGAAAACTGGACCTAGAAGTGAGTGACCAAAAAAGGGAAGGTCGGGAGGGATAGGGAGATGGAACCCGAGTGCAAGGTTGTGGCATGATCCCTGTTGGTTAATTTTTCCATTCATTCAAAAAAAAAATGTAAGTATGTTTGGTGGTTGACCATCTTGATAAAATGATAAATTTAATGAATCAATGGGTTTGGAATGTTAACTTCTTTACAAAGGTTGCTGCATTGTTTAGCCAGGGCCATCACTACCCTAGACAAGCAAGACTGGAAAAAAAAGATATATATATATATATATATATATATATATATATATATATATATATATATATATATATATATATATATATATATATATATATATATATATATATATATATATATATATATATATATATATATATATATATATATATATATATATATATATATGTATATGTATATATAGATAGATAGATAGATAGATAGATAGATATATTTCCAGTTGTGTAGAAAAATGGGTAATAATATTGATTTATTTGGGAAGTTTACCGAAATGAAATGTGATTCCACTATTCCTTCATCACAGTATTTTGGCTTATTCATCCTGTCACTTTTTCTTATTTCTCTTTTGTAAGTCTTTATCACATGTTATCCTACATTGACATGTCTAATCTCGTCTTAAACAATGTTACCATGTTGTTATCAATGAATATAAAGACGATTTTAATTCTAATTCTAATTGTCAGTGAATGTGTCTTTAACAGTGGACATAGATTGTTTGATAAGCCTCTATCTTAAGAATTCCTGAGAGGCGTGCAGCCAAAACGGGGTCTGTTGGTGTAACACCGTAAAGTGTAAGTTAAAACTTTGCTCTAAACATTCTGGACCACACAACCAGTTCACTTTGTATACACTCAAATATGTATACAGAAGATTACTATGGTCCTGATTATATTTCTGAAGCAGATATACTCGTTCAAAAGAGCCATAATTGGCTCGTAAGCCATACATTCCCAAGCCCTGTCCTAGGGTATGGCAGGTGACGGGCCAAATTTTTAATATAATATTTATGAAAAGTTTTTTTACGATTACATAACATTTGTCATTATAAGTATTTGTGTATTCATATACGTTGCTCATATGTTTCTTCATATTAAAAAAAAAAAAAGTAAATTATTTGATTTGTTTTCACTGTCCCTTTGATTTGTATCGGTCTCAACCCCAATTCTAATCCCCTACCATTCACATCTCCACTAATAGGAAGTGAGTGACGCTGACATCACAGAACTGGTACACCGCTCCCTGGGTCGAATGACCCTCATCCGTCAGGTCTTCCCACTTTGGAGGGACACAAACGTCCGCTGCATGAGGAACAACCACCGCATCTCCTCGCTGCTATGTGACCCACAGGAAGGATACCTGCAGTCCCTGGAGGTAACATTGCCCTGCTCTCATACCTGTCAAACTTAACCAATTGCAATGCTTATTAATGATTGAAAATCCTCCTTAATGAGTAATAATACACCCTACAAACACAATACAGTACCTATTTGATCACAGAAAGACAGAGTATGTAGAATACCGCACCAATATTAGTCATCAGCTACCAGTGACAGAGAAAAAAAATATTTCTTCCCGTTCGAAAGGGGTTATATGGCGTACAAAATGTGAAATTCTTAAAAGAAAATAATACCAAATATATACACGTATACGATCCTTGTGACTCCCCCTTGCAACACCAACCTCCCCCGTGCTTCTTCAGCACGCATGCATTTCTTTTCCAGGCTCAGAGAGTCAAGTCAAGTTATGTTTATTTGTATAGCCCTTAATCACAAGGAGTCTGAAAGGGCTGTACAGACTACAGACTATTAATACACCATCCCCTGATCTGAAACCTACATGAGGGCAAGGAAAAACTCAAAAACCTCAACATGAGGAAAATGAAGAAACCTAGAGAAGGGATCACTCATAAGGCAAACCCCCTTCCAAGATGACCAGGCTAGTGGTACCTCCACTTACAAATTTAATTAGTTCTGGGAGTAACTTTGTAACATGAAACATTTGTAAGTAGGGACACCTTTTTAATGTAAATGCGATAATCCGTTACAAACACCGCAAAAATATGTGGTTTTTTTTTTCATTTTTAAGAAATCATAAAAGAGTATCAGAAAATGTAACAAATACATTTTGATATTAGATTTACACACAATAAACATAAAATGAGAGGCACATAATGTAAAAAAAACAAAGAATAAATGAAACAATATAATTTTACCTTTTAACTGGCCTCTTTATTTACTGGTCCCCATTAGGGTGTTTTTACCTCGCATTTCTTGAAAAACTGATCCAATGATGTCTGCTTTTGCCGGCTTTTGACACTCTGTCAGAAATGCGCAAGGCAGACTTTTTCATAATGAGCAAAAGCCTGAGGTGTCAATACTTTATCTGGGTGATTCCTTTCCACAAACTCTGAGACTTAATGGAATTTTGCTAAAATGTCTTCAATGGAATGATGGCTGCTTTCTCCTCGTTTTTGTCTTTAAACACCTCCTGCACTGCAATGTGTGTTTTCATACCATTCTATTATTTTTCTAGCTCTGTTTCGCTGGCCAGAAAAAGTATCTTCCTCTTCATTTCTCCTCGTCCACTTTTCTGCATGTTTGGCCATTGTGAATAATAGCTCATCATACCGGTACCATACAGCAGATTGTTTACAGAGCGAGAAGGGAAGACAAAGAGCATGCTGGTATTCACACACATGCACCGGACCAATTTGTTTTGTATTTATTTCATATCGGGAAAGTATGTTCCTTACACGAGCAATTGAAGCGACAGCTGCAATTTAGGAGCAAATTTAGCTCGTAAGAAGAGGTACCACTGTTTTGTTTTGTTTTTTTCGTTATGTTTTTTTAATATTCTTCACACTCATTGATCATGTGGGGGTGTGGAATGAGGAACATCCATCATATGGCACAAATAGCTTCCTTGTGTTATATTAAAACAAAAGCAAATGGTCCGTAGCGTGACATTTTACCAAATCCGATCAGGATTTCTCATAACAAATAACATACTGCCAATTAGGGATTAATTACAGTACTTCACTGAAAGACACAATTAGGCACCCTAAGCACTGATATTTTTCATAAACTTGCTACTAAAAAGAATGAAAATGAAAACAAGTCTCAAGTGTAAGAAATGCTTAAAAATTAAGATAAGTGTTTTTCACATAGGATCGATGATATGAGAAATCGAATACGCTAATAATCATATTTTTTGCGACTCAAAATCTATCGGATTCGAGACTCTATCGGTAGATACAAAAAAAATAATTAAAATTTCCGTGCAGGCCTTTTTGCCACTCTTTTTAACTCAATATGGCCCGCCACTCAAAAGGTTTGCTCCCCCTGCATTCGAGTATACTGTAAACATAGCTACGAGTGGCACGGTGTGTCATCGCCATACACTGCAAAAAATGTTACTAGCTGGATATTTTGCCTATTTAATGTGTATTTGTTTAACGTTGAAGATATTTTTAACTTGTTCCTCGGCTAAAATGAGAAAAGTCTTTACTTTAAACCTTCTCTACTATGGAAGATGCAAATGGGGTAAGAATGTATATTTCCCAGTGTAGATGATCAAAGATACATCCGTCAATGTATTGAGTAATAGACTGGATCAGATAGAGTGTAACAGTATTACTTTACAGTCACCTACTGCACACCTGATAATATATTACAATATATTGCAGCGCCACGGGGATGATACACTCTGCCGCATAATAAACGAGTGATGATCCTTTGTTTTCTGCCAAAAAGTAAAGCACAACAGAAACAAGCCAAACGCCATCATCCCTCTTTTGTTGCGTATACTTTTCCTGCCAATATTTGTAAGACAAGTTTGTTCTTAGGGAGCAAGGAGCATGTTTCAGCTGCTGTCTGCTATGCCGACAAGTGGGACACTTGTTATCAGCCGTTGGTCGCTGAGGCAGAACAACCCCGACGTTACGGCGGAATCTTCTTCTACTTGTCTATCTGTTGTCGATGCACATAAGGACAAAATCTCAGCAGTACACAATTGCCTGCGGACAATGATATTAGCTGATTATATATGCAATTGTATATACGATTAAAGGCCCTTGATAAGGTAATCATGAGGCACATGAATGCCCATGAATATAAATGAGTGGAGTACTGTGTGACAGGGGAATAAACAGCCCAGACAAATTGCTTTTGCTAGCAGTCGGGCAGGTAATGTGTTTTTCTTTAATACACTTTCCACGTGTATCTGAAATTCTTTTTAAGCCAGACAGATTAGACTTTTCTTTTTCGATTCTGAATAATGGCTGCCAGTGAATGGTGGAATGTGACACTTTTCGAGCTTGTGTGCCACGGGTATGCTGGGGAAAGAAAGTAATATCCGTTTGGTATTTGCCGCCCATGACCAGACGAAGGATTTTTAATCCATTGCTTCCATCGTGCCTCACCTCAGGTTTATTCACACAAGTCTCTATTCACAGAAGTAGAGGATAATAAAATCAATGGAATGAATATTAGCTTTGCCTAATGAAATAATCGGTGTCATAAAAGCACATTGACTCTCTGATGTGATAATACAGTTCCTCTGGGTCCTGTTTCAACCTCCGTTTTACACAGACATCACACATACTTGAAAACTTTCCTCTTATGAGAAAGCGAGTCAGTTCAGGTGAACGTCGGAAAGAGCATAAAAGACAATCAGGTTCAAGTTGAGCCTTTTTTTTCAGGTACCTTATTTTCCGGGCCATAAGGCACACCCAAAAACCCCAAATTGGCCAGAAATTTGAACATGTGCCCTATAATCAGGTGTGAATAGAGATGGAACAGCTTGGATATGGATAACAGTGTAATACCGTATAGTGCATTTATTGATTAGTTGATATTTATCATTGACCACAAATGCTTAACAATGGTGAACACAAATGTCGATGATAAGTGCATTGAATCCTCTCCACCTGACCATTAGTGTGAAATATGACTTAGAAAAAGGCAGTAGCTACAGTTACAAATGTGGAAAATGGAGAAAGTGATTAAAAAAATCGACATAATTTTTTTTTTCACTTTGTTTCATACTAAGCATAGTAAGTGACAAACATTGACTATGCCTTTATTCATAACTTCGAGGATGACCAAATTTCTTCCCACAATGCTCTTCTCCTCATTTGGTTCAGAATTGCGTGCACTTCATAAAAACTTTGCGAGTCAGTGACACAATACTGTATTTCAGAGGTCAACAATCATTTCTGTACCACAGACATGATTAATGTCTAACAATATCATCAAGGCCTCGTCCTAATAATAATATCACCAACTTTCTACCGTAAATAAAGATAGTGTGATCATGACCTAAAACTTAATGCTTTTTTGTGTGTTGTTAGAAGCCCTAATAGTCTACTATGAAAGGATGTGGTGTTCCCCCTGCTGCGATCCAGATCTGATTTCCGATGCATCCAATATTACAAATGTAATCAGTGATATAATTAGACGGAGAAAGCAATGCACCAAAATGGTACTTATCTAATTGTAATCCAACCCTAGCCCTTACTGAACTTTTAATTCTATGCACTTAAATATCACAAATGACTATTTTGAGGGGAAGCATCCTCTAGTGCGGAAAATACATTATTTCTTAATGATTATCTTGAGTGTTTGTTTAGAGTGATTGAAAATGTTCTAAACATGTCAAGTCTTGTTTATTTGTCTAGGACGAAACAAAAATACTCAAAAAGCAAAACGCAACTAGGTGGGGTCTTTTTTTCTTTTATTCTATGATTGCGTGACCTTAAGGGAAGAAGAATTGACTTGGCCAAGTTTTCCCCCTGAGTCTCTTCAACCTTTCATGTGCCAAGCGCCCCAATTGGCGTCTTACATTGCTTCCACACTTGTCTCGTGTGGTGCAGTGAGAACTGACCCCGGAGGGGATGCGCCACAAAATACACTCTCAAACCGAGGCAAAAGTGCAGGCAGCGAACATGATTCCTTACAGGAAACACCGCTGAGACAGTTATCGAAGAGGCAAGACAACCCAAGCAGAAATAAAGCCTGTTTTGACAACTTCTTGTACTTCATTTATTTATTTTTTTGCACTCCTCGCTCCTGGCTCCTGGCCCCTGTCGTGATTTAATGCCTTGCACGCGAGGCCTCACGACGCAAGAATGGATTTATTAATAAGTCTTCTTGCTCGCCATCCTCGAGACAACGCTTAATTGTCTGCGAGGCAATAATCAATAAGAAAATACGCCACCTGAAAATATGCTGTTGGTTTCGACGGGCGCTCAGACACTATCTACCGACAAAAAGTAATCGACCGGCCGTCACGAGACAAAAGAACGGGCGTTTTCTCTGCATGATGCAATGAACAATCTGAACTTGCGCTTATTACACCCTGAGTGTCAAACTGACAAATTTTCTTGTTCAAATGACACGTGTTCAATCATGTGCAGGAGTAATCGCTTCTTGAGAGGCCCACAGAATGGGCAGAATTGCATGTGCGTTCGTCCCTGTGAACTGTTAGTCTGCTCAAGGGCCCCGGGAGTGATTTACAAAGGCAGCCCCTAAAGACTTACCCTTGGTTGAAATGCTGGTCAAGAAAAAAACAAAACTTAAAAAGGTCTCAAGAGGCCAGAGCAGCCATTTTGGCAATTTCCACGATCCTTCAACTACAAAAATGTCGTTTTGTCTGGTTGCACTCACATCTGACGTACTTGAAACATTTTCACCTGTTTTTTGTAAGCTGGGGATGTGTGTATTGAACAGATTTCTGATTTCTGTCCTGCCAAAGCACAAGCCCAAGAACATATTATGTGTACGTATGTATATATATATATATATATATATATATATATATATATATATATATATATATATATATATATATATATATATATATATATATATATATATATATATATATATATATATATATATATATATATATATATATATATATATATATATATATATATATATATATATATATATATATATATATATGAAAACAGAGATCTCTCAGTTAGCGCGGTTATGGGGACTGGAACCAACCGCGAAAAAATAAATGCTGCCTAGTAGTGTTACCTTTATGAAAGCCCCTAGCGGGTATGACGTCATTACCGACTGATAGTATATGAACAAAATTACAACTCCAGTTCTAAAAATAAAAATAGAATACAAAATTGCAGGTGGGCCACCATGCGGAAGTAGAGCATGGGTCAGAAACTAGTTCAGACCATTTAACAATCGTGTGCCAATGCGAACAGTGCGATACTTATCAATGGTACCATTGGAGCATGGCTTTAAACCCCAGTCAGTGTGAGACAATGCTGCATTCGCTCTCCAACTTCAGTAAACTTCTTTCTGGAGAGGATCATGTCCGCAGCTCTGGAGCAACGTGAACGTACTGGGGGACACAACATCGCCGGATTGGCTCGAAATGAACAGGAACTTAGTTCTGGTAAATCACCTGGACAAAGCATCAAGCCAGTATGGGTTGAAATAAGGAAAGAAAAGAACAAAAGTAATGTCCAACAATCCCCAAGGTATCACCAACAAACAACACCTGTCCCCAAATGTAAACATCTTGTAGCTGCAATATCAGAAGAGGGGTCAGATCCGGAAATCATGGCCAGAATATGTCAAACCGCAGCCGCACTTGCCAGACTTACAACCATCTGGACGGACAAGAACATAGCAGTAAAATCAAAGATCAGACCGATGCATGCGTTGGTGACTTCCTTCTTCCTCTACATTTGCGATACATGGGCTCTCTCAGCAAAACTGGAAAAGAAAATCCAACCTCGCAATTGCTTTCTATCCCGACGCCACCTCAGTTACTTCCCGAACACGATAATAATCCAAAGAGTATCCGTTTGTGATCACCATTTATTCGCGCTTCTCTGACTTTCCTTAGAGTCCGATTTGATTGATGAGTTTCTTTTTAATGTAATAAGCTGCAAAAATTAGAGAACCATCTCTTTCCTCTCAGAGTAGACTGTAACATTGCTTTATTCCATATATAACCAGTATTAAATCAACATTGAGCGCAACATGAAATAATAATTTTGAATATTTATGATTCCAAGATAATATGATAGCGTTATTTTTTTTCACTCTGCAGCAACATTTTAGCTATGTAATCATTTCATTTTTTGATGATAAGCAACTTAAAAGTTAACCAACGCATAATCCCTGAAAAATAAAGGAACAATTTGATATTCAACGTTTAACCAATTTAGACTTAAACTTCACAAAACATGCCAAAAACTATAAATTAACATCTGTTCTTAGCGTTCAAATGAGTCCAAATTTGTCTCATTTTCTTGTTTTAACTCTTTTTTTTCGTTCTATGTATTGAACCATCTCTCTTCTGGAATAGACATAACACCATGCGTATTGACTAATCATGTACATCTTCAAAAGAAAAGGTGCAGACACCACACCAATCGGGAATCAGCTCCCGGTGTTCACTTAAAAAAACAGCTCATAGAGTCGTTACGTTTCCAAATGACACATCACTACTTACCAAAATTGAAGATAAAAGTTACCAGATCAAATCCATCAAACTAATATATTCTGTTATTTTTTTCTGAAACCGAATCAATAATACATTCAATTAAGTCAATACATGTTAAGTTTGTTCTGTTTTTGATGTTGGACAGCTGCAGGGGAAATTTCACAGGGTGTCAGTTCGTTACTTTGTCTCTTATTGCGCTGTTCTTTTTTCGGTTGGCTTTTATGACGTGTTGCTATTTTTGAATTTCCACACCCTTTATGGTAGATGTGCTTTTGTAAACTAGGATATTTACTCAAAAAAAATGCTGAGGGAAAGGCTTTTAAAACAGATTGGAAGATATTATCTTAGATTTGGGCTCTCACACCTTTTCTCTTTGAAAGTTAAAAAACATTGACGTCTTCTCTCCTTATCAAGAGTGTCTGCTAAAATGTAAACTTTCAAAAATAAAAAAAAAACTTTCCCTAGTACAATTTATTCATCATACTCTTAAAATATCCATGGATTTTGCCATGTTTGAACCACATCCAGGCCAACAAAAAAATTGCGATTAGCCATGATTGAAAATACACAATTAGCTACCTTGGCTAATTTGAGGTAACGGTTTCTATATTCTTGTAACGTAACTTGTCTTGTAAAAATGTGCAACAATTTTGATATCCTGATACTGAAGATTTGGCCAAACACACTACCTTGAATTTAAATAATACCAATTTCAAGTTCAGAGAGTTTTTACTGAGTTCTACATTTCTTTTGTGTTGGCCTTCAGTTACCTTTTCGATCACTTGCCCCATTCTTATGTGTCCCACAAAAACAAACCATCCAAATGCCACCGAATTAAAACGGCAATATAGACTTTAAGATATTGTATTCCTTATTATGCATCTTTTCCCTTGATTAATTTGTTTTTCTTCTATCTTCAACAGGTCTCTAACCTCTACCTGTACGACAGCGTGCTAATGTTGGCCAACGCCTTCTACAGAAAATTGGAGGACCGGAAGTGGCACAGCATGGCAAGCCTTAACTGCATGCGCAAGTCCACTAAGCCCTGGAATGGAGGATGGTCCATGTTGGACACCATCCAAAAGGTATATGTTAAGATTGAACAATTAATTGTAATCATATATTGGGCATAGATAACAATACATTTACAATGGAACCCTCCTCTGGCCACTAGGGCAGTCTCCAAGTACCATTGTGTAAATATTGATCCAAACATTATTTTCTTCCCTATATTTCCCATTTAAGTATTTATTACAACATTATCCTGGAGTACCATGTCTAATCTTCTTGTTAATAACGTTCATTTTGTTGTTATCAATGACAATAAAGACAATTCAAATTTTGATAATTACTGTATATCTATGCTCTTTGAAAACAACTGTAATAAATTCAAATGAACTGCATTTATTGATCTATTCACAAACTGGGACATATTACTGAGATTACTTTCACTGGGTCATCTATCCATCCAATATCTGCACCGCTTATACACAGTAGGGTCGCGGGTGTGACGGAGCCCATCCCAGTTATCTTCAGGCAGTGGTTGCCAGCCAGTCACAGGGCACACAGAGACAGACAACTCAACCCCTCATTCACACCTAGGGACTATTCGGACCGGCAAATTAACCCGACATGCATGTTTTTGGAATGTGGGAGGAAACCGGAGTGCCCGGAGAAAACCCACGCAAGCACGGGGAGAGCATACAAACTCTGCACAGGAAGGTTCGATCTCATGACCTCAGAACTGTGCCGCACACGCGCTAACCACTGCGCCGCCGTGCTGTCAATGGGACACATAAGTATAAGAAATAATAATACGAATAATACATATTTACAATAGTTTGGATGAATTGATTCAAGTCATATACAGGTAAGCTAGCATTAACAGGAGCCTGCATAATTACATCACGCTAGAAACTAAAGCGTGCCACTACTTTGTCCATGTCACCAGCATTCGCGGCCTGTTGCTGTGTCATGCTAGTGGAGGCGTAAGCAAAAATAAATGAATCAATAATTGATTGACTGGATAAAAAGATAACTAGGTGGACAGATGGACACATATTTACATAAATAGATGTATATAGATAGATGTACAGTGGTTATATGTAGATAGATGTAAATAGAGAAATGTAGATAGATGTCGATGGATAGATGTATTTAGATAGGATGTTAAAAGATGTACATAGCTAGATAGCTAGCTAGCTACATAGACAGACGGACGGACGGACGCATGCACGCACGGACGGAAGGACGGACGGACGGACGGACGGACGGACGGACGGACGGACGGACAGACAGACAGACAGACAGACAGACAGATATATAGATGGATAGATAGATAGATAGATAGATAGATAGATAGATAGATAGATAGATAGATAGATAGATAGATAGATAGATAGATAGATAGATAGATAGATAGATAGATAGATAGATAGATAGATAGATAGATAGATAGATAGATAGATAGATAGATAGATAGATAGATAGATAGATAGATAGATAGATAGATAGATAGATAGATAGATAGATAGATAGATAGATAGATAGATAGATAGATAGATAGATAGATAGATAGATAGGTGCTTATTGTTTATGTGTGTCGACATGAAGTTATTTTCATTGATTCTTAATAATGGAATTTGTAAACCATCATGCTGGCTTTATCTTAAGAGCGATATCAGCATTCAACACCATCATCCCACAACATCTGGTAGACAAAATGAGACTCCTGGGTTTCAACACCCCCCTGCGGAACTGGCTGCTGGACTTCCTCTGTGACAGACCCCAATCAGTGCGGATAGGTCAGAACAGTTCAGATGTCATCTACCTCAGCACGGGCTCCCCCCAAGGCTGCGTCCTAAGCCCCTTGCTCCCACCCTCCCTCATCACATTCTACAGGGGCACCATAGAGAGTATCCTGACCAGCTGTATCTCTGTGTGGTGTGGAGGCTGCAGCGCTACCGACTGGGGTAGTGTGAGGAGGGTAACGAGGACAGCAGAGAAAATAATCGGGACTACACTTCCCTCCATTCAGGACATTGGCCAGAAGCGCTGCCTATCCCATGCTAAGAACATTACCGGGGACCCCTCTCACCCCCATCAAGGACAGTTTTCACTTTGCTAGCCTCTGGGAAGAGGTACTGCAGTGTGCGGTGCAGGACCACCAGGCTCCGCAATAGTCTAGTCCCCCTGGCCATTAGACTGTTAAATGGTCAATCTAACATATAGTTAACTTAAATCTAAACGGCTGCTAATCTGACTTTTTGCACTACTGGCAGTTTTTTATAGCTTGCCACTCCTTGCACATTGCTCTCTGCACTATTGTAATTACAGCGTTATTGTTACAGTGTTAATGTTACTGTGTACCTGACTTGTTAACCTGACTGCCCATTTTGCACATCTGGTTAGCTACTCTTCTTGCACTATCGGCACTATGGTAAAATACTATACGTAGCCAAAATACAATACAACTTTATTTATATCTGTACATTCAAGGAAACTGTGGGGGTCAGATGCATCGACATTTCGTTCTGTATACACGTGTACTAGAATGACAATAAAGTAGATCTGAATCTGAATCTGAATCTGAATATCAGTGGATCAGGGAAGACATGATGGACAAATAAAATATTTCTGATAAGTTTGCTCTTGGTTACTTACCTGTTTTGAAATAACCTCCAAAAAGAATCAATTGCCCTGAAACTAATATTTTCAACTTGTCTTGAGCTACAAAATACAGTGGTACTTAATTAATTCCAGATTTTTTCTCGTAGTTCGAATTAATCATGTAGTGAGCACATTTTCCAGATATGGAAAATATTAAAATAAAAATGATACGTAATAAGTAATTAAAAACTAATTGTTCCTTTGCCATCATCCCAAAATCATCCAAGTGAAGCATAATTAGCTTAAGGACACATTTTCCTTATCACTAAAACACATTCAAATAGTAAATAAACATTAAAAAATACAGTAATCAGATAAACAAGATTATATTATCAAAATAAAAGAAACGAAGGAAAAATAAAATGAGTTTACTATGAGCACTCACCATGGAGGCACTCCCTCTAACGATAGTGTGCATGTGGTGGGCACGCGGTGTTAAGAGTGGGATGAACGGCAGAGATCGCATATATCATCATATAAGTTTGTTCCCATAGTTTTTTGATCATTTGACATTGTGCACACCAAAATAACAACATTTATATGGAATTATTTTGTTCTTTTTAAAAAGACCAATCTCGTCTTCCCCATTTCTTCTCTAATCCGGATCACTGGTAGCAGACGACAATGTCATTATATATTACTATTGTCGCAATAGTCTACATAGTCTGTCATGCTCTGAGAAATAGGTGAGGTGTTGTGTTTGTAAATTGCATTATACAGAGACTGCTGATAGTACGCATGCAATTACTGTACACTTAAAATTAAAGTTACTGTAACTTTAAATTAACGTACACAAACAAAATGTTTACAGCACAGTATTTTTTCTGTAGTAGTTTGCATTCACAAGCATCAGCTTGCTCGAGTTTGTGAATTTTACCGCTACCAGTCTCTAGCGGTCTCTAGTGGTAGCTCCTGGGACTGCCCGTGATCTGGATTTTCCTTAACCTTTCATTGACCAAGTATCACACAGGCCGCCTGGAATGTTTTGATTACTCTGGTTGAGATCGATCTGCTCCAGACACACTTGTTCCTTAACCAAACGCTACACTCTGTTCATCTGTCAATACTTTTGAAGGGTTTGTCACTCTCAGAGATTTTCTAGATATAATCTTACTCACTTTACTCTGTCAACAATTGATCCGTAAAAACACGGCCAAAGGGTAACACTCAATCTCTGCTTTGCTCCCCATATGACATTTTTGCCTGTGATTTGACGCTTGCCACACGTGGATGCCTGTGACACTAAAGCCTGGGAGATAATATATTGTGGAAGTTGCTGCCACATTGTTGGTGTTATGGAGAACTACTTTCATTGTATTCCATTGGAACCAAAGGTTAAATACACAGCCCACCTTGTCTTCCACAAGGAACCGTTTATTTTTTTCTCATTTAGCCCAACAGTCGCGGAGTTACGGTAATTTAAATAGCGCTTGTCAAATTCTTGTTTTTAGAGGTAGTTGTATTTAGAAGTATCCCTTTTAGAGCCTTGTTCAACAGACACAGTTTCTACATAATGATAACCTGATTTTCATTGATGGATATCACGTTATCTCATTCATCTCTGATGGAAAACAGGACACGGCTGTCAAGTTTGTTGCCGTGGGCGCTTGTCTCCAGACGGGAACAGTCGCTTGCGACAGAATAAAGAGTCAGTGACATGGATGGGTCCCTTTTTGTTGTGACTTTTCCCATTTTCTTTTGTTTGCAGGGACGCATCAGTGGCCTGACAGGCCTGATGGACTTCCGTGCTGAGGGTTCCAATTCACACGTGCAGTTTGAGATTCTGGGAACCAGTTACAGCGAGACCTTCGGGAAAGACCACAAACGGGTATGTGGAATGCCATCGGCGTACATTTAATCTGTCTTGAGCAAGGGCAAGCAAACAGCAGCATGCGGGTCACATGCAGCCCGCCAGGCTTTTTCATCTGGCACGTCAAATGAAAATGGTCAAAATATAATGACAATATATATTTAATACTAAATAAAGTGGAATTGAGCAAGCGTGTGGATATAAAAGTACTTGAATAGTTTGGACACATGGAGAGGATGGATGAGGAGTGACTGTCGAACAGGATCTACAGAGCAGAGGTAAATAGAATGAGACCAAGAGGAAGGCTGCGAATTTACGTGGATGTTTGGTGTTAGGAGTGCACTGGAGAAAAGAGATCTATATGGATTGAAAGCGTGAGCTGTTGTTGGCAATAGGAATGCGTGGAGAGGTGTTGTGAAAGGATACTGGGATGTTTTGACACGTACTAAGGAATGGGCAGGGCACTTATATGATGCGGCACGGGTAAACCAGTGCAAGCTGTCGGGCCCTGCTGTTGAACAGAAGAGTGTGTCGTGTCACCCTGACTTGAGTGACATGGCTGCTTTCCTGTGTCCTGTTTTATCTGGAGGGACAAAAACATGACCAACTTGGGTGCCGAGGAACTTATCCTGTTCTGTTTTTTGGGTATTTGGGTTGACCATGGTCAATTTTTTTGTGTTTTTTGCTACTATTTCCTTTTTTCTTGTATTTGTTTTTGTGTATGTGTTTGTCTTGCTGTCGGCCACCCCTCTCGAGAGATATGACCAGGGTAGATAGATAGATGGAAAGTAATACTAACAGATTTTGTTTTAATTTGATGCAAGCTTTGTTTCCATTGTCCCTTTGTATGTCTGAAAAAAATCTACGACAGTAATATGATCCAAATATTACAAAACTAAATATGAAATTTAGTGCCAAAAACAGGGACCTAATATAGAAATGCTAATATTGAAATATTACGACGGAAATACAACAAAAATACAACTGCAGTAATATTACAAAAGCCCTAAGGAAATACTACAAAAATTAAAGTATGGAATTACTTAAAAAATATTAAATAAATACTCCAAAATACCATTACAGTAATAGTATAAAACAAAAGTACCACCACAAAAATATTACAACAGAAATACAACAAAAAAATTACTACAGTTATATTAGAAAAATACTAAAGAAATACTACAAAGATGCTATAATGGAAATACTTCAAAATATTCGAAGAGAAATATACTAAAATACCAATACAGTAATACTATAAAACAAAAATAGTAACAGAATGGGAAATGCAGGGGCACTTGGAGGTGGTGTCGCCCAGAAAGTAATTTAGTCTAGAACCGCCACTGGCTACGGTTAACCAAAAACCTAGTGAAATGAAATGAAATGATCTGCATTTATATAGCGCTTTTCAAGTCAATGACTTCCCAAAGCGCTTTACAATGTGCTCCACATTTCCCAATTGCGGCCTTGCAGCCATGTAAGGCGCTAACCTTCTTATTGGGGGTATTAGGGGTTCAGTGTCTTACCCAAGGACACTTCGACATGTAAAAGGAATGAGCCGGGATTCGAACGCTCTACCTCCTGAGCTACTGCCGAAGGCTAAGAAAAACGGTATGTTTTGGTCACTGATTCTGCTTAATTTGTATTCCTTTTTTGCTTTGTAGCACTCGTTTTCAGTCACATTACATAATACAATGACATTAAGCGGTCGAATTTCAGACAGTGTCCCTTCAAAAGAAAAAAAAAACTACATCAAATTGCTTGAGATGAAATATCAGATACTTTTACTTTCACCTTTATAAATGATTTATCTTATTGTGTATGTTGTTTTTATTCTAAACTTAGCATGCTGTCAAGAAAGAAAAGTTTCGGTATCTGTGTCTAGAAGAATGAATTTATGGTTATTTGTATCAGTAGGACAAAAAATCTATTGTATATCCATACTAATAATGAGAAGACAAGTACATTTACAGTATGTTGTCTTGCACAGTTTAGTTATAGCAAAACGCGTATTACATACAGTAATGCCTTTCAGTGTATTTGACAGCCAATGGTTGATAGAAAAATATGATTTATTTTTTTCACATAAATTTTTGGAGGGTGACCGAATAATTTGTAATATGCCACAACACAGTGAACTTTTTAATTTTTCCCTTTCAAAACAGAGCAGAGCAGAGCAGAGGTTCTAGCGTGAAGTCCTTTAAACTCTTACCTCTTCTTAACAGTTGCTATAGGAACATGAATACAAATATATTGTCTCACTTTTCAGCAGGTGAGAAATTTTGCATTCCTGGCCATCTTTCCCTATGGTGTGTATAAGGGACAACTGTGGACCTCGCAGCAGGTCAGCCCTTTTGGTCCTCGTTTCACAGCCAGCTTCGTTTAAATGGTGTATTTTAAAGCAAATATAGATTTGCACTCTGCTGTTCTTTGTATGTGAACAGCAGGAAATGAGAAACCGCAAATAAAAACATCATGTTTTCTTTCTTTTTTGAAGGTACACAGTGTGTAATATTTAACCTCTAGATGTCTCCGTATGGTTTTATGCTACCGAACGTATGAGCTGCGCAGGAGGGAATACAGACTATAGAGACTTCACATTAATATGCCTCACTTTTTGCCTAGCTTTTTTTGTGGGGAAAGAAAAAAAAATGAAATGAACAAGGAAAGAAAATAACCTGGAAATAAAGGGGAAAAAAGCGAGACGGATAAGAAAAAGTAAAAGAAAGAAGGAAAAAAAGGAAATAAACGAAAGAAAAATAAGTAAAAATGAAAAGGCAAAGAGAAAGAAGACAGAAAAGAAGAAGAGACAAAAAGGGGAAATACCAAAAATAATACTTAAATAAGCCAAAATTATCTTACAGTGGAACATTTTTACCACCTTCATTTTTTTTCTATTTTTTATGTAAAAACAAATACTTAAAATTTTGAGCAAAAGAAAGAAACGAAGGAAAAAGGTAAGTGGCCTCGGCAGCAAGATGTCGGCCGATTATGTCAGCGCCCTCTAGGTGAGGATAATCTTATATCAAATAAATGCATATTCCGCAACAATTCATGTTTACATAAAAATTCATGTATTTTCGATTATCAATCAAATCAATATACATAATACACACTGTAATTCTAATATTCCCTCTTAGTATGAAATGAAACAATTGATCATTTTGCAGAGACCCCTTGCTAACCTCTGTGGTATAGCTGCACCATTAAAAGACCTTTGGCTCCTTTGTAGCGTTCCATACTATAAGTGGGTGGATGGCACGCGCTGTTGTGGCTCATTAAGCATCGGAAAAGGAACACGTTAATGATACGTGTCCTTCAAAGTCACAATGGATGACATGAAACGCTCACCAACACTTGTGAGAAAAGGATTCCAAAGGTGCGCTAGAAAGACTTGAGGTATTAGAATGTTTCAATTGTTTTTTGTTTGTATTTTATCTTCCTAATTAGCAGTATTGGGACTAACATGTTCCTGGAACGCAACTGCTTTTCCCGGAGAACTGTAAAACGTTATTAATAAACTGTTGTTACAACATTGTGCATGAATCACTACATTTTCTGATTTCTCAAAACTCACATACAAGCATCAATCAGCCAGCTACGTTTTCTGGTAGGTGGGCATGTTTACATCTACCTACAAAGTACAACTGAATACAGTTACAGTGGCACAGTATCAAGCATAAAGAACAAGAATGCTAAATTCCTCCTGAGAGAGATATTCTCCCTACTGTATATACTCAAATCAAATACTAAAATAAGTGGTTCAGTTTAAACGTACATATATGGTTGTGTGTCACCAGTATTTATGGGTAGGCAGCACATAGGAAAGGGGCGAGGGTTTTTTTTTTTTTTGTAAAATTATTTTTGTAATACACCATGCTTGGAGAAAAGAAAAGAAAATGTCTTGGACAGTACCCAGAAATGGAAAAGGAAATCTTAGAGTACTTTGAGGCTCGGAGACAAAGTGGATTTGAAGTGTCTCAGCTAAATGTCCGTTTGGAATCTCTCAAGATTCTCAAGCGAGGAAATATGAAGGGCTGATTGCTTCCAAAGGTCAGTGTAGACATGTTCGACTACTTGAAGTATTATGTGGCTATCTTAAAGCAGTTTTAAAGGGTCGGCTTGTATGCGAGTACATACAATAGTGTGTTACTTTCAGTTTTGGGTTGTCAACAATCTGGGGGATAACATAATTACTTTTTTATTGAGGTAACTAGTAAATGTATTTATTGTTTTTGTGCATTGATCTGTTTGGTGATAACTACTATGCCATTTTTGCTAGCTGATTAGGTGGGTTCCACGGTACCTTTTTTGCTAGCTAAGGTAGTGTTGCAAGATTTCAAATATGTCACTGCCCATCTTTACTTATGGTTTTGTAATTCATTTATTTATAACTTATTCATGTATTTAGTCGTAATTGTTTTAACGTGTTTTATTTTATTGTCAGAAGAAGTCTTAAGTTGTCAGTAGATCACAATTCACATGTATTTATTTTTTGTATACCCCTTAATAACAAGATGTCTCAAAGGACTGTACAGGATTACAATTACACCATCGCCTGATCTTAAACCCATCCATCCATCCATTATCTAGACCGCCTATCCCCAGTAGGGTTGCGGGGGTGCTGTAGCCCATCCCAGCCATCCTCGGTCAGTGGGCAGGGGACACCCTGAACTGGTTGCCAGCCAGTCGCAGGGCAAACAGGGACAGACAATTCGCTCGCTCATTCACACGTAGGGACAATTTGGACCGGCCAATTAACCTAAAATGCATGTTTTTGTAATGTGGGAGGAAACCTGAGTGCCCGGAGAAAACCCACACAAGCACGGAGAGAACATGCAAACTCCACACAGGAGGTTCGATCTCATTACCGCAGAACTGTGCCGCACACATGCTAACCACTGTGCCGCCGTGCTGCCTCGATCTTAAACCAATCACCTTAATTCTTTGAGTGAAACACACAATGAGAGACACAAAACTTTCACGAGATGTTACCAGCCAAAGAGTGCCAGATTGGTTGGACAGGCTCGGTGGTTGCTTGGGTCTTTGGGCGGTTGATTGGGGGGATAGTTTGTGGGTTTTGGTTGATTGATTGATTGATTGATTGATTCCTTCATTCATTCATTCATTTGTTCATTCGTTCATTCATTCAGTCATTAATTTAATTATTCATTGGTTGTATTTGGCTAATACCTGGCATACATGTCAATGTTTTTGCACTATAAAGCAGCAGATTTTAATCGCATGGTCTATTTTTATGTGTGAAACACAATCCATCTCAGACTATTAAAAAAACATGTCCTTGTTTTGAACAGGAAGTGAGAAATGTTTAACTAAATAGAAATTAAATGGGATCCCTTAGCATTGCTTCAAAATAGAGCAGCCACAGACTAAAATACTAGTCTTGAGTCATGAGTTTTTGTGGTTGTTTAAATTCGAAAAAGTGGTAGATCTAAAACACTGGTAGGTATTTTAAAGGGTGTTAGTGAGTATGGAGCTGGTAAACCTTGTAAAATTGATTTTGTCTGTGCCCGCAGTATTTACTAATGAGCGTGTTTGCATTCTCATGGGTTGGATGTGCTTTTTGGTGGGTAGCATGAATGTTCATTTGTTGGTCCTTGGATGGATTCATTTGATTTAGTTGTCTGCTTAGTTAGGTTTCAGTAAGTCAGTTGGTAATAAATCCACCCAAACAATCCTTAATTAGCAAGTTCTTGGAAGACTCCTTCCTTTTTTATATTTTGAGTCTCTACATGGCAAGGCAAGAAAGAGTTGAACATTTTGCAATATTAATACAGGTAAAAACAAACAAAAAAATGCATGATTTATGACTCCTAAATAAATGATGCGTTCTCTTTTGACCCTGTGCAGGTTTTTATGGTATAAAGTCAGTTTAGTGGGTTATTTCACGATTCTAAAATGAAAATGTGACAGAATGTCAAATAGCAATAACATTCATTCACTTAGAGCAGTTTTTATTGGCAGTAGATCGAGTTTGGAAGCTCAAGGAAGCATCTTGGGAATCTATAATAACTTGGGTTGACAAACTTGAGTGCGGTTGTTTGGAAGCACCGCTGAGAGAGATTAAGCCTATCATCTGCGTGCGCCCACCAGTAATTTGTTTGTCGCCACCACCGCCGGCGTCCCAATTCCGTCAAGGGGCTTCCCGCGGAATGAAGAGGAATTGACTTTTTTTTCTGGACGTGAGGACGTTTGGGGGGGGATGGAGGGTAATCTATGCAGAGCAACGCTGACCATAAGCCATAATGAAGATTTAATCACCACTCAGCTCGCATTTGAAGTCCTCATGCTAATTCATCATAGCGCAACCGTTAAAAAAAGATGCATCGGACAAAATTGCGGTGCCACATTTAGTAGGGGTGGCCGATACGTGGAATTTTGATATCGATCATATCCGAGTAAATTCATGGTAGTATCCACTGATACAGATTGGATACTGATATATTTTACTTTGAATGTCATTATCAGTAGATTGTTAAACCTTGCCGCCTTGAGTTATTATACCTACAATAAACACAGCACAACGATTATACGCACTAAAATGTTTTACTTTTCATGAAACACAGTATAAATGAATACATAGAGAATTTTTTTATAACAAATGTTTTAGAACAAAAGCCAAGAGAGTCAAACCAAAAAAGCAGTATTAAAATACAAGTACTCTGCTACCTATATCTATAACATTGTCAACTAGAGAACTAAAATTCCTTCGGTTGCACATTATCTTAAAAATAAAGTCAAAAACGCAAATAATGAATCAACTGACTCATATTGAATCAACGGATTTACAGGTTTATGTCAGAAACAGTAACACGGTTACATTTTTGGGTGCCGCTTGTTGCTCTCGGCAGGGTGAGCTTTCCTGTGTTTTTTTTTTTTTATGGTGTTGCCACAGTAGCAAACCACTTTACCACACAAATTATACCTGGTATTGTCCTTTACTATAATTGGAAAAAAAGGTCAACAACTGTGCATCGCTTGCTGTTTTCCCCCTGTTACGTTTAGCTTCCAGTAGGGGTGGGCGCAATGATGTTGCCCTCACTTCTGTCTAGCAGGCAGGATGCGGCAGCAAGCCAGGTAGGGAGCGATGCTAGAAATGTGCCTGCCATTCAACCATCAATGACTAAATCTAAATTAGATCGAGAGAGTAGCCGAGAGACTTGGTGAGAGCGAAAAAGGCTGCGCTATCTTCATATAGAAGCAACGTCATGAGGAAAATGGTTCAGGAGTGAAGTACAACGATGGCGATGAGACAACATACAGGAGTGAAGTGAGCCTCCTGGCCCAGTGGTGTAAAGACAACAATCTCCACCTTAATTTGGAGAAAATCAGGGAGATTGTTGCGAACTTCTGGAGAACGCACACTGAGCATGCCCCAATGATCATCAATGGTTATATTGTGGAGGTATTGAGCTGTAATAAGCGACTGAGTGTGCATGCCAGTGAGGGTGTGTCCTGGAGCCGTATTATCTCATCCCTGGCCAAAAGAGCCCCCCAATGCCCGGACTTTCTCCACAAACTCAGGAGAGCAATTGCCCCCATCATGCTCCCATTCTACAGAGGCATCATCGAGAGGATCTTGACCAGCTGCATCACCGTGTAACATGGTAAGACTCTGCAGTGCATTGTGAGAAGGGCAAAAAAGGTCATTGGTGTCCCCACCATGCCACCTATGGGCATATGCAACACCTGCCTCACCAGTTCAGCCACCAGGATTGCAAGTGATCCCACCCACTTATCTCACAGCCTCTGCCGTCAGGGAAAAGACTGTAGCGCCTCAGAGCCAGAACCAATAGGCTCAAGGACAGATTCTTCCATCAGGCTGTAGCTGAACTCTCTCACTGCCATACCCCCTGTCACCCCTCTGCTTCTGCACAATCAATCCAAAACTACTCTACCCAGATTTCGGCTATTTTCCTCACATTTTTTAGGATTATTATATTTGTATATGCATCCTTTTTGACCTTGCTAATAATTGTTGTTTTGTGCCTTCTTCGTGATGGAAGTGGAAAAGAGGAATTAATTTCATCAGTGCCTCATGTTGTTCTTATAGCACATTTGACAATAAAGTTGATGTATCGATCCCAGAACAATAGTACCAACCCGATTTAAGTGACTACTTGAAATTTCTAATATCGATATTTGGATCAATCTTCCCACCCCAAGCATTCAAATCCCTACTCGCCCACTTCCAAGATGTCAGCAGCCAAGTCGCTCAAACATGCACACCCTTGTATTTCCACTTAGAGACCGTAAGAGATGGAATGCCACATGTGATCACTTGCCTTGTCCGGATGCTAAGACACGGACTGCCAGACTCAAATGCTCTCTATTAGGTGCTTCATATAAATATTCACAAAATCTTTCCCTCGTCCGTCTCGCTACCGGCGTTAAGTTGAAACACGCCATTACGTGCCGTCTTCCTCATCCTTGCCTCTGACTCACTCTCTACCCACATGATTTTCCTCATTCTTCGCCTCAGCTTTCTTCCCTCTCCATCATCGTTTATCTGCATCCAGTCCATTTTCCTCCCAGCCTGATGGCTCTTAGATGAGGCGTCTCCCTGCTTAAGACACTCTAATGAAGACTGAAATACTATTTCCTGGGCGGCCACTATGAGTTTGTGTCGTGATTACCTAACCGGAGTCACCTGAGGTAATCAGCTGGTGTGCTGGAACGCGATCTCTTGATTGGTGGAAGTCTACTACATAAGCTGTCAGCATCCAGAGATGGACGTTCGAGTGTCTTCCTCATTTCCTGAGTTAACCTCCAACATTCAAGGTACCACAAGCCCATGTATATTCCAAGTCTGATTCTCGTTGCCTGACCCTTGTCTGTTAAAAGTTTTCGATCTACTCTTCCGTCCCGGCCACCGACTTACCTGCTACGTTTCGCCACGCGTTTTCACCACGGAGTTGCCATATCGTCCCAAGAGGCTTTCCACTGCCAAGGCTCGACGTCCCAAGCCTGCTCCACCGAATCTTGTCACAATAAATCCTTTAACTGACGCTATTGGATCCGAGTCCTTGTTCTGTTTCATGACAGAACACTCGAACCAAAGCATGGATCCAGCGACAGTTCGTCCCACCTCTGAGAGATGCGGAAATGCCGAACAGGAATCCGCGCTACAGCGCCTACAACACACCGAAGGCGCAATACAACAGATCGTCCACGACGTATCCACACTAGTCCGGCAAGTACAACGTCACCAAGATTTTTTTGAACAGTGCGAAGCTTCCCCGGCAACACGAGCACAAGATCCAGTTCCGCCCCTTTCTGATCAGGTCGGCAGTGTTGAACCACGAGTAGGTTCGCCAGAGAGATTCAGTGGAGAGCCCGCCCAGATCCGCCCCTTTCTTATAAATTGCCGACTAATTTTTGATCTACAACCGCGAGCCTTTGTGAACGAAAAAGGCGAAGGTGGCTTTTGTGATAAATCATCTGACTGGCAGAGCCCGCCTTTGGGGAACGGCAGAATACGAACGAGGGGCGACAGCATGCACCTCTTTTAATTTGCTAAGCCAGGAAATGATTAAAGTTTTTGATTCTGGAGCCTCATCAGTCGATGCTGCTCGTTCAATCTTGAACATTCGCCAGGGGAGACGCTCCATTGCCGACTATGCCATTGACTTTCGCACACTAGCAGCCCAGAGTCACTGGAACGAAGAGGCGCTGGTCGACGCCTACCTCCATAGCTTGTCCGGTTATATCAAAGACGAATTGGTTTCCCACGCTCCTCCGGTAACTCTTGACAATGCTATCGAACTGACCGCCCGGATCGACCGTAGGGTTCAGGCAAGACGCAGAGAGAGAGAAGATCCCAGCCAACGCATCACCCGGCAAAGTCAAGACATTAGTAAGATACCGAACCCCCCAACCAATTCTACCGCACCTCATGAGATGATGGAGGTGGACCGCACCTTTCTCTCCGTCGAAGAACGCCAGCGAAGGCGCACCGAACGGCTATGTTATTACTGCGGCGGCCAGGGACATAGGGTGGTCAATTGCCCGTTAAAAGCCAACGCTCGTCGGATATAGGGGAAATCCGATTGAGCTCGGCTTTAATATCGTTCCCCAAGACTGATAGACCTGTTCTCCGGGCAAATCTCATTATTTCCGGTACATCTCAACCCTTCCATGCCCTCATCGATTCTGGCGCCGAAACAAATATCCTGGATTTGTCACTCGCACACAAGATGGGGATACCTGTTGAAACCCTTCCTAACCCAGTATCAGCTCGGGCTTTGGATGGCCACCTATTAGGCACCGTATCTCAAATAACGGAACCCATTGAACTACAGTTGTCTGGAAATCACAGAGAGAAGATCCGATTTCACTTACTCCACTCCCCTAACCAACCCCTTGTCCTGGGTCATCCTTGGTTGGTGCAACACAACCCCCATTTCGACTGGCGCACTGGGTCGATACTTGAATGGGGCATGGACTGTCACCAAACCTGTCTGCAAGCCGCTCCTTACCCAAATCATCCTGTTTCCACGAGGGCTCCACCCAATCTGTCCAAGGTCCCAGCCTGTTACCACCACCTACGGGGGGTCTTCAGTAAAGCTAAGGCCTCTTCCTTGCCCCCTCATAGACCTTATGACTGCGCAATTGATCTCCTGCCGGGGTCTGCTCCTCCTCGGGGCCGCCTCTACTCCTTGTCCATTCCCGAGAGGAAGGCCATGGAGGAGTACATTTCCGATGCCTTGGCGGCTGGTATCATTCGACCCTCCTCTTCTCCTGCTGGGGCGGGGTTCTTCTTTGTGGGAAAAAAGGACGGGTCACTCCGGCCCTGTATAGATTATCGGGGCCTTAATGAAATCACGGTTAAAAATCGCTATCCCTTGCCTCTGCTTGCCTCTGCATTTGAGCTTCTACAGGGGGCCACGGTCTTCACTAAACTTGATCTGCGCAACGCCTACCACTTAGTCCGAATCCGGGAGGGTGATGAGTGGAAGACGGCATTCAACACACCCAACGGTCACTACGAGTATCTGGTAATGCCGTTCGGATTAACCAATGCTCCAGCTGTTTTCCAATCTTTGGTAAATGACATTTTACGAGATGTGCTTAATCGTTTTGTTTTTGTGTATCTGGACGATATCTTGATTTTCTCAAAGTCCCTCGATGAACACCGAAAACATGTCCAGCTGGTTCTCCGTCGTCTCCTAGAGAACTCTTTATTTGTTAAGGCAGAGAAGTGCGAGTTTCACGCCAAGACAGTCTCGTTCCTGGGCTACATCGTGGCGGAGGGGACCCTTCAGATGGATCCTGCCAAGGTATCAGCAGTCACCTCTTGGCCTGTCCCTGAGTCTCGGAAAAAACTCCAACAATTCCTTGGTTTTGCCAATTTCTACCGGAGGTTCATCAGGAACTACAGTTCGGTGGCAGCTCCCCTCACGCTTCTTACCAGTCCTAGAGAGCCATTTCGGTGGTCTTCCGAGGCTAATGCAGCTTTCAACCGTCTAAAAACCCATTTCTCTACGGCCCCCATACTCCAGGTACCGGATCCTGCACGCCAACTGGTAGTGGAGGTGGACGCCTCAGATGTGGGAGTGGGTGCTGTCCTGTCCCAGCGGTCGGACAAGGACCAGAAAATGCACCCGTGCGCCTTCTTTTCCCGGCGGTTGTCCCCGGCTGAACGCAACTATGACGTGGGGGATCGTGAGTTGTTGGCCGTCAAGCTAGCCCTGGAGGAATGGCGGCATTGGTTGGAGGGGGTAACGGTGCCGTTCATAGTTTGGACTGACCACAAGAACTTAGAATATATTAGATCGGCCAAGCGGCTCAATCCTCGCCAGTCACGTTGGGCCCTGTTTTTCACCCGCTTTAACTTCACTCTGTCCTACAGACCCGGATCTCGAAATGTGAAACCCGACGCGCTCTCCCGACAATTCCAGAGTTCCAATGACACACCTCAGGGTCCCGCAACGGTCCTTCCAGCTTCCTGTATGGTGGCAGCAGTCTCCTGGGATATCGAGTCCCGAGTCAGAGAGGCGATACCCGATCAGGCGGGCCCCAGCTCCTGTCCCGAGGGTCGACTATTTGTCTCCGAACCCTTACGGTCCGAGGTCCTCCAATGGGGGCACAATTCTCACTTTTCTTGCCATCCGGGGTCGGCTCGGACTCACAGTTTCTTGTCCCGACGCTTCTGGTGGCCTACCATGGCCAAGGACGTTAGGGAATACGTCTCCGCCTGTCAAGTGTGCGCCCAGAACAAAACATCCCACCAACGTCCGGCCGGTCTGTTACATCCACTTCCGGTTCCCCGCCGCCCATGGTCCCACATCTCCTTGGACTTTGTGACGGGGTTGCCAGTATCCGAGGGGATGACGACTGTACTAACTATCGTGGACCGGTTCAGTAAGATGGTCCATTTCGTGGCACTACCGAAGCTCCCCTCCGCCAAGGAAACTGCATTGATAGTCCAGCAGCATGTGTTCCGCCTCCATGGCATCCCTCTGGACATTGTTTCTGACCGTGGTCCCCAGTTCTCATCCGCGTTTTGGAAGGAGTTCTGTCGTCTGTTGGGTGCCTCTGTCAGCCTCTCATCAGGGTTCCACCCTCAATCCAATGGTCAGTCTGAACGAGTGAACCAAGATTTGGAAACGGCACTTCGCTGCATGGTCTCTAGTGAACCGTTGTCCTGGGCTCGGCAATTGGCATGGGTGGAATATGCTCACAATTCCTTGGTTAGCTCATCCACTGGAATGTCCCCCTTCCAGTGTGTGTATGGGTACCAACCCCCTATGTTCCCTAGTCAAGAAGAGGAAGTAAACTGCCCGTCAGCTACGGCGAATGCACGTCGCTGTCGGCGAACCTGGGCTCGTGCTCGGGCCACACTCCTTCGGGCAAGCAAGACTCATGCCGTTGGGGCTAATCGACGGAGGAGTCCTGCGCCGAAGTACCAGGTGGGCCAGAAGGTGTGGCTCGCGTCAGCTGATCTTCCACTGAAGGTTGAGTCGAGGAAACTGGCTCCTCGGTATCTTGGCCCGTTTCCTATAGTAAAAATTATCAACTCCTCAGCAGTCCGTCTCCGTCTACCAAGATCTATGAGAGTGCACCCCACGTTTCATGTTTCCCGAATCAAGCCCGTCAGCCAGAGTCCGTTGGCACCCATTCCACCTCCCCCCCCAGCTCCACGCTCCTTGGACGGGGAGCCTATCTATACAGTGCGCCGCCTGCTCCGCTCCCGACGCAGGGGTCGGGGCTTCCAGTACTTGGTCGATTGGGAGGGATATGGTCCGGAGGAGAGATCATGGATTCCCAGCAGGCAGATCCTGGACCGATCTCTTGTGGCAGAATTCCATCAACTGCATCCTGACCAACCAGCACCACGCCGTGGTCGTCGTCCTAGGTCCGACGCTGCTGCTCTTCCACCGGCAGACCCACCCGCTACCACCCCTTCAGATGCGGACGAAGGGGCCTCTATCCACTCGGAAGAATTCTGAGGGTTCATCGGACGACCTCTGGGCCCTCCATTTTTGGATTATTGGTGATGTATTTTGGGTTTTGGGGAATTATTTGTAACTGGCCTGTGATTTTTTTTTTTTTCCCTTGGATTACCGGTGTTGCCATGTGACGTGTTTGGATTTATTTTTATTTTTCCCTGGGGGACTTCTGGAGCCGTCCCTTGAGGGGGGGGTTCTGTCGTGATTACCTAACCGGAGTCACCTGAGGTAATCAGCTGGTGTGCTGGAACGCGATCTCTTGATTGGTGGAAGTCTACTACATAAGCTGTCAGCATCCAGAGATGGACGTTCGAGTGTCTTCCTCATTTCCTGAGTTAACCTCCAACATTCAAGGTACCACAAGCCCATGTATATTCCAAGTCTGATTCTCGTTGCCTGACCCTTGTCTGTTAAAAGTTTTCGATCTACTCTTCCGTCCCGGCCACCGACTTACCTGCTACGTTTCGCCACGCGTTTTCACCACGGAGTTGCCATATCGTCCCAAGAGGCTTTCCACTGCCAAGGCTCGACGTCCCAAGCCTGCTCCACCGAATCTTGTCACAATAAATCCTTTAACTGACGCTATTGGATCCGAGTCCTTGTTCTGTTTCATGACAGTTTGCACCACCAGCTCGTCGCCGTCTTTTCTTGCTGCAGAGTGATCGATGACGCTCTTGTTGTTGTGCTTCCCCCGCTTTGTGCTTATTGATGTGTAAGCTTCTTTTCCTAAGCAGATATTGCAATTGACTTCCCGTTTGCGCGGCGGCCTTCGCCGAAAAAAGGAGTCCGATCGTCGAGATGTAATCGCTCCTCTTAGCCGAACATCTTTCATACATCAGTCAGAATTGATTTCCTCCTGGTGCATTCAGTAACTATGACAGCCGTCTTCGCTGAGTGGGACATTATAGAGAAGCACGGCTTTGTGATGACTCCGTATTAGCCTCTTCCAAATAATCTTAGTTTTTTTCTTTTTTCTTTTTTTTTATTTGGACCTCGGATGGCAAATGTGTTCATTATATACATTGTAAAGCGCTTTGGGAAGTCATTGACTTGAAAAGCGCTATATAAATGCAGATAATTTCGTTCCGTTCCATAAAGTGTCTTGCAAAAGAATTACCTCCAAAGAAGTTTTAGACACATTGCCAAATTTTGGGCTTCAAACTTATACTTAAAAGACTACAAATATTTTCTTGAGGATCAGCAACATGTGGGACACAGTCATGAAAAGCAACCAAATGTAACCAACTTTTTATATTGAGCTAATAGATAAACAATTGAAAAGTGGACATTGCAAAGTACAGACGCTACCCCACTTACGAACGAGGTTCCGGACGAACGTTTGTAAGTTGAATTTGTCAGTTGCTTCAGTGGTATATTTTGTACATTTAAGGCTCATATAAGTATTTTTAAGGCCTAATATGCTCTATAAAGATAAATAAAGTTCAGTTTAACTTACTTTTAAAAGATTGGCCTCAATAGGTCCTCTTCCGTGGTAGAGAGTGGACGAAAAAAAAGCGATCCAACCATTTCCTCAACCACATCAAGCTTTCTAATTGCACTTTCATTTAAATAAACAGCACACCAACCATATTGAATGCACGAGATATTAAACAATAAAAGGGTGCAAACGATAAAAAAATCTAACTTACAGCAATGTCCTGATATTTTTTTGATATCCCAGAAAAAATGATCATATCTACCGTTTTTCGTAAGCCGGAATGTTGTAAGTAACGATAACACGTTTTACCTGTTTTTGCTGTGACCACAGCCACAAGTATTTTTGGGTATGTTTGCACATCTTGAAACAGCTCAGCACAGCACAGCATTTTTCAGTTATTTCCACAAATGGTCCATAGGACAGGTGTCTCGATTTTGGCTTGGCCATTCTAACACCGTTATATTGTTAGTTTTAAACTATTCTATTTTAGATGTTACTATGTGTGTGGTTTGTTGTCTTATTGGAAGGTGAACCTGCGCCCCATCCTCAGGTCTGTTGCAGATTTTCTGCCAGAATCGCCAGGTATTTGGCTCCATCCAACTCTTACAACCTTCCATGTCTCTGGTGAAGAAAAAGAAACCACAGAGCATAATGCTGCCACCTCGGTGTTTGACAGCAGGAATAGTGTTTTCAGGGTCAGGTGCAGTGTGAGTCTTATACCAAACATAACACTTTGCTTGCAGCCAGAAGAAATTCCATTTTAATTTCATCTGACAGGAGCACCTTGTTCTACATGTAATTTGTGTCTCCCATGTGGCTTCTTGCAAAAGCCAAACAGGAATTTTTTAAGGCTTTCTTCTTTTCGCTCTTCCATAAAAGGCAGATTTACAACTAATAGTTGTATTATGTCCTATCTCAGTTGTGTTTGTGCACCCAATGTTATCATGGGCCTCTTGGTTGGCTGGGAGAAGTGTAAATATGGCAAAATATTTTTGAATCCCATTCCTGCTTTAAAATTTCCTTAACTTTATCCTGGACTTGCCTGGTGTGTTCTTTGGTCTTCATAATGCTGTCTGTTTTCCAGTGACTGCTTTCACAGACTTCTGAGCCCATCACAGAGCAGGTACATTTAAACTGAGACCTAATGCACTCTGTTTGACATTGTTAGTTTTTTTTTTTTTATTTATCATTCAAAAGTCATTTTGGAGTCAGTTGGCTGAGCCAAGAGATCAGGGGTCCAGTGTTTTTGTTTTTAGTTGTTTTCATTGTATATCAAATATTAAATGTGAAAATAATGTGGTTCCACTTCACGGTTGAGTTTTACATGAATTAGATTCTTAGAAAATGTTTTCAGGTTTTAGTTTTAAGTTTGAAGCCTTATATGTGGAAATATAGCAAAACTTTCTTTAGGGCAATACTTTTACTGAGCCCTCAACCAGCTCTAAGCGACACTAGTGTTCAAAATGGCGCTGTTTTCCAGAAACATGTTTCTCGAGTCTCAAAACATTTCTAACTGCTAAAGTTCAAGTGCTAAATGTGGAGAGGTCTCTAATATTACTTTTGCAGTCATTGTTAAACTGTAAAAACTGTTGCTAGGAAACAAATCAAAATGGCAACACAAATGCATAATATATTTTTGAATAAGTAAACATACTGGAAAGCTTGTTACATTGACCACATGAACACTGATGCCAGGAAACGAACAAACCACGGGTGTTAAAAGTAACATGTAGGGAATATAATGAAGAATACAATTATGACGGGCTGTGTAAACTGATCTTCAAAAGTCAATTTTGCTTTATAAAATCGTAAAAAAAATCATAATACTGATTTATTTTCCTATGTCTATTTATGAGAAAATTAATTTCAGAGGTCCAATTTGCCATTTCCTAAAATGTCAAGTCAAGTCAAGTCATGTTTATTTGTATAGCCCTTAATCATATAGGGAGAAATAAAATCTGAAAGATATGAGGGAGCAAGTCCATGCATGATTTTGTATATTACCAACAGAACCTTAAAATCACATCTTAAGCTAACAGGGAGCCAGGTTAGCTAAAATCGGGGTAATGTGAACAAACTTTCTTGTCTTAGATAAAAGCCTCGCTATAGCCTTTTATACCAGCTGAAGACTCTTGATTTTGGACTTTGGAAGACCGGAGAGGAGTGCATTACAGTAATCGAGACGGGAGGAGGTAACAAACGCATGAATCATAGTCTCCACATCCAACTGAGATAGCATAGGGTGAATTTTAGCAATGTTGCGAAGATGGAAAAAAAGCTGTTCTAGTAATATTGTGTATAATATTGTATAAAATGTACCCGTCACATGAATACAAGTATTTTTTTACAAAGTTGTTTTCATTTCAAATACTAGAGTTTGATGACGAATACAGCATTTAGCAAAAAATAAATAAACCATTTGACCTATATACAGTACTTTATCTGTAGTATCTGGCTCCCTGATGCTTTTCTGAAAATGTTTACAATTTAAAAATGATTGGGGAGAAAATATATTTTTTATTTTGATATGGTTTATGTAGGGAAAACGAACATAAGACAAAGTTTTCCAATACAGAAAAAAAGTTAACCGCAGTATAGCGAGGGATGACTGTAAGATCAAATAATTTTAAGGACAGGCAAAGAACAATTTTGTCAAGAAACACACACAACAAAAAGAGCTTGTGCACATCTTGTTTTATCTGCCAAGACGGTTAGACGCTGGTGACCTGTGGTTGGCGTATACGACTGCCAGGTTTTCGGAAGAAAAGACAGCTCTGTCTGCTTAATCAGAACAATAATTCTGTCGCATATGCCAGTAGTGGCCCAAGTGCCGCTAACTGGAGTCCAACACCAGCCACCCTCGCTCTCATCTCGCCAAATTGGACTGCCGTTTTCGTCCTCCGTAGCTGAACAGCACCAGGAGAGTCAAAGTGGAGCTTACTTTGAGATTGTCGACTTCCTGCAGTCTATTTGTTGTTGCACTTGTCCTCAATACTCCAAACAGGAGCCAAGTTTTAAACCAAACTAAACTCTGGTGGATCCACTGTGCACTGTCTACTTATGCTTGGATAGGCTTCACATTATTCCTGTTCTTTCTAAATCTTTTTGCATTAAAACACCCCCGGTGATTTTGTTTTCTCAGCTTCGTATCCCCCTAACCATAAGCAGTGTTTTATTGACAGATCATCTTGCTTTGATTTTTATTCCGAGAATATCATACTATATGTTAGGTTTTTCTTTCACTTGTATTTAATTTTACTTATTTTGGTAGAAAATATATATATGCTATTTCATGTCAGATCATTTAATTTAATTCATGAACTGTTTGCCAGCCAGTCGCAGGGCACATGGAGATATACCACCATTCACACACTCACCCATACCTAGGGACAATTCGAAGTCAACAATAAACCTGCCATGCATGTGGAAGAAGACCGGAGTGCCCAGAGGAAACCCACGCAGGCTCAGGGAAAACATGCAAACTCCGCAAAGGGAAGCCAGTGGCTGGATTTAAACCCGAGACCACTGAACTTTTAGGCTTCTGCGCTAACCACTCAAAATATTTCATATTTTTCAAATCAGTAAAACAATTTCTACTTCACTTATTTTATTCTGAACTTAATTGAGTTTACAAGCTTATTCACTGACCACATCAAATTGTAGCTCGAGAGACATGGTTAATTAATGCTGGGGCAATTGAGTATGTTCTGAAACATTGTATAAGTAACTTGATAGCAAGTGAAGCCTGTTTTTCCCATTCCCATGAAATTTGACATTTTATATGATGGAAATAAATCCTACTCAGAATATGGCTTAACGTTAGGAGTAGGTCTAGAGGTAAGATCGGGCCTAAAAAATTCATCCCAACCCAACCCTGCCTGTAGGTATTGAAGCCCGAACTATCCCTATAAAGTTCAGTACAACTATCCCTATACAGTGGTTTTATTTGTAAGGACTTTTGTGTGGAATAAAAAAGCTTCTCTCTCACTGAGGTTTTTTTTGTTAATTATCCACCCGTAATTGTTCTTATTTTAATTTTCTTCGTGGGGGGTCCGAGCACGCAATGGATTCTGCCCCCCTTTAGCGCAATGCAGTCCGCGGAAGTGCCAAGCTCAGTGTTGCGCAAAAGAGGGAATCCATCGCACAGATCCTCCACAAAGAAATATTAACTAAAAGGACTACCCACACGGGTGAGGCGCGTAATGCAAAAAGGGGACGAAATCATCCGCGAGCATCCTCCACACATTAATATAAACTATGACAATTATGGAGGCCTGTGGATAATTAAAAAAAAGTTAGCCAGATAGAAGCCTGGACTGACGTGAACCCAAAATAGGTCCAACGTGTCTAATGTGTCTAAAGATAAATCAAATTATTGTTTAAGCAACTGTTAACCCTCATGGGTGGATGATATAAAAAGGGGCAGTAAGATCAGAGATACACGCGTAGTAGCCACTTGTATTATCTTTATAATTGTTGTCAGTGTTTGTTACCTTTCTTGTAATATGTCAAAAATTACAGTGAGGAGATTACTGACTGATATTTAAATGCTGGTTCCACAATTTTAATTCAACAATGCATGTCGCTCACCCACGTAATCGCGAGTCGCTGACTTTACATTTGTCATCGATCTGACATTCTCCCATCCGCTAGTGCGTTATGAAATGCGGTGACGGCGATAAAACATATCTTCAGTTCAGATAACATCCCCCTCTTTTTTTTCCCTCAGTGCCGAATAATAACAGTAGTCACTCCTTGTCATGTCAACTCCAGCCAACGTGTCTGCTTTGACTCATCACTGTATAATATTGAGTTCTAACTTAAGACGCTACGGCTGCAGCCAGACAGGAAGCCCGCGTCTGCCTATCAGAAGAGATAAGGATGGACTCGTTTGAATGGTCAACTTAGATTGCCTCCATGTGCTTTGCAATCAGCAAAAGCCTCGTTTTGCCTTCTCCTCGAGAAACTGAGGCAGAAAAACCAGACTTGGAGAATAGGTCTACATGCACATTATGTTCTATTTCTTTCAGGGACTAACTAATGTAGTAGAGCATGTACATTTTAAGAAAAACTCAATTCCATTATTAAGAACACCCCCAAAAAATCATTGAAGTGTGACACCTATTTCTCTATGGAAAACAACAGAAACATTCTGGGAAACTGATATATTCAAATGTTTTCACATCTCCATTACAAAAACGATTGCACAAGACTATTTTCCCTCAGGATAGCCAATTAAATCCTTCTGCTTCTGGAAACCAATCCTGATATGCTATATTTATAAAAATACAAATAAAAACACACATAAAATCCACCTTTTTTACCAAAAAAAGAACTCAAAGCCTGGGTGCATGTTTTCATTTGTAACAGGAATCAAATGCGGGTGGCCACATTGAGGGTACCGATCTTCTACCACTAGTGATAGAGATAAAATATGAAAATGCATTGGTATTTGTCTCATTTTAAACTACCTTTATTCACTTACCAGAGACAATTGTTGATTTCGGTGTCAATTTCATATAGATAGATAGATAGATAGATAGATAGATAGATAGATAGATAGATAGATAGATAGATAGATAGATAGATAGATAGATAGATAGATAGATAGATAGATAGATAGATAGATAGATAGATAGATAGATAGATAGATAGATAGATAGATAGATAGATAGATAGATAGATAGATAGATAGATAGATAGATAGATAGATAGATAGATAGATAGATAGATAGATAGATAGATAGATGGATAGACGGATAGATAGATGGATGGACGGACAGATAGATGGATAGACGGACAGATAGATAGATAGACGGATAGATAGATGGATAGATAGATAGATAGATAGATAGATAGATAGATAGATAGATAGATAGATAGATAGATAGATAGATAGATAGATAGATAGATAGATAGATAGATAGATAGATAGATAGATAGATAGATAGATAGATAGATAGATAGATAGATAGATAGATAGTGTCCTCAGCAAACTTCTGCATGTGGCAGGACTCAGAGTTGTACTGAAAGTCCGACGTATGCGGGGTGAATAGGAGCGGAAAGAGCACGGTCCCCTGCGGCGGTCCTGTGCTGCTGACCACAGTGTCCGATGTGCATATGTTACAACGACAATAGATGTGTCACTTGCAATGCTTAAAATAGAAGAATAGAATAGTCGGGACACCACTTAGGACGCCACTCTGGACAGCTTTCTCAACGACTGATGGGTCCTGGACTTTTGTTGGGTCGTGGCAAAGTTGGCACCAGTTCATTCCTTGATGTTGTCGGCTGAGTTTATTTTTTCATGCTTCCTCTCTATTGGTACCATGACAAAATATTGTATGATAATTAATTAAAATGTACTACTTTTTTGCAAGTAATCTACTGTATTTCACTGGTGATCTGAAGCTCTAACAACTAAGTTGAAGACCCATTAAGACATAGCACAACTGAAAGTGAATGTTCCATGGAGTTGTTTTTTCTATGAAGATCGCACAGTAGTATTTGATTATTTATTTCATAAATAACGTTAACAGTTATTTTCTGACTTTTGTTACGTGAAAAATCCAGAAGGTTATGTGATTGTGGGTTTCTGGAAAACAACGTTTTTTTACAGGCACATCTGCAATCGTCATACCCTTTCTGCTAGAAACTGATTCTGGCCCTTCATTAAGGAAGGGAAAAGTTATGTGGCTATTACAGGAAGAAGTTTGGGGAGACTTTTGTACAGCTTGGGTATAAATGTATCCGAAAAGTAGTTTTGTAGACAAGAACTTGACTAGATGACTCGGCGTACATACACAAAGAAAATCTATTATCAATACAGCATTCACTATACTCTTTAAAGTTCAGAAGACCGTATAATCACAACAGTTATGCACACATTTTAAACCATGTGACTGGTGATGGGCGAGCTCTCCAGTTCCTCTCGTAAAACACAGAGAGGTAGCGAATGAAACACGGCCAAGTTCACTTAATTATACTGTAGAAGATAAAAATATATTTCAATGAAGAAAACAAGGTTATATTCTTAGGTGGTGAGCACTTGGTGTACCAGAAACAAGAGCTGAACAGAGCAGATCTGTTCATGACTTTTTTTTTTACAACAAACAAAATAAGAAATAATCAGAATATTCTGGGTTTGTAACCAGGACAAAGTCCTTCATAAACAAGCATTAACAAAATGGCTGACATTATTTGACAAGAATACAATTTAAGTAACGTAATCTTTATTTGCCATTTTCGGTCCATTAACTATCGACTCAATACTTATTTTGCATCCCTTATTTCTATCAATGCAGAGACTTTTGTGTGTTTAAAGTACTTAATATCTCTATGGATGCAATCTTTCCTGCAGAATGTGTTCCAGGCAAAAGGCAGAAACTACCTTCCGCTATTGTTCCAGACTGTTTAAGTCGTTCAATGGCAATTGTCATTGGCCATTGAAGCATTTGTGCTACTGCTGTCTCCCAAGACGATCCCTTCCGTCCTTTGGCAGCTTAAACCAGCCATCTGCATTCCCGAGGCCTCATTAAAGATCGAGCTTGGTAGCCATTAGCCAAATAACCGTCATTACGCTGACTTTTACAAAAGCATATGACATAATTTCAATATGTCGATATTGCCCGTCTCTATCCAGAGAGGATGCAACATGATTTTTGATGCCATTAAGCAGCCTTTTTTTTCGAATAATTTTTAGGATTAGTATAGTTTTTGGGTGGTTAATCTTGTTTTTGCAAATAAGGTAGGGTCAATTTGAGAGTTATTTTTTTATTTTGTTTTGTTTTACAGCCTTTTTTAATTATTTCATCCTATTTTAATCATAAAATAGGTTTGTGTTAAGACTATCGCTTTACAGTATTTAAAATAGTTGTAAATTAAAGAATAAATATTAATATTTTAAAATGTGAAAACATAGATACTGTTTATAATGAGTAATATAGGCTTTTTTTTCCCCTTTTCCACTTCGTTCAAAAATACTTTAAATTGTAATGAAATAGTAATAAAAATATATTTTTTTACATTGTAAAGAGGAAACATCGTTAGGTCGCCAGGGGTCAAAGTAGGCTTGTACCTGCTAATGCAAATGGATATCCTTTGGTAGGTGATCAGAGACATGCCTGTTTCAAATCAAACAACAAATTGACCAGCAAAAGATGTTCTAACTACACAAATAAACGCAAACCACACCGTTTTAACAACACAGCTACTAGTGTCCTTTTAATGCTTTTTTATTTCATTTTTCAACTAAACAAAAAAACTGGGATGGAAATAAGAAGAATCGTGACTTCTGTGTCTAATCAACATAAATCAGAGACAGCAGTAAATATTTAAAAATACATAAAATCATCCAAAAAAAAAACAGAATATAAACTCAAGTTATAATGTTTTTAACGATTGTGTTTTCAAGCGTTGGTTTATTAAGATTGCTACTGGTAGTTTGGAGATAACAGTTCTTAATACTTTGAAAGCTCCTTCTGTGTGACAGGGTTTGAACACCGATTTCATGGCCAAAAAGTATTCAGTACTATTTAAAAAAATCCGGTATGAATAATGTATTTTCCAAATCTACAAATATACCTGCAATTTACATATGCAATTCATCAAAGCATATGCTTTTTAGACCGCGAGTAAATCACAAATTTATATGTTTTTGAGCCAAATCTCTCACCATATAGGTGTTGGGTAAAATTACGGTAAAATGTAACTTACAGTTTTGTTTGCAGGGGTACTTATTTTTACTATTTATCGCTGGTAAACATTAGTTCATTTTTATGTATGGCCCATGATAAATGTCCAAAATTCATAGGGAATCCTTGCACTAAAACACATTTCATAGTACCCTGTTTAGCTTGTTTCTGTCCCATTGGGAGTGATGCCTTATAGAACAATGTCATACAGAAAAATATCAGCTTCCGTAATCACTTGGGAATAAGAAGTGCAATGGCAAAGCAAAGCCACCGGGGAGCAGTGTTGGCCTCATTATTGAGCAGTCTTGTTGTGAAGCATGGCAACAACTCCAAGTATTTACATGCACGTCACCCAAAAAGTAAAAGCTTTTCAATTCTTGACAAAATAACATAAACATTCAAGCATTTTAAAGGATTTTAAGCACCTTTACGAACCCTGTATGTACTGTCCTTTTTTTTTTTTTTAATAAAAATATAATTCCCAAATTTAAGTTCTATGGCTTAAAAACCTGTGATTCTTCGGTAAGTACAAAACTGTCACAAAGTGAGTGATGTAGCTTCTAAACGGGTGTGCTTTATAGTATATTTTTTATCATATTAGAGTATTAGACAAGAAAATATGATATCTTACTAACGTTTTGTTGTGTTATGAATAGTGACCTTAGAGTCGTCAAGACGCCCTCGGCCACAATGTACTTCTTGTCCTGTCGGCTCAAATGTGGAAAGACACCTGAAAAGTGACATGTGGCATCTTGCGGGACACTGGACTGCCTCCGAGCGCCGATTAACAATTCAAACGATACGCCCTTAGTGAGGGAAGACAAAGCTCACGCGGTCGACGAAGTGGAAGGCAAACAAATTTGCGTGCAATTCCCGCTTTGCTTCGTTGCGCTGGGACGATATTAGCCGTCTCTTCCAGTAATCATCATATTCTTCATAGGCAATATGGCGGCATTATCTGGATCCAGAGTCTTGGCGTCATGCTAACAGCGGACAATTGACGCCTTGGCAATTAGATGACTTGTGAGATACCACTGTCATTTTACCAATGAGCTCAATTATGAATTGCGGTGACATTTGTTCAGTCTGCTTTTTTCTTGTTGTGTAAATTGTCCTTTTGCTCATCCGAAAAGCAATTCCGAGAGTCATTACGTGCAATTTACAAAAATTGCATGCACAGCTATTGTGTGTACGGATGCAAAAATCACAATTTTTAGAAACACAATTTTTTTGGGCAAGTCTAAGCGGAAACAAGCCTTTTAAGAAGCACTGTTGAAGACTTTGGCTGCAAGCCACTAAATTATTTAACTGAACCGAGGATATGATTAGGAATGTCTGTCTTTACGGTGTCCATTTCATATTTAGTAAGTTAGCGTGGTGATCTGGTTTGGATTTATTGAATGCCGAATGCTTTAGTAAATATAGAAATATAGATAGATTAATTGCCAGGGAAATGTGTTTGCTACCAATGCTTACCATAGGCTTTTATGTTTGCTAGGACTGGTGCTAGCTAATAGATCTTCTATTATCTTTATAAAATTATTATGTCCCACCAACACTAAAAATGAATTTAGGGTGGCTACAACCCAATGTAAGTCAACTCTTCTAAAGTTTGACTTATGTTGGAACTTTTAATAAGAACTGGTCATCTGAGGCACCTTTTTTGTACTTTTAACTTGCTGGCATAAACAGGTATTTTACCCGTAACTTACCTGATTTGGACCGTAAAGATAGCGAAAAAGGAACACAAAAGCTTCACAAATTGGCTCACACAATCTATGTGTAGCGAAGATCAAAAGTTTTTGTTTTTGTTGACTTTGATCACTAGAATAAAGTCACTATCTTGATGCTTGCACATAGATTTTACTGAAGAAGTTGCTTCTACAATCCACAATATTTGCCAATCGGCTGGTATGAACTGAATTCCGCCGTTCTACCTCAACAATGCACACACAGCTATGTTATATCACATTTGTTTACAAACGCGGAAAGGGGTCTATTGAACTGCACTGTGACTTTGGGCAGAAAAACTGATTTTGCAAAATAATCATTTATAAATGATTAATATAAATACAGGGTGGCCACAAAGTCACGCACCAATGTAATAGAAGAAGTTATAGTAGTAACATTTTTTCAAATTCAAAGTTCTTTACAAGTCTTACAAATGCTCGATATGTTCGCCGTTTGCAGCTATGCACGAGCCAATACGAAATTCAAAGTTCCTGTAGACACGATTCAGTAAATCAGCATCACCATCAATTTGTTGACAGGCATCAACAATACGACTCTTTAGATGATCCAAATCACGAATCTTCGTTGAATAAACAATTTGCTTAATGTGACCCCAGAAATAAAAGTCCATCGGGTTTAGGTCAAGCGACCTGGGCGACCACTCTACCGTACCTCTTCGACCGATCCAATTTTCGAAATTCTCGTGGAGCCAGTCACGCACAATCGTTGTGTAATGTGGCGGGGCACCGTCTTGCATAAACCAAGTAGGTCTGCCGTCCCCAAGTAAATCAAACTGTGGTATCAAATTAAAAAATAAATATTAACATTGGTGCGTGACTTTATGGCCACCGTGTATTTTGTTCAGTATCCGACCATGGCTTGGTACCTCGACGCACTTCGGAAGATGCACTGAATATGTCTTTTCATTCTCAGTACGTGACTATCTCTGGCCACTTTTTTTGTCTTCCAGTTGGCTACCTGGGACTCCAGCCGAGGTTTGAACGGGAGCTTGAAAGAAAGCCGGATAGAGAGCGGGATGAACGGTGTGACGCTCAAGATCGTCACTTTGCTGGTAAGTTGCTAGGATGCATGTACACAAAGACCACAATGGATCGACAATGCATGTGTAGCACCTATACTATTAAGCACACTGGACTCGTTCTAAAGTTGATGAGTGGTAAGATTAATCGAGGAAACCCTAGAATCTAAAGTAGTTTGAATAATAGCCAGCAATTTAATTAACAATGGACAAGACAATAGACAACATTTAACATGTATTTTTTTTTGGTTTATGGTGTTTTATTTTTAATGCAGTTTAATGACTGGTCATTTCAGTTGATAATTATATTTTTAGTTGCAAATTCTACTTTTATGCACACCAATAGGATGTTAAAATCAACCTTAATCTATTTTCACATCAGAATACAAAGTCATACATTAATGCACTTAAAACCCTCATGTCAATTCACGTGAATGACAAGAGTGTTCATCCAATAAGCAAATAAAACAGTCTGATGTTCTCCAGTTTAAGGAATCCCAAATCCATGAGTATGTCCCATAAGCATACATTAGTTTTCAAAGTTTTGCTGTCCACAGTCAAGAGCAAAAGAATAATCCAGTGACCTTGATGTGGAGCTCTTTGATGAATCCCCTCCTTGATGGCTTCCTGGTCTGGGATAACTCGCCAATGGGATCATGGGGAACTCCAATCGTCCAAGGTATCAAGGAATTCCACTGGAAGGGAAAAAAAAACTGGCCAAAACTCGTCTAATTTGGGTTTTTGTGAATCAGGAGAGATTTATTCATTCAAGCAGTGTCTTGGTAATCGCTGGCATGTGTGTTTCGCCCACAGCAAAAAGAAATGTAATGGTACGCGGTAGGATGTCTTTTTTAAAAACAACTTTTTAACGGGGGTTACATGCCTGATGCTTAAATTATGTTTTTTGTTTCCACCCGTCACAGTTTTCAGAACTCAAGCAATTTATTTTGTTGATTGCCAAATGTCAGTTACTGCAATTGTTCAGATTACCCTGGCAGTAAAAACAGAGAATCCTCAAAACTAAGACTACATTGACAAGAAACTGAGAATTTAGAATTTATATCAGAAAACAGCAACAGAAGAATAAAAATCACGAAACAACTGACGATAGCAAGGAAAACAAGATCGACGAGTCATGTGCAGGGTTAGGTAGGGTTACTTTAACTTGATTACTTTCAATTACTTTTGGATTACTCCAATACCAAATATGCTAATAAAAGACAAAAGAAACTAAATATGAATACAATTACTAAATTTTGTGCAGGCTTGGGGAGTAAGGGAATACATGGAACGGCCAAAATGATGTTGGCAAGCTGTTTGGATTTGGATTTTGTTTCTGTCGCATTTTATGTTAGTTTTGCCAGAGATCAAAGAGAGCAAAGCCAGGAGAGAAAGCTTACCACGTGTTGTGAGTCATAATTGTATTCATACTTAGTATATTTTGTCTTTTATTAGAATATTTGGTATTGGAGTAATCCAAAACTAATTGAAAGTAATCAAGTTAAAGTAACCCTACCCAACCCTGGTCATGTGACAAAAGCTACTTATGTGTGAAGCAATGACAAGTCCAAGTGAAACAAAAGAACAACACCAAGAGAACAAGAGTCCAGTGATAGCTCTCTCTTGTCACGTGTGTTAAATAGGCCACTGAGGATTATGGCCCACAGCACTAGCACCCGAAACCCACACCTACACACTCAATTCCCTAAGACCAAAGCAAACAGAACTAGCAAGCAGGACACTTCATGTCTATTTTTTAAGCGTTTGGATATTATCCAAACCTTAAGAATTTGATCTCCTAACCATAAAATTGACCGATGTATACTGTCCTCTAGATAGAAGAGTAATTTTCTTTGACACTTTGCTCAGTGTAAGAAAACCTCAAATGTCACAATATGGTTAATTTTATAACGTATCAAAAAAGCATTGATAAAAACCAAAGATTTTTAGCCCGAATGTGAGAGTGTCTATTTTCCAATAAACCTTTGATCTTTGCAATGTTAATGTGTGTTAGTGTGTAATATTTGACCATTAGATGGCACTGCATCGTCTAATGCGAACAAAAAACAGTGCCAAGAGCGAAAAGATTTCTTCTTCCGAAATGGGGTGTGACAGAAAATAATTGAGAAGCACTGCTTTTGATGAATGCCTTTTTTAACACACTCAATTAAGGTTTCAGGAAAAGTATCAATTTAACAGAAAGAAAAAGGCAAACATTTTGCTTAATTTCAGAAAAATATTAAAATAGTTGCATAATTTCTGAGACATTGTAAAGGAAAACAATTGTTTCTATTCCCTGCAGATGCTTATTTTGAAAAAAAGAAGACCTTTTAAAACGAAGGGACTTAAGCAAAAGCACATTTATCCCGATTCATAAGATAATCACAATTATAAGTCTATAGTTTGGTAGGAGAGAAAGCATCAATTAATTTTGCGCTTGCAAGGAGAAAGTGAGAGGACTGTGCAATAAACCTCTTGGATGCAAAATTACTAACCTGTCGCTAGGGTCCTACCCGAGCTCTTTCTTTTTCTAGAAAATCTAGGTTACAAAAGGCAGATCAGTCCTAAAGGGTGTGGGAATCAGAGAACAGCAACATGATTGGCAAATAGTGACAAATATGTCAACAGTGCATAAGCTTTCAATAATAGTCAAAACAACAAACAACAGTGAGACAGAACAATAATAACAGTATAGAAAAAACAAAAGCCAATATAATGTAAAAACCCTTGTTTCCGAATAGTCAAACCAGAACCACATTCTTAATTTTAAGTAAGCAGAATAAAAACCAATCAAACAAACATTAAACAACTTACTTATCAGATAATCTACAGATTAACTAACATCCTGATAAGTGTTTGCTACAGCCCAAATAACAAAAAATAAAATGGTCCCTTTATTTGATATTCCATTTTCATATACAGTTTTCTCGGGCGATGTGTGCCAAAAACATCCCGAGATACTCAATACCTGCGAAGTAGAAGCTTTTTTAAACATTTTTTTTTATCATTAACACCCAAGAACAGACACCATTTACAGGCTCAAGTATTTGTTTTAACAAATAAATACATTTTCTGAACTGTACTTTATGAACTTTTTTTTTTTTTACAAATAACTTGTATGGTCAAATTACAATTTTAAAAACAATCTTTCCATTTTATTGCACAACTGTATGTATTAATGACATCCACTTTACTTTACATGATACTCGCCACCATGTGGTTATTATGGAAAACTGCATTTATCTTCCAGTTATGTCCTATGAAAACCATATACTTTTCTATTATCAAATATTTTGAAAAAATGCCAGGGACCTTCAAGGTAGCACCAAAAACCCACCCCAGAGAAGGTTTAGTGGGTCGAGAAGTTCAAATTTGTTGGCAATAGAAAGCATCTTCCTCTGACTTTTGTTTGATCTGCCTCTTTTGGCGATTTGTTGACATGATATTATTAGAATTTGACAATGAAACATTTATGCATACATAATATACTGTACGTTCGTCATGCTGTTTTACGTACGTATAAAACTCAGACTTCAACACTATTGACTGGCAGTTACAATTGCAGAAAAGGGGCGGGGCTACTGTTTAGCCAATCAGAACACAGATCATAATGCATGATGAAAATTGTCAAAGTAGCAAAACCGAGATACAGAAAGGGATTACTGTATTTGTCCTTTTCTTTTACAAGTCTAACTATACCCTAAAAACAGATATAGAAAGAACACATCTAGTATTAGAATTATTTGAGTCCTTGAAGGGAAAAAATGTGCACAAAAGCCTGTAAATGGGCAGCCGCATTGAAACTTTGTTCCGAGTGGCCGGTTTCTTACCTGAGTTGAGCGAGGTTACATGAACGGACCCGGCGTCCTGCCGGGTGCAGGAAATCTTGGCGGCTGGGGAATAGCGAACAAAAAGAGGGCAAAGCCGCTGGGAATGCGCACATGGCGTGACAACACTTGGACACTTGTCGCCCGAGAGGGTTTTTCGACGGATTCAGGGCCCTTCGAAAAACCTTCAAAGTCAGTTTGCCCTTCGCCAACTTTCCTCCTCCTCCCTCTCTTTGTGCTTCTTCTTCATGCCTGGTTTCCCTAACAGTGGATTTATTCACATAAGTTCAGCTCAGCGCTGTGGACTTTCTTACGTTACAGGTCACTGCTAGGTCTCTCTCTTAACTTATGTCACTTTCCTACTAGGGATGGACTGATTGATCCAGATATCGATCTTATCGATAGTACATAAATATTTGGGCCTGATCAATGCTACTATCCTGGGATCAATACTTCACTCCCTCACCCACATCCTTTAAAGCCTGGCTTCTCTACGAAGATAACGAAGCCTTTCTCTCTCATCAAGCGCCTTTGGACACTAAGTTTATACCTGAGTGTGTGAGTGACAGGAACACTTTTAGCACCTCTCCGTTCTAGCCTGCTGCTGCATCCTGCATGCTAGGTAGAAGAGAGGGCCAAATCCAGAAGCTAAAAAGATGACAGAGAAAACAGGGTTTTTCAACGGCAAAAGGTGGTCTGGACTTTTTTCAACCACAGAAAAGGTCAATGCCCTGTTTCATTTCTGTGGTAAAGTTGTCTACCATTTTGCCTACCTCACAAATTAACATAAACACAGTATCAAACATTTCAACATGTTACTGTTCCTGAACAAAATCCTGTAAATCTGTTGTCACTATGGCAACAGAGCGAATGAGAAACAATTGACACTTTGTTTTTGTTACTGACCATATTAAAAAAAATGTAATGTTTTTGTTACATTGCTGCTTTTTGGTTTTACTCTTGTAATTTTTGTTTTGACATGGTTGTAATAGAAATGTTTCCTATTATCTTACACTTTCAAAGTTTGCAATGCAGTTATTTGATTTAAAAAAAAAAATTAAGTAATAATAAGTAATAAGTTTAAGTGCTTCAAATCTTTTGTACTCCTTTCATCGCACTAAAGAACTAACTCAAAGGGGAGGCATTTACTTTTTTATCATGACATTTCCACACAAAAATGATTGGTATTGATTGCTACTACCTTGTATTTACTTGGATTAAATCGTATTTCTATTTGGTTATGTTGCTGCTTTTTTGGTTTTACGCCATCAATTTTGGTTCTAAAAGTGTTCTAAAAAAATATTTTCATGTATTTCCTCATACTGTAATAGTTTAGAATGTAGTTCAATTCAATTAAAAAATGAAAATTGTTAGTGCCTCAGATATTTGTGCTGTTTATAGGACTAATAAGATAACTCAAGGGGAGGTCAATTGTTCAATCAACATGACATTTCCAAGCAACAAGTATAAATATTGGATCGGTATCGATCAATACTACCCTGTATTTACTTAGATCAGAAATATACCATAATTCCAGGTATTGTCCACCCCTACCTGCGCACCGGATTATAAGGTGCGCCCACAAAAAATAGTATTTTGCGATACAACGACCATGGGGGTCCTGAAAGGCGCTTTGAAACAAAATGTATAACTATTAGTATATATTTTATATAAAAGGCGCACCTGTCCATGATGTAGGATGTCTTGATACATAGGAATGAATTTCAGAACTCTGGCAAGAAATTGTTATTTTGTTATATGGTCGTGCCACCGGAATATTGTCGGAGATAAACCAGTTCTTGGTACAGCCGACTCGCAAAGTCATTACGAAGCGCACGAGATTTGGAACTGCATGCTGCTTAGGGCTTTGTGGGAAGTAATTTGGTCGTTCTGAACTGAATTAAGAGAATGGCTCTGTGGGAAGTAACTTGATCACCCTGAAATATATAAATAAATGCAGGGCCGCATGTACTTAAACTTCCGCTGCTTAATGTGAGCTGGAAAAAATGCAAAGCAACATTCTCTTTACTTTAATAAATTTGGTACCGTGACCAAAAATAGTGTGATCAGCACTGAGGCCTTTTCCCTAGTTGTCTACCCATAGTGGTCTAGTGCAGTAGTGTTCAACTCATCTGACTTCAGGATCCACCATTCCACCCTAATTACAAGAAAAAAACATTAATTTATCAAATGTATTGAATTGTGCACTTTATAGTACAGATAGTAGAATGTATCCACCTTTTTTCAAAAAAGAAAATTACCAGAAAAAAAGCAAAGGTATACTCACATGTAAACCTACATCGCGTATAAGTGACCCCCTAAAACAGCTTAAAATAGCCACATACTTAAAGTAATGTCTACCAAAAATATTTATTAAATATGTACCTTAACCTCCATAAGTATTTAATTATGTAGATAATAAAGATTAATCTCCTGGCAAAGACCTAAAATATGAAATTATAAAATTTAAACCATCTACAATACCCTCCAGTAGCACTTCAATGGCAGACACTCAAACATAATTTTCATATTTCACAATTATTTCCGGGCAGCACGGCGGCACAGTGGTTAGCGCGTGTGTGGCACAGTTCTGAGCTCATGAGATGGAACCTCCTGTGCGGAGATTGCATGTTCTCCCCGTGCTTTCGTAGGTTTCCTCCGGGCACTCCGGTTTCCTGCCACGTTCCAAAAACATGCATGTCAGGTTAATTGGCCGGTCCAAATTGTCCCTAGGTGTGACTGAGCGAGTGTATTGTCTGTCTCTGTGTGCCCTGTGACTGGCTGGCAACTAGTTCAGGGTTTCCCCTACCCACTGCCTGAAGATAGCTGGGATGGGCTCCAGCACCCCCGCGACCCTACTGAGGATAAGCGGTGCAGGTAATGGATGGATGGATGGACAATTATTTCCTTCTTCCACTCGATCCTTGTTGTTGTTGTTTTTTATTGCTAATCATTAAAAAAATAATAATAATAATGATAAAATTAGATGTTGTCCCTCTTGAACATAATTCCGACAGCGCCGATTGACTGAACAGAGAGAAATGATTGAGCAGGACATTATCGCTGTCTAATGTTAAGGAGTGTAATTGACCCTTTTTAGCATTATTTTTGCAAAGAAGAAGGCCTGGAACCCAATGTAAACTGGTCGGCCACCCACTTTTGGGCCCCGACCCACCAGTTGAGAACACTGGTCTGGTAGATAGCATTGGGCGATCTGGGTTTGATTCCCGAGGCCTTCAATGTTACGCAATCGTGATCAACAATCCATGTCCCAAACGGCCTGGTGGTTACGATTTAGTACTAAAACCTACGAGGTTTGATCCCCGTTACATCATTATGATGCACTTGTGTCAGCAATTTATCGACCATTTGATAATCGCACAAATATGGTTGGCATTAAAAGGCACATGTTCAAATTTATGGCCTTTTTTGGGTGCACATTACCGTCCAGAGATTACGGTAGTTCATCTCTGGCACAACGTAAAGAAGGAGAACAGGACGGGGCTGGTGCAAATTTGGAGAAGAGCTATTTCCCTTTGATGATCCTCTTCTGTTACCATGGCAGCATGTGTTATAAGTCAATATTAGCAAAAAAGACTGTCTTACCAACCAAGAGTGCCTCAGAGAGTCTCTACATTATTTCTAATGACCGAGCGTGTCCTAGTCTCTGCTGCCCAGTTTGCAATGCGGTCCCCCATCAATGAATAAATCAGCGCTAATAAACTTTGTTTCAGCCTGTGCTGGTACTCACTCGGATCCACCCACATTTGTGTAATTGACTTTTACTTACTTCAGGTGAAATGACTAAAAACCAGGGATTGACATAGAAAGTAATTAAAAGGGGTTGCCAACCTAAAATGTTGAGAGACATTTTCGACCCAAAAAAGATGCATATGTTTGGAGAAAATACGCAAATCTATTTATTGAGCTTATGAGGAAGGACACACACTGTATACATGTATATATATATATATAGATGAGATGAGATATATATATATATATATATATATATATATATATATATATATATATATATATATATATATCTGTCACGGTCGCCATGGCTACCAGTCTGCCGCGCCCCCGAACTCAGCTGCAGCAGATCAGCTGATTGCTGGTCTGCTATTTAAGGCTGGATTTTGGGTTTGGCGGGCGCTGGCTCATTACACAATCCCAGGTCTGTTATGCCTTGTCCTGTTTTAGGTTTAAACATTTTCCGTCTGTTATGCCTTGTCCTGTTGAGTTCGTGCCGGAGGAACTCTGTATTGTTCTGTTTTGGTCCCGGAGTATTGGGCGACTTTTATTTTGTTAAATAAAACTTATGATCGTCAACGCATATGAGTTCTCCCTTCCTGCCTCCTGCCTCCGTTCTGGTCCGGTCACCCCTTCCACTCCACCACGCCACGTGACAGAATGAGCCAGCCACGACAAGAACTCAGCGAACGATCCCAGCGCGATTTGGGGAGACCTGGAGAACGCAGCTTGGCAAGCGCCCACTGAGTCCGACTTCGACTCCCTGCCCGTTCGAACCACGGCCCCGCCCGTCGTGGCCATTGCTGTGCCTCGAATGGGGTCCCGGGAGGAATTGACGCCTGCCTGTTCGACTCTCATGCCTGCCTGCCCGACTCCCGTGCCGATTGCCTGCTATTCAGTCTCCCCTGCGTGCCAGTCCGACTCCGACTCCGCTGCCTGCCGGGCCGACTCCGCTGCCTGCCGGGCCAACTCCGACTCTGCTGCCTGCCGGGCCGACTCCGACTCCGCTGCCTGCCGGGCCGACTCCGCTGCCTGCCTCCTGCCTCCGTTCTGGTCCGATCACTCCTTCCACTCCACTCCGCCTCGTGACAATATATATATATATATATATATATATATTTTTTTTTTTACCAATACCTACTCTTTTAGAGACCGTTTTGCCAACCAGAATGCAGGATACAATCCATGATAAAAATCCACAATGCAGGGATACAATTAAAGGTGAACTGAGTGTTTACTGTACAGCACATAAACCATTAATAGTAAGGAGTATTTAACTAAATATTTTTTGCCAGCGGGAGATGAATATTTTTTTTTCTTTGATGTAAAACTTGATGAAAAGAGACCCCTCGCTACTTTGCGCTTCAGTTATCGCTGGCTCACTGTTTTGCCGATTTTGAATTTAATTTGTCTATACTATTATTAATATCAACGTATCGTCCATGGTGTTCTGAGCAGACAGCACACATCCAATGCTCTAAAGGGGACAGGTTAGGAAGGGCTTTGTGTTTTGGGTTGGCGTGACTGTCCGTGTGCAACTGTGGTAGGCTGGTGTATGCTGTCAGTCAAACAGAGGGGCTAGGCGCCAGCTAGTATCTTTGGCGACTTGTTACATTAAAATGAAACGCATCCATTAAATCGGACTCTAAGAAAGTCAAAAGAGCACAAAGAAATTGTGATCACCAGCCAGTGGTCTGTGCATTGTATTTGGGTTTGGAAGAGGCAATAGGCAAGAGCGAGGCTAAATGTCTGGCCTACTGCTACGACTCAGTAATTCAGTCTCTTAACCCACCAATGCAGAGTCTGTATCTCACCTTTGCTAGATATTGTATCCATGAAACAGATGACCTAGAATTTCAAACCCTAGGAAACCACTACATTCGGAACGGTTGACAACTCGAGAATACCCGATGCCAGCATGCAGATAACAAGCCGCTCTCTAAATCACTTTCCTCCACTAAAAGGCAAAGCCCTCTTATTTTGTTGTACTTTTGTATAATGGCAATAAAGACCATTCATTCAACTGCAATTATGTGTTTTTATTTGTAGAGCTTTAGTAGTTATTCTGTTACAGTCGTATACTCTTAGTGGGTAATTACGTTATCTCGAGGTAGTTTGACTCTATGGGGTTTTTATGAAGGTGCGACGCTTCTACGCAGATTTTCACTTTTTTCTGGGGTTCTAATCGCCATTCAACACGATTACTGTTTTTTTATATTTCTTGAACTGTATCAAAGGTTACTGTTGAAGCTAACAATGTGGATACTCTCTGACACCAACAGGAAGAACCATTCGTGATGGTTGCTGAGAACATCCTGGGCCAGCCCAAAAGATACAAAGGTTTCTCCATCGACGTCCTGGACTCCCTGGCCAAGATGTTGGGCTTCAAGTATGACATCTACCAAGTCGCAGATTCAAAGTACGGCTCTTCGCTCCCTAACGGTTCCTGGAATGGAATGATTGGAGAACTCATTGGCAAAGTGAGTGTGCTTATTGTGTCACAGGCAACCATTGTCCACGATAAGATCAACAACATTTGGATGAGGAAACATTTTCCTCTATTTTTATGAGCAATCAAAGTACTTGAAAGCAAACGTAAAAAAAAAAAAAAAAAAAAAAAAAAACATCGTTAGGAATTACAGGTTACTTTTCTGTAAGAGCTGCCTTTGTTCCGAGAAGTAGAAAGACACATCTGGTTAAATTACAGTCGCACATGTGTAAGAGTATAATGTTATATGTAAGAAAAAGTATGATTTATTTCTCAAAGGGCGTTTAATTATATATATCTGGATGGATTTTGTTTTTTTCCCCTTCTTTTAAATAAAAATAGTGTCATAACTGAATAAAATAAAATGCCTTTTCAAATGCCATCCCTATCATTGGTGGTCTACTGTGGTGGTTCTCAACTGGTCTGACTTCAGGACCTACCACTCCACCTTAATGACAAGCTGTGACCCAAATCCAAATCAGTAATACACTTCTCAAATGAATTAAATTAAATAATTATGCAGTTTAAGTACATGACAGAAGAACATACTCACCTTTTTAAATAAACAAAACAAAATGACCAGTGAAACAAAAACAGTACATGCTTCCGTATAAGCCCAAATCGCATAAAAGCGACTTCCTAAAATTAGCCACATACTAAAAGAAATTCAAAACATTATTAACAATGTACCTAAACATCTATATTTATTTAATAATGTAGTTAATAAAGATAATCATAGCGGTAAATAGCTAAAACATCTTTAAATAATTTACTTCACCTTCGAGTAGATCTTCAAGTCAAGTCAAGTTACATTTATTTGTGTAGCCCTTAATCATAAAAATGTCTCGAAGGACTGCACAGGATTACAATTACACCATGGCCTGATCTTAAACCAACATGGGGGCAAGGAAAAACTCGAAACCTCAGCGTGAGGGAAAAAAAAGGCAAAAACTCCTCTCTCACAATCATTTTTTTTCTCCAACACGATCGCTCTTATCACTGTTTCTTGTCCTCATTAACAACCTTCTTTGTACCCTATTATTATGGGCGGACAAAACAAATAAAACCAACAAAATCACAATAAAATGAGATGTTGTCCCTCTCATTCGCACCTGCTGACTAAACAAGAAGAAAAGATTAGTAATTGACCCTTTGTTTTTTCTTATTTTTAGCATTATTTTGCCAAAGCAAATGCTCGCAACCAACTTTTAAATCTGACCCAAGTTGAGAAACACTTATCTAATGGTAAAGTCTCTGAGCTAACACCACCATGTCTGTTCACGGTCAGCGATTATTTTAATTGATCAGTCAGCTCAAATATGATAGTATATCATTAAACCACGTGTAGTAACGCACACCTGCATTTACTCTACTCTTTTCCAATCTTATTCACCGTTTTTTGTGGTAAATAAGGCCCAATGAGTTATGAGGTACTGTTTCACATTTCTAGACAATTCGGGGGTTTTTAAGTGTGCCTTATAGTCTGGAAATGAATAAAAATATTGAAATTGTAATAATACTAAATTTGGTACCTTTCCTACTGATGTTTTTACTCAGAGGGCAGACCTGGCAGTGTCAGCCATCACCATCACGCCTGAGCGTGAGCGCGTAGTGGACTTCAGCAAGCGCTACCTGGACTACTCGGTGGGCATCCTGATGCACAAATCGGAGGAAAAAATCAACATTTTCTCCCTGCTGGCTCCATTCGATTTGGCCGTATGGGCTTGTATCGCCGCCGCCATCCCGGTGGTGGGTATCATGATCTTTCTGCTGCGGCGTGTTCAGTCCGTGCACTGCCGGAACAATGCGGGCGGTCACCCGCAAGCATCTCCCTCCACATCGCTGCAGAGCGCCATCTGGTTGGTCTACGGAGCATTTGTGCAACAAGGTGAGGTCACTTACATTTTGAAGTTGTGTTTGTACACAGTATTGAAGTATTTATTCAAACTGAAGAGGAAACAAAGAACAAACCATACACACTTATATTAGTGCGGTGAGGTTCATATCTGGTGAGGCACAGGCAGATTTACAAATAAACGATCCTATATCTATTCATCATTTAATTGGCAGAGCAAGAAAGCAGTTTATAAACTGTAGCATAGAAAAAATAACATTTTTTGTCTTACCTTAAAGGTGGGGTGCATCATTTTACATGTCTTTGAAAAGTTAAAAGTAAAATATTTTCTCTAGTATTTGGGGGTGCACCTTATAATGTAGTGCACATTTTAGTGTGAAAATTACGGCAATTGCCTACATATATTTATTTGCTTGGTTAACGTTTGCAAAGCAGTTTGTTTTATGTATAAGTATCGTTTCATGACTTTTAGATATCATTCCTCTCTTAGATACTCCAAAGTATCAAGTCAGGCTTTCTTGGGTAAAAGCATTACTTGCTTTCCGACCAAAACAGAAACAACAACCACAACAAATTGTGTTCATGCATAAAAGGTGTAGGTGCCAAAGACTACTATCCTGATTACAAGCCAATGTAGCATAAACTCAAAGTGAATGCTGCCCCCAGGAATCAAAATGATCCCACTTTGAGACTTTAATTACAAAAAGCAAAAGTTTCATACGGAACTGATCACTTGTAACTCGCGCATTACGGCGTCAACGCAATATTAGAATAGACCCAACTGCCAATATTTGGCTTGAAACGTCGATTCAGAGCCAGTGTATCATCCGTGGCATTTTCAAACAAACCATTGACATATTAGATTGGGCGGAAGCGGCAAACACTTTAGGTGATTAAAACAGAGCAGAAAAGGTGAGTAATGTAAACATCAATTAGAATACATGCAATTTAGAGCATTCAGTGAACCATCTGTCTTCAGAACAAGTGCACAGCCTTGCATTTTTTTTCTAAGGTATCCTCTTCAAGGACGTCAGCCCGTCTTCACAGCTGGTCCATATCCAGCTACGGCGTCCCGTTTTGTATAAAAACTCGCTATTTGGGAAATGAACAGCATCCATCATTGAGCGCAGTCACACAAAAACAATGTGATTTTTTTCCCCCGTTTGTTATTTATTTGACTTCCAGTGCTGCCAGTCCAAGTTTTAGTCAAGCAGACAGTTTGTTTTTAGGGAAGACAGGGGTCGCTTTGATATGGATCTCGGCACTGATGTGTTGCGACTTGGAGAGCGTGAACTCGGCTGCTGCAACCGTCATTTGTGAACAATGCGTCAACATTTGGTTGCATTTTGCAACACAGACCATCTCTGAAAACACAAATTTGAGTCCTCAGGGAGACACAGGAATGTTGAATCGGGAATTAAGGCAGATTCCACTGCAATTAGTAGGTAAAGTATGGCCTGGGGCGCTTAATGGCCCACTTAGTCCGTCTGTTTCGCCAACTAAGCTTTTTGGAGTTTAAATGATCCATCCAATCTGTGTCGTTCTAACTTTTTTCCCAACTATGAATTGATTAGATATTATGATTAATGTTATTGACTACTCATACAGTGACTATGATAATAACATCATCAGAATATTTATAATAGTGGTTCTCAACTGGTTTGACTTCAGGACCCACTGTTCCACCATAATAACAAGGTGCAATTCTCTTCTCAAATTTACTTATTTAAATGATTGGTTTATTTGAATAAATTGACATTAAAAAAGGAATGTTCCCTATAATGCTCCATAGTTACATTTATTATGAAATCCAAAACGCTTGACTTCCGTGTCTTTGTCTTCAAGATATTAAAATCTATAGCTCGTATATTTTCCTCTGTACCATGTCTTGCCATGCTCAATATGTGTCAAGAAACGTTATCGTTATTTTTATGCATTGTGAATTTGTGGACATGAACTAGTATTTGCAGGGAAATATCGCCATCATCTGTTATGGAGTTTTATTGGCATCATTTTGGCATCATTTTGCCAAGGGAAAGGCCTGCAACACACCAGTTGAGAAACACTGTTATAGACAATTGCATTTTTGTCTTTATTGTATTAAAAGAATGGATTTATTGTCACACAATTAGCAAAATAATTACTAAATATTCTTTGATCATAATAAATATGCACTTAAATTACCACTGTCAGAGACGGAGCAGGTGGTAGACCCAAACGCATAATGTTTCACACCAAGCTTTATTGCGGAAGCAGAGAAGTCAGACGAGGGAAAACAAACGCCAGCGATTCGGCGATCGCTGTGCAGGAGAAGCAGGAAGCCCATGAGATCGGAGCGTGGTCGGAGGGTGGAAACAAGTCGAGCAGCCGGGTGAGGAGATTGGAGCGTGGTCGGAGGAAGGAATCAAGTCAGGTCGGAGACGATCGGGTGGCCAGGGGCAGACGAGTAGAATGCAGGAAAAGGACGGGACGGACAGGAGCCAGAGTCAAAAAGTGCTTGCCTTGCATGTGCGGAGGTTCGCTGATGGACTGACAAGGAGTGAATAAGAGTTTAAATAGGAGGGGAACCACTCAGGAAACGAGCAGCAGCTGGAGCACGAGTGGGCACAGGTGAGGGCAATGGGCAACTCATGACAACCACGTAATATATTAAACAGCTAAATACAGTACAGTCAATTGTACAGTTTTGGGTAATTATGTTTTTGTACTATGACACTGCAAAATCTATTTTTTTTCCACCGCCATACAATTTTGCTTTATTGAAATTTTTCTTGATATACTATATTCTTATATTTCTTTTTTAGTAAATAAGATAATTATACTGGTATTGGGCCGATTAATCTGATATGGCTGATGTCTTTTAAATATAAAGCACATTTCATTTTACTGCAAACAACTATTAAATCTAAAAAGGTACATTATTTGGCGCCTCATAGCGGTAAAAATATACTTCACTGAAAAGAACAATATTAATTTGATCAATAAGCAACAATACATTTCATAGAACACGAGCCTCACCAAGAGAGAGCTGACATAATTGTCCCTCATCTTAGTGCTATGGGTACTCAGAAAAAAAACAAAAATCTTGTGAAAGGCAGGCCAAAAAAAAGAAGAAACATTGTGCGATTTGGTCACTTTGAGTCTTTGTAGTTTTTTATTCCTCCTTGTGCTTTTTAGCACTGGTTTTTGGTTGCACTACACAAAGCATTGACGTCTACTGGTCAAATAATACGCATTGCCCCTTTAACATACAAAAAATAAAGTTTAAAAGTAAAAACTATTTTTCATCTTATCAACTTCCAGCAAAACAAGATAATTGTACTCCTTTTGTGACATTTTTTTTGTGTTTTTACAGGTACATTTTTATTAATAGAAATATATTATTACGACACATCTTTGTGAGCACATCTAGTCAAGTCAAGTCATGTTTATTTGTACACCCCTTAATCACAGAAAGTCTAATATAAAACTTTGTAACCATGCCAATTTAGTTTTTATCCAAGGCAGCATATGATAATATTAAGAAAAACAAAGGAACTAAAAGTACAGCTATTGAATAGTAATGACTTCTTTGGGAGACTGTTTTTGATACACGACACCATTTGAGTGATGCATGGATACTTCATAAACTCTTTTAATTTCACACTTGATGCACACGCTGGAACTTCCAAGGATTTGTATGTAAACATTAAAACCCACTAAACAGTAAAATAATATTTCCCCTTTAATAGAGCACTTGTAAATCAGAACGATCGGCAAGAGGGCAGGCGCAATTAGATATTCACTCCCGATATCAAACTTTCAGAATAAGTTTATTTGGAAGAAGACCGAGCGCCTCGCTAGAGCTACTTGACTTTCACGATGCACATTTCACATTCGATGACCTTTAAAGATCACTCGACGCAGTGTATAATAAAACTGACGGATGCTCAAGCGACAAGACATTCGTCCACTTCCGTACTCCGGACAAACGTGTTCTCATCACATCATTTTGCACTTCCTTGTGACATTTCTACAGCTTCTATATTTTTTTTTACTTTCAAAAACTCGAATTCATCCTGACATTTCTCCCTCGGTACATACACTTGATACGCTTTTCTTTTTTATTTCCTGCTGAGCGCGAGAGATGGGGAGTCAGAAATGAAATGCGCAAAATGAACGTTATCAACTGGACTGCTTTGAAAAGCTCCAAGGACATCAAAGGAAAAAGTTAAAAAGATAAAATAAGATTTAAAAAAAAACATAACTAATGAAATCTCTACTTTTTGGAACACACTTTGAGGAACAGAGACTACTCGCTACTTTGTGCTTTAGCTATCGCTTGTACACTGCTTTGCGGAATTTGAATGGAATTGTCTTTATAGTCATTGACTTCAACATATCGTGCATTGTGTTCAGAGCAGACAGCCGACAGCAAATGCTCTCAAATGGGCAGGTTAGAGAGGGTTTGGATGTTAGGTGGGTGTGACTGTATGTATGTGACTGTTATAGGCAGGTGTATGCTGCCAGTCAAACAGCGCACAAGTCAATGTGTTCACCCCAAAAACAAACTGCAGAGCACAGCTACAGCTGAGCAAGTATTTCAGCTACTTGGTACGTTAAACCGAAATGTATCATCCAAATAGGGCTCTAAAGAAATTCAGAGGAGAGCAAAGAAATGGTGATCACCAGCGCATGCTCCGTGGATTGTTAACAAAACCAGGAAGCGAATGAGGCACCGTGAGGACATAAGGCAGTAGCATGGTTGCATGTCTGGCACTGCTATGGCTAGGTTGACAACTCTCTTAAGCCATCCCTACTGAGCCTGCATGACCCATTACCTATAAAACGGATGACCAGGAGCTACAACTCGTGGGAAACCACTATATTTGGGATGGTTGTATTTAATCAATAGTGTGTTTGTCCAGACGGGACGCCGTAGCTGGATATGGACCAAAGTTTATTTTGTAGCAAAAGTGGGCTAATATTTCTACAATAAGAAAATTATAAAAACATTTTCCTATCATTTACTCCCCTGCATTATTCTATTACATATAACTTCATCAAAATACTATAAAGACAATTGAAACTCTATAAGTCGAAAACAACATTTTTTTTGGATAATTGCAAATACATGTATTATTCATTAACTACAATATTATAATTAAAATTAGAATTATAATTAGAATCGTTTTAATTATATAGGGTTCCAACAGTTGAGTAAAATGCTTTCTTTGCTTCAAAGAGTTGTATCACCTTGTGAACTACTCAACCATTCACCTGAAAAAAGAAACTGCTGCATTGTCATGCTTATTTGTCTCTGTTCTGTTTTTTGTTTCTTGTTTTACGATTGTCTGTTTGATGTTTTATGGTGTCCTCTGTCTATGTTAAACTCTCCTTCCTCATCAACCCTGTGACTCAACTATTTGCAACAAAATCGGGAAGCTGTTGCCGTTCTGGTTAGATGTGAATCAGGCTTTGACTGTGAAGCATCTCCTCATGAGAAAATATTGGTCTCATTTTGTCTCTCTTATTTTGTGTTTTATTCAAAGATTTAAGCTCATAAACATAACAACTTTCTTTAAGGAGGAACAACATGCAGTGAAATAAATACCCAGAGATTCCTGGTGTATGATACAATTATGAACTCAGGTCATCTCATGGGGCTGAATGTCGCCTTAAAGCCTTTCATTTTGAAATATGTGGTGTATGGAAAAATATTGTAACAAAAACAACCGTTGGTTTGAAAAAATTAAATGTGTCTACCATCAGGCAGCGACTCTATCTTGGGATCAGTGGCTCTGCGCATCGTGATGGGCAGTTGGTGGCTCTTCACCCTCATCGTTTGCTCATCCTACACGGCAAACCTGGCCGCCTACCTCACTGTGTCCCGCATGGATAACGCAGTACGGTAAGACGACTTCTCCATGATGACTTTCTGCATGAGAGAAAAGAGAAACGGAAAAAAACCTCAGCAGAAGATACATTAAGCAGGACAACCAGGCTGTAAGGGCATCAGATTAAATATAGGTAATAACAGAATGCATTAAGTCCATTTTAGAGCTTCCTGTCTCAAAATCTTGATCGATTGAGCCGGTTCTGGATAAGGGCAAGCCTCAGGTCAAGGTGTTGGTATGACGGCTCCAAACGCATGTGCAATGCTACATCCAGGCTTGTCTTTCTCCCTGAAGAACAACAAAACTAAAGTTTGAGGTCAACATTCTTCATAAGCTATAGAACAGGAGTGCCCGGAACATCGAACGCGATCTACCATTTGATCAAAGTCAATCTTGATGACAGTGTGGGTAGATCGTGAGGCAGTGAAGAATTATACGTTCGTTAGGTTTGAATGAAGGTTTATTAAGTGATTGTCACGCTGTCAAAACTACTCTTAAGAAAAATATGGCCACTCTGCGGCCGCAATGGATTGACATTCAGGACATCTGACTATTTCTAAAAAATGAGCACCACACAGGTTGATACATCCCCCCAAGAACGTTCCAGTTACTGAGCAATGACTAGATATGCTATGGAGTTGCCTGGTTAGCTTCCAATTAATTCCTTTTAAGCGCTACACAGACAAGATTGAGAACTGATTAAGTTTTAAAAAACACTTGGTTTCACTTTGGCCAGTTGCCACATTTATGTGATAGCCTTTGTATGATGCTGAGGTTGATTCACTGCATAACAAAAAAAAAAAATTCCGGAGTGGAAGATTATAATTTGAGACAACAAGCTGACATTGATCGGAACTCCAGGGCTCATTGTCAGTCCTGTGACTTACTCAAGTAAGTCTGTTATACACGACATCGTAATTAATAACAACGTTACATAACAGTGTTATTTTTTCACTAACAGGCTATTCTAACAAAAAAAAAATCGCCGTTGCAATGCCGTTACCGTTATTGATGGTCAAAGGCTGTGGGTTACTTTGGTTGCAGAACGTTAACGGTCTTTAAAATAGAGGTAATAGTCTATTCCCCGTGGTAACCAGTTACTTTTACTGTATAGTAATTCAGTTAATAAGTCAGCTTTTTGAAAAAGTAGTCAGTAAATATGCACTTAACGAAATTACCTTTTTAAAGTAACATGCCCAACACAGGTCGAGTACCCCAACATGAGAAAATATGCTACCTAATTTACTGCATTATTTGGCTCCACTAAGTATTTGAGTCATACTTTTCCGGCATAAAGATTATTAAGTCCAAATACCGTTCCACTATGACTGATGGCCATTTGGAACTGTGCTTGAGGCTGGCTATTAGCAGCTACTGCCCAGTCTACTCATGCATTCAGTGCAAGTCATCAGAGGAAGTTTGTATAATGTAAGATACATCAACATATATGGTACAAATAAACAATAGTCATTAGGCTATATTTATCAAGAGAAATGTGTAGCATTTTCATAGTATGTAGATCATTTTAATAAGTACCTCACATGCAGATAAAGTGTGGGCACCCCTGCTATGGAACATAAAGTTTTTTTAAATCTAGATTCAAATGATTCCTCTGTCAGAACCAGAACAGACACATGACCCAATCGCGTGACGTTCTCACACAAGCTCTTTATTTTATGGGAAATGTGGAGTCAAATGACCAAAGAAAACAGAATAAACTAGACGGGAACCAAAACTGGAACTCTAAATTAAACAGTACAAAAATAAATGGGAACAATACTGGACTACAGATATCACAGGAAAACAATACAGAACCCACATCTTGTGGGGCAGAAGTTCGTTGTCAGGAAAACAGGACAAAACCCACGTCTTGTGGGACAGAAGTTCGTTGTCAGGAAAACAGGACAGGACCCACGTCTTGTGGGGCGGAAGTTCGTTTGATCGGCTGACACTGAAGCAAGAGAGGGCTGAGCTTTATATACACAGAAAGTCCATTTCTAAACGAGCCGCAGCTGCGCCACACTGGCGGGGTCAATTGGGCACCATGGCAACCGTGACACACACGGGCAGGGCCAATTGGGTAAAGGGTAAATGGTCTGCATTTATATAGCGCTTTTCAAGTCAATGAAGACCTCCCAAAGTGCTTTACAATGTGCTTCACACTTACCCATTCACACACACTCTTTCACACCAATAGTGGCCATGCAGCCATGCAAGGCGCCAACCTGCTTATTGGGGGCATTAGGGGTTCAGTGTCTTACCCAAGGACACTTCAACATGTAACACGGAGGAGCCGGGATACGAACTGCGATCTCTTGATCCCAAGACCTGCGCTCTACCTCCTGAGCTAATGCAACACACGAGCGCGGCCAAGTGGGCGCCGTGGCAACCATGACAGATGCACCCACCCCCACCCCTCAAGGGACGGCTCCAGAAGTCCCCAAAAAAACAAAATACAGTGCTCAGCAGGCCGACGGGCGTCGGGTCAGGTGGGTCGACCGGCGGGCAGACAGACGAGCAAGGCAGGCGATTTAGGCAGGCCGACGGCCGCAACGGATAGGCCGACGTGCGCGGTAGAGAGGCTGACGGGGACCTCAGACAGATCGGCGCCAAATTTTCCCAAAAACCCCATTCCAGGGACACCAATTGCCTTGGCGGGCGAGTCCGTGGGCCAAATGGGTAGGGAATGAGACAGCACGATCTGTTCAATTTTCTGGAACAGCAGCTGAAAGACGGTGACTTCACTTGACAGCTCTCCCCAGTCCGCGCTTGTGTGAGCGTTCGCTGGGTCCATTTTGTGGTCAGCCCGCACTGTCAGAACCAGAACAGATACAGGACCGAATCGCGTGACGTTCTCACACAAGCTCTTTACTTTATGGGAAACGGGGAGTCATGCACGTGAGGAAGCCAGTCTGGCGTGGAAGGACAGGACGCCAGAGACCGACAACCTTGATAATGGATCACGGTAACGAAAACAAACAGAAACTAGAAGGAAACCAAAACTGGAGAAATTAGCCAACAGGACAAGAATTTTCGGAAAACAAAACTGGAACTCGAAATTAAACAGTACAAAAATAAACGGGAACAATACCGGACTGCAGATATCACAGGAAAACAGGACAGAATCCACATCTTGTGGGGCAGAAGTTCGTTGTCAGGAAAACAGGACAGAACCCACTACTTGTGGGGCAGAAGTTCGTTGTCAGGAAAACAAGACAGAACCCACGTCTTGTGGGGCGGAAGTCCGTTTGACGGGCTGACACTGAAGCAAGAGAGCGCTGAGCTTTATACACGCAGAAAGTCAATCTCTAAAGCTGCACCACACGGGCGGGGTCAATTGGGCACCATGGCAACCGTGACATCCACTCAGGTTGCAGATTGTATCCCATAAGACAAAGCATACAACAACACCAGGGCCTGAATGAAGAACACTCTCGAGCCTGCTGACTTCTTCTTGGATCTTGGAATCACCAATAGACCAGTATTTTGAGGAGCATAGGGCCCCATAAAATTAGCAAGATAAGAGTTGATACGTTCATGCAAACTTTCCTATGCTAGCAACAGAAGTTTGAAATCACAGCTTAGACCCATGTATCAGGGCTTTGCACTAGTAATTTAAACGTGTGAGAAACTTGGTATGAGAATAATCCAGTCTGATGGCCCCACTACAAGAGTAATTCTCTATTTTTGAATATTTGTGATTTGCGGTTTGCAAATGCTGTAATCCCATCATATAGGTGTGACTAAATCGTGTGTGAGTGAAAAAGTTGGCAGCACCGATAATATAGTGCCACTTAGTGAAAAGTCCTGCTGCATAGACTTCTGTAAATACCTGTAATCCTGACTTTACAGCCGTGGTGCAACCATCTCCACAAAAGATGCGGTGTACGAAACGTATCGAGGAATTTTTAATTAAAAAGGAGAACGGATTATAATTCAATTCAGTATGGTATTTTAGAGGTTTTCATGATGTTATAACAAAGCCAAATGTATTTCCCCTACATTAGAGGGTTCTCTCCAATTAAAAGCAATTTTATATGCATCTCAAATTGTAACAATCCGGGCCAATTCAACGCATCTACCTCTTTAAGATTAAACCGCAATTTTCAAGTTCTGACCGTTTTCTGTGACACGCTTAAATCCTTTAGTTCTGCAAAAGAAACGTGTGCCCTGCTAGAATGTCTGCAGGATTTGGTGCACATAGTTTGATTGCATTTTCCAAAAGGGAAAGGGCTCTAAGTGGTGAGGACCAGGATTTTCGAGAGTTTTAACGTCGCGCATGCTGTTGTAGGATTTCCTCTCCAACTACTTCAAGGGAAAAGTTGAACTAATCGGATAAATAGAGAATGGTTAAATGTTTTATAATATTTATAATTAATATATTTGAGCCACGGCAGTGCAATGGTTAGCGTGTGTGTGGCACAGTTTTTAGGTCACGGGATCAAACCTTCCTGTCCGGGGTTTGCATGTTCTCCCCGTGCTTGCAACAAGTTTTCTCTGGGCACTCCAGTTTCCTCCCACATTCCAAAAACATGCATGTCAGGTCAATTGGCCGGTTCCAATCGTCCCGAGGTGTGAATGAGCAAGCAAGTGTGTTTTATGTCTCCGTGCCCTGCGACTGGCTGGCAACCAGTTCAGGGTGTCCCCTGCCAACTGCCTCAAGATGGCTGGGATCGGCTCCAGCACCCCCGCGACCCTACTGAGGATAAGCGGTTCAGATAATGGATGGAGGGATATTTGTGCCACTGACCTATTTTTTTCTTTTAGAAATCTTGAGGCACACTGTCTGTTGAAAATATTTACATATTACCAGCACTAGTTTCATTTTAATTAAAGGTTAAATTATCATGTTGCCATTTATAAATGTTTCCTTTCATTTGTGGCCAGGCAATAACACAGTTTTGGTAAATTGTTTAGCCATCATATTGGATTTTACTGCATTTCGTATCCATTTTTTCCAGAAAAATAACAAAACGTAATATTCAAAATGAGTAAAAGTATTAACCAGTGGATATAGATAGTTCCATCTTATTTCATCCTAACATTTTTCAGTTTTTAGTAAATAAATAAAAAAGATAAAATCAGTGAAATCACGCAAAATATTTTTTATTTATTTGACTTATTTCATTGCAGCGCAATCTTTCAACACTTCGTCAAACAAACAGGTCATTAAATGTATTTCCCTGTAGTACCTAATGAGCAGATAAGTGTTATAAAAAAAGATAAAAACCTGCTATATGCTGCCACCTACTGATATGGATAAATGTTGAAGTTACTCAATTGATAACTGCAAGAAAGCAAAGCTACCACACAATGGCATGCATGCAAGATAAAATTGGGCAGTTTCCTGCGGCACACTCATTTAAAAACCCTCATCTGGATGAAGAAGTATCTAAAAGATTTAATTCAAAAAAGCTTTAATAAAAGGTGCCTTTATTTCAATTTAGAAACCACAGGAATAGTATACCTATTAGATGAATAAAGCATCTATTGGTCCGTTGAGCCTTGTAAATAAGATAACCCGAACATGTTTAAACAACATCACAGTGGGGCAACTTTTTGCAAAATGAAAAGCTTTAATCGGAAAAAAAGTAATTTGGTAGTACACATGTGTGTGCATTTATCAGAACAGCAGCAATGCAAGGAGAATGGAGCAGCAAAGCATACCCCAAAAAAAGCAGGGCCTGTCAGAATGTCCTCCCTGCCGTTTCTCAAAAGTGACTGTTTATAAATCATGTAGCCGGCGTGGGATTATTTGCAGAGAACACGCAGTAATCTTTGTAAACATGAAACAATCCCGAGAAGGTATTACATGTTATTTGTTTGGGAGAGGAGTCAGGGGTGCCAAAGAGCTGCGAGAAGAGGAAGGCTGACAGCAGGGAAGAAACACAAAAAAAAACAGAAAAAAAACAAAAACACAGAAAAGGAAATCAATGTGACAGCCTTTACACAGAAGATTTGGAATGAACTCCTGGTGTATGTGAAAATTGCTGTCATTTTGCAAAGGTAGAAAGTCACAAACTATATTACTTGCTGAATAGATGAAGCACAGGCCGTCTGAATTAATCATCACCGTAAATCAGGGAAAGGCAAACCACGGCCCGCGGGCCACCACTATTTCACGTTTGTTTATGTCTGGTTTCTTTGTTACTTTGCTACTTCCATTTTCTAATTCCAGGTATTTGTTTCTGTTTTTTTCCTTGGGTATTTTGTTGTTAAGTGCCCACTTGTTTGTTTGGTACTTTGGTCCTGCCTCTGTTACTAAATACTGTCCTTGTTTTAAGCACTTCTGCCTGCAGCTACTACATCCCCCACATGGGTTCATCCAAGTCAAGTCAAGTCATGTTTATTTGAATAGCCCTTAATCACAAAGAGTCTCAAAGGGCTGCACAGACCACAGATTATTGCAAACCATGGACTATTATTACACGTGATCTAAAACCTACATGAGGGCAAGGAAAAACTCAAAAATTTTAACATGAGGAAAATGAGGTAATCCCCCTTTCAGGATGACCCGGTTGCAATGGACGTTGCAATAATAAATGATAAACAGATATTGTCAACATAAAATATAAGTTATTCATATGCTATAGAATATAAGTGTGTTTTAAGCTTAGATTTAAACAGTTCCACTGAGGTTGCAGATCGATGCTAAGGGGGAAGAGCATTCCACGGCACCGGGGCCCGAATGGAGAACGCTCGTGAGCCTGCGGATCTCTCTTTGGCTCTTGGGATCACTAGTAGACCAACATTTTCAGAGCGAAGGTTCCGGACCGGGACATGGGGGGGAAACTAAATCTGAAAGATATGAGGGAGCAAGTCCATGCATGAGTTTGCATACTACCAACAGAACCTTAAAATCACATCTTAAGCTTACAGGGAGCCAATGCAGGTTAGCTAAAATCCACAACCCAAAACGCAACAGATACATTTTTTTGAATGGGTCGTGGCAATTTGAGAATATTTGTATATACTTATATTATCTTTTTTTTTCCTTATGTATAGCGAAAGTATCGTAATTTGGATTGTATTGGTAGATGCAAAACAATCACATCAATATTTTTTTTACTCCTAGCCCTTCTCACATTTTTTAACCCCATGTGAATCAAAATGTTTACTCACCCCTGCTGTGTACTGTTGTTTTATCATTTTATAACTCAGTCTATTTAATTGATTAAGACCATAATAAAATCAAATTATATGGTATTATTCTACATACAATTAAAAAATATTCCATTCTAGAACAAATTAGTTATTATTATTATTTGGTCCATAAGTGTTGGAAAATATGCAAAGATGATTGTTGTTTTACATACTGTAAGGAGCGTAAATGGCCCGTTTAATGAACATTTATTTGCACAGTTTCGTAAGAGACCACGTTTGGTCATTTTTAGTCCAAAAGATAGGTAATGTATTGATTGATTTAAAAGAATATATTGGCAAAATATTTGAGGATTGATGTGATTTTGATGAATTAAAGCAAAATGGAATGCCTGTTTTTTTTTTTTTTTTAAATAGAATAGAATAGCCTTGATTCTGATAACGTTGTGGGTATTGTTTGCTACAAAATTAGGCATGGCACTCCAGGATGAAAAGGAAAAACTATTAAGAACCATATTTCACAAAGTGAGGTGTAAAAAAAAAGCAAATTTTGAAACTTTTCCTCAAAGTAAGACTAATGAACCAAGAGTCTCAATAGTGTTTGGTAAACACAGCTCATAGCTCGAAGAAACGATCGATAACCACCCAAATATGTTTTGCTTTCCTGCTCTAGAAACGAAGCCCATCGCTCACTCATCCTACTTTTAAAGTCCAGAGGAAAGGAAAAAAATGACAGTGCGCATAAAAAGCATCATATTTTTCCAGGCAGACTTAACAGGGTGCAGTTTGCGACCTTCATGTAGTTCAATTGAAAAACATTAAAGCTTCTTTATGATGCTACAAGTAGTCAATTTCATATCTCCCTCAAGGGACTTTCCTGCTGCCAAAATGCAAACTGGAGGGAAGTTAATGCCAAAAAAGGTCCTAAAGATTACACGTGTAGGCCTTTCCTCTGTAGTTCAGCGAGTAATCGCAACTCTAAATTGAACACAAATAGTTTTTTTTTACAATTTAAAATACTTTAAAAAGTGAACATTCCTAAAAGGCAGTAACGGGCCATGCATTTCACACCCAGGTCTTCAGTAATGCTACATCTGAATCAATCATACCCTCAATAATTATGTTATGCCTATAAAACACTGCAGCTACAACTGCAACACATATAAATGAGGAAATAATAACCTTATACAATTGTATCTTTATTTACGGATATAGTCACATTATAATCACCACAAAAATCTTATTTTCTATTGAGATTATTGTATTTCTGGCATACGTTTTTATTCAGTTTAGGGATTAAAAAAAAAAGTCGACAAAAGCAGTGAATACTTTTTTCTTCACTTTTTCGCTGTCATGATTCTGTTACCACCTCCCTGGCCAGATTCAGTTTGTGAAATTACTGACGTTTCGTTACACCTTAAAGAAGGCTCAGCTCCAACCTGTTAGAAATCTGATGGGATAAACATACAAACAAATTGACACTAATGTTGTGCCCCAGGGCCTGCAGAAGTGATCCAGAAGGCCTCCACTAAAATTCTGACCTTGAATACAAGTATTGGCTGAAATGTGATTGGTCAAATGCTTAAGCACACATCTGAAAGCAGTGCAACCAGGGGGAAAGCTGATTGCCAATTACAATTATTAAATAGATTTTCATGGACCAATTATAATTTGATTATACGATACAGATATTTTTGGGCCAGCAGAGAAGGCCTTGCTGGCCTCGACGACCCATCATTGCTTTAGGGATATTTAAGCACACATTGTCTGGATGATATTGGTCGTCTGGAAGGGTCTGTCGCAGGATGTTGTTTCCTTGACGACAGACAGAGTGGACATTTGCTTAGCCTCACTGATTACGCCATTGCCGATGATAATCAAACTTGACCCAACCGGGAGGTACCACTTTGAACCGACTCGCTTTAACAGAAAGAAGATTTTAATTTTTAATGCTTAATAGTTGGTCAAGTACTCCGAAGACACTCTTTTTTAAAAATATAACCTTTTGAAGTCCATTTTACATTATTTTCTCAATCATTCGTATTAATTAAAGGAGCTGTACGGAATTTGGAATTTTGTTACTTTTTACTGCCATCTCCTGGCTTAAAATCATGATCACAGCCTCATTCAGTTCATTCATGATATGCATTCAAGTACATACTTTTCTTAGAAGTGTTCAAATAAACTTATTATTTTCATCTTTTTGGGGTTTGGGTCGGCGTTTCTATGTGCCTCATGAAAATATAAAACTAACCGATATTAAATGGTTATGTCATGGGTTCAAATCCAGCTACCAGCCTTCTTGTGCGGAGTTTGCATGTTCTCCCCGGGCTTGCCTGGGTTTTGTTCAGGCACTCAGCGTCCAAATTGTCCCGAAGTGTGATTAAGCGAGTGAGTTGGCTGTCGCTGTGTGCCCTGCCCTTGGCTGGAAAGCAGTTTAGGGTGTCCCCTGCTCACTGTCTGAAGATAGCTGGGATTGGCTCCAGCCCCCCGCGACCCTACATAGGACAAGCATATAATGTACAATGCATTACATTGTAATATTATTAAAATTAAAAGTTAGTTTAAATTCACAATTTGGGGTTTTTATTTTTCAAAAATACTGAATTACTACATTGTGTTACGGTCATTATTAATAGAAATAAAATTTAACTTACTGTGCTGAGTGTCTGCACTTGCAAACAGAGGCATGTGGTTCTCCTGCCTCTTGTAACGGGCAATAGTGAGACCAAGGCTTCTAATTTGGCGCACACCTCAGCCCCAAACAACAGAATTAGTGATAGTATAATCAAATTAAAAGCAAGTCAAGCCATCTTGTAATTTGATTCTCATTGCATTGATTTTCTTTTCATAATGTAAAATTATTGATGCTTTTATTCAGAAGGAGCAGCATATAGATAGTTCCTAACCAGGTCAACAACATCCGGGCAACCCGAGTCCATTTTGGATGGGTGTAAGTTTACCCTATTATTATTTTGATTGACATTCGAAATAGTTACAACAAATGTTCACAAACAAGACCCATATGTGCGAGAGACAAGCGTGTGGTGTAGGGGTTAGGGTTTCAATAATGGAATCTCTGGGACTCGTTTCATCCGGAAAACGGCTCACTAAGGTGTTTTAGCGTCCCCGGGCCATCCCCAGAGGCCACATTACCTATTTCTGCCCTCAACTCCCTGGATAAGGGTGCGCCGCTTTTGGCCAAGCTTTTAGGGAAACTCCGGACTTTCTCTTAAGCTCCTTTTGACTAAGAAATCTCACAATATTGCAAGTGAGGTTCTCGCTCTGATCTCCACTCACCAGGTCACAGATCAGAGTCGTCATAAAAAAAGCCTTACTCATTCAGTTCTCATTTAAAAATCCAACCAAATTTGTGTAGACTCAACTTTACTGTCAAACATGCTACATGCACTACATACAGCACAGCTTAAATAATGTGAAGATGCTGCAAATAAGACAAGAATAGAAGCAAGATAAAAAAAAAAGAAAACAAAACATATGCATAGAAAAATAAATAAGGTTTAAAATATAGACCTATGACAACATCAAAATGCGTCAGGTGGACTCATCCAATATGGTTGGCTGTCCAAATTTAGGGAAGTGTGTGACATCACGCAAAAACTATAAATAGACTTCATTTATTAGTAATTTTAAGACAATGAATGTTTTTTTTCTGCAGTTTATATTTAGTTTTCTTGCTCTCCCAGACAAATGAAATAAGGTATAAGTCCATTTAATACATAAATCTGACTGTACCTCACTGAATACTACATTTTGCTCCTACAGATTGTTCTCTCTGATGGTAAAGCTCATTAAAATATTCTGCCTATAATCAACTATACATGTGTTAAAGAATAAAAAAATAACAATGTTTTATCTAATTACCATTTTTACTAAATAGTAATCGATTTTATATTAATTGGTTTGTTCTATTTCCTTTAGTTCGCCTCAAAAATCAATCTCATGAGGATTGTCATTCGCATACTAAATATTCCCAACCTGTGAGCAGGTTCATGTTCAACATACCAGAAAAAAGATGACAAAACGTTTCCATAACTTTGTTCACAGAACACAGCTTTTTCACTGGGTACATAATGGTTAATGACCATAAGGGAGAAAAAAATCCAGATCCATCTCTCGCCAGATTTTATAGCTGTATTTATCTAGAGCACCATTCTCCTCCTTTTTCTTCCTCTCACATTTCCTTGCGGCTTCAATTACCGACATTTTGAATCATTTTCAATGCATGGTTGTTTCACTGCGGCAAAACGTAAAGATGATAAACTAGCAAATCGCTTATTTCCGCATTGACTTTATTCCGCTCCGTGCTGGCGAGGATTTCTAATTAAACGGCTGAATTAGCCCGACGTCATCAACCGAGATAAGCTTTTCCATTTCCCTTTTTGTTTTTTTTTGTCTTTGTTGCTTTACGAGTGGTTGTAAAACCAGCGTGGTAACAGTCTAATGCCTTGCTGCAGACAAAAAAGATAAAACATGATGTATTTACAGTAGCGACTGCTGGTTTCCACTGGGACGGCACCGTTTAAATGATCTTGAATGATAGGTAAAATAAATGTGTGGGTGTAAATTCTAGCAATTACACACACAGGCCTTAAAATTAGGCATATAGAAGCTCTATATCACTATAAGGGGTTAAGGACAGCCAGGAAATCGGCCCATAATCATTCACGGCATAGGCCGTATTTTTAAGACTGGCGTGTCTTTAACTCACTTAGTGTCTTTAACGGTTATAGATCCATTTTTATGTTGTCGCTTTCAAATTTTTGAAAAGAATTGAAAGTCGGCGATGTCGGGTTTTTGAAGCAGGCCAATAGCAGCCTTTTTTTAAGTGTTGAGGATTCATTCAGGCAACAAATATTAAACACAATGTTTTAAAAATGAAGGTTTTACCATTGGTGGCCCATCAGGGCTTGCAAGGCCTTCTCTCCTGGACTAAAAGTATCTGAATAAAGCGAAGTTAATTATATTTTTCCTACAATACTTAATAATTAAATAGGGTTATCCACTAAAGGGATCGCACCAACGGTTGTTAGATTTGAAGAGACAGAGCTGCACAAGAAAATATAGTGTTGGGCTGTTTTAATAGATTCAGATTCAGATTCAGATTCAGATCTACTTTATTGTCATTCTAGTACACGTGTATACAGAACGAAATGTCGATGCATCTGACCCCCACAGTTTCCTTGAATGTACAGATATAAATAAAGTTGTATTGTAATTGGCTACGTATAGTATTTTACCATAGTGCCGATAGTGCAAGAAGAGTAGCTAACCAGATGTGCAAAATGGGCAGTCAGGTTAACAAGTCAGGTACACAGTAACATTAACACTGTAACAATAACGCTGTAATTACCATAGTGCAGAGAGCAATGTGCAATGAGTGGCAATCTATAAAAAACTGCCAGTAGTGCAAAAAGTCAGATTTAGCAGCCGTTTAGATTTAAGTTAATTTATATGTTAGATTGACCATTTAACAGTCTAATGGCCAGGGGGACTAGACTATTGCGGAGCCTGGTGGTCCTGCACCGCACACTGCAGAACCTCTTCCCAGAGGCTAGCAGAGTGAACAGTGAACAGTCCATGATGGGGGTGAGAGGGGTCCCCTCAGATACACGTCAGACAAATTCTGAAGCGGTTTAGTTTGCCCCGTTTAGCCGGAAGGTAAGATCTTAAGTTAGAGCCCAAGCCTTACACATGCCGTTCTGGATATCGGGTGGGCCCAAAATGTTAATCATTACAATCGGTTGTTAAACTTAGATGCTATTACATTATTATATGTCGTGCATCCACTCGGGGGCCTTTGCGCACACTACCACCTCACGCGTTTCCCGCGTTGCTGACTCTCTTAGCGGACTGTGTTCGGACCCATAGAAACAGCGTTTGGCTAATTCTCACTAATGTGAAATTTCACATCCATCTTCAGGCAGTGGGCAGGGGAGACCCTGAACCGGTTGCCAGTCAGTCGTTGGGCACACAGAGACAGACAACTCACTCACTCATTCACCTTTAGGGACAATTTGGAAAGGCCACATAACCTGACATGTATGTCGTTTGGAATATGGGAGGAAACCGGCGTGCACAGAGGATATATTCGCACGAACAGGGAGAACATGCAAACTCCGCACAGGAAAGATGTTAGCTGGATTTGAACCGAGGAACTCAGAACTGTGCTGCAGACGCAAATGCCGTGCCACCTCACAATCATTTATTTAATTATTTTTTTTAGTACTATACGCGTTTTTTTTTTAACCTTTAACTTCTCTAGTGTCAAATTTTTAATAAATTATCTTGCCGCTACATTGCACAGGATATTCAGGACCCTACCCACTTTTTTACTTCAGATAAAATTTTGTCTCCAACATGATTTAAAAAAAAAAAACACGTGAAAAGAACATTCTAAACAACAAATAGAAGTTCTGTACTTTAAAAACGTTTTATTACAGATAGTTTAAGTACTAAGAAATTATAATTTTAAATATCATCTTAAAATAATCCAGCTGACTTTGCCGTTCAATCTTATGTAATCTTTTTTTTTTTTTTTTACAATCGTAATATGTTCAGGTGTCTAAGAGTAATAAAACATTAACTTTAATGGTAAGATTTCCTTGTTTTTATATTTTTTTTATCTTGGTAGCAAAACTGTGCGATTACACCTGAATAAGCATACCACGGGAGTTTTCGTGGTCCAAAAAAAGTGGCATTTTCGTGGTCCAAAAAAAGTGCAATTTTCGTTTCCTAAGGCCCTGCAGCACATCTGCATAATTGTGTCATGAGAGAGCCATTTTCAAATATGCCCGTTTGTTCATAAAAAGTACATTAGCGCGTGCTCTTACGAGAAGTTAATGGCCAATCGAAGGGATTAATGCCACCATCGTTCAGAATCCGAACCCCTAGTCTTCTCGCCGTCGTTAGCGTGAGTGCTAGCCGTTGCCGCAGGCGTGCCATAAGGTCGTTCGGGGTGGTGGGTACATGGTACTTTTGGCGAGAGGAGTTGAATCTACAGGTAGCTCATTTGCTCGATTAAGAGCTTGCTGATTTGAGATTTAGGGTAGGGTGCGTAACGACTCGGGAGTTTGAGTTGAACTCGTTGGTTGGGCTAAAAGCAAAGCTGGAAAATGGATGTAGATGGTGCCTTGTAATGTACAAGATTTGGTACTGGCAATTTAAAATGCTTAGAAAGTTTCTTCTATATGGACATCACCACTCTGTGCAAAACTGTGAATATATATATATATATATATATATATATATATATATATATATATATATATATATATATATATATTGAAAAAATGGTTACTCCTAGCTTATCTATCGCCTTATTAGGAATTTGTTGCTGTTGTTTCTAAGTTATTGCACTACCTTTCATTGCACTATTGTTACTACTTAAGCCACATTTCAAGCACTTCCTGCAGAAACACTGGTTAGTGGAGCTTTTATTAGGGCCAGGTTCAGCACAGGAAGTCAAGTCTTGAGGCGATAATCGTAGACCTCGATGAAGGTGAGGCATCGGTGTTCTATTAATTCTGAATAACGAGGTCGACATTCGAAGAGTTCGTTAGGCAGTAGTCGTGATCTGGATGTGCAGGCAAGGGTTTGGTACACTGGTATGACGAGACGGTGAAAGAGTGCTTGGGATATCACTTGAAAGACAATTAACCAGCACACAGCCAAGGTGTGCCTCACTGAGATAATAGAGTGGATGTCACTCAACTTCTTGCGCCTTAACTCTGAAAAGACCGAAATGTGTTTAAATAGATTTGTGACGAGAGAAACATTCAAGACAAACCTAAGAAACCTTGATTCTTTTATTGTATACTCTATTATAAATTGAAACAAAAGAACAAACCCAAAATACTGGCTCCATAGTTTGTTTAACAGCTGTACGTTATGAATACTTTTGTATTTTTTATAAATAACCCCTGTCCTGTCAAATGATAATTTTAAACCTAATTTCGCTACACTATTTCACAGCACTATATTGATTGGTTGACCAGTTTTGGCACTTGTGAAGATAAAGTAACTTTCTATGGGAACTTAATTCAGTCAAATAACTAATTTTGTCCCCAAAATTGACTTGTGCACTTGTGTTATTTGTGTGACGATATTTTATTGTTATATTATACTTTTGGCAGTTTTGTTTGGCAGGCCCGGATGAAAAATATCCAACATTAATTCTGATTGTTTTATAATTATCCACTTTACTTCAGATGATATTTTGTCACCACGTGGGTATTATGAAAAGCTTATTTTACCTTCCTTTACCATGTCGAGAAGTCCAGGTTTGTTGGCGATATAAATGTTTTTCCTCTGCCTTTATGGCCCTGCCTGCAGCTGGTCGAGTTTTTTGTTGCCATGATGGCTTTTAGAGAAACTTGAAGTTGAAAAAGATTTGTGCGTCATGTAGGTCATCAAGCTGTTTTACATATGTGTATAGCTTACACCGCAATGTTATGTACGCAGAAGCAGACACAGGCAGAAAAGGAGCTTGGCGACTGACTAGCCCATCAGAATGCAGAACGTAATGCACAGTGAAACTCAGCAATGTAGTGAAACTGTGTGGGGTAAACCGCTATACTGTGAGAGGTCAAATGAATGTGCTGAAGTCCCATCGACACTGCTTTGCAGGTCTTTCCAGGACCTGTCCAAGCAGACGGACCTGGCCTATGGGACGGTGAGGGACTCGGCCGTGTACGATTACTTCCAAGCCAAAGGCACCAACCCCCTCGAGCAGGACAGCACCTACGCCGACCTGTGGAAGACCATCAACAAGAACAATGGCCTCCAGCACTCCGTGTCTGGCCCTTCAGAAGGCATCAAGAAGGTAAGATGTCCTTCAAATGGAATAATTCATGTTTAACTATGGTGGTTTTCATGCATCTAATTAGCAAAGAAACTCCATGATATACCAAAGTTTGATGCTTTTTCTGGTATGAAATCTGGGAATGTAATTCACTGCAGTACCAAATTTATATTTTATGAGTGTTCTCCTGTCTGTCATCCGAACAGCCACAGGCGCGTGTAAGGCGGGGAAGGTAGAATCCATAATTTAACAAATATCTGAAGTCCACATATCTAAGGCGGAAGCCTAATTTGGATCAGTACTACGGGGGGTCCTGGACGGCACCAAGTGGCCTAGACTGTGATGTGTGGTCATGCCGCTCAACAAGGCCGCTCACTTACTGATTTTCAATTTATTTCACCGGATTAATGGCCGAGGAATATTTGTTTTCTCACATTAATATTTACCATAATTTTGATGTTATTGAAAGATCTGATGTAAACAGAAACTTAACTGTACTACTTTTCCATTTTATCAGGGTGAAATTCCACAGTCAGCCGATAGAACCATACGATCTAGAGTAAAAACAGGAAATATTTGTAGCTCAGATTTGTTTTTGCTAAAACTCCTGAATATCATTGTTGCTGCATTATTGCTTTTCACCACAACATACAGTGACAGATTTTGGTTCAGTTAATAATAAAAAAAAAACCTTTGGGCCTGATGATTGAGCACGATACCAGGCTGTACTTTTTCAAGATACACCATAGGAAATGGTGCCCCTACGATCCTGGTGGTTAAGGGATCAGGTGAACTGAAGAGAAGTTCATAAAACGTTTTTTGTTGCCTATAACTTCCGCACTGTCAAATCATAATTTTAAAAATAATCTTGCTAATATATCGCACTAGTGTTTATTGACACCATCACTGTTTTACTTCCGATAATATTTTGCCATCATGTGGAAATGATTGGAAGACAAAAATGTAACATAAGAAAATAGAACATCCCAAATTATAATTTACATGACAAATACCTTCCGTACTGTCAAATTATAATTTTTAAGATACTCTTGCTACTTTATTGCACTACTGTATTTTGAAGGACATGATCCAGTATACTCCAGAGGATATTTTGTCACCATCTTGTGGTCAGCAAAGGCGTGTCTTAAAAAGAACATCCTATACAACCTATAAAACTACAAACTTTATAAACGCGTTTTAGTAACTTCTAAACAGTCATATTATAATTTAGAAAAATATTGCCATTATATTGTTTATATGAAATATGATTGGTTGACTAAATTGGGAACTTGTACAGATAAAGTAACTTATTATGGGAACCAGATTAAGGCAAAAATCTTAATTTGGCCAAAAAAAGAAAATTTTGCGCCTATGTTACAATGTATTATCATTATTTTTTGCCAGTTTTGTTTGGCAGGTTGTCTTAAAAAACGAAATCTGAATGTTTGAAAACGATCCTTTCCCGTTACTTCAGATGATGTCGCTATCACGTGGACATTATACTGCTTTTTACCTTCCTCTTGCGTGTCGAGAAGTTCAGTTTTGTTGGCGATAAAAAACAATTTCCTCTGCTTTTTTAGGCTCTGCCGCAGTCGATCCAGAGTTTTGTTGACATAAAGGCTTCAAGAGAAACTTGAAATAGAAAATTATTTGCGCAATCGTAATGTAGGTTGGTCAACCTGTAGTACATATATGTAGAGCTGAGACTGCAACATTATTGACGCACAGGTAGACACAGGCAGAAAAAGGGCAGGAATGCTGAACACAATGCACAATGAAAATCCACGATGTATGTATGTAAATATATATATGTACTTTTTATGTATGTATTTATCTCCATCCATCCATTTTCTGTGCCGTTTATCCTTGCCAAGGCCTCAGGGGTGTTCTCCGTATGTTTCCGGCCGTCTTAAACCAGGAACCTTTCGTGTGTTAGGTAAATTTGCTAACCTCTGTACTACGGAAACAAATTTGTGCCAAATGATTTACATCATAATTTATACATATATATATATATATATATATATATATATATATATATATATATATATATATATATATATATATATATATATATATATATATATATATATATATATATATATATATATATATATATATATATATATATATATATATATATGTATATATGTTTACTGTATATATGTATATATGTATACATCTATAAATGTATATATGTAAATATACATATAAATACACATATATATATATATATATATATATATATATATGTATATCGACATACGTATATATGTATATCGATATATGTGTATTTGTATATGTGTAAATCATGTTATTATTAATAATTATTATTAATTATTATTAGTAATTATTGGGCACAAATTTGAAAATAATCCAGTCTATAACGTAGGCGGTTTGTTTTCAACGCCACGATCAAGCCTCAGAATCCTTGAGCCTTTCTTTGACGGTGGGCACAAAGAAGCAATCAAGAATGAGAACTGTAGGTCCAAAAAGTTTTATGGGAAGTTTTCGCTAATGAATACTACCTCTCTGTTGGTCAATTCACAGCATATTTATCTGTATGTTCTTACATTTGCTTGAAATAAGCAACACTTCCCTGGCGTGTGTTTGTAAGAACACGCAGACTTTCCAACTTTGCACAGTCTTAATGAGATTGCCAGGACACCACAGACTAACGTCATGCCGGTGAATACAACAAGAAGAAAGGAGGAATTCAAAAGAATTCTGGAGCAGCCATGCTTCTTCTCTTCACACACTGTGTGCGCTCGCGGCCCTGCTAGCGGCATCTCTCAGAGACAACTATTTTCATGATTATTCTCTAGGAACTGAATATCTTCTGTACTTTTGGCTTTAATTATAACCACACATGCTTTTGCCTGCTCCAATTTACTATTGTGATGCGTGCCGGTTGGTTTGTTGCACACTGGCTGGAATTCGTAACACTGAACTTGAGTTTGGGCTAAAAATACCACTCATAATTCTTGGATTGGTAAGAAGAATAGAAAAAGACAAGTCAGAAAAATGTTAAATAATAACGATTTTTGGTTGTTTTTCTAGCATTTATTTATTGGTAAAACCAGTAAATACAATTACTATTATTTATTGTATGATTTATTTTTATTCAAATAATAGAAATAATTCATAAAATGCTCAAAATTATCTTGGATCTGCCATTTCAGATCATTTTTCTTCTTGGAAAGTTTTTGATTTGTTAATAAATATGATGAATATTACATATTGTATGGATTGATTTTTCTAATTAAAATAAGGAGAATCATTTCTATTGAGGAGAAGAATAACTTTTCATATTTTATGATTTAAGAATGATTTGTTAATAAATATGATGAATATTACTTATTGTATGAATTAATTTCTAAAATTAAAATAAGGAGAATCATTTCTATTAAGGAAAAGAATAACTTTTCAGATTTTATGATTTAAGAATTATTTGTTAATAAATATGATGAATATTACATATTGTATGAATTAATGTTTTCAATTAAAATAAGGAGAATCATTTCTATTAAGGAAAATATTAACTTTTCATATTTTATGATTTAAGAATTATGTGTTCTTAAATACAATGAATATTATTATTGTATGATTTTTTTATTGAAATAAGGAGAATAATTCCTAATAAGAAGAATAAATCCTTAAACCAGCAGTTATTTGGTATCTGTCATATCAAACCATTTTCAAAATTTTACATTTTTGTAATAAATACTCGTTTTTTTTTTATATATATGAGTAACCATTTTAAAAGTATATTGTTAATTAAAACCCAGTGTTTAATGCATGCCTACATTTTGAGTTCTTCTGTGGGTAAAAAAAAATGCATGTTCAAATTCATTTGTCAACTTTTATGTCAATCTGTGCAGCCCCCGGTACCAAACACCGCACGGCCCTGTACCGGTCTGCGGCCGAGTGGTTGCTGACCACTGCACTAGAGAATGGCCTGGCACCAATGCACTAGGCAAAACAATATGATTAGATTAGTAGAAATGGAGAGGGGTGCATTGTGGTATACTGCACAGCATGAACATTGAGATTACACTTCAATAAGAGGGATACTTGTAGTGAGCCACCACAAGACTCAGGAAATTGTATTTGGCATTTACGTCATATAATCGGGACATGCTGTTTAGAATGTGACTGGGGGAGTTTGCTAACTCAAGAAAAGTTGACTCCAATACAGCTCATCAGGCAACGTCAAAGTTTTTCAGTCGGAATTGTTGTCCCCGCGCTGTTCTTGCGTAATGACTGAGCTGGACTTTTTGCCAGTCTGTACCCAACAATGCAAAATTGATCTTTCTCAAAAAATCAATGCGACTCGGGTTTACTCAAGGAGCTTTTTTGAAACCTTCCAGATGTCGGCTCACATACAATAATTATCCATTGTGTATCACCCCCCGGGTGCATATGTGTGCTTGTGATGAATTTGTTTTTAAGGGTTAGAAAAAAAGAGGAAAAAGACAAAACATGAAACACAGTCTAGTGATAATACAAGGGGTCTTCGATTAAAAATCTAATTTTGTTCAGATGCCTGCGATGTAACCCAGATTTGGGCATAGGTCCGATTTCAGCATAAAGTTGAAAGATTCACCTGAATGTTTTAGATGGGGACAGGTATTCAGTATACTTCCTCGAATATAACATTTTCCTGTGTACAAAAATTGTAGTATGCCATTCAGTGTATTTTGTTTTTTGTTTTTTTCTTGAAAAAAAAATAGATGTATATAGCAATTATTTTTCGAGATTTTGAAGACAGCCCGTCTCATTTTTAAATTCTTGAGCTGTGACGTCGAGTAAGTAGCACTCTAGCAAGCCATTCACCATATTGGTTTACATGTTAGTTAAGATATGAGAGGTTTAAATTAAGTGTTGGTAGTTTTTGAGGAGAATGCCTAGGCATTGTGTCACAGGTAGATGCAGTAATGGTGCAAAAAAGTGTAAACTGGTAAAAAAAAACACACAGAGAGCTAACAGGGGCAAGCTGGGACGAACAACAAAAAGCAGCCAAAGCCTTTGCGTAGAACTGGAGGCTGGCCAACAGCCAGGCTAACCAGGGACCAACAACAAAAAATGGCTACAGTGACAAAGGCAAACCAGTCAAGGAATAAACCAATGGACACATCAGGCTAGCCACGCAAGCTAGCTGCTAACGGGGTCTAATGAGTGGCAAACCAAACAAGAAGCCTGGCAATATTATACTAATCGTGACACACACGGGTAAAACACAATTAAAAAGCCACAGTTGCATACCTTAAAGGGGGCTTGGGCAAAGAAGGAACATATGCTGTAATGGCGGCAGGTAAACTTTCCTTAACAGCTTTTGGAGTTTGAAGCTTGCAACGACCAGGTGAGCAAAGTTCTAACTTCTCCAAGCACAAATGAGCTGTCTGCAATCCCTGTTCAATAAAGTCACCATATGTTTTGTCGCTGCCTCCTATGTTGTGTTAACGGCATTTGCCATGTTGAAAGTGATGTGTTCCCTCAATGAAGCTATGGAGGTAATGGTCAACTTTGATATTAAATTTCCTGCGACACATGGAATGTTTTGCAACACATATGCATTATTGTGGGGATGAACACTACATGTTAGATGATTTTTGAAATAACTAACAAGGGGAGCAATTGGCTGTGGTTCACAGTTATGTGTTGTCAACCACACAGGCGAAGCGAGAATCATACGCCTTTCTGTGGGACATGGCGGTAGTGGAATATGCCGCGCTCACCGATGATGACTGTACACTAACTGTGGCCGGCAACAGCATCAGCACCCGAGGCTACGGTGTGGCCCTGCAGCACGGCAGCCCTTACAGGGACCTCTTCTCCCAGAAGTAAGTATTCTACTGCTGGGTATTGATATCAAATTGCTTAATATAAACTGTCGGCCTTATCGGATGGGTCCACCAGACACGGTTTGATGTTGTCAGGGGTCTACACTAATTTTGTTGAATGTTCAAATTGCATTACCGTTTATTTCCAAGTCCTGTTATCTGCTGAGTGGAGGCCAGACCAAGAACCTCTCTTACAATGCACCCTTCTTAGATGCTGGGCGCGCATCATAAACCCTTGGTTTGGGCCATTTTCTGGCGAAATGTGCTTCAAAGAAAGACCTGAGTGTCCCTGAAAGCCTAGCCGAAAAGAGTGCAACCTTATCTGGTGAGCGGACGACAGAGATAGGCTCCAAATGAACGTGATGTGACCCCAGTGCTAGCCCAGGCACGCTTAAGCACCTTGCTGATGATCGCCTTAATTGAACCCGAACCCCTGTCAAGATTTGGGATGCCAATTTCCTACAGTGGGTGCCTGTTCCTAATCTGTCCTTACCTGATGGTGATTACCCTGATCCTGTAAAAAGACTGGATAGACAGCACACTTAATTGGGTCATAATCACTATCTATCAGTTTTCCATTTCCGCCCTCTTTGCCACGACTACATGAAGTTGGTTTTCAGTTTCTAGTCCAGACAGTTTTGTGTCGTTTTGACCATTTGTTGGTTTGTCACTTTGTTCCTCTGTTATGTTATTAAAAATCATTCTTTTTTTCGAGCACACCGAGCTATGCTCACGCTTCTCTGCATTTGGGTCCACCCAAAATGTTAACTTTTACACCAAGTTTTACACCACATGCTGTTTTTCTTGCGTGTATGTGTCTTGTTTGTCAATAGTGAACATTTGTTGTCGGGACATAGCCCAGACAACAGCCAGACTAGAGCTTCGATTGTCCTTTTTCGAATATCAATCACAATAATAATGAGGTAAACTTACACCCATCCAGCATGGCCGCATTACTTGGGTTGCCCGTATGGAGATTACGTGAAAGGAAATAACAATTGTTTGCTCCCCAAAGCCGGGATCGTTATCGTTGTCTTGGCACTTTAACACCGAGCCGTGTCAGGTCACGCGTTCCAGGCTTGGTAAGGAAAAAAAGGACTTATATTCGGCTTGTGCTGAGCTTTTAGAAGAACAGGCTTTTTTGACTTTGGTTATGAAAAAAAATATCTGAAAAATTAAAAGAATGTGATGATACCAAAGAGGGTTGTTTTCATGGCAGGAGGAACAGAGTAGCAGCTTGTTTTTCCTTAGTGGAGTGTGAGCACCTGCTTTGAGGTTGGAGTTGTTGCCTGGCAACCTAAAAGACATTCATTGAAACCTATTTGAAGTCTTGAGCCAGGCTAATGTTTGTTTTTCCAAACAATCGAGGAAACCGAATGAGCTAACAATTAAACGAAATTTGATGTACACTAATTTTCGATTGGAAAGAAAGATTTACTTTTTATTTTCTATCAGGTTAAAAGTCAGCATTAAAAAAAGGTTTATTTTATAAATATACGTAGCAATTTTTTGAATCGATATAATTTCGGGTTAAAATATTTGTAATCAACTTTATTAATATCAGTTTATTGCAATATCATAATATCACATATATACATATATATATATATATATATATATATATATATATATATATATATATATATATATATATATATATATATATATATATTATTATTATTATTATTATTATTATATATATATATATATATATATATATATAGAGAGAGAGAGAGAGAGAGAGAGAGAGAGAGAAGGAAACACGTATTGTATCCATCCATTTTGATTGGAAAAGGCTAAAAATGTCTGTGTCCTGTTTGTTCTCGTGAGAAACCATATGTTTTTCTGTTATTAAACATTTAGGAAAAAGCAACATGGTGCTTTTAGGGAGCGTCAAAGACCCACTTGCAGCTCCAAAGCCAGTAATTTCTTGACACACGCTTTGGCATGTCGAAAAGTACATTTTTGTCAGCGACAGAAAGCGTCTTTTCAGTCTGGTTACAGGTACTTTTGTCGGAAACTCAAAACTGAAAAAGATTTGTTCAAACGTAATGTAGGTTCAAGCTGTTTTACATATGTGTTCAGCTTAGACCACAAGGTTATTGACGGACAGGTAGACACAGGCTGAAAAGGGGCATTTTATAGAGACATAATATGAACATAATAGAAACCCATCATAGCTGAAGCCGTCACTTGCAGGAAGCAAATGGAAAATACTCCAGGCATCTGTAATCGTGATGTTTCATAAGTACTTGTGCGCGGATAAATGACTCCACATCTAAGGTTTGTGAGTGCATGTTTCAGAGTCAGTTTACAGTCTGTTATTTATATGCCAGTCCTTGCCCAAAGATTTGAAGAATCTCCTCATTTGAGATTCAAGACCACGTCTATGTCGTCCTTCTTCTTCTTGACACGCCCAAATCCATCTGTTCTTGTAAGTTTTTGTTGGTCCAGACGGACTTCTGGTCCACACAGTCCTACACAATCTGCTTTCAATTTCATTATCACACCTACTTATTTTCCACAGTTCGGCTGGCAAAAAATCTCAAGGTTGTTACTCGGCTGTTACTTCATTAAAACTACACATTTCAAATCATCCGTAATTTTTTTTAATATGGTTCTTAAATGAGTTTAGTTTTGATTTGTTTAACTTTTTATGTTTTACTGTAACACATTAGACTTTTTATTTCAGTATTTTTTATTTCTATTTTGGTAATTCAGTGTTTCCTCATTTAGGAGGGGTGGGGGCGCTGGTAGGGTACTGTTCAATGGCTGAAAATCCTTTAGTCATCTGTTGCCATCCCTATCAGTGTCAATAAGCCCCCCTAATGTCTCTTTCCTCACATGGTTGGTCTGCGCCTTGTCATAATAATATTTTATTTCTATTACTGTATATTTTGTTTTTATTGTTTTATAACCATTTTGTGTGTCCGTGTATTAGCTGCTTTGGGTTGTTGGGAGGGGATTTGATTGCCTTATTGTAGACTGAATGTTTGATACAGATCTTTTTAGGCAATTTATTGCTAGCCTCCCTAAAGCATCTAAGGTAACACTTAATAGCTATAAGACATTTTCTTCATCATTAAAACATATTGAATTGGTAAATACAAAAATACACTAATAAAATGAATTGAAGTAACAAAATATAATGGCAGTTATCTATCGGGGAAATGGGTGCGGTTCAAGTGATAGAGCACAAAACCTTTTTCTATACACAACCACTTGTTGAACACTTAAAATTGAAATGAGAGTAACTTTAATGCACACAAGAATTTTTACAGCACACTTTTTAACTTTCTTCATTTTTAATATTACTTTTGCCTTTTACAGTTTTTATTTTTCACTTTACTTTGCCCTTTTAGGTGAACTCGCAACATTTTTACTATTTAAAAGTATTTTGAAAAGATTTGTCTCTGTCTAACCTTAAATGTTATGGAAATAAGTAAGGCAAGGGTCATAAAAAAAAATCTGTGGAACGACCAGTTGCCAACACAATTTCCCGTTCTCCTCTTAGCTGCTGTTCTTTTGCCTCTGAATGTTGCATGTAATTCTTTCAACTCCTATGTTGTGGGTCTCCCTGGGATCGAGCAATGAACAGTCTGGAGCGGTCTGGTAGCCTCTGGTAATGCTCATGACAAGTCTTTTCCGTTGTGTGTTGGGCAAGATCTTTGTTCTAAATAAATGTCGGACATCGAAATTCTCGTGTCTAGAGGTGCTCGTATATAGAGGTTTGTACTCTTTATTGACTATGCTAACTTTTGATGTGTTTGCTAAGCTATAGTGATGTAACACTGCCTATTTGCTGCCCTCAGAATCTTAGAGCTTCAGGAAAAAGGCGACCTTGACATCCTAAAGCAGAAATGGTGGCCAAAGAAGGGCCGCTGCGACCTGCAAAGCCACGCTAACGCCCAAACGGAGGGCCGGGCACTGCACCTGCACAGCTTTGCCGGGGTCTTCTGCATCCTGGCGGCCGGGCTGTTGCTTGCCCTGCTGGTGGCCGCCCTGGAGACCTGGTGGAACAGCAATCACTGCCGGCGAAAGGAACCCAAAGAGGTGACCCACGACAACATGTCCGGCCCGGGCTCGGGCTCGAACCGACCTTCTGCCGCCGCCGGTCCCCCTGCCCCACCAAGGCCCCGGTCCAGACCCAGACCACCAGGCCCCCCGGTCCTGCCTAGGGATGCCACTGCCACACTCTACTTTATGGATCCAGCAAGCACAGACGCCAGCCCCGATTTAGTCGAGCTACAGTACACGCAGTTGTAATAGGTGTGCCCCACCCACCTCCCGACGTCATGTGACTGGTCTGTGATCATCCCTTCTCATGCTGGGAGAGTGCTTGCAGTGCTTGGGGTGCTTTAGTTGCCGTTGCGATTCTCTCTCACCAGGATCTGGTGCGTGCGGGAGAGAACCATAGCAGCAACAACGGAACCACTTAGTGCAGTGGCGGGCTGTGGTCTTCCTAAATTGATAATACTAAAAGTGAGCACTCCAAAAATACTTGCTGTTACAAGGCAACACGACAACAGCCGCAGCAAATAATTGGAAGTTATGACATGCTAAGCTAATGTCCTTGACTTCCATCCCAACGTCGCAATTACTAAATGTCCGTCACGCATTCACTGCCGCATAAGCACCACCAGTTTTGCGTTCGTTAAATTGAGATGATAAAGTATTTTTAACTAAAGAAAAGCTAGGTTGAGAAAACTGCATTTTTCCCCTCACCCACAAGATCAAAATTGAGAGATAATAATCCAGAGCAATCTGTAGTGAGTTTACTCTTTCGTTTCAAGATAGTAAATGTGATTTGCTTAAGAATCTAACGCTGATCTATAAAGTTATTTTTTTCTTTTAAATCTGAATTATCTTCCTTCAGCTTCAGTAAGGGTTAATTTGCGTACAAATAGAGTTCAACGTATGTAGTGTTTCTCAGTTCCTCATAGCGTCTCATGTGCTACAGCGACATCTTGGCCACTCAAATATAGCTAGTACATATAAGAGACACATGGCTTGCTGTTGCAAAAACGTTATGATAGATTCCAAATGAGAAAATTACCGGAACAACGAGAGTTACTTCGAGCCACTAACAGACAGACAATAAATAAACTTTCCACCAGCGGAGAAGACCTCGTTGACCATTGATGCCCAACCACTGACACGGTGTTAATGTCCAAAATGTCATGATGGTCCTCCCAAGTTCATTTGCACATTAGTGGTACACAAGCTCTCTTTAGCTTATCCATTCAAGTCTTAAGGCCGTAGAGCTCGGATTTGCACGAAGCAGCCAGACTACTAAGGCTTGACATGGATCCCTAAACTAAAGTGTGAGCACCCACAGATGACATAGAATCTGAGCCTTGACCCACAGCCGCCTGTTTGATTTGACACGCGAGCGCCCCCCGCAAAACCCATTTCAGTCCAGGTCCTGACCTGACCTGGAAGAGGGAGGTGGATATGATGACACTAAGACCTTCTGTCAGTTATTGCTAGAACCCAATTGTAAGTGTTTGACAATTCAAGATGCCAGACCTGGGTCAGGACCGGCCTAAGAAAATGATTGCAGGTATACTGGCAGCGTCAGGACCAGACTATTTTTTTGTTAATGGTGTGCGATACGGGCAGGGGTAGATTCTATTCACTTCATTCATCATTTCACCCTGTCGATGTCTACACTGCATGATCACAGAAGCTGGAGGCAAGACTAAGAAAGCATTTCTAGGGATGTAAGAATTTACTGTATTATCCGAACTACGAGGTGCATCGACACATTAGGCACACCCCCAAAAAAATAGTCTTTGGTCATATACCTTTCACATACAGTATGAGGCGCACTTGACTATCAGGTGCATGGAATTTATTCTACAGTGGGAGCTACTGTATTTATGTGTGTAATTTAAACAGTTAAGGTACATATTAGTGCAATGATTGATTAGTCAATAATTGACCGAAATTGTAAAATATTGTTTGCAATGGGAATCGAACAAGGGTCGCGTAAGTCATAGATAAAAAGTGTGATAATGAGATAAACTCTAACGACTTTACTTTGTCATCAGTACTGCTGGTAGTCTAGTGTTAAAGTGTCTGCCCTCTCAGCACTGGGAATCGGGTTGTGTTCAATGTTTTGCAATTTTGGTCAGCGATCTAAATCGTTGCATAATTGGGGTAGTTAACCAAAAAAACTGTGTATTAACCCTCATATATAAATACTGAATGCATTTCCAATTGTATCCATATTCTGCGGTTATACTGCATATCGCGTTATGAGGTGCACATTCAAATTTCTGGCCAATATCGGGTTTTTAGGTGCGCCTTATAGTCTGGAAAGTACGGTAATATTTTTGTATACGCATTTTGATACATCTATTAGTGGTTTACAGGGTTCTTATACCCTGCACTGCAGGATGCTATTTGTCTGTCTTATAATGTGACAAATTAAGTCACTGCACTCACATTTTTTAATCACAAAACAATTTTCGGAATCTCATTTCCTTACACCAATTCTTTAGGAAATAAAGGTAACCACCCTAAAATTCCCACAAGATCAAGCCGCTTCATCGTGTTTAACTTTGCCTCCACCTTTACTGTCATCTGTCGTTGATGTTGATGATGTCAATGTTATCTGCATGTCCGTCTTTATGTTCTACTAAAGATGTGGTTCTCAAACTTTCTGGGTATGGGTCATGAGACCACTTTGAGTCATTTTTCTAAGGACCTTGTATAACAAATTGAACACACCTGATCAAAACAGAAGATCGACTTTAAAACTTGTTATTGTAATAATACATGAAGACGTGTGTAGATTCATTATATATGTCTCAAGACAACATTTGACCATTTATGAATCATTGCACATTCATTTAAGAATTGCAGTTTTGAGGTTATGTCATAGGCTTACATTCTTTGTGTGTAGTTTTTTTGTGCCACAACATTTTTCGTGTAACTCAATAACACAAAATTGGTTGTCTATAGGTGTGAAACAGACAACTTCAAAGGCTGGATTCACAGAGCAGGTTAAAGTGGCCAATTCTAAGTCCAGATGAATCATTTGGTTCAGTTATTAAACATTACACCTGTTTCAAGTTGCAATCAAGAAAAGCATAATGTTAAGCCTCTGGCAGCCATTAGTCAATGTTCTCTTAATTTAATGGTCTATGCACCTGTTATGCATTTCTGTTAGACAGTATTTACTAATTTGGGTTTTTGCTTTCCACAGTACATTAAAACATGTCTAGCTGGAAGGTACATTCCGATTCAGATCGAGTCCAATCTACTTGAGCTTTTTTCCGCTTTTTACACTGCCATAACGATCATACGAACATGTCCTCATAGTTGAAATGAATGCAGCAAAAATTAGTGCGAGGGGGTATCAAGTTTTTAAGCGTGGCTGCGAATAAACTGGTTAGCTTTTAAATTAGATAATGAATGCAATCCACTCTTTGCAACCGGTTTCTTCTTTCAGAGTCTTGCCATGTTTTTGGTGTTCGATTAAGTATATTGTATCGATAACGAGTAAAATGATTCAATTCCGTCCAACATTAATGAACTTGAAAAAGTGACCTGGTTCAAACTGTTTTCTGTAATACGACTGGTATACAGATCGAGAAGCTGCCAAATAACGAAAGTCAATGGTTTCAAAATCCAATTGAGTCTTTATTGCTTCAACCAAGAGAATCACTTTGTAATGCAATAAAAACCCTTTCATTGAAAAATATGAGATACCTGTAATGTAATATATCTCCCCTGAAGTTGTTTGTTTTAGATTTGAGTGAGTGATTCTAGTGTTTCGTAGGGCTGGGCGATACTGGAATATTTGGTATAGAACGATACAGGTAAATTATTGATCGATACAGCTCTAATACAGATTATTTTTGCTTAAAAAATCTTGTGATCACTAAATAATTGAATCCCTCCCCCCTTGAGTTAGTTTCTAAATACAATGGAATCAGTCTAAAATGTTGTATTTTCATTAAACAAGGCAAACTTGAAGAATATAAAAAAATAAATCAACTATTTCAAAAGACAAGAAAGTCAAACCGAAAAAAAGGATTAATGTAACAAAAATACGAATACAACAAATTCAACATGACAACAATAATACCTTTCATTGCACAATGTTTTGAAAAATAAGTCCAAGTGCAAATAGTGTCAGCAATACAATGTAAAAATATTTAGCTGTATAAAAGATAAAGTACTTAAATGGCAATACATTTTTAACATTAAAACCCAAGAAAGTCAAACCCAAAAAGCCGCAACGTAAAACAAATACAAATACTGAATAACAATGTAAATAAAACAACTGAAAAACTGTATTTTCCAGACTATAAGGCACACCCAAAAACTCAAAAATTGCCAGGGATTCAAAAGTATGACTTATCATCAATTCAGTGTGCTTTTACTAAAAAACTGTATACGCATAATTACAACAAAAGCTTACACATAGGCTAACCATGAATGAACTGATGGACGGTTGTCAAAACGAAATTTCCGATCAAAGAACTATTAAAGATGTTTATCCTTCTGTTTCAATCTTATGTGCCTTTTTGTTCGATGCGCCTTATGTATGAAAGAAAATATTTTACAAGGGGTATTTTTGAAGGTGCATCTAATTATCAGGTGCACATTATAGTCTGGAATATACCTTTTATTGAAAATAACTTTCATTGCATAATAAAATCAATATCGCGAATAAAGTGTAACCACATTTAGATCAAGTTTTAGTTATATAAATTATAATCTGATGACACGGTAATAACATTAGTATAGTGATAGTTTAAATAAGGAAGCCATTAGACGATAGTATCGATATAATGCAAGTACTTGTTCAGTATCAATTATAAAGATATTTTAATCACTTCGCCCCCCCTAATGTTTAAGCCAGTATTATACTGCTTGTGTGAATCCAGCCTCACTGCGTAGATAACATTGCAGACTGCACAGGATAAAACCAGTCCATGTAACCTATTTCCCTTCCCCATCTCTTCACTCACTTCCATCCATTTATTCTATTGACCACTTATCCTCACGTTTCCCCTCAAATTTCTGGACTCGCCCCCATATCCGCATTATTGTGTTCCTTACCATGCAGGACAAAGAGGTGAATCTGGAGCAGGTCCACCAGCGTTTAAACAGCCTCCTGGATGAAGACCTAGCTCACAAGCAGCTGCCCGGGCAGTCCATCGAGATTTCTGCCCTGGATATCAGCAGCATGCAACCAAGCCAGTCCCTGGAGGTCCTGTCGGCTCGGGAATACCCTGCCCACCGTGGTCCGCCGCCACCTCTCTCGGTCAGCACCTTCCTCCGTGAGGGGCACGGGGCGGGTAGGACGCTAGGCCCAGCTGGTGGCCGCACCTTGCCTCTGCCCCTCAGCAGCGCCACCATGCCGTCTATCCGTTGCAAGCACCGGGCGCCCAATGGGGGGCTTTTCCGCCAGAGCCCGGTCAAGACCCCCATGCCCATGTCCTACCAGCCTGTGCCAGGGGGGGCCATCCCGGAGGGGGAGGCCAGCCACGGTACCTCTATCTGAGCTCTCTGGGTAACAACTTCTCGGAGATATATAAATAGAACCCGAAGATTACCACCACCAAGACAACAACGAAAAAAGTTTTTATCAACAGTGGGGAGGCTATACTAGGAAAGAAGAGACTCTAATGTACATATTTGTAACTATAGAGAGCAAAGGGACATTGCAAAGTGTATTTTGAATATTCCCCAGAGTTGAGTTTAAAAAAAAAAAGCAACTGCAAGATATTTGGAAACGATGACTGTTTGAATGGCTTTGTAAATTTTTGTTCTCAACAATAAAGGTGACAATTCTTTGTGGTTGTTTTCTAAGTGCCAAGTTTCACTTCTGTTTTATTTCAAATATCTGAATGTACTGTGAGAAATTATCATCGAAGTCAGTCTTTTCACACAGGGAAAAAAAGACATTTCAATGACTGATTTGTTTCCTATGAAAATAATAAAATTGTATAACACACAAAAAAGATGTGTGAAACTCTTGCTCCTGTCCTTGCATTTTTTTTGTCCGTGGGTTTACTTTAGGGAATCAAACGAGAGCACACTTGAAATATAAGTTCCTGGACTGTAGTCACAAAAGATCTAAACTTCGAGTTTTCCCTTGGAAGTCGTCCCCGCTGGAGTCCATGGCACTTTCTTCGCCCGCTTTTGGGATCCACCAGCATCGGCATTGCTGTCTTGATGTCTTAGAAAAGGAAAAAAGAATATTTTTCTTCCAAGTTAGCATTGAAACTGAGAGTCGGGGTTTAAATTTAGAGTTTCAAGCCAGGGGTCAAGTGTTTTGAAGTTGTGGTTAGGGTGAACGATTAGACACAGTGAGAATGGCTATCAGGCCGTCATCAGGTTCTAAACTAGGGTTCAGGTAACAAACAAAGTAGGTTTACTATAGGACTGGACAATATGGCAAAAATAAAAGGTGTCCTAAAAATTGTAAATACACTTTGACATTGAACAGCCAATAAAACGTTTTTGTTTTTTTTGTGGGTGTAGCGGGTTGATATTTGATTAAGAATGGAGAAAGGTGTTTGTCCAAGAAAAATTCTGAAAAAATTCGGAAAATCTGAAAATTAAGACGAAATGCACACAGATTCCCTCGCATGCCTTGGTTTTCTTTTCACATCTTCAAAATGTTGAAAGAACTTTATTTTTATTTTTATTGCTCAAGCATGAGCCCCTAATCAGCCATTCTTGCTCATAAAAGAAATTTAAAGGCTATTGGCTATTTAAAGTCAAAGTGTATATATTTTTTGGGGCACTGTAAATATTTTTAATGGGAAAATCACAATCTTGACTTTATAAGGTTTTTGTAAAAAAAAAAATAGTGGGACACTTGCACATTCTAAATCGAAGTAAAATAAAAATATGAATCCACATTCTGAACAAATCTAAGTGTACGTTTTTATAAAATCGGGCATGGCTAATGCTAATGGAACTATCCGCTAGAATTTAGGCTTTTGTCCACAATAGTGGAAATAATAAATAAATCGAATCAGCTGCTAAAGTGACAGCCATGGCAAAATCAACATGTTTTTAGCGTCTGGGTCAGCAAAATAAAATTGAATCTAGGCTAACGACTGTGAGATTGCAATAGAGCAGGCCCCCAGAATGATCTAATGACTTTTCAATGTTTTGAATTCACAATCTCATTTAGGTTCTTACTGATCTAGTATCATCATATACCCCACGCCCAGTTGAACAGTACTTGGGATTTTTGAATATTACCCAGAAAACCTTATTAATTGTGTTTTGCTAATGAACACCATTCACATTCAGCCTTTATATTCTGGGATGAACAAAGCTTTAAAAGTCGTAATGATGTAATCCTGTTATACATGACTTGGGTGAACAGTCTGTATAATTGGCTGTGAGGCCAATCTGCTGTTAAATAACTTCTATTCTACTCACAGATAAAGCTGGCCCGCCCGTCCAAACCTTACCCTCACCTTCCAATTCCTGCCTTATTGCATTTTCCTCTTCATGCAAAGTAGGTCAACATTTCTGGTTTGGAGAAAAACGGTGCATGGATGCTACTCACGAACATAAATGCTACACGCAAAATGTTTTTTCGCCAATAAAAGAACATAAAAGCCCCATTGACAGGCTAACAAATTACTTAAGGTTGCCGTCTTACTGTATACCAGAGCAAGAGGTGTTTGAACAGAAATAATGCGGCATTGACTTGTCATTAAACATGACCCCTGAGGGTCAGGAGAAGAACTTGGAGCAGAATGCAAAATGTTGGGATGTGCTGATACTTACACATTACACTGGGACATCACGTTCCAAGCAAACTTCCTCAAACAATGAAGATCTCATGCTTTTATGAACCAGGACCCTGACGGAAAGGTCCTTAGCTTGATCATTCCTTCTTTAGTTCAACTCGGTGATCATGGACTTTGATTGGTAGACCATATGAAGGCAATAGGGTACATGATACAAACATCTCACAAAGACTGCCCGTTCAAAACATCCTTGTGGGCCAAGGTTTTGGAGTTTATCTGAATTGTTTGGGAAGCACTTCAGCAGCCAAACTGACCTTTGCTTTACTGGAACTAGATGTTTCCTAACTCGCATGAGACACAGTTCAGGACGAACAAATTAATGCAATTGTATACATATAAAATGAAGTGCCTGAAGTGTATTGCAAAGCACTTTGGAGGTAACTGGTTAAAGAGCTATACAGTATAAATTCAGTCAATTTACTCAATTTACTTACTTGATCAATTGTTGTTTTTTGGAAGATGGTCCCATAAGGGGGAAGCAGGAACTGGAGGCAGGTGTGCTAAAATAGAGGGATGCTATTTAATAAATTAAAAAAAAAAAGGTACGAGGTGACAAACAAGGCTTCACAAAAAGTCTAAACGAAATAACACCTGAAAAAGTCCCAACCATAAACCAACATCAAGACCTGAAATTGAAAATGCAAGAAATGAAGTAAAGACAAGATGCCAGGAACAAAAGTAAACAGACTTGGCATGGCAGCGGAATGAAAATGACACAACGACATGAAGGGTGGGGATAATTTGGGATAGGTCTGTCGATATTAAACACAACGGTGCCCAGTTCCATTCCGCTTGGAGCGCCTCGTTGGAAGCAGGTGCACCAGACCCAAACATAAATACAATGTTCCCTCACAGCATCATATGAACAAAATCCACAGCCACTTTCAAGCAACAACTACAATTCACATGGTGGGTCAACTCTTTTGAAACATCGTAACGCAGTTGAGCTCTCATGAAGAAACCAGTCATTGCTGCAGGTAAGACACCCCTGCTTATTTTGACAAAGCGTTGGTTTTTGTCGGATACCGGCTGTTTTTTGACGCGCCCGCCGAAACACAAACATGTTGTCAAGATCTAGAGGCGTCTTCATCACCCACTTGTCTGTGATGTTCATGTACTTTGAGCGTTTCCACAAGCAAGGGCAATCAAAAAATAAACGATTCCACACAGAGTTTCGTGCAACGGAATAATTGAGTCCAGCCCTTCACGCTCAATGCTGACGCGGCAAAAAAATAAGATTTTGAGGTGGAACAAAAGCCATCATACACCCCTAGGACTTCAAGACTCAGCGGGAAGGAAACTGCCCTGCCACTTGAAGAGCCGCTGAATATTTCATGAGGCTGGGGGGGCTTCTTCTGCAAATTACAGGCTTCGATAATACACTGTTATTTAAGTCAAGATGAATAAGTGCTCTGCTGATAAATTATGCATTTATTTAACCTTATTTCCTTAAACGAGAAAATAATGTTCCTATTCCCACCTGCATGGACACAAACCATGACAGACTTTTTTTGGATCACCAGGATGCACCACATTAGGGGTGGGCGATACTGGGAATTATGGTATCAATCCGATACAAGTAAACACAGTATTGATCGATAGCAATCCGTTTTGCTTGGAATTCCCGTGATCTCTAAATAATTGAAACTTTCCCTCTTTAAGTCAGTTTATAATTATGATAAACACAGCACAAAGATTTTATTCACTAACAATGTTTCTTTTTTTTATGAAATACCTGCATTACCACATTTATCAGTAAAAGAAATAAATACAAACATTTTGATTCCAACTGTTTTTGAACGAAAGCCAAGAGAGTCAAACCAAAAAAAGCAGCAATATATGGAAAATACAAATAATTTATATCACAGGTGTCAAACTCACGGCCTGCGGGCCACATCCGGCCCGGCGCACAATTATATCCGACCCGTGAAATCATTTTATATCCATCTACTATATTGGCCTCGGTCTATGAAACGCTGATAACTTCCAAACTATACTCGGATGCTAAAAAATTATGTTAACTGACATTGCCGGTAAACCCGTTTTGTCTTATTTGTGGAGGTTTTGTGGCCGTAATTAAGGAATTTAATGTAAAACGGCACTACAAAACAAAAATTCAGAGTAAGCTGAAAAACTTGAATCCAGAGAACAGATACAGAAAGTTGAAAGGTTAAAGAAGAACATGAAGATGTTTTTCATCAAAGCAAATTCCCAAAGTGAAAATCACAAATTTCATTCATATTTCCGTTTTTTTAGGACAGGAAATATTTTTATGGAGAGCAACAATTTTTAATTCATTTAATTTTAAAGTTTGTTCATTCTGGAATAATATTCCTGACTTTTTTTAAATTCATATTTTTTTAAGTTATTTTGTTTTTAAAAGGCAAGTTTTAGTGTATTCAATAAATATTTATCCTGTTCAGCCCGCGACCAAAGGTGTGGTTTGAGTTCTGGCCCTCTGTATAATTGAGTTTGACACCCCTGCTGTATTTCATTGTCATCATAAAATAAAATTCCTTCCATTGCGCAATTTTTTTGATACGAAAGTTAGTAATGGGGCAGCTCAGCAGCACAGTGGTTAACGCGTGTGCAGCACACTTCTAAGGTCGTGAGATCGAATCTTCCTGTGTGGAGTTTGCATGTTCTCCCCGTGCTTGCGTGGGTTTCCTCCGGCAACTCCGGTTTCCTCCCACATTTCAAAAACATGCATGTCAGGTTAATTGGCCGGTTTCAATTGTCCATAGGTGTGAAAGAGCGAGTGGAGTTGTATGTCTCTCTGTGCCCTGCGACTGTCTGGCAACCGGTTCAGGGTGTCCCCTGCCCACTGCCCGAAGATGGCTGGGATGGGCTCCAGCACCCCGCGACCCTTCTGAGGATAAGCCATGCGGATAATGGATGGATGGATGAAAGTCAATAATGCTAAATTAGTGTCAATTGTCTCTGTTGCCATAGTGACAACAGATGTACAGTTGTTTTATGTGTTTAGGTAAATTCGTGATGTTGCCACAAAAGCACTTTATCCATACCTGTCAACATATATTTTTTCTCAGTATGTATCTGCTTTTTTATCATTTCATATTGCGTACGATGTATATATTTTTCTATACATGTATTTTTTAAAGAAAAAATGCCCTATGTGGCTCCAATATGGATAGTGTTGGTCACTGGTAGCAGACGACAATGTCATGGTAAATTGCTATGATTGTTGAAGCATCTTACACCCTGTGTAGCTGTGAGTAAACAGGTACCGCATGTTTATAAGATGTATCATCACTTAATAAGGGGAATTGCAATCATTATTAAGGGGACCAATTGGCCTAGGTTGACAAGTATATTTGACACAAAAATTAAACAACCTGGCATAGTCATTTTCTGTAGTTGAAAAAAAGTCCACACCGCCATGTGCTTACTCAGTGCCTGTCTTTTTTAGCCTCTGGTATGGGAGGGTGCAGAGATCTCTTCTGCCTGGGAGGCGGGTTGTAGTAGCAAGCCAGGTAGGGTGGGGTGCTAAAAGTGTGCCTGTCAGTTATACACTCAGGCATAAACTTAAAGTGGTCATGGGCGCTGGATGAGAAAGAGAATAGTTGCGCTATCTACATCAATAAGCGTCTCTTGAGGAAATTAGTATTAATCCATTCCAAGTAATTGCTTGATTTCAATAATATCAGTATTATGAATTATATGCCCACCCCTACACTGCAGCACAATTGACATGTAAAGTATAAATAATACACACCATCGCCCAACTTCTCAGGATACCTCGTACCCCATGCACACCGTTTGATCATTTTAAAGTTAAAAATGTAAGAAAAGCGTTTTCATTTTTAAAACGAACGAACTACTATGCATTTCTATGGACGAGGGTTTCCTTTTGCACACTGTGATTGGCTCACCGCATTTGACGGCAGGGCTTAGCCACAAGTCAATTGTAGTTGGAAAGCGCCAAAGTGCTCAGGTGTTCTAATCTGGGCTTATCTTTTGCCTGATTTGGCGTCATATCAAAGGAAAGATCCGTACTAGAATACCAGAAGTGATTTTTTTTAGTTACTGATTGGTTTGTAATGAAGGCTTATCACACAAACACTCCAAAATAGGAATGTGAAGCAGAAACAAACACTTGTGAAATTTAACAACAACGGTCATGTAATTACAATTCCTAGCTTTCCAAATGCCTATTTTTTTCCCAGAGTTCCACTGGGATATGCTGCAAACCTAGAGGACAAACACTATCAAAAATTAAATGACACACAAATAAGGAAACGATGGACTGATTAGGATTCCGGTAGCAAATGCCCGCAGGCTGCCCCACACTGGCAATAGCTAGCGAACTCGCCCTCCTGCCACAGCTGACCTCATCTTGGCTCATAAAGGGATTCATTAGGAAGAGTTAATGACTTTTTTGCGCCTTGACAAGAGTGTCCTCAGTTGACAGTGACCTAGGCATTTAATGGCCAAAATTGTTGGCACCCTTGAGTCTTTTGCATGACAAACAGTTCCCAGGTGTCAATAAAAGGTGACTAGCCGGCTTCAATAGAAAAAAAACCTACAAATCAAAAATGCTGTTTGTTCCAAGTGTTTTTAGAGTCTGTACAGACTGACCATGAAACATTTTTTTCTTTTTCTTCAAAAACACGTGACTTAAAGTCTTTATTTTGAAATTGATTAGCCTTGAATCCTTGTGCTAGACTTTCTGACTCACTAAAAAAAAAAATCAGATTACTTATAATCTGTCTGTAAAATATAGAGCCCTTGCAGCGTGCCGGTTCTGTTACGCACTTTCCTCCACATCTATTCTGCAGTCTGAATGTTTTGGGATTTACGTGCTTGGAGAGGGTGGATGGATCACAATATTTATGTTAACGAAACCAAGCAAGTACTTGGATTGATACTCTTGTACTAGGATTGATACCTTGCTCGACTAGCATTTTTTTTAAAAGCACTGCTTCTCAGCGCAGAAAGAACAGTCCGTTTCGCACTCTCACCAAGCACCTGATGCTACTCTTTATGTCAATGCCTGAGTTGGTGACTGACACGGAAACGTGACAAGTCCCTTGTTCTACCTGGCCACTTCTGGATGTAGCCTGCCAGGCAGAAGAGAGGGCGGCGGAGAGTTTTAGACAGACTACAAGCTAAAAATGGCAGAGGCAAATAGGAGGCATCACATCTGCTCTTTTCAACTACAGTGAAGGACAATGCCAGGTGTAATTTGTGAGGTGAAGTAGTCTGGTACTGTGGCAATACACAAATTTACATGAATACATGTGGTCTTTTTGTAGAGTAACTCAAGAGGAGAGCCTTCTATGATTCAATGATCATGGTGTTTGCGCAAAAAGTATCAATATCGGATCAGTATTAATCATTACCACCCAGAATTTAACTGAATCGGTTTGATATTAAAAATTCCGAGTGTCGCTCACGCCTATCACTTGCGGTTTGAGGGGGTAGGAAGACGATAACAAAAAAATATTAAAACCTTTGATTAGCTATTGGCTATTGATTAGGGGCCTTAATTTATAAATACAAACTAATATAATCCTTATTTTGTCTTTTTTTCAGGCTGTTTATTTATTTATTTTTTCGGACAAATCCTCGCATTAAGAAAAATAAGTTAGATATTCATCAAATGTAGTCTCATAATTGTTTAAAGTACTAATATCAAAACCAAGTCCAGCAGGTTCGTACACTGACCTATGTGATTCAGAGGTGTTGAGTGCCAAGAAGTGGCAAGTACCCTCTTTTCTACAAAAATAAAGAAGTATACTTTTGTTGTCAATTACTGGTGCATGCACCAAATACGTAATGCTTTTTTATTGACCGTGGTTGGTGCGGAAATGAATTTGTTTGGAGTCGAAACCTTTCCTTGAAACATGCACCTGAGACACGGTGCTTCTATTATTAACTCTGGTTGATGCGAAAATGAATTTGTTTAGAGTCAAAACCTTTCATAAGGTTTCAATATTTACCTTCCCTTTTGGAGTTTATTACCAGAAAAATATGTACCAACACATGTTAAACGGAAGCTAATCTTGGGAAGCAAATCCTGAAAGAAGTTCCAGATTCAGACAAACTGTAGATCAGTAGCAGGCTGTGCATTTCAGTCCTAGGCCTTCAGTAAGCTGAATTAACCCAACCTTCAATAACTGTTTTATGGCTATAAAACATTTACTGCAGCTACAGCTGTGATACATATTGATACGCAACAATAACATAACTCAAAAAATGTTTTCTTTCCTTATGAGTATTTGAATTACTTTGTTGTACTGATTTTCCTTCGAGATGTTCTTTTCCATTACCATCGAAACTAATGCTACAAGTCGAGCCTGTCCTGTTACATTTCTTGAATACACTTGTATTCAATTTAGTGCTGAAAATGTCCATCGAAAATGTCAAAAGAAACAGTGCACACGGCAAAATTTTATTTAGGTTTTCATTGTGAAACATTCGCTACCGCACTCTAGCCAATAGTTTGTGAAACGGGACCTTTCCCAAGGCCCGCTCTCAGACGCCAACTCGTAATCTGATTGGCTAAACCAACAGCCTTATCAGAAATTGATGTTATGTCTTTGTGAAACCTTTCAGGCAGATTGCTGACCCTGGCAAAAGGCAACGGCTGAAATGTGATTGGCTATGTGCTTAAATATGAAAGCACACATCTGGAAGCAACACAACCAGAATGTAATCTGACAGACTATAAATATTCATGGTCACAATATAATTAACATCACATGATTCAGATATTTTTTTAGGCCAGCAGAGGAGGCCTTGCAGGGCCTTGATGGCCCACGACCGGTTAAAAAATGTGTGATTTTTCCACCTTTTCTACCATCAATAGAGATCATTAGATACATTTCTATGGACCCAGTGTTTGTCAGAAGACTCTGATCTTCAGGGTTGCCTGCATTCACTCTCAAAACCCGTATTTCATGATTCTTTCAAGTTGGAGCAGCACGATAACTCTCCCAACGTTGTTGCAATCGATACTGTGGCTTAGACCATCCACGTTTTTTCTGATAGAAGTCTTCATCCAGGCGGAACTCAAGGGTGCCAATTACATTGTCCACAACCCGATGAGAGCAGAACCTCTAAAGTCAAATTCCGTGTGAGACTAAAACAGTGGTCAGGCCGGAATGTTAACCTTTGCAGACATTTAAAAGTGCCAGGACTCTTGCTTGTTTGCTCTTTAACAAGAAGCGCCTAGCTTCCACCGTCCCAGTTCTTCGGAACAATTTCAAGTCTGCCTTCGATCAATAGTCTCATTAAAATTTACAATGTGCAGGATTTTACACCAAACTCTCAGCCGCAATAACACTCTGGTCACTTCTCTCACTTGTGTGCTTCTTCTCTTTAGGATAGCAGCAACATACCTGTATGTGTGTATGTTTATGTGTGTGTGTGTGATAAACAACTTCACGCTACTTGATAAATAATCCAGCAAAAACACAGCATCCTGACTGAGCTATGAAAGTTTTATGGCCTCTGCGGCGGCGCGCGCCAGACATGAGGCGGGCATCGGGCGAGAATTCTAATACGACAATGCTTTTTATCCAGCTTATTTTCTTTTTTGCTCCTTCTGCCCCTCTCTCTCCTATTCTCTCTTTATCCTTAGTACACAAAGAGAAGCTTCTGTCTCTCGCTGCCGTGTCTGCGTCCTGCTTAAAAATTGCTTTGTGGGGAAATAAACAGGACAGCAGGGTGTGAACTTTTATACTTGGCACGTTGGCAAGCCAGCCAGGACCAATATACGTGGGGGATGTCGTGCTTGTCACGTTAGAACAGTTTTTTTCTGAGTTGAAGATATTTTGTAATGGGAAAGGTAATGAGCCAGATGACTAATATAATGAGTTTTCTGGTTATGAAATACATATCCTACAATATTTTGACTTTATGACGCCCTAGCCTTATCTCGAATTTTGTCCTCGGTGGTAGTATTTTCAAAACACCATCCATTCCACTTAAATAGACCACAACAAAACTTAGTTTTGCTTCCGTTGTATTTTCAAATACGCACACTTGTATGCTAGTCTGTTTGGTTGTAATGCAGACGCAGGAGAGGGCACCCGCGCCCCATCATGCGATGTGCCTTAAGTAGTGCTAAATATGGAAATAGAACCAGCATCTTTTATTTCGGTGTGTCCTATGGTAGTAAAAATACTGTACCCTCCAGATTACTGACACCAAAAGGTAGAGAAGTACTCTGAAATTGACTAGTTACAAAGTACTGTTTTTACTCGGAAGACCAGCTACAACTGCTTAAATAACAAGATAATAAAATGAATAGCAGAAAACATATACACCTTCAAAATTTCTGGGTGTTGTCCAAAGGGCTCTTTTTTTCCCAGGCATGGTGTATTACAAAAATAATTTTACAAATGAAAAGACCAACATTTTGCACACTGTACTGGACTGTCTCAGAAAATTAGAATATTGTGATAAAGTTCTTTATTTTCTGTAATGCAAATAAAAAAACAAAAATGTCATACATTCTGGATTCATTACACATCAACTGAACTATTTCAAGCCTTTTATTATTTGAATATTGCTGATCCTATCTCAAAATATTAGAATACTTCCTCAGACCAAATAAAAAAATAATTTTATAACAGCAAAACTAAATCAAACATTTGAAAATGTCCATTGATGCACTCAGTACTTGGTTGGGAATCCTTTTGCACGGATTACTGCATCAATCCGGCGTGGCATGAAGGCAATCAGCCTGTGGCATTGCTAAGGTGTTATTGATGCCCAGGATGCTTTGATAGCGGCCTTCAGCTCATTTGCATTTGTAGGTCTGGTGTCTTTCATCTTCTTCTTAACTATACCCCACAAATTCTCGATGGGGTTCAGGTCAGGGGAATTAGCAGGCCAATCAAGGACAGTGATGCCATGGTCAGTGCACTAGTTACTGGTGGTTTTGGCACTGTGGGCAGGTGCCAGATCATGCTGGAAAATGAAATCCTCATCTCCATAGAGCTTTTCAGCAGATGGAAGCATGTAGTGCTCTAAAATCTCTTGGTACACAGTTGCATTTACTCTGGACTTGATGAAACACAGTGGACCAACACCAGCAGCTGACACGGCTCCCCAAACCATTGCTGACTGTGGGAACTTCACACTGGATTTCAAGCAACTTGGATTTTGCTCCTCTCCAGCCTTTCTCCAGACTCTGGCGCCTTGACTTCCAAATGAAATGCAAAACTTGCTTTCGTCTGAAAAGAGGACTTTGGACCACTCTGCAACTGTCCAGTGCTTCTTCTCCATAGCCCAAGTCAGACGCTTCTTCCGTTGTCTTGAGTTCAGAAGTGGCTTGACCATGGGAATATGGCTATTGTAGCCCATTTCCCGGACACGTCTGTGAACTGTGGCTTTTGATACCTGGACTCCAGCTTCAGCCCACTGTCTTTGAAGCTCCCCCAAATTCTGGAAGCAGCTCTTCTTCACAATTTTGTTAAGGCTGCGGTCATCTCTCTTGGTTGTGCAGCGTTTCCGGCCACATTTTTCCCTTCCAACAGACTTTTTGTGGATATGCTTTGAAACTGCACTCTGTGAACAGCCTGCTCTTTGAGAAATTTCTTTTTGTGTCTTACCCTCCTGATGGAGGGTATCAATGATGGTCCTCTGGACAGCAGTCAGATCAGCAGTCTTCCCCATACTTGTGATTTAGTTTACTGAACCAAGCTGAGTGTTTTTAAGGCTCAGGAAACCCTCGCAAGGTGTTTCGAGTTAATTAGATGATTCAGGTGATTAGTTGAATAGCCTACTTGTATACTTTTTCATGATATTCTAATATTTTGAGATAGGATTTTTGAGTTTTCTTAAGCTGTAAGCCAAATTCAGCAATATTAAAATAATAAAAGGCTTGAATTAGTTCAGTTGATGTGTAATGAATCCAGAATGTATGACATTTTTGTTTTTTTAATTGCATTACAGAAGATAAAGAACTTTATCACAATATTCTAATTTTCTGAGACAGTCCAGTATATACAGAGCTCACGTTTTCCCCATTGATTTCCCATTATTTTGTTGTTCCTGTATAAGGCACGCCCCCCTCGTATGCATTGCCTACCATTTGCTACTGGTGACAAATATGCGCATATAAGCTGACCCCTTGATTTCAGTATTTGATTTTTAGTTGTATATTTGGCCTAGCTGTGAGCACTGTATGGAGAATATTTTCATGATGAGAAATCTAGCGACCTCACACTCTGTGCTTAGACAGCGCCACCCTAACTGTAGTCAGTTTTACTTTGTAGGTAAATTTGAACATTCCCACACTTTGAAGAAAGTTGCTAGGGAGTATTGTATGTAAGTAATGTGTTAGTATTTGGCAATCTGTGTTATATAAGTCGTGGAATTACGCAGTAACGCACCATGAAGTAGCAAAAGTAGAGTAACAGAAAAATTGTATTTATAATGCAGTACAGTACCCGTTATTAAAAAAAAAAAGTTCCTTTATGACACATTAGTCTCAATATTCGTATATAACAAGCTTACCCCAACAGGAGTTGCTTTCCAGTATTGTCTATCTGGTTTGCCTCCCAAAAAGAAGCGATAACCATCCTATGTAACTGCAGGCAACGGGAGAAACAAATGCCACTGCTTCCAAGTTGCTTCCGTAGGGATAAGCCGGAGCCAAGAAACAACTTCCCGTTTGTTATTATCCGGGGTCGCCGTTGCGCCATTTGCTAATCAGGCTTTCTCTTATTTCACGTACGCACAATTTCCCAGACACAATATTTGTCTTGCGGCGTGTGATGGATCGTGTTGGAGAGGCAGGAGTTGTATGGGAAATAATTGGTCCCACTCTGCATGGCGCTGTTAGGCCTTGTAGCTGCAAAGCGGTGTGCACACATGGCGGATGAGTAATGGTGGCGGCGATGCTCAAATATTAATCTCTCTTTAACTCTGTCGGAAAGGACAAAGCGCAAATGCATCAGTGGGCAATGGGTGCCCAAACACGCACGTAGGTCTGCTCCTAGGTGATGTCCTTCATCTGGACAGTCCTGAGTTGGACACGTCATACTGTGAGCAATGGGGTGAGTCAGCTGCTGAGGACAAACTGGGAACGAGCTCACCTTATTTGGTGCCTAACGAAGATGGAAATAAACCTGAGGATGTCAAAGTCTGTTGATCATTTCAATAGATCACATCCAGGTTCTTGTGCGCTTGCAGTGATGTTGTTTATCAATTCAGAACATATTTTTAATGTTTTTTTCTCCATTCAAATGACATTTGATTTTTAAGTGTAAATGTCATTATTTTTAACAGATTTGCTGTTTCTGCAACATGTACTTCAGAGCAACTTACAGTATTCGTGAAAAAATCCATGATTTCCTTCCCAGGCATTCATGCGTACTTTGTTGTGCTTTGAACGTGCAGAAAACTAGTGTTGTCTTTAATGTAAAAAAATAAGTGTCTTTTGCATAATATTTGCATAATCTTTTTAATAAAAAAATAGGTACTAGAACTTTGCATTGTTAACACATACATTTAAATCCCTATTGGTGTGTGAGTGTGTGTGTGTGAACGGGTAAGTGTGAAGCACATTCTAAAGCGCTTTGGGAGGTCTTCATTGACTTGAAAAGCGCTATGAAAATGCAGACCATTTACCATTTACTTAATAAAATAAGAAAATATTTTTACTTTTAAAGGACACCTCAAAAGATGCATCCCACTTTTAAAGTAGATGAAAACAACATCATGTGTTCTTGTGTTAGTTGTCAACTAGAGATTTCTCTGCCTAAAAATAACATCTGAAAAGAAGTGTCGTCTTCTCCTTCACCAAAACGTAGGTTCTTCCTCTTCTCGAAAACTAGTACACCCATTCATCCATTATTTGTGCCGCTTATCCTCAGTGGGTTCGAAAGGGGGCAGGTCAGTCGCAGGGCTCAAAGAAAGACAGCTCACTCGCCCGTTCACACTTAGGGACAATTTAGACCGGCCTATTCACCAGGAATGCATGTTTTGGAATGTGGAAGGAAACCGTAGTGCCTTTATATATTTTACTATAGGCAGCACGGCGGCGCAGTGGTTAGCGCTTGTGCGGCACAGTTCATGTCATGGGAACCTGTTGTGGGTTCAAATCCAGCTTAAGACTTCCTGTGCGGAGTTTGTATGTTCTCCCGTGCTTGCGTGGGTTTCCTCCGGGCACTCCGGTTTCCTCCCACGTTCCAAAAACATGCATTTCAGGTGAATTGGCCGGTCCAAATTGTCCCTAGGTGTGAATGAGCGAATGAGTTGTCTGTCCCTGTGTGCCCTACGATTGGCTGGCAACCAGTTCAGGGTGTCCCCTGGCCACTGCCCGGAGATGGCTGGGATGGGCTCCAGCCCCCCCGCGACCCTAATGAGGATAAGCGGTACGGCTAATGAGATGAGATGAGATATTTTACTATTCTTTACCAATGAAATCGTAAATGGTTTCTTGGAACATTGTAGAATAGAATAGATTAGAATAGAATAGAACAGAATTGATCGTCATTGTAGCATATGAAATGCACATCAAAATTAAAATGTATGTTATTAAATATCTTCTTCTTTTTCCTCACCTACACACGTGTACGAAATTGATGTGATGATGGTTCTACCCAACTGATGTGTCGCAACATCGCCCTGGCACACTGGATAAAAACATGCTATGAACAAGGAATGACTGAATGAGCACCAGTAAGAAAAATCAAACCTTAAGAATTGCACAAAATAGTGAGTGCTATTTTGAGTTACTTTCCATCATGATCATCTGTCTGCGTGTAATTGTGTAACATCTGGACAGACTGCTTGTTAAAACTGCTGTGAAACGCTTCGGAAATGTTACACACTCAGCGCAAATAACCGCGTTTAAATTAAAGTCTGTGTCAGGCAGCAGTTTGGCGACTCTTTGTGACCCGGGAAAAGCTGCAGAAAATCAAAAGTGGACTCGTAGCGCTTTTGAGCGTTATGGAGCAAAGCGGTCATCTCCTCTCCCTGCGAGATGTTTATCTTCGCGTCAAATCAAAGCCCAACAAGGCTTCCTCACACCTGTCAATGTCGGTATGGCAGCTCCAATCTGCTCCACCTGCCAAAAACTGAACTCATCTTTTATGGTCTCTGGGGAAGAAACAAGCCTTGTTGTGTTGTGGAGGAATGATGTACTTACTATTTTAAAGGATTAGCTTGATTTCCCATTGGATTTGTTTTTCTTTTCTCTTTTCCTTGATTTAGTTTAGGCATAAGCCAAGTTTCCATCTATCCATTATCTTCCGCTTAATTGGGGTCAGGTTGCAGGTGCAGCAGCTTCAGCAGGGAAGCCCAGACCTTCCTATCCACAGCCACTTCATCCTTCTCATCTGGTGGGATCCCGGGGCGTTCCCACACGTAACCTCTTAAGCGTGTCTTGGGTTGTTCCCGGGACCTTCCGCCAGTGGGACATGCCCTGAACACCTCGTGAGCTAGGGGTCCAGAAGGCATCCTTAGAAGATGCCCGAACCACCTAGGCTGGTTCCTCGCAATGCGGAGGAGCAAGGACTCTACCCTGAGTTCCTCCCAGATGAGCGAGCTTCTCAGCCTATCAATAGGGGAAAGCTCAGCTACCCTGTGGAGGAAACTCATTTAAGCCGCTTGTATCCGAAATTTTGTTCTCTTGGTCATGACCCACAGCTCATGACCATAGGTGAGTGTAGGAACCTCGATCGGCCGATTAATTGAGAGCTTTGCCTTTTGGCTCAACTCCTTCATCACCACGACGAACCGGTACAAGGTCCGAACTATAGCAGATGCTACACCGATTTATCTGTTTATATAGTGCATACACTAACTAACCGATAGCAGCATCAGCCATGCAAGGCAACTACTTGCTCATCAGGGGCATTAGGGATTCAGTGTCTTGCCCAAAGACTTCGACATACAATTCGGAGAAGCCGGGAATCATACTTGTGACCTCTTGATCTCAAGACGAGCGCTCTACCCCATGAGCTACTGCCGTCGATTATGGTCAGCAATAATTTTGGATTGATCAATTATTGCACCAATACACCGTAAAACCTCATGGAACCTTGCAAACGTATAAATATCGTACACACTTTAAATCTTACACGCCTTATATTAAGCGCACCAACATATAAGGCGCAGTTTCAAATTTTGGGCTAATTTCTGGTTTTTAGGTGCGTCTTAGTCCGGAAAATATGGTAAACAGGCAAGACAATAATGTAATACTAATGAATGAATGTCTCTAGAATTATATAGTTATTGTCGATCCTTGTTTTTGTCATGACCAGAACAGAAGTAGAACCCAGATGCGTAACGTTACTCACAAGTTTATTGAAATATAGAGGAAAGGCAGCGCCGCCGATCCGGTGGTCGCTGGACGCCGGAAGCAAGCCGCTCACAGGATTGTAGCATGTTCCGAATGCGGAAGTTGATGTTCCGGGGTTGGAAATCGTAGTGTAGTTAGACGGAAAAACAGTTTGTTAGCTGGGACGGGAGATCAAAACGTGGTCGGGGTCAAAAAAAGGGGCGTAGCAGGAGACAAACAGGGAAATTAGGAACGGACGAGACAAAACGGGTGACAAAATGGGATGGACTGGAGTCAGAGTCAAAAATGCTTGCCTTGTGAAAACAAAGGTTCGCTGATGGACTGACAAAGGGCGAGTGAGAGCACTGAGCTTAAATAGAAGGGGGAAACAATCAGGTACCAGCAGCAGCTCGCGCCAAACGAGCGGGCACAGGTGAGTGCAATGAGTAATCATGACAGTTTTTAAATACATCAAAATAACAAAAGGCGACAAAATGTGAGGAGCATTAAACAGTGAGCAACAACTGTGAAGCGAAAATTCTAAACTTTACAAAGTCTGACAAACAATAAAGCAAGAATATATTGAGATAATTCGAACTGTACTTTTGATAAATGTAATCACTTTCAAATCATTTTTTGGAATGCTCTGACATGTCCATAATTGAATTGTCACTAAAATGAACCTTTCCGCTAAACAAAATATAATTAAAGTGTAATTAAGTTATTAATAACATACATCGACAAATACTTTAATTACTTTTTTGATTAAGTTAATGGAAGGTTTTTGGTACGTGAGATTAATTTCTTCAATTAGCCCAAAGCAAATAGAGTAAACAATGAAGTATAAGGAACAAATTTGGTCTGCAATTATTGCTTTCACATTTGCGTGGTCAGCCGCATTTTCAACAAAGTCAGTTCGATTGCTATCCCAAGCGTGGGTGTGAAATTGGTTTGCCGGCATTGTTGTCTCACTTGAGCAACACATTTGCAGAAACACATAACCATCGTAGATCTCAAATTACGGTTAAAATGAAAAACGCCTTTGAAAAAATAAAAAAACAACATCTGCCGACGTTGAAGGAAGACACATGGGCAATTAACAAGGAATCTGTGTTTGCTTGGGCTGCGGATTTGATGCCTTGTATTAACAGATGAAGTTTTACATGAAAAAAATGGCATATTGTCATATTGTGATGTCACAAAAAAGAAAGAAAGAAAGAAAGAAAGAAAAAAGAAAGAAAGATTAAACAAGAAAATAAGGAAGAAAGAAAGAAAAAAGAAAGATAAAGATAATTATAAAGAGAGATATAAAGATAATTACAAAGAGAGAGACAAAGAGATAGGCAAAGGGGGATAGAGAAAGAGTGAGATGAAGAGATAGAGAGAGATAGAGAAAGAGAGAGATAAAGAAAGTATCTTTCCCGTCTATTTTTGTCCTGTTTGATTTCGATCTCCAGTGTCTGGTATTGTTTCCGTCTATCTCATCCTGCTTGATATCGGACTCCAATCTCCAGTCCCTGATATCTATTCAGATTCAGATTCAGATTCAGATTCAGATCTACTTTATTGTCATTCTAGTACACGTGTATACAGAACGAAATGTCGATGCATCTGACCCCCACAGTTTCCTTGAATGTACAGATATAAATAAAGTTGTATTGTATTTTGGCTACGTATAGTATTTTACCATAGTGCCGATAGTGCAAGAAGAGTAGCTAACCAGATGTGCAAAATGGGCAGTCAGGTTAACAAGTCAGGTACACAGTAACATTAACACTGTAACAATAACGCTGTAATTACAATAGTGCAGAGAGCAATGTGCAAGGAGTGGCAAGCTATAAAAAACTGCCAGTAGTGCAAAAAGTCAGATTAGCAGCCGTTTAGATTTAAGTTAACTATATGTTAGATTGACCATTTAACAGTCTAATGGCCAGGGGGACTAGACTATTGCGGAGCCTGGTGGTCCTGCACCGCACACTGCAGTACCTCTTCCCAGAGGCTAGCAGAGTGAACAGTCCATGATGGGGGTGAGAGGGGTCCCCGGTAATGTTCTTAGCATGGGATAGGCAGCGCTTCTGGCCAATGTCCTGAATGGAGGGAAGTGTAGTCCCGATTATTTTCTCTGCTGTCCTCGTTACCCTCCTCACACTACCCCAGTCGGTAGCGCTGCAGCCTCCACACCACACAGAGATACAGCTGGTCAGGATACTCTCTATGGTGCCCCTGTAGAATGTGATGAGGGAGGGTGGGGGCAGGTGGGCTCTCCTCATCCTCCGCAGGAAGTACAGGCGCTGCTGTGCCCTCTTAACCAGTGATGCAGTGTTCACGGACCAGGTGAGTTTGTTTGTAATGTGCACCCCTAGGAACCTGATACTGCTGACAACATCCACAGCCTTGTTGTTGATGCAAAGTGGGGCATGGTTGTGCTGGTTTTTCCTAAAGTCGACAATGATCTCTTTAGTTTTGTCAACATTCAGGACCAGGCTGTTGTCTATCTGACGTCTATCCTGTCTGTCCCGTCTTGTCCGGTATCGACCCCATCTGCCTGACATCTGCTTGTGCAATTGATATTGATCTCGTCGGCCTCTGGCTTCCTGTCATTTCACGCCAGACTGCTGCCTTACGTCTTCCCTCTGATGATCGCCGAATCACTGGAATTAACGTGCATGACTGCCCCATTTCCCGTAATATAAAGCTTGTGTGAGAAACGTCACGCATCTGGGTCCTTATCCTGTTCCGGTTCTTGACATTTTCAACCTCAAGTGGACATATTTGATACTGCTGCTTATTTTTCTCTTGTGTTTCTTTCGGTGTTGTCTTGCAGCCTGGATTAAAACCCTTGGCGGGCCTGATCTGGCCAGTAAAAAATAAAATGGAATAATTCTGACGGAGACAAAGTCTTCATACATGTCTTCTTAGCATCCACTAAAAAAAATATATGTCAGTTTGTTAGCTAGCTTCTAATTATTTGATGAGTTTTTAGGGCCTAATATTTGCTCAAAATTTGTTTTGTATAAGCCTAGCATAGACAACACTCAATACTCAGACTTTGTGTGATTGCCTAGTTATTGGTTAGTAGTCATTATTGTTTTTGGGGGTTAAAACTTGTAGAAAAAATTGTTAGGAATGTCTTTCAAACATACCGTCGATGTTTTTGTACAAAGTACAAAGTCAGTGAAGATTGCCAATGGTGTGAGAAGGCCACAAATGTATCGCTCCTGCAGCTTGTGAGTTTACACATGTCAAGTTCATTATTGATCTTAGTCTTTTAAAAAAGAATGAGGTGATGATGCAAAGCCTAGAAAGCAGTGCTTTGCTGCGTCCCAGGGCGTGACGTTAACTCAGCTGACATTTCAGGCTGGAGAAGTTTGAACACTTAACTGTTCTGGTCCTTTGTGCCTACTACTGAATGCTAGTGACGACTGAAAATGCTTCCTCTCAGCTCACAACGAGGAAATGGTCTAATCCCCACAAAATGTAACATTTCTTTTTCATTTGACATGAAAATTAAAATTATTGATGGTTTAATGTCAGATTTAGCCATTAGATTTTGACCACCACGAATATATCACTACAAATATATATTTCATTTGCTGTTATCTGTAGCTCAAAGGGACACCGCATATTAAAAAAGTAATGGTGAATGGCTTTTGTCTTTGTGTGTGCAAAGCATAATACTTGTTAAATACCATGCCCTTCTTGATATATCTTGACATTCCTATTGGCTCTTGTCTGACAACCTTTACAGAGAGACCTTAACAGGCATTAGGAAAATATCACAGCACTCTCCTTTAACTTTATTGTCAAATATCCTATATGCACAACATACAGCACCGATGAAATCACTTCCTGCATGCAAAAATAGAGCAGTTTTGATTTGATTTAGCAGAATGCTGAGTGGTGGCAGGGGGAAGGTCAGGGAGAGAGTTCAGAGTCTACATATAACAGTGAAAACAGTTCTTTGCATGGATGCTAAATGACTTCAGAATGAAATTTGGGTTTCACTCTATGAATCGACTTTTGTTATTGACTGAACAAAGACTAACTCTTCAGAAGGTAAAGTCGATACATTGTTATGACTGGTCAAGGTGATCTAATTTTGGTGTACATTACACTTCAAACATCTTTTTGATGTATTTTTACATGCATGAGTGCATGAGTTTGTGTGGTATTTGCATAAGGATGTTTAATTATGCCCATTGTAGGAACTGCATCGGTTAGAAGTGGGACACTGAAAAACAAATACAAATTAAAGACCTGGCAAAAGTGTTTGCATGATTTACGTTTTTCCAATTTTTAATGACTTCATTTATACACAACTCTTCTACTATCTGGATAATGCATGCCTGGTTTGACAATTTTTGCTATGAAAAAGTGTACAAAGCAAAGCTTTGGCGACAAATAGATTGCTTTGATCGGAAAACGGTTACCATATTCTATTTCAGGTATAAATAAACGTACAAATTGACCAGTTTGCGATCTCCATGATTCCTTGCAAAAGCCCAGAACCTCCACACCACGTGCACACATCTGTTTTGGCGCTCATACTAAACTCGCATTTTATTTTGTTAATATCAACTTATTTTTTTTAGCACTGTAATTTTTTGTTTATGTTTAATTACTATTTGAATGTGTTTTTAGTGATAAGGACCATGTGAGTTATAGCTATTTAGTGTTCACTTGGATGATTTTTGGAGGACAGGAGCGGACCTATTAGTTTTGGATTATTTTGCAACTGGAACATTTGCTCGTTGTACGAGCAATACGAGCTATCCTGGAATTGATTAAGCCCATTTGAAGAGGTTACCACTGTAGCTTGGTAAATTTTGTCCAAATATATTTGATTCAGGGCAGCACGGCAGAGCGGTGGTTAGCGCGTGTGCGGCACAGTTCTGAGGTCATGGGTTCAAATCCAGCTACCAACCTTCCTGTGCGGAGTTTGGATGTTCTCCCCGTGCTTGCGTGGGTTTCCTCCTGGCACTCCGGTTTCCTCTCACATTCCAAAAAACATGCATGTCAGGTTAATTGGCCGGTTAAAATTGGCCTGGGGTGTGAATGAGCGAGCGAATTGTCTGTCCCTGTGTGCCCTGCGACTGGCTGGCAACCAGTTCAGGGTGTCCTCTGCCCACTGCCCGAAGATGGCTGGGATGGGCTCCAGCACCCCCGAGATCCTACTGAGGATAAGCGGTGCAGATGATGGATGGATGGATGGATATTTGATTCAGTTAGTTTTAGTTATTTTCACTCTTAGTTAAAAATGCTATTTAGGTTTTCATCATGCTTTCCTTCATTTTGGGAGGAGCCACCTGAAAATGTTGGGGCATCTGGACCCCATGCCTGGACAGGTTTTCCAGGTCAAAGTAAGATCGGGGCTAAAAAAAAATCCAGCCTGACCCAACCGGCCCACGGGTATAAAACCCCAAGCCAGCCACAACTTGATTTGAGGGACAAAACCCAGAGTAAACCCGAAGCTGCATTTTGGCTCTGTGCGTACTTTGGTGCAGGGTGCAAGTGTGCGCTTTTAGCACCGAAGTATTTTCTTCGGCTGAAGTAACTGTGGTGCCGAAATGAAGGGGTGCAGCTTCAGGGTTACTTTGGGCTTGGCTCTTCAAATCAAGTGTAGGGGGAAGTACGCTTGGCCCCAAAGTTCAGCACCTAAGTGCACTCCAGTGACGAATTACACGTGCCGCTGAGGTGCAGCGCCCAAGTTGGTTACTCAAGTAAAATCACTCGTTACTCCAGAATAATCTCACTTAAGTAAAAAGTAGACATCCAAATAATTACTTGTGCAAAAATAAGTGCATGCCGTGCAGATCCTCCACAAAGAAAAAAAGAATGGCAAGACAGAAGATGGCTAGACTTAAAGATTGACCTGTTATGCCCGAACCTGGCCTACAATTTGGCTTGATTCATCTCCGTGCCCAAGATCTTACCTCTAGTTCCCGGCATGTTCTGCCAACATTAGGCCTCGGCGATAGCCCTTCAGGGATGTTGTTTTTAGGCTACCCAGGGTTTGCTCAGGACCTCGCTAAAGGACCTAAAGAAGTGGCAAAGGAAAATCTGGGACGGGAAATAGCTGCCCCTGAGGCTCGACCATGGACAAAAGGATGGATGCAAATTGTCATTACGTTTGCAATTACAATCCTGTGAGAAGCTAAATGTTCCCAAGTCAATCTGTATTCATAAAACTCGAGCACAACTTTTTGTCTGGTCATTAGGAAACTCAAAAACTCACTCACTCATGCAGATCCCTTCGTGTCCCTGCTGGAAGTCTTAGCCTCTCCATCACAGAGTTGCAGGATCTGAGGGTCCTTGTAGCTCCCCGGGTGACTGGTGCTCGTCCTCAGATTTTGTTGGCCCGTCAGATGGATGGCTCCAAGGGCCCAGCTGAGGAGGCCTGGCACATATTGGGTCATTCTGTTCCCCGGTTCAGCGTCCTCTCCATGCGGGTTGGTGTTTGAGTTATTGCCTCATTATTCTGACAATTAGGTCCAGCTTTTACTGGGCAAATGTGCACGTTTCACAATCCTCAATAAATGACTGTGCAGGGGATTAACTGGGAGTTGTTTTCATTTTCTGACTTTCAGTTGGCTCTCTATAAACATTTGAAGACGGCAGCAAAAACAATTACAAATTCAGCTGGGGTAAACCACTCTGAGCTTCCACTCTGTGTTTTGGGGCAAATTTCCACATTGTAAATGCAAGAGGGGTTTTTTGTTTTTTTATCTGCATTTATGTTCAACTTAGCAAATGTTTTGTAGTTTGGACTGCCTGTTGTTCATTTTGTGTCTAATTGCAATGTAGGTTTTCTTCTTTCTTTTGTTTAACATTCAAGGTGTGCGATATGAAGGGTAAAACAAGCACTGGATTAGAGCAGTTCTGTCCAAATTTTAGATAAGTTTTAGATAATTTCATAAAATAGAACAAACAGAATAAACTGGGCTTTTGAGGACAGATCAAGTGAGCTTTCAAAATGGCCGACAATCATTTAGATGCAAAACGGGTGGATCACTGCGGGCTATAACGAAAATGAAACCTTAGTCAGGGAAAATTTCCTAAAGCCCCAGCTTCACACCAGTCCTTCATCTGGACCAGGAGTCTACAAATGGGCACCAGGTAGCCCCCTGAAAGCAGCTGAGTACCCCATTAACTGGTCCTGAATATAGCCCACCAGTGATGGGTTAGTGTGGTATTCTAAGACATTTCAGTGTTTTTATATTTATTATAAATTCTTCCAAAATTACTTTTAAAACCTATAATTGATATATAGAAATGTTTTAGTGGTCAACTGGGCATAGTTTAACCTTACTTCTAATACTTAAAACACGCTAATAATATAGTAACAGCCTAGTACTAAAATAATAAAAGCACATATTAGTTGTATGTTAGAAATGCCTTACTAACTGGTAGTGCTTCACACTAAAACACGAAAGTAGCCTTGACTTCAAAAAGGTTGAGGACACCTAGTCTAGACTGAGTCCTCCAGGTAGCTCAGGAGGTAGAGCGCTCGTCTTGGGATCAAGGGATCCCAGTTCGAATCCCGGCTCGTCCGTGTTACATGTCGAAGTGTCCTTGGGTAAGACACTGAACCCCTGATACCCCCAATAAGCAGTTTAGCGCCTTACATGGCTGCAAGGCCGCTATTGGGAAATGTGGAGCACATTGTAAAGCGCTTTGGGAAGTCATTGACTTGAAAAGCGCTATATAAATGCAAATCATTTCATTTTCATTTCAAGATCAGAACACCACAATGTAGTGACTATATAACAACTAGATATTGAAGTAAATAGGTAAATAACTACATTTGAATATGAGGATAAGGTACCTTAATTACACTGAATGATTAACTTTTCTTAAAATATTGATGTGATAATCAAAAGATTGAAAAGAATTTAACTGGAAAACTCATACAATTGTGACTATATATACAGTGACACATTTCAATATATACAAAAGTTCTCAAATAATGACTTCAATTTTTCTATAACAATTCTCCGAAAATAGGACGACAAATAAGAAGCTAACAAGCATTCATATTCATGTTAAATATTATTGAATATCATCCTTTTATCATCCCTCTTGTGTGCCATAAGAGAGGACATAATCTATGTGTGCTAAGATTTTTCAAATGGAGAAAAAAAGCTGTTTTATGCATTGAATAAGGGTTTGGGGATCGATCAAAATATTGATATTATCAATACTGATATAGTACTTGGATTGGCTAAATACTTTTGTCCTGGGATGGATACTGTCTTTTAACTACCACTCACAATAGTATTGTTTCAGTGTGTTGTAAGATTATACATATATTCTGACTTTTAAATTGGATACATTTTATTTGCACTGCTGATTTTATTTTCAAAATTTTGTGCAATGCGTACCCTTAAACCTCAGCCAATTGCTCCCCTTATTGATTATTGCAATTCCGCTTATCAAGTGACAATACGCAATACAAACACAACAGGGCCCCTATTTGCTCAAAGCAAGACATACAGTAGACAGACGTACGTGAAATTAAATTAAATAGTAAGAAGAATTTATATACCGACTAAATCCTTGATCAAGGATGATATTTGCTTGTATACCGCAATAATATTAGCAATGTACTATGAGCCGAAACGGGCAAGAAGAGATCAGTCAAACAAAAAATGTTTTTTTTTTTCTAAGTTGCTATTTTCTCCATACAGAAATTGTTATAAGGCATTCACAATTTGAAGTGATTAAAAATGGTATAAGATATCGTGAAAACGTATAAGTTGACAGGTATGGCAATGGGGGGTATTTTAGTTGCCTTTCTGACATTGTTACACAGTATTTGTACTTTCGTTACATTTCTGCATTTTTGTTTTGACCCTCTTGGTTTTTGATCTGAAACATTTACAATACAAATATTTATATTTATATTTAAATGGTAAAATGTTTAAGTTTGCATTGTAGTTATCTGATAAATAATAAACATAAATATTCCTGCTGTGGTTATTGTAATTATAAACTAACCTAAGGGGTAGGAGTTCAATTATTCATTGATCACGACATTTCCAAAGAAAAAGTATCAGTGTCGGATTGGACTCGATCAAATATTACCTTGTATTGACTTGGATCAGATCAATTTCAAGAATCTTCACTTAATGTGATTTATTTTCACAGAGTATGACTCAAAAGGGATTTTGAATCACATGAAAAGTCAAAGACGGGCAGTCTTAATATTAAACATTAACTGGTAGATGATATCTAAAGTTAAATAGAGGAAAATCTTCGGCAGAGAGTAAACTCACGTTTCTGCATTTATTAGAATTTTTGTAATTAGCTGTTCCGAATGGAACTTGGGTGTCTTATCGCTTCGGTGTTACGGAGGACGTCTGTCAGTCGGCCTTGGGCAGTTTTCTCACCCAAGCCTAACAATCGCGAGGCCCATAAAACCGAAAGCCGTTATGTGCACTGGATGGAATTACATTTAGCATTTGAAAGTCTATTAACTAAAGCAAGGCACAATACTGAGCTTCCATTTACACGGCCTGCCACGACTTAGGCTAATAACCGACTTTGTATTAGCTTTCGCCGTGAACCGTGTCCGTCAGTAATAAGCCAATGAACGATATGCTGCCGGCTTCCTTACCTCATTGTGTCTCTTCGATGGCATCGACTGGTTATTACATCCAAATTTCTTTTTGATAGATCAAATTCACAAAGTTCCTCAGTTAATCAATTAGTTCTCCTTTTAAACGATGAAATGGCCGCAAATTTTACAATTAAAATTAAGATAAAATGCCGTCCAATAGTTGAAATTAAAAGTAAAGTTATTTCGAATATGTTTGAAAAAATCCTCTTGAAGTTAACATAATGCTTGTCACTTTTTCAGTTAGTTAGTTGGTTAGTTAATTAATTATCTTGAATATATATAACTAATATTCATTTTTTTCCTGATCGTCCAAACTGCAAAATTATTGTATTTATTTTTTATTATTATTATAGTTTTTTTCTGCAAGAAATATCCCAGATGGCAGATTTTTACTAATTCCTATTGCCATTTTTCTAAAAGGGACAGTGTCTATTATTTAGTGCCTCCTAATGGAAAGAAAAAAATATTCATTCATTAAAAAATCCACATTGATTTAAGTAATAATCAAAATTCAATAACTATAATCTGAATGGGCATTTTTAAAATACTCACAGTTTGAGAAATTCGCATTTATATTAAATATCTGCCTTATCTAGAGGGAAATATCTGACACAAATGTCCACTATCTTGCTGCTACGGATCCACAAAATCCTGAAAAAGGCTGTGCAAAAACATGAAAAGTAAAATCGAGCATTTTGATCGCTTTCAGTCTCCGTAGTTTGTATTATTTCATTGTGCTTTTTAGCACTTGTTTTCAGGTGCACCACACCAACCAGTGACAGTGAGTAGCGAAAAAAATACACACTGTCTGTTCTTCTATTTTTATTTTCTCGTTTTTAGAATGCTGAAAATGAGAAAACAATTCTGCCATTGCTTACAGTCATAAAAGAACACGATTTTAATGATTAACTGTTGTACTGGAGAAATAAGTAAGAAATATTTTTTGAATAAGACAATTTATATTATAAACATGGCAATATTTTTGTTGTTGTGTGATTGTCATCCTAGAACGGAGATTACCTCATGTGCGGTCCCTTGTCAAGGTGTCTTCAATTTCCTCATGTTGAGGTTTTTGAGTTTTTCCTTGGACTCATGTAAGTTTTAGATCAGAGGATGGTGTAAGATAGTCTGTACTTTACAATAATCTGTGGTCTGTGCAGCCCTTTTGAGACTCCTTGTGATTAAGGGCTATACAAATAAACGTGACTTTACTTGACTTGACTTGACTTAGTGTCTATAGAGTTTTTCAAGTAGTATTCATTAAAGTAAATCTGTGATAAACATATTTTCATACTATTTGTGTTTCTTTTGAATTCTAGATGTATATGTCAAAAGTGGGGTGCGAGATTTGAAAAGATTGCTACTCTTTGTCGCCATCTCCTGGCTTGAAGTCATGATTGCAGCCTTATTTAGCCCGTTCATGATGTACTTGCAAGTACATGCATTTTTTAGGGGAGCTGAAATAAACTTAATTTTTCATCATTTTAGGGGTTTGAGTCGGCGTTTGGACTTTACTAGAAGCAGGCCCTTTCTATTACAGTTTTAATGCCCCAATGAGAGATATAATTTATATTTTTTTTATTAAATTTTTGAATCCCTCCAGCACTCCCCCAGGAACCTTACATTGACCCTTATGTGTTCCCACCCGAACAGCTCTGATAAAAGTAAGATAAAAGTAGATAAATAAAGCATAAGGGCTCTTTGAAGTCTGTTGGGCATTGTTAACGCATACCCAATCGAGAAAATATTTAACTTTCAACTTTTTAAAGACACCTGAAACAACACACCCTACCTTTAAATGGCATCAATAACACTGTATAGTTTCATAAGCGAGGAGTCCGGATTCCGTTTCTACGCATGCCCCGTAAATTATTATTAAGTAAAATGTAGGCAGCCTTTTGATTTTTCATATTTCGTTGTCATACAAATGCACTATTTTTGTTTATTGCTCGGCGTTTCCTGGAAGCAAAACAATCTTCAATTATGTTGATTTATTAGCCGTGTTTACCGTGCCATAATTCCCCGCTTCCTAACGCTACGATACCGAAAGCAATTTAAGCACTTTTGGAAGTCAGCGGTGTTGCTTGATGCCGGGATGCAGCAACACCAAGAAAGACATGGAAAGAAGCTAAGCACTGCCCGGTGTGCTTAAATGAATCCAACGGATGAAAAGTGGAGGAGAGTGGGGAGCCCTTAACGAGAAGGGCTAATCAGGAGAATGGATTGGCTGTCTGGAGCTCGGCTATCCGCCGGTTCGCTCTATCGGCTTCGGGAAACGAGGCCGCCAGAAAACACAAACAGGCTCTTCAACTAGCGCCAAGTGTCACCATGGCAACCAGCCACCGTCCATCCTCTGTTTTAGCTTCAGTGATGTGCTTGTGGATGTTCTTGTTCATCCAGGTCATTTCTTTCTTGGGGCTCTGGATCGATGGCGACTGGACAGCTCTGTTTGTCTTAGAAAAATGTTTGCCTCCCACCTCGGAAGGCTTTTTCACTCCACGCAGCTCAGCTCGAGCAAGGTTGGTGTGGAAAAGTAAGCTTTTTCTACTCCAAATTGAAGGAATGCTTTGCCACTGTGATTTGTATCATTATTTTGAGGGGCAAACCATAAGCCTTGATGGTGTGAACTCCTCCATTTAGTTTCAAATCGGTAGCAGTCCTTTTATTATTTCTCAACGTAATATATATCTTGCTATTTTAGAGCAGTTGTTCTTAACCCTGTTAAAGCTACCGAACCCCACCAGTTGTTTTTTTATTTTATTTTTAGGGTGTACAACGTGAACTGCGCAGAACAAATCAAAATCGTACACATAGGCACAATAAATGACAGAACTGCAAAACAGTGTGACTTCTGCTCCTGCCTTTGAGAGACCAGTTCAGATATGAACGGCTTCACCTAGGTAAGTGTACCATTCATGTTGTTTTCGCAGCAAAGTCTCTTTCTTTACTTTGTTTTTATGTCTCCAGAGCTTTCTTTGCAAAAACTGGATACTATTTGTTGACGCAAAAAAAGGCAATTAAGAAGTCATCCACAAGTTTCACATTGACTGCCTTAGTTATTGTTGTAAGACGATTGCGAAATAAAAACTCTTCTATTATCATGTTGTCTTGCGCACATAAACAGCAAGCTGGTTTAAATAAAATGTAGTCTCGCTGAGTTGACGGTGGATATTTCAAATTAAATTTAAGGCAACTTGAGCCTATACTCATGTTCAAAAGGAGTTAAGGCTAATATACCTTTGGTGTTCGTGTCAGGTTCAAAACGATGTCAGAGACTTTTGAGTTACAAACAAACTTATTCTTTAAAGAGACTCTAATACAGAAAACATGGCAAAGACCCCCTTGTATTAACATGTTATGAATTCCAACAGTCTGAAACGTTTGCGCCCTTCTTATACCGTTTCATGGATTCTGATTGGAGGATAGAATAAACCACGTGCACATAAGAAGATTCTGAATGAACGATTTATTTGGTTACACGGTGCTGCCCACTAAAGGGCACTCTAACCTAAAAATAACATGGAAATAACTTGATACACTCTTCCACTGTAGGGCAAGCTAAGATAACAATATACTTGAAGGCTGTACCTTTTTGTAACAAATTCCTTTGAATGATTCATGTGATACATTACAGGAGTTCATTGTTGGAAAATACATTAGAAAATTTGCCAGTGGCCTTCAAGTTGTGGACGGGTTAGCGAAAGGAGTCCCGTACACCTGTGTTATAACAGATAGGAGTCTACTTGTCTACCAGCGAGTTTCTGAATTGTAGTTTTTAATTAGAGACAAATTAGTTTGGCTAGGGAAACGTATTGTCTTGAAGGTGCTTGCTCCTGAATATAAGTTGAACATGTAACTGGTTTGGAGTACACTTCAGAAATATACAATAATAAAGTATAAAGATATAAAAGGATAAAGTATATACTGGGTGTAAAATATAGAATATTGTATAAAAGGCACACTTGGACCATAATTTACCCCACAGTAGGAGATTTTCCATCTTTAACGCAGCTGGCTTCATTGTTTTGCCCATGGTTGTGTGGTTTGTCCTGCTTCGTACGCAATTTCGTACGATGCTGTAAGGATTGGTTCGTTGATAGGTACGGATCCAAGAGCAGACCAAATTGTCGAATCTACTTCTTTTTACCTTGAATTCAGCATGCATTGTTTTTATCTTACAATTAAAGTTATCTTTATTGGCATTGATATCAATGTTGTGAAACATTGTATGCGATGAGACACTCCAGGCTAAAACTTGTAAAATAGAGATTTTGTAGAGAAAAAAGATTAAAGACTATCAGGGTGAAATCAAATAAATATAATAATTAAAACCCAGTGCTTAGAAAAGCTGTCCTAACTTATAATAATGATAATTATACTAATGATAATAATAATAACAATAATGATAATAACAATCCATCCATCCATTATCTGCACCACTTATCCTCAGTAGGGCGTGGGGGGGTGCTGGAGCCCATCCCAACTAGCTTTGGGCAGTGGGCAGGGGACACCCTGAACTGGTTGCCAGCCAGTCACAGGGCACACAGGGACAGACAACTCACTCATGCATTCACACCTAGGGACAATTTGGACCGGCCAATTAATCTGACATACATGTTTTCGGAATGTGGGAGGAAACCGGAGCGCCCGGAGGAAACCCATGCAACCCACGGGGAGAACATGCAAACTCCACACAGGAAGCTTCGATCTCATGACCTCAGAACTGTGCCGCACACGCACTAACCACTGTGCCGCCGTGCTGCCAATAATAAAAGTGATAATGATAATAATAATAATGCCATGGAGCATAGTGTGTTGTAACAATAGTGCAATGGAAATAGGTGCAATAACATTTAGCAGCAACAATTCAAAAATATGCATTTATTTAAAAATGTAACCAATATTCCCCATCTCCATGTAGCTTATCAAAGTCTTCCATTTTTTAACCAAACTTGGGTTATTTTGACCCAACTTATTTTATTGTAACTGTTTGGGTAGGCCTGCAAAGCTAATGTGTGTTTTGAATGAAAATGAATACTTTTATAACATTGCAATTCAGTTGAAATGTAAAATACAACACCTATGTGATAAGTAATTACATACAACCCCTTCTGTCCATTCATCCATCTATTATGTGTACCGCTTATCTTAAGTAGGGTCGCCGGGGTGCAGTAGCCCATCTCAGCTATCTTCGGGCAGTGGGCAGGGGACACTCTGAACTGGTTGCCAGGCACACAAGCCAATTTAATAAGCCAATTTAATTTAGCGTAGGTTGCAAGTTTGACCACAAGATGGAGCTATGTCACGCATGCATGGTGCGATACGATCTTTTAATGGAAAAGGCAACTCAGAAAAGTACTTGGTACCCAGGGAGTGGTGTGGCGAGTAAAGCTGGAACATTGCTGTGGAAAAGAGGCATTAGACACCATCGAGTCCATGTTATTTTTGTCGTTTGTCTCGATTGTTGTTTCGAAGAACCTTAAACAAGCTTATAAAAATGTTGTGTGCTGTGAGTCAACGCAGCCACCTGATGTTATCAGTGTAGGTGTGTTACTGAAAAACAGTAGTAAATTGCAGTTACTTGATTTAAAAAGTACTTCAGTTACCCCTTAAATTACTGACACCCGAAAGCAGTGCCCTACTCTGAAAGTAACTATCAAGTGATAAATTATCGTACATACTCGCATTAAAGCTGACCCTCTAAACATGCTTCAAAAAAGTCACATAATGAAAGAAATAGAAGAATATATGGTGGGGCAGTGTGCGGCACAGCTTTGAGGTTATGAGATCGAACCTTTCTGTGTGGGTTTCCTCCGAGCACTCCGGTTTCGTCCCACATTCCAAAAAAATGCATGTCAGGTTATAGGCCGTTCCTAATTGTACCTAGGTGTGAATGTGCGAGTGAGCTGTCTGTCTCTGTGTGCCCTGCGACTGGCTGGCAACCAGTTCTGGGTGTCCCCTGCCCACCACCTGAAATTAACTGGGATGGGCTCCAGCACCCTCGCGACCCTACTGAGGATAAGCGGTGCAGATAATAGATGCATGCAAGTACACCAACATGTGAAGGCAGTGAAACCCTTTATATTTCTTGGCTTGTGCAATCTTGATAGATTGCTAGCGGTAAAATCTTGGCCAGCTTGTACACCCACGGCCCCGGTTGAGTCAGCCGGGTTCTTTTCTGTTAAAAAAAATATAATTGGTTTTCAATTATATAGTGCTTTTCAAGTCAATGACGCTTTACAATAACACACAAAATAATCTAACAAATAAAAGACCCACACTCAACAGACTTTTACCGTAAATACTGTGCTTATCTTTGCCCTATTGATTTCGATGTTCCTCTTTAAGCCATGACCCTTCCCCATACGCTACTGGAGATACACAACAAAATATGAATGTAGAAACTGACACCCTGACTTCAATATTTCATTTCAAAGTTGTAAATATGGCCTGGATTCGAGTATATAATGGAGGGAGAATATTTTCATGAGGAGAAATACAGCCACTCATTCGCTATGCTTGAGAAAGTGCCGTAACTGTATTCAGTTAAATTTTATAGGCAAATATAAACACGTCCACCCTTGATCATAGATAGTGGATCTAGAGTTGTATGTTACATTAAGAGTAAAGGAGGAACAATTGGCAATTAGAGGACATGGTAATTGATGATCTGCTTTCATTAAGTAGCGGAATATCGCACCAGGTTTTAGCAATAGTTTAGTTACAAAATTGTATTAAAAACACATTACAGTACTCATTACCGAGAAAGGTAATTGTGTTCCAGGAACGTGTTTGTTTGTAATGCATTAGTCCTCAAATCTGAAGTAAGATGATAGATCCTCCTCGATTGAGTTTGATGAGGATAACAATAAAATAAATACCCAAAATAAGATGAAGACAGCAGCCTATGATCATTTCAACTCTTCAGAGCAGTGAAATGAGGGTTGTCGTGGACAGACTTTTGTGAAGCAATGAGTAGCACGCAGGGCCCCGTGCTAAAATTTGAAGGGAATTAAAGCATTCAAAAGGGCTGAAAAGAATCCAGGGACAGAAAGAGAGCAAAAGGATGAAAAGAGAATCGCGGGCCACGTCCTTGTCTGTTCTTCTGCTTTGTCCTCCCACTTGATCGGCGCGGTGGCCATGCGGGATGCGCTCGGCGTGCGCAATCGATTGACTGGAGAACTTGTAAAGGCCGACGTTTCTTTTTTTTTTTTTTCTTCTTTTTGTTTGCTCTTGAATGCCAGCCACTGACAAAAAGACATTGTGGACATTTGTTCCCCCTGCCGTTCATATATATTAGATTTACTAGTGTCTTAACATAATAATGTTGACATCAAATATTTGGTAACTGTCTGACTAGAATTAGTCTGTGAGAGAGGTTGCCCAGGTCTAAATCATCTGAAAAAGCTACACTTCACGAGTAAAACTCCAGATCTTTTAAAGCATTTTAACCTGACATAATAGGTTTGAAAATAAGAAAAATGAAATAATCTGATCCGACACATGATTTTGCTCGTTTCCGAATTCTGTAGGCAAACAATAATTTCAATATATACTTGCATATAAATAAATGTAGAACTATGAAATGCAAAACTGAAATCATTGGATTTGTTTATATGTGCATTTAAACAAAATAACAGAAGGTGGTGTAAGACGGTCATAGTCTTTAGTCTTTATCAACAGTGTATTATTCTTTATTGAAACATTTGAATAATTATCAATGTTCAGCTACACCTTTTATGAATATTTTGGATCTTTTAGTGATTTAGGAGTTGGCTACATTAGAGTATATAAGATAGTTAAACAATAAAAACAATTGTACAAACAGATCATGATTTGTTTTTGGCAGCTTAAGGAGGATATTGCCAACATGGTCAAGTCAAGTCACGTCAAATTTATTTATATAGCCCTTAATCACAAAAATATCTCAATGGCTAGTACAATAATTACATAACTGGATCAAAACTCTCTAGTACTCTGTTAAGGAACAAGTTAGAATTCAGATCCTATATGGCCGATAGACATGATGTTACCACAGACCATTGGCAAAGACAGTGACCTGCAGTCAGGGGAACCAGGTGAAGATGCGCCACATCATGGAAATATAAAACTATATTAAATGGTTATATGTATTCAGACACTGCACGTCACGGCACCATGGTCACTGATCACCATACAAGCAAGCAATTTCCCTCGGAAATTTTTAGCTGTGGCTCAAATGTTCCACAATTGTCATGATTACTGATGCAAGGCACCTGTGCCCGCTCCTTTGGTGCCAACTGCCTCGGACTCTGATTGGCTCCCTGTCACTATTTAAACCCCCGTCTTTCTGTCACCTGTTGTCAGTCCGTCTGCGAACCTCAGCTTACACTAGGCAAGTTTTTCGACCCTGATTCACTCCTGGTTTGGCTCCCGTCTGTTTCCCTGCTTTGACCCATTTTCTGATCTCGACCAAGTTTTTTGCTCTCCTGCCCCGGCTGCTGACCTGTTTTTTTCCGCACCCGACACCGCCATCGCTCACCTCGGAAGTATCACTTCCGCGTTCAGAGCAACCTGACCAGCGGTCACTGGATCATGTGTGCTATCCTTTCTCTTCTTCCAAATAAAACTGAGAGGAACGTACGCAAGTGGGTCCTGTCCCTGTTCTGGTCTTCACAACAACATTTTCAGGAAAACTTCATATGACCTTTGGGATGAACTTTTTCACATTTCTCAACATTTTCAATGACAACAACGAGATAAAATCAGCGGTTTTATTTCACACGGACTCTCTCACCCAAAGTCGGCTTGAAAAGGCTCCAGCTCACCGATTATTCTAATGAGGATAAGTGGTTGGAAAAATGGATGGACGGAAAGGCTAATAAAGCTAATTAGATGGAAATGAGTGCAGAACGAGGTCAGGATTCTGAAAACACAAAGCACACGTAGAAAGCGGGACATAAAGTCGCTGATATAAAAATAAATCAAGTCCTGATTGGCGTTGGTTGCTTAGAGATCTTCCGAAAAAAAACGACGCACACGCTAGCTTGTCTGCACAGGTAAACCGTTTTTCCTGTCGGGCGCCTTGTTGGAGAAATCAAATGTGCGACCTGCTCTGAAGACGCTGTATAACAGGCTTGACAGCTTGCAACGCTCACGCACGGCTATCTGCCTGAAATAGAAATAGCGGCAGCGGGATAGTTAAGGCGTGTTTTTATATGCGACACCTGTGCCATCTCGCCTCAATTTCGCCTTTTTCAGTGCGTGTCTGCCTTCTTTGACAACGGCGGGCGGCGTCAGAACGCCATCCGCCGCATAAATGCGCCCCTTAAATTGGAATTCCCGTCACCCTGACCATAAGTGGATTCAGTTTTATAAAAAATACAGCTTGGAGTTAAAAACGTGCAGGATTCTGAGGCTATTGAGCAGACGCTGGTTGGCAGAATGAGCCCACGTGGAAAATAAAGTTGAAAATCATGTCACGTTCTCATATTTTTTTGAGAAACTTTAAAATACAGATGCTGCCCTCGAGATCGTTCGTAAGTTGAATTTGTAAGTTGCTTCAGTGCTATATTTTGTATGTTTAAGGTTTATATAAGTATGGATAAGTAACATGTATTGTTTTGTACCCAAAAAAAAAAATCACATTTCATAAAATAATATGCTTTATAAAGATAAATAAAGCTGAGTTTAACTTACCGTAAATTCCGGACTATAAGCCGCTATTTTTTTCCCAAATGTTCAGCCCTGCGTCTTATTCAGTGAAGCGGCTAATTTATGGAACGGCCACCAGCGGCGCAGGGATTTAGAAGGTAAGGTTAAGACCAGTTGAATATGTGCGCCAAGAAAGACTGTAATCTCTAAGTTTTAGTATGTATATTCTGTAAAGTCAAGGTACGTTCCGATACTGAGGAAGATGTCCCCGATGGCGTTAGTTGTAAGAAGGAAGTTCAAGACGATTTACCGTAAATTTCACATTTACGGGGTGCCTTTTTTTCCCAGGTATGTTTGATACATTGCGAGCGTGATCCTACTAGCGTGTTGGTACGTTCTGACCGTTTTCTCAACCGCATCAAGCTTTCTTATTCCACTTTCATTTCAAAAGTAACGGCTCGCCTCTTCTTTACACTTTACACCAAATATAGTGAATGGACGCACGAGATATTAAACAATAGAAATGTCAAAGTTCTTAGCGCGCCGGAGAAACAGTCTAATATGTTTACGCACAAACTAGGAGGAAGAAGCTGGATTTCTTCCTCAGGGTGGATGCTTTGTGAGCTCTCACAGCACCACACGCTGGTAGCGGCGGAAAGACGCACTACAGTACTGTCCTGTACTCGGAAAAAGGTGTACAATACGAAATCTAACTTACAGCAATATCCAAATACTTTTCAACATCCCGAAAAAAATATTCGTACCATTTTTTCATAACTCGAATGTTTGTAAGTAGGTGAGCATCTGTATACACTTTTCTGAAATGTTCAACCTACAATCTATAATGTTATTCTTCAACACGGTTCCTTTTATTGATTTAGTTACCGTATTTTCCGCACTATATGGCGCACCATGTTATAAGGCGCACCTTCAATGAATGATATATTTTAAAACTTATGCCATACACAAGACGCACCCCATTATAAGGCGCTATAAGTGCATGCTGGTTTAAGATCAGGTAATTGTGCAATTTTGTAATTGTAATCCTGTGCAGTCCTTCGAGACATTTTTGGGATTAAGGGCTATTTACGGTAAATAAATGTGACGACTTGACTACAGTAGAGAATGTAGTTACTTTATGCAACCTCTAGATGTTGCCACGCTCAAGGGAATGTCAACAAACCATTCAAAAAGGTCAAACTTTATTAACAAACAAGCTTTCCACAACTCCATTCACTCCCAAAATAAATAAACAGCCGTTTTATTATTTTCTCTGAGGTAAAGCATTTTCGTGACACATCTTTAACATCTTTGAACAACATCGACATATCATTTTATTTTTTGTCCATTTAGTCAACACGCAAAGAAAAAAACGTCTGATACTGTTATTTTAAATGAAACGTTAGTGCAATCGCAATAAAGTGACACTCGTAATGTGCAAAAACAACGAGTGCAAAGCAATAACATAATAACTGTAAAATGTAAAACGTAAACACACAAAAGAAAAACAAAGATCACTCTATAAGCTCCTCATCGACGAATCCCTCGAATTCTTCTTCTGCTGTGTTCGAATTGACCATATCTCAGTGAATGGGCCATCCAACACGTCCGGTGTTTTTGTGCCAGCGCTGTTGCCTTCATACGTATAGTTATCGTACTGACACTTCTGCTTGCCGCTCTTTGTTGAACAACCCACTGTTCAAGTGTCTCCTCTAACTCTGGCCATCTTGCTTTATTGCCACGGAAACTTTGTTGAGTTTTCCTTACTTGGCGGAGCTTATCTTCATCCTTTCTCCACTTCCGTACCATCGATTCATTTAAGTTTAACTCTCTCGCTGCCGCTCTATTGCCGTGTTGTGCTGCGTGACTGATCGCTTTGAGTTTAAACTCGGCGTTGTACGCGTGTCTCTTAACAGGAGCCATTTTTTATACAAATGCACGTATGAAAGAGAATCTCGCTCGCTCTCTCTCTCTCTCGCTCTCTCTCTCTCTCTCTCTCTCTCTCAAACGTGACATTCTGAATAATTCTGCGTTTGTTTAAGGTAAATTGTGCTTTACATCTTTACCAGTCATAACCCTGGATTCAGACAAATACTGTATTTGTTGAATATGAATTAAGCAGTTTAATGGGGTAGCCATTTTGCCACTTAGTAAACAAATACAACACGAGCCCCGGCAACTACCAATCGTTTAATATTTCCCAGTATGCACAGCGCGAAAAATGGAGTCGGCGGCTGTTTCTCGTAGTTGCGAGACCTTGCAAATTTAATATTGAGCCATATATAAGGCGCACTGTGTTATAAGGCGCATGGTCAGCTTTTGAAAAAAAATAAGACTTTTAGGTCGCCTTATAGTGCGGAAAATACGGTATTTTTCTTTAACAAGATGTGCAAAATTATTAACTTTTTGACTCCCGGCCGCCACCTATGGCTTGTGTCGTCATTACTGTCACATTTATTTGTATATCCCTTAATCAAAAAATGTCTCAAAGGACTGCAGAGGTTACAAGTACACCATCCCCTGATCTCAAACCTCCATGCGGTTAAGGAAAAACTCAAAACCTTAGCATGCAGAAAATAGGAAACCTTCTTACTTTCAGCATTTTTGTTGATATTTGAGAGTTGATCATCTTTTTCTCTATGCAGTGTAGTATTCTACCAAGAACAAATAGAAACAAAACGAAAAAAGCTTGACATCACTCTCCACCACTCCACTCAACCATATGAAAGGCAAAAGGGCTCTTTTCACTCAGTTGGGCAATGTTAACACATACCTTAAGGACAAACGATGCAACCTACCTTTAAAAGAGGGCTTATTTGTTTGTTTTCCAAGATTGTTTTGACTATTTTCCCCAACCCTTTACAGTGGAACCTCGGTTTTCGAACGCCTCTCAGTTCGAACAAATCGGTTCTCGACCAAAAATTTAGAGAAATTCTTGCTTCGCTTTTCGTTCAAAAAAATCGAAGTTCGAACGCAGGTACGCTAGGGTGCGATGCTGAGCGGCGTACAGGTGTAGATTGCCCCCACCCCCTGTGAAGAACTGTTATGACGTGCGCGCGCACTTCTTTTTTCTTTCGCTTTAGATATCGGTGAACGGAGTGTCTTAGCCCCAAATTATGCCTCCGAAGAAGGTCGGTGCAAGCAGCAAAGTTGCTACAGGTGAAAAAAGAAGGGTAGTGCGTACAACTATTGCATTTAAGAAAGAAATAATAGCAAAATATAAAGAAGGTGTGCGAGTTTCCCTTCTTTCGAGAGAATAGAGCATGGCTTCTGCAGACCTTCACAAAGGTAAGAAATCCTATTCATAATTCTTTTCTTTATCGTTTAACCGCTCACCACTTTTTGTGGCGACCCGGGTGCTAAATGACATGTAAACGACCTGATTTTTTTAGTTGTACACGTTCATGTTAGCGTAATCTTTCGTACGGAAGATTACGCTAACGCAAACGTACGATTAGCCTGGGTTCATGTTTACGTTCATGGTAAGCATTTAGGGTGTTGGAACGGATTAAAACGATTTTACATTACTTTTAATGGGAAAAACGATTTTCGGTGATCGAACAAATCGGTTTTTGAACAGGGTTCTGGAACGGATTATGGTCAAGAACCGAGGTTCCACTGTATTTAGAAGGAATTGTAGCTATCTATCTATCTATCTATCTACCCAGGTCATATCCCTCGAGAGGGGTGACCGACAGCAAGACAAACACATACACAATAAACCAAGGAAATGAAAAAGGGAAAAAGTAGCAAAAAACACACACAAAAATGTTTTGGGAACATGGCCCAAACACCCAAACAAGTTAAGCACCTCAGCACCCAAGTTGGTCATGCTTTCGTCCCTCCAGATGAAACAGGACACAAGAAAGCGGCCATGTCACTCGGGTCAAGGTGACACAACACACTCTTTTGTTCAACAGCAGGGCCCGACAGCTTTCACTGGTTTACCCCTGCCGCATCAAACAGGTGCCCTGCCCATCCCTTAGAACGCGTCCAAACATCCCACTATCCTTTTACAACACCTCTCCACTTATTCTTATCATCAACAAAGAAGATTAATTAGTGATGGGAAAGGACCAATAGCACAGTGTTTCTTATGACACCAAAAACCTTAAAAAACCTTGAGAAACACCATTCATCGAAAATATTAAAATTCACTCCCCGCATCTGTTTAATGTCGCCATTGTTGTTGTTTTTTTAAGTTTGATTGATCATGTTGCTTAAATTATCAATATGCTTTTCTTATCCAATTATTGGGGAACGTAGGTCTAGCAATAAAACAGGGTTTACTGCAATGCTATTGATGATTACTCAGTATTTTGTAATCGGCAATGTAAGAATTATCGAGCGTGGCTAATGCTTAGTTTACTCCTCACTCCTACTTAGTTTTATTTTTTTGTATTTGTGGGGCGGTCTCTCCATTTTACCCATCAATGCGATCAACTGTAGTCGTAAGATTATTTTAAACGAAATAAAAAAAAACTGCCGTAAAGACAGGATGAGAATAGCTCTATTCTGTCAGAACCAGAACAGGACCCAGATGTGTAACGTTTTCACACAAGCTTTACTGGACTGGACAGACAGGATTGATACCAGATACACGAGCAGATACCGGACGGACAGGATTGATACCGGACAGGACGGGATAGACAAGATTGATACCAGATACTGGAGACTGGAGTCAGATATCAGACAGGACCAGATAGACGGGATCGATACCAGACACTGGGGACTGGAGTCAGATATCATACAGGACGAGATGGACAGGATCGATACCGGGCAGGATTCACAAGCAGGATACCGGACAGAGTCAAAACACACCTCTTGCGGGTGCAGAGGTTTGTTGATGGACTGACAAGGGGTGAGTGTGAGCGCTGAGCTTAAATAGGAGGAAGGCCAATCAGGCAACGAGCCGCAGCTGGCGCAAACCGGGCGGGGCCAAGTGAGGGCAACCGTGACATATTCTCTTCAATTCTCCTCTCTGCTATTTTTTTTCTTTCGTTTTTACATGAGCATTAAATAGCCCAACAAAAATTAAATAGATTTTGTTTTTGGGTGCGAAAAACATCGACGTAATTATCTGCTAGTTGTATAACATTTACTGATTTACAAGCCCAGCTAAGCGTTTGAATTTTTCATCAGTTTCTGTCCCAAATACAGATTGGGATACACAGTACCCAAAAACACCATCTGTCATGTGTAATACTAGACATTAAAAAGTGCAATGAGCAACCTCAAACACGAGTGTTATTGGGTTTGGTTTAAGTACATTTTCAACGTGGTCAATACGAGGTGCTTTTCGGGACTCGTTGATTCGGGGAAAAAAAACAAAAGCGCTGCGATTGTCTTATGGTTAAGTAAGAACGATAGTGCTGTTGTTATTTATGCAAGCGCAATCATTTGAACAAGATGCGCTCATTATGTTTTGATGGCTTATTTATAGCATTTAAAACATCTTCGTTCTTTCTTGGGGACTTGTGACGTTTTGTTTCGTTTTACAAGCACCTTATCAGCTCTGCCGCACCAAATGCAATGAGTTATACATCTAGGGTTTCATATTATTGAACAGTTGGTATAGATAGTAGGTGTATTAATATATTAAGGTGATATATTGAAAAATATTTGGTTTTGGGGGTGTTTATAACATCAACCACGATCTACCTGTTGATAGCAGAGGTAGGACTGGTCAGGCACAGGACAGTATATTTAGAGCCTTGTCAGCGTGTACATCAATGCAGTATGGCATAAACATGCGGCTCGCAGGCCAGATTAGGCCCGCCCACAGATTAAATACGGACAACGGTGAGAGAAGTGCATGGCAAAAGTTAGGTGCAAATTTTAATAGGTCCATTTAATGTCAACAAAGCCAGGTGCCACTCGCAAGGCAAATGGATCTCCCGTGCTTTCTTTCTCTCTTTTTTTTCCTCTCACTTTCTTCTTTTACTCTCTTGTTTTTTTCTCTCTCTTTCTCTTCTTTCTATCTCTTGTTTAAACTATTTTTCTCTCTCTTTTTTTATTGACCCTTTTTCTCTTACCCTCCGATTTCTCTTTCTATTTCTTTTTTATCTCTCTCTCCCTTTGTCTCTGTCCCTCCTTTTTCTCTCTCTTCTTTTTCTCACTCTCTCCTCTTCTCTGTCTCTTTTCATTATTTCTCTCTCTTTCTCTCTCTCTCTCTCATATTTCTCTCTTTCTCGTTTTTCTCTCTTTTCTTTTTGACTCTCTCTTCTCTTTCCATCCCTCTCTCTCTTCCTTCTCTTCCTCTTCTTTCTCTCTCTTATCTTCTCTTAATTTTTTCATTCTGTCTTTCTTTTTCTATACCTCCCTCTATTATTTTTCTTTCTTACCCATTCTCTTTCTCTCTCTCCCTTCTCTATTTCTCTCTATCTTCTTTATTTCTCGCTCTCCCTTCTCTTTCTTTCTATCTCTTCTTTTCTCTTCCCCACTCTCTCTCCCTCTCTGTTTCTCTAAACGGTCTGCATTTAGCGCTTTTTAAGTATATGAAGACCTCCCAAAGCACTTTACAATGTGCTTAACACTTTTCCCTTTTACACACTAACTAACCAATAGCAGCTCTATTCTGTTTACCTTACTCTTTTTGATTTACTAGTCTGGCCTGTATGAGATTTTTTTGTCAAGAATTTGCCCCCCCAAAACTAAAATGTGTTTGACACCCCTGAAGTAGAGTAACAAATTGGAGTTCTCCAAATTTTGTAAATGAAAGGCACAATTTGTGCAAATGATATGCATGTTTTCAAAAAGATATAGAATATGTTCTTAGGATGTAATGAGAATTTCAAATTCAAATTTAAATGAAAAGTTGTAAAACCTGTTGTGGGTTCAAATCCAGCTCCAGACTTCCTGTGCGGAGTTTGTATGTCCTCCCCGTGCTTGCGTGGGTTTCCTCCGGGCACTCCGGTTTCCTCCCACATTCCGAAAACATACACTTCAGGTGAATTGGCCTGTCCAAATTTTCCCTAGGTGTGAATGAGCGAATGAGTTGTCTGTCCCTGTGTGCCCTGCGATTTGCTGGCAACCAGTTCAGGGTGTCCCCTGCCCACTGCCCGCAGATGGCTGGGATGGGCTTTCCCCCCACCACCCCCCCCCCCCCCCCGACCCTAATGAGGATAAGCGGTACGGCTAATGAGATGAGATGAGATATATATATATGCTCTTTGAACTCAAATATTACCTTAAGAATGACGCACCCCACTGAATGTCCAATTCCATATTTGAATCGTTGCATTTAGTGGAGGTCGCATATAAATCAAAATTGTCCTCCTTTTTTATTTTTGTTTTTTGATGGCGCCAACCTGACGGTAACTCTTCAAGCTGCTGTGAGCAAGCAGCTGGGAGGAGCAGATGGATGCAATGATGTTGGCAGCCAAACACACTGACAATCAACCCAAATTTTGCACCCAAAGTCCAAATATTTTCTATAAACAGAAAGCCATTCTTCTCCTTTCTCCTCTTGCTCATTGAAGACGAGTACAAAACTAAGATTTGATGCGATGATTAGAAAATGACAAATTGGGATGGCTTTTTACTCAATCTGTCATATTTCTATGGATATTTTTCAGGGTTGTATTTGACTGCCACCATGGGAAGGATTTGGCTCATGGGCAACAAATACAGACTAAAACGATATAAGACCTGATCCTGCGATGTGTGATGTAGAGATGTTCTCTGCATAATACAGAAACCCCCTGCGACTGGAACTTTGCCCCCACACCCACACATGTTCATCCATTGACTCAAGTGCCACAAACTGCCCCCACAAGACAACTCATCTGTCTTTTAACAGTTGAATTACATGAGCAGACTGACAAGTTTTTTCCATTTTAATTGAAATCTTTGTGCTCTCAAGTCATGATAGGCCAATGTAAACGATTCCTGATCATAAGTTGTTTCGTTTGAGAAATTTACTGACAGGCGGGCCGAGAGGAAAACTAACTATTGCCAAACAAATAGTGAGTTTTTGTTTTTGTTTACTAATCAAATCACTCTTCTACTGAGGGCTTACCTTACCCATGGGTTGACCGGGCCCATGTGGCCCTCCCTTTGGAAATTAGATCTGAATAAAAAGAAAACTTGGTTGGCAATAGTATTTTTTACCAAGCATACATGCATGGGTAAATTTCCCAAATTAAACATTCTCTGATTCTTAGGAATTAGATTATTAAAATGTACCGTTTACCAAATCGTTTGAATTAATTATCTGCCACCATTAACCAAACACAACCTATATTCACCTAACAATGCGTGCTCGTTTCTTGATGGAAAAATGAACAAGAGACCGGTATTTCCACACGGGGGCAGATTTAATTTCTTAAATAATTTAGCTAAGTGAACTCCATCGAATATATGGCCGAATTAGTGTCGCTCGAGTCTCCGTCAAGCCTCCTCTCTCGATCTTCTGCTTTCTTTCTCAGTCCACGTCTCTCCGCAAGCTGGTGTGCTGGCTTCTCCGATGGGCGTGCCAGGGAAAACCCCCACGTGGGGTCCACCCCTTCACCTCGATGTCTGGAGAAACTCAAAACCACACCGAGCGTTTATCAAAACAATGCCTGACGTCCTTCGTCTGAGTCCTGTTATCAAAATTCCCCAGCCAAAACATTCCGAATTTGGAACAGCATGACCTGATGCCCACTCAGTGAAAATCTTTATTGCACTCGATAAATGTAACTTGTATTTAATCGTATAAAATACTTTATAGTAAAATGTATAAAATCCTTCATGATCAAGAATCAATCATCTAGCATCATGTAGCAAAACAAACGGCAATAGCGAAGCCCTGCCCAGCCTGACTTAATGATTGACCCAAGTTTTTACCTCTGATGCTCATCATGTAATAATGCACTCCATAGTCTGTAAAATACAAAACAGTTTTGTATGTTGATGTTGCAAAAAAAGGGACAGTTTTTTCTTTTTTTTGCCCCAGAAAGCAGCTCATTAGCTGTCTGTAATTTAAAAGCAATACTTGGATGATAATGATGCCGGTGTTCCGCCTTAAAGTATCAAGTGGACATCTCACGAGAATATCAACACGTTGCTTTAAAAGTATTCCCAAACAGATTTTCTTTTTCAATTAGGCACAGAACATGTAGTGTTCCTCCCCACTATTATGCAAGTATGTTGCAAAATATTCCGTGCGCTGGAGGACTCGAAAAATTGACTCGCATAGTTGACCCATCTGGCTTGTTTATTCCAGAGCGGTGACGTCATTTAAGGAACACGACACTTTTTAAATGGCAGATTACCACAACATATGAGGCCAGCTCTGAAACAGACAGCGATTGGAGTGAACAGAGATTTGCATGCTGCTCATTTCTCCTCGGACATAGGCGATTGTTGCTTTTCATTTGTGTTTTTCGTCACATATGTCGCTGTTGGTATCAGGGTTAGCCTCAGGGTTGCCAAATACTTCCCTGTTTTGATTGCTCCCATTCAGCGCTCATTGGCTGCCCACTGTGAGTTAATTGGCCGGCTAGCCAGGTGTTAGCCCCGATTTTGCCTTGTCCCTTGGTTTAATCCTGGCCGCGTTTATCGCCGTAGCCGTTGCTACTTTTCGTTGTTGGTTCCCCGTTAGCCTGGCGGCTCACTGCATGTTTGTTGATTGGGTTGCCTGGCATTGGCGCTAGTTTTGCCGTGTTCCCTGGTTTGTTTATTCCCAGTCAAGTTTGCGTTTGACACCATAGCCGTTGCTGCTTCTTCTTGTTGGTCCCTGGTTAGCTAGCTGCTCACTGCATGTCTTTTGACTTGCCAGCCCTGCGTTTTTCCACCTAGGCAGGGGCTGTTGATCGGTCCCGGTTAGACCCCGGTTGGTGGCTTTCTGTGTACTATTTTTTGCCAGTTAACCCCTTTTTGGGTGCTCTGCCTTCATTGTACCATTACTGCATTCACCTGCGACAAAACGCCAAGGCATTCTCCATAAAGACTGTCAAAACTTTGCTTGAAAAACTTCTTCGACTAATTAACACGTAAAATAATATGGCGACTGGCTTGCAGGATGACAAAGACAAGACGTGCTGTCTTCAAAATGCATTATCTTGAAAAATAAATGGAATATACCGATGAAATATACTAATAATAAAGATATTTTTGCATAAACCATGTACTTTTCCCTCACATTCAGGATTACCTTAAACAAACGCGCCGTTTTGTTAATCACGTTCTTCTATTACCCCTCGACTGCAATCTGCTTTTTAATGCATCGCCGCTTTACTGCGGCTCGCCACTTTTGGAGATGATCACACCCGAGTTTGTGCGGTGTTTGGTCGTCCGTTCGAGTCGAGACGACCGAGGACAATCTCCGTCGAGGCCGTTTGATGCAGAGCACGACTTATCCGGCCCGAGAGAGGCCAAACCAAACGTCGGGGCCGGCCAAGTTAACTGGCGTCGCATTGCACTCTTGACGAGGGCCGTAAAAAGGCAGCAAATTAGCTGAATTTAATGGCGGCCATCGTCGGAACGATTTCAGTGCAGAGGAAACGCCCCCTTGAGGAATTTGACAAACGTTTTTCTGTGGCGTTTGTCCTCGTTAGGCAACCGGAGACTGTCTTGGATGACTTTTGGCGAGGTGGGGCTTGGATTAGCCACCACTGGGGCAGCAATAAATGTTTTATTATGAATTTAACTGATTTGAATGCCTTTGTTGTTATTATAAAACTATAACGAAATTTGAGCTCCACCACAAGTGCACGCAGGAATAAGAAATTATGTTCAGTAAAAATAGAATTAAATAAGGTAAGTAAATTTGTGCAATAAAACCAGTAGTGAGCTACAGTCGGCTATGTATAAAGTCTCTGAAGAGGTGCAAATTTGCTGTCATATATGGCAGTACAAAATTATGATTATCACAGTTGAGTTTTTGAGTTCAAACTGGGGTTGAGAAGCTGTCTCTGAGTCTATATGTTCTGGTTGGTATGGACCTGTAGTGCCTACCAATGGGCAGCAGGTTGAAAAAATAAAAGCCAGGATGTGTGTAATCTCTGATAATGTTTTTTGCCCTTCCCAGGCACCGAGAGTTATAGATGGTGGACAGGAGTGGACAGGAGTGGTAAGGAGCGGCCAATAGTTCTCTGTGCTATGTTGGTCACCCTCTGCAGTTTCTTTCTGTCCGCTTCTGTACGGCTTGAGTGCCACACAGACACAGGGTAGGTCTGAAGGCTCTCAATAGCTGAACGATAAAAAGTCACCAGAAGGTTGATGTTAAGTTGCTCCTTCCTGAGCACTCGCAGGAAGTGCAGCCTCTGCTGTGCCTTTTCTATCAGTGCTGAGGTGCTGGCTGTCAAGGAGAGGTCCGGAGGGATGTGGACTCCACTCACTCTAAACTTTCGCCGTTGGTATAAGGGTCGGCAAGGACGGCCTTATTCGCCATTATTATTTTGGTTGTAGTGTTAAGTAATTGATAAACCAGTACAACAAGGCACGCAAATATCCCCAAAATTTGCCAGAAATTTGATGCCCGCCTCGTATTCCAGTGTGCTTTATAGACCGGAATAACAGTACCGTATTTACTAGTGTATAATGCACATCCCTAGCATTTGATGAAAAATTTGTATAACATTTCACATCTCAAAGATATTGTGTTGAAAATTATCCCAGGGTGTTCTGAACCAGTTTAGTACATTACCATAGCTGTCCCGAGATTTGAATCCTGTCGTATCCATTGTTGTGCAAATAAGTCAGCAATAGTTTCGACTCATCAAACGTTGCTCAAATATGATAACCCGGACTTTGAGTTAATTGTTGGGTTCCGAAAAATGTGCGTTATACACTAACAAATATGGTTAATAAAGTCAGAAATGCATAATTATAAATAAATAATTCCACACATTATGAATAAATCAAGTTAATTTAGGTGTGAAACCGGATTTGCGAATAATGAAATCCCTCGCTACAGTGCAAGTCACCTTTCACGGTTTTGCTACTTCACGGGTTTGCAAAATTCATTGTTTTCTGCATTCTGATTGGATACAGAGTCCATACAAGAGTACTCTAGGTGTTGGTCATAAACATAAATAACAAAATATTTACAGGTACAGTATCTCCTAGTTTTATTTGTTAAACGAATGCTTGTGTCAAGAACCGGAAATGGATAAGGACCCAAACGCGTGATGTTCTCAAACAAGCCTTTTATTTTACGGAAAAAGGGGGAATCATGCGCGTTAGGCAGCGGTCTGGCGTGGAAAGACAGGAAGCCAGAGACCGACGAGATCGATTCCAATTGCCCGAGTTGATATCGGACAGATAGGGTCGGACATGACGGGACAGGCAGGTTAGATAATGAATCAGGATATCGAAAATAAACAGGACCAACTGGAGAAAATAATAAGCAGGGCAAAAATAGACTGGAAACTGAAATTAAAACAGGACTGCACCGCCGTGCTGCCCTCATATAATTATTTATAATGTAATAATCAAATTAAACAGGAAAAAAATAAACGGGTACAATACCGGACAGGAAATACCAACAGGAACATAATCAAGTCAAAATCCACGTTTTACGGAGCAGAAGTTTGTTGATGGGCTGACAAAGGAAGCATGAGAGCGCTATGGCAACCATGACAGCTTGGGTCAGTAAAAATGGTTTGTCCTTTGACTTCAATATACATTATTTTATTATATATTACATTATATTTTACCCTATGTATTGCCAGGTTTAAAGGGATTAGAGACTGTTTTGGTTGAAACAAGAAAACGAAAAAAAAGTCTTCCTCCGGGGCCTTTTGCCGTATTTTGAACCCAATATGTCTTGCAACTCAACTATGTTGCCTGCCTCTGCTTTAGATTGATCAGAATTAAAAAAAAAATCAAATTAATTTGTATTTGTACAAAATATTGAAGGAGCCATTGAACTAATATGAGAAAGGTACAACATCAATCCTTAGCTCTTGCGTCGTTAATTTCACTGTGAAAAAAAAAGAGATTAGTAACACAGAGAAATGGAAAAACGCGATTAAGTGCCGACCGGTGGGGCCCCCCACGTCAGAGAGTGCTACTCGCCGACCATCTCAATTTCTAAATGTCCGCCGTGGGACGAGTGTGCGCTTTTCATTTAGTCTCGGTGAGATATAATGAATGTGCTACATAGATTATTCATAACCCTATAGCAGCTCATGACTTTTATTATCATGCGGGTGTGTCGGATACCTGCATACACACCTCTCTTCTACTTCACAAGTAGACCACATGTATAAAAGATGGTATTAGAGAAGAAATGCAAAGCACACGCATACAAGATTTTATCGCATGGCATAGATTTATTTTCCTTTGGGAAGGCAGCGCTTCATTTAATAGGTGCCAAATAAGACCAGCAAGTGTCCCACAACAGCCCCAGAACCAACCTCACTGAGCAATGCCCCACACCTTAGAATTGATTGCAGTTAGCCGATGCTAATAACAAAACTAGTTTCAGGTTTGCTAACCTTTGAATTGGGAAATTATACTGTGTGTCACACAAGTAAGTACACCTCTCACATTTCCGCAGAGATTTTATCATATGTTTAACTGAAAAACACTGAAGACACATCGCTTTGATACAATGTCCGTGTAAAGCCTTGATAGCAGTACAAATGTATTTTTCCTCCTCAAAAATTTTAGATATAGCCGTTAGTAGCTACCCCCCCGTGGCAAAAGTGAGTACACCCTTAACTAAAAGTTGCTGAAGTTTCATACTTTGTTTGGCCACCATAATTTTGCAGAACCACTTTAATCCTCCTGGCAATGGATTCCACCAGAACCTCACAAATTGCTTCTGGAATGCTCTCTTCCCGTGACAACATGAAAGAGCTGGGGGATATTCATGATCTTGAGCTTCTCCATCTTCTGCTTGAAGATGCCCCAAAGATGTACTATTGGATTCGGATCTGAACACATGCTTGGCCAGTCCATCCCCAATACCCTTAGCCCTTCTAGAAAAGCCTTGGTCATCTTAGAAGTGTATTTGGGGCCATTGTCAGGCTAGAACATTGCCCTGCGACACAGTTTTTGGAAGAAGGGGCTCTTTCTCTATACCAGTAATCCACAGTACATATTGAGTTAGTGTTTCCCTTAGTGAAATGTAACTCCCCAATTCCAGTTGCACTCATGCAGCCCCAAACCATGACATTCCCAACAACATGCTTGGATTTAGGCACAACACACACGTTTGTACTCCTCACCTGGTTGCCGCCACACATACCTCACACCATCTAAGTTAAATGAATTCATCTTTGTCTCATAAGACCAGAGGATATCTTTCCAGTAAGGCATGGACTTTGTTTACATATTTATTTTCATTGTGTCAAAGGGATAGTTCTTCGGTGATGTTCTATTACACATTATATCTGCAAAAATGTGAGGGGTGTACTCACTTTTGTGACATACTGTAACACTGGATAGCAATACTGACAACTCACTCCGTTTTTAATATTGGATACCTGCAAAGAGATTGCATAGGATGCTAGTTCGACTATGTTTACTATTATTGTGCACTGTTAGTTGGTTTCTACTATTATGAACTGTTAACATATTTGACACTATAAGCAAATCACGTTGCTCTTCTTCGATACCCACTCCCTTTATGTTGGATCTGATTTTGTGCTATAAGGGAATAAAACAAACAGAAATGGCTCAGGGTAGGGCTTTTAGAACAGGTTGGAATTTAGTATCTGTGGTTTAGGCTCTCTCTTTTTACACCACTAGGTGTTTGCTATATAATACACATTGGAGCTTCAAATAGACTTTAACCAGGCCAATATGAAAACAGTTCTCCCGCATTTCCATCAGCATGTAAATTTTGCTACAAGAGGTAGGAATACATTAGACCTGGCCTACACGAACATCAAAGGTGCATATAAAGCAGCCCCCCGCCCCCACCTTGGCTCATCAGATCACCTTTCTGTTATGCTAATTCCAGCATACAAGCCCCTGCTGACCAGAGAAAAACCTACAGTGAAGCAGGTGAGGGTGTGGTCTGAGGGGGCAATGGAGGCACTACAGGACTGCTTTGATTGCACTGATTGGGACATGTTTAAATCGGCTGCCACTTACAACAACAAAATAAATATAGATGAGTACGCCATTTCTGTGTCAGCCTATATCAGTAAATGCGCAGAAGACGTCAGCAATACCAAAAATATATGCACCCGTGCCAATCAGAAGCCCTGGATGACTGCTGAGATACGCAAACAACTAAAAGTACGGAACCTTGTCTTTAAATTTAGGTGTCATATTTGACCCTGAACTATCCTTTGAGATGCATGTAAAACAAATTACTAGAACTGCCTTCTTCCATCTTCGCAACATTGCTAAAATCCGTTCAATACTGTCTCAGTCTGATGCGGAAACAATAATTCATGCATTTGTTACCTCCCGTCTCGATTACTGCAATGCACTACTCTCCGGTCTCCCGAAGTCCAGAATCAAGTCTCTTCAGCTAGTACAAAATGCAGCAGCGAGGCTCTTAACCAGGACAAAAAAGTACGATCACATAACACCGATTTTGGCTAACCTGCATTGGCTCCCAGTTAGCCAAAGATGTGACTTCAAAGTTCTCTTAGTATTGTACAAAATCATACATGGACTTGCTCCCTCTTATCTTTCAGATCTGATCTGCCACTATGTCCCGGGCCGAAGCCTACGATCTGAGAGTGCTGGTCTTCTGATGATCCCGAGAGCAAAGAAGTCTTCTGCTGGTTCGAGAGCGTTCTCCATCCGGGCACCGGTGCTGTGGAATGCTCTTCCCCCTGAGATTCGATCTGCAACCTCAGTGGAAATGTTTAAATCTAAACTTAAAACTCACTTCTACTCCATTGCATACGAATAACCTACTCCTCTTGTCGGTTGAAAATAGTTTGTGTAATATAGTGTAACAATCTGTGAAGCCCTTTGAGACTCTTCGTGATTTAGGGCTATACAAATAAAAATGACTTGACTTGACTTGACTTAAATCTGGTGACAAGGAGGCGCTGAGATCAGCGAGGGCTAACCTGAACCGTGCTATCAGACTAGCAAAGCGAACGCACAGTCAAAAAATCCAGGAACGTTTCCTCAATACAACCAACACCAGGGATATGTGGAAAGGCATTCAGGCCATTACCAAATACAAGCCAACCACCGCCCCAGTGCAGGACACTAGCATGGACTTTCTGAATGACCTCAACCAATTCTTTGGAAGGTTCGAGGCACAAAACGGCACCACTGCAGCGAAAGCGGTTCCAAATCAGGACGAAAGAGCACTCCACCTGGACTCAACCGACGTGAGAAAGACCCTGAGAGGGGTCAACACAAGGAAGGCTCCAGGCCCGGACAACATTCCAGGGCGGGTCCTTAGGGAGTGCGCCGATCAGCTGGCTTGTGTACTAACAGACATTTTCAACACCTCGCTAGACCAAGCCAAAGTACCATCATGCTTCAAAATTGCCAACATCATCCCTGTGCCAAAGAAACCCCAGATCTTATCATTCAACGATTACCGGCCCGTTGCACTGACTCCTATCATAATGAAGTGCTTTGAGAGACTGGTTAAAGAGCACATCACCTCCAGTCTCCCCTCCTCATTCGACCCCTTTCAGTTTGCCTACCGGACAAACCGCTCCACCAGGGATGCCATCTCCTCTGCGCTTCACCTGAGCCTGACACACCTAGAGGAGAAGAACACCCATGTGCGGATGCTGTTCCTGGACTTCAGTTCAGCATTCAACACCATCATCCCACAACATCTGGTAGACAAAATGAGACTCCTGGGTTTCAACACCCCCCTGCGGAACTGGCTGCTGGACTTCTTCAGTGACAGACCCCAATCAGTGCGGATAGGTCAGAACATCTCAGATGTCATCTACCTCAGCACGGGCTCCCCCCAAGGCTGTGTCCTGAGCCCCTTGCTGTTCACCTTGATGACACACGACTGCGTCCCTAGGTCCGCCACAAACCACATCGTGAAGTATGCTGACGACACAACAGTGGTGGGCCTCATCAGGGACGACAACGACCTGGCCTACAGAGAGGAGGTGGAGCAGTTGGTGGCCTGGTGCAGGGACAACAGCCTGGTCCTGAATGTTGACAAAACTAAAGAGATCATTGTCGACTTTAGGAAAAACCAGCCCAACCATGCCCCACTTTGCATCAACAACAAGGCTGTGGAGGTTGTCAGCAGTATCAAGTTCCTAGGGGTGCACATTACAAACAAACTCACCTGGTCCGTGAACACTGCATCACTGGTTAAGAGGGCACAGCAGCGCCTGTACTTCCTGCGGAGGATGAGGAGAGCCCACCTGCCCCCACCCTCCCTCATCACATTCTACAGGGGCACCATAGAGAGTATCCTGACCAGCTGTATCTCTGTGTGGTGTGGAGGCTGCAGCGCTACCGACTGGGGTAGTGTGAGGAGGGTAACGAGGACAGCAGAGAAAATAATCGGGACTACACTTCCCTCCATTCAGGACATTGGCCAGAAGCGCTGCCTATCCCATGCTAAGAACATTATCGGGGACCCCTCTCACCCCCATCATGGACTGTTCACTCTGCTAGCCTCTGGGAAGAGGTACTGCAGTGTGCGGTGCAGGACCACCCGGTTCCGCAGTAGTCTAGTCCCCCTGGCCATTAGACTGTTAAATGGTCAATCTAACATATAGTTAACCTAAATCTTAACGGCTGCTAATCTGACTTTTTGCACTACTGGCAGTTCTTTATAGCTTGCCACTCCTTGCACATTTGCTCTCTGCACTATTGTACTTACAGCGTTATTGTTACAGTGTTAATGTTACTGTTTACCTGACTTGTTAACCTGAATGCCCATTTTGCACATCTGGTTAGCTACTCCTCTTGCACTATCGGCACTATGGTAAAATACTATACGTAGCCATAATACAATACAACTTTTACTTATATCTGTACATTCGAGGAAACTGTGCGGGTCAGATGTATCGACATTTCGTTCTGTATACACGTGTACTAGAATGACAATAAAGTAGATCTGAATCTGAATCTGAATCTGAATCTGAAATAGAAAAAATCAATAAATTTGAAAAATGTATTCAATTTTGAACTTAGATAGGTTCATTACATTTCTCAAAAATAAGAGAAAATGTGTTTTTTTCATACACTCATTAATGTATTACTGTAACAGATTAGAGTGACTTAAAACAAATAGAAATTTTAAAAATGGTTCAAATTCAACTAAAAAGAAGGCAGTGGCTAAAAATTCTGTACCAACATCAGCTCTTTACTATACCATATTCCTAATTTCTCCTTTCAATGGGAAAAGTAGATTTAGGGTTAGGATAGCGCAATGAGACTCCATATGCATTAATGCTCTCTCCAAAGGTCATATACATATCCATCCATCTGCATCCCCGTTGCTCAGTAGGGTCGCGAGGGTGCTGGAGCCCATCCCAGCTATCTTCGGCTAGGGGACAGGGGACACCCTGAACTGGTTGCCAGCCAGTCGCGGGTACATGGAGACAGACAACTCACTTACTCATTCACACCTAGGGACCGGTCAATTAACCTGACATGCATGTTTTTTGGAATGTGGGAAGAAACTGGAGTGCCCGGAGGAAACCCACGCAAGCACCGGGAGATCATGCAAACTCCACACAGGAAGGTTGGATCTCATGACCTCAGAACTGTGCTGCACACGCACTAACCACTGCACCGCCGTGCCGCCCTCATATAAATATATATAATGTAATAATCATAGTATATAATATAATGGATTAAGGATCTCTTTACCGCCTAGATCATCGGTGCACCACTTTGTGTTGTGCGTCTCAGATAAGTACAGCCTGGCAGCAGCCATCTCTCTCTAGGTGTTTTTTGGGGTTGGGGTTTGCTCCCCCACAAGAATCAAATAGTCGTGGTTTCCACGGTTTCCAGTAGCAGGTGAGGCATCCTAATCTGCATCATATACAGCAACTTCATCATCTGGTCATTGTTGTTAAGCGCCATCCAGCTCTGCAGAGATGAACTAGATGTCATGTTAAAATATTCAGTTTTGGGTTGGTTTAGGTCACGGGTCACTGACTTTTTTGAAGCTAAGAGCTACTTTTTGTTACTTATTGGTGTTAAAGGCTACCAGTTGACATGCATTTATAAAATGATAACTTATCATGTTATTACTGTGTGTGTGTTTGTCAAGAACCGGAACAGAAGGAGGACCCAGATGCCTGTCGTTTCTCACACAAGCTTTATTTTACGGGAAATGTGGCAGTCATGCACGTTAAGTGATTCGGCGATCGTTGGGCGGAAGACGTAAGGCAGCAGTCTGGCATAGAACATCAGGAAGCCAGAGGCCGACAAGATCAATACCAATTGCACGAGCAGATATCGGACAGTTGGGGTCGATACTGGACGGGACAGACAGGATTGATATCAGGCACTGGAGACTGGAGTCCAATAACAAGCAGGACGACATAGACGGAAACGATACCAGACACTGGAGATCGAAATTAAACAGGACAAACTAGACGCGAAAGCCACCAGACACTGGAGATCGATATCAAACAGAACAAAATAGCTGGGAACGATACTGGAGATCGATATTAAACAGGACAAAATAGACGGGAACAATACTGGACAGGAAACACAAGCAGGAAACCGGACAGGGTCAAAACACACGTCTTGGGGTAAAGAGGTTGTTTGACGGACTGACAAAGGGTGAGTGAGAGCAGTGAGCTTAAACAGGAGGGAAGCCAATCAGTCAACGAGCTGCAGCTGGCGCTAAACGGGCGGGGCCAATTGGGCACCATGGGCAAATGAGACAATGTTATTGCCATGTTGTAAATATTATTCTAGGGTAAGAATAACTATTTTCAGAACCTGTCCGTAGGCTATACATGTGTTCTTAGGGGAGTACCTGGAGTTTGCAGTACCACCCGGGTTTTAGGTTGAAGGTTGATACACAATTCAAAACTTTGTTTTTTTTAATTTTGCAGTGTGGCCATCATTAAAAATTACTGTTTGCGTGAATGAGTTTTCACAACCGCCAACCTTTTCCTTTTCACATGATTTGTTGGCTCTAGCAGCAGGTGGAGACGATCGTCGCTGTTCGCCGGTCTCCACTTTATGTCAGCACAAATGTTGCAAAGCGAAAAAGAAGGCGATGCAGCGAGCAGCATCTGGATGGGAAGACATCATTTAACGCGCTCGCAGCCTGCGCGGGAGTGCGAAAGTTGGCCAAATGTGGTCGGCGGGCCCGCCGCCATAAATATTTCAAGAGCAGGACTTCGCCTCGTCTCTCTGCATCACTTCACGCCGTCGCTCTTCCCTCGCCGGCTCGCACTTAAAAAAGCGGCGACGGCACAAAATATTACGGCACCCGCGAGGACAAACTGCATTAAAAGGCTGCAGTCGACAGGTAACTCTTTTAATGATTTTTTTTCGCCCCTGATGCTGCGGATGTCTGGTACAGGCCCGTGTAGACCACGACGAAAGGGAAGCAGTCAAGCTATAACATCGTCAGTGTAGGGCTGAAACTAATGGTTATTGGGATGAATCGGTCGATTATTTTTTCCATTATTGATGAATCAGATTCAATAAAGACTTTTTTATTTCCTCCTCTTTATTCAGATATTAAAGTTTTGGACGGATAGAAAAATAATGCACAAAACAAAAAACTATTATATAATATAAAACAATGAAGTCGTTGTCAATTAACTTGACCATACCCAAAAATACATAGGAATGGATGGGTGGTTAGCATGCAGCCCCAAGGTGTAGAGGTTCAGAGTTCAAATTATGCTACCACAGCCTCCCCGTGTGCATGTTCCTCCCACATTCTAAAAGACATCCATGTCATGTTGATTGGCTGGTCCAAATTGTCCCTAGGTGTGAACAAGCAAGTAAGTTGTCTGTCCCTGTGTGCCCCGCGACTGGCTGGCAACCAGTCCAGGAGGTCTGCCCACTGCCCGAAGATAGCTGGGATGGGCTCCGGCACCCCCTGCGACCCTAGTGAGAATAAATGGTACAGCTAATGGATGGATGTGCTGTAAACCTGCAAAGATGTAAGATACTTGTTTACTACCACTTTATCCAATAAATATATTATATTTAGACTTATCATGCAAAACAAAAAAATTGACCAATATGTGTCACGTTTGCCCGTGTGGCGCCAATGTCCTGTCCGGTATTCTTCCCATTTATGTTGTCCTGTTAAATATCAGTTTCCAGTTTCCTTCCCGTCTAGTATGTCCTGTTTATTTTCGATATCCTGTTTTGATAACAATCCTGTCTGTCCCGTCCCGTATTGACCCCATCTGTCCGATATCTGCTCGGGCAATTGGTATCGATCTCGTCAGCCCCTGGCTTCCTATGATTCCACGCCAGACTGCTGCTTAACGTGCATGATTCCCCATTTCCCGTAAAATAAAAGGCTTGTGTGAGAAATGTCACGCATTTGGGTCCTGATCCAGTTCCGGTTCCTGACAATACGTTTCATTGTATGTGTTTTTATCCACCAAAATTATACATCAATGTATAACCCAATGTAAACCCACAATTTAAATTATTTTCATGATTTTATTTGTTTGGTATTGGTTAAATTTTTGATTATGATAAACATTCCCAATATGAAAATGAGATGTAATATGTTTTAAAAATCTGTGTAGGGTTAAACATGTCACCATTATCATTATTATTCTTTTTACTTTATGTATTTTATTTATTTAATTTCGGATATTTGTATCTGTATTTCTGTAGCACTTTCTGTTCCCTTGAAAAACTTTGTTTCATGATGAAAGTGTTTAACACTACAAAGTTGATGCCAATTTTGTTGCAACGTACAATAAAAAGAAAAGTTTTCTCGCCATCTGTCGGACCAAAGTGGTACTACAACTCTTATCGTCACAACGGAATTGGTGCATTCCTATTTGCATTCATGTAATATACTTGGCTCAATAATAATGTAATACAATGAATTGATGATATAATTAGTGGCCAAATATTTTAATAATTGATTTTATATATTGCGTATTGCAGCTCTAGTTGATTGTAATTTGCAGAGCGTGAGGTGAAGATTTGACGATAGATCAAGAGATTTAGAGACATCTCAGAATTCTGGTTTAAGATTAACCCTCATAAACAACATAATAGCACATTTTTATGCTCTTTCATCAAAGAGTATGAGTTATTGCTGTTTTTCAACCAGTGGGGCGGGACGAACTAGTGTGTAGCAAGACATTTCCCGATGTTATCCTTGCCAAAAAGTATGCCATTGTTGCATTGCTCTCTCCATTGAACACATCTAATGCATCAGTTATTTTTTTTTTGTCTTTGTTGGTGTCACAGGAAGTCACGTCATACAGAAACCTTTTATACACACAAACTAGCAAAATAAATATACATTATGTGAGTAAACATCTCTTTTGCCCAAGTATATTCATGTTGTTTTCTCTAGTTCTTGCTAGTTTAAGATTGTGCAAACAACAACCCCAAGAATAAGAAATGTTGAATTATTGAGCATTGCAGTCACAGGCAGTCAGTGGAGGCGGGTGCACCTGTGCCTCACCTGTCAACAATGACATCCAAACTACTTTATACATCATGTTTTAGGTGTGCGTGTGTGTTTGTCAGTTTGTATGTGACTTATGGGCTCCGAAACGGCGGATCTGATTTTCGTAAACATTTACATTGGTACTTAAAAGGCCTCTGCGAGGGTCCTTACCTAGGTTTTGTGTCAAGGTACCCCCAATACATACCAACAAAATCGATAAACCTCTGCTTTTGTGTGCAAGTGGTTCTAAAGCTGCATGCGAGTCTTTGGCTCTCCCTAGTGTGCATTTTCAACAAACCATAGCCCTAACAATTTAGTACAATGCCTGCTGAGGCCAGCAACGCTAGGCCATTATGCTTGTATGAGATAAAAAATATATCAAATGGTTAAAATAATTCAGTGTTATAGTTTTTTTAGTTTAATTACACGATTTTGGCAAAATCACTGAATTTTAACATTATATGATGAATATACATCAATTTATTCTGTTTCGTAGCAGAAGGCAATAGGAATGATTCTGACTTGGCGCATACCTCAGCCCAAAACAATAGTATTAGTGATACTATTAGCAAGCTGCAAGTCAAGACATCCAGTACTTTTTTTATCGTTGCATGGACCTTTTTTCATAACGGAGGTTTTGTCATGATTACTGACGTGACTTACCTGTGCCCGCTCATTTGGCGCCAACCGCCGCGGGTTCTGATTGGCTCCCTGTCGCTATTCGAACCCAGTCCTGTCAGTCCCCTGTTGTCGGTCCGACTGCGAACCTAAGTGTATACCAGGCAAGCCTTTTTCGACCCTGACTCCCACCTGACCCGTTTTTGCTCCCGTCCGTCTACGACCTGTTTTGCTCCTAAACCACGTCTCCTGTCCCGTCTTGGCTTACGACCTTTTTTGGTCCCCGACTACTTCTACTCTCCCGTTCTGGCTTACGACTCATTTCCGACCCCGACCATACTTTGCTCTCCCAGTCCCGCCTGCCGACCAGTTTTTCCGTCCCTGACACCACCATCACTCGCTGTTCGGATCACAAGCCGAGTACAAGAGCGACTCGCTTCCCGCGTCCAGCAAAGACCGGATCGTGGGCGGAGCCCTTCCTCTTTCTTTCTTTCAATAAAACTTCACGCAATTGGGTCCTGTTTCCGTTCTGGTACCGACAGGTTTAACTATTTGTTGATGCTTTTAATTAAAGGAGCACTGCATAGACTTCATTTATAGGTGATGTCAATGGAGCACGTTTTTTTTCTCTGCTACAGTTTATACATTGCTTTCTTGCGCTGACAATCAAATAACTAATAATATCTAGTTTCATTTATTTGTCAATCTTCCTGTGCCTCACTAGACAAAAACCTTACCACACGTCACATATTTTCTAAAGAATGCGCCGATGAAAAGGTTTGTCTTTTTCAAAAATCAGTCGCAGACCGTGCAGTTTAGACCTATGCATTCACTTGACCTGAATTAGTGATGTATGGTTCGAACAAACCGGCCCTATGAGCCAGCTAATGTAAGTGAAATTTCGGATTTTATTTGTGAGGACTCAGATGTAGTAGTAGTGATCTGGTTCTCAGACAGCGCTGCTCTCAGTAAATCACTCTTGCAATCACTCTTACTCTGGCACAGCCTGTTTGTCTTGAAATCTATATACAAATGTAAAACTATCTAAACAGAATAATAGGCTTCAGCTCGGCTTCAACATCTTAACTCTAGGCTGAAGGTGATGAAAACCTATTTGTAGTGAAAATCTTACTGCTTTGGAGCCATCCGACCTTTCACTCTTATATCTACACAACAGTGTCTTTCCTTCCAATCATAGTTGTGTTAAACTGGTGATGTTTCTGGAGAGACAAGGCAACTCAGAATCTGATTGGCTAAACCAATAGCTTTCTCGAAGACTGCTGTCATACATCGAGGTTTTCAGGACTTTTTGTGAAGGCCTCTGGGTAAATTTCTGAGCCTAGCTGAAATATGATTGGTTCAACGCTGAAATTTGAAAGTAAACATCTGTGAGCAGCACAAGCAGTGGGGAAAGCAGTATAAAGAAGCTGACAGACTATTTGAAATTGTTTTAACTAGTGATGGACCAGATATAATGACATTATATGTTTTGGGCCAGCACAGAAGGCCTTGAAGACCCCCACATGCCACAGCTGTCAAAAATATCTCGTAGACGAAAAAGCTGACTCACAGAGACCGGGACAATCAAGGTCACGGGCGAGTGAGTCCTCTTGTCGGCCGACGTGCTCTTGGCCAAGACGAGCCCATCTCCTAAACGCACTTGATGGGACGTCTCCTCCACGGCCTGATGAACTTGACACGTTTCCACCATCGTGCCATTTCCGCGAGGGCGCTTTTTACGCCAGGCGTCACTCCGCATCAGCGAGGCATTGGGATGTCGCCAGCAGAGGCCTCACTTCGGCCCTCGGCCCCGCTACGTGGCCCCGTAATTGACAGAAAGCAGCCGCGATTCGTAAAATCTGCTTCACGGCCCAAATAGGCTATCCGGGCTGCAGATGAAGTGCCGTATTACGAACTCTAGCGCGAGCCCTTGGAGCCAATTTAGAGTCCAAATTGTCGTCGTGCCGCCAGGCAAAATTCATGAACCCGGGAAATGTTTATTTTGCTTTTCCTGGACAGCTTGCATCTCGACACGGGACGACCAATTTTTCGAATCAATACGCCGCCTTGCGATGGCGTGGCGACTGAAGTTCCAGGGGAGCAGAAAACAGAAACTGATCGGACCAAAGAAGTTCTGGGCGGCAGCACACTAATGACAGGAAATTCATTGATATTCTAGTATGTACTTATCCTAATATTTCTTTTGAAGATGAGCACGTCCAGAGCACTGTTCCGAGGTCATGTGTTCAAATCAAACTACGATTCTTCTTGTTTGGAGTTTGCATATTCTCCCCGTGCTTGCGTGGGTTTTCTCCGGGCACTCCGGTTTCCTCCCATACTCCAAAAACCTGCATGTCAGGTTCATTGGCTGGTCCAAATTGTCCCTAGGTGTGAATGAGCGAGTGAGTTGTCTGATTCTGTCTGCCCTGCGACTGGCTGGCAACCGGTTCAGGGTTTCCCCGGCCCAATGCCCGAAGATAACTGGGATGGGCTCCAGCATCCCAGTGTGTCAAGACCAGAACAGAAGGAGGACCCAGATGTGTAACGTTACTCACAAGTTTATTGAGATATAGAGGAAAAATCAGCGCCAGTGATCCGGTGCTCGCTGGACGAGGGAAGCAAGCCGCTCACGTAATCGGAGCGTGTTCGAAATGCGAAAGTGGATCTTCCGGAGCGGGAGATCGTAGCGTGGTTGGACGAGAAAAACGGGTCGTTAACCCGGACGGGAGATCAGAACGTGGTCGGGTTCAAAAAACAGGTCGTAGCCATAGATAAACGGGGAAATCAGGAACAAATGAGTGGAAAACGGGTGACAAAACGGGACTGACGGGAGTCAGAGTCAAAATGCTTGCCTTGTGTAAACAGAGGTTCGCTGATGGACTGACAAAGGGTGAGTGAAAGCACTCAGCTCAAATAGGAGGGGGAACTAATCAGGTAACCAGCAGCAGCTGGCGCCAAACAAGCGGGCACAGGTGAGTGTAGTGAGTAATCATGACACCGCAACCCTTCTGAGGATAAGCGGTGCAGATAATGGATGGATTGATGGATGTGCGTCGTTTGAGATGTCCTAAAAATTAAAGTTACATATTTTCTCTATTAGGGCAGCACGGCAGCGCAGTGGTTAGCGCGTGTGCGGCACAGTTCTAAGGTCTCGGGAACCTCCTGCGTGGGTCCAATTCCAGCTACCGGACTTACTGTGCGGAGTTTGTATGTTCTTCCCGTGCTTGAGTGGGTTTCCTCCGGGCACTCCGGTTTCCTCCCACATTCCAAAAACATGCATGTCAGGTGAATTGGCCGGTCCAAATTGTCCCTAGGTGTGAATGAGCGAGTGAGTTGTCTGTCCCTGTGTGCCCTGTGATTGGCTGGCAACCAGTTCAGGGTGTCCCCTGCCCACTGCCCGGAGATGGCTGGGATGGGCTCCAGCCCCCCCGCGACCCTAATGAGGATAAGCGGTACGGCTAATGAGATGAGATGAGATGAGTTGTGTTTCGTTTTTCTGTAATGGCCACGAAGTTTCTACCCCTTTGGCGTATAAATGATTGTCAGCCATTTTTAAGGCACACTTTTGAAACCATCACATCGTCTTGTTCTGTACTAGTAAGCCGATAATATTCAGTTTTATTTGCTTCAATTGTGATGAACATCTTACCAGAACTGCTCCACTGCTTATTTTACCCGTCATGTTGCATAGCTCAGAGTGTAAAACAAACACACGGAGGAAGAAAAAGTCAACCCTCTTTAATAACCTGTTATTCCTCGTACTGAAAAAGACCATAGCAATTTGAACATAAATCGTTTGATTATATATTGTAGCTTGTAGAGATTTATTTTGTTTGCTTCGAAAGTCCGACAGGAGTCTCTCCCGGACAGCATTTAATATGGCTTCTGGGTACAACCAAAATATAAATAAAATAAGTTGGATTTCGGAAAAATTATGATGCGGTTGAATAATTTGGCCCACGCACTATTGTATTTACCTGCCTTGTGCAGCCGATTTGAGGTCAATTCAAGGGAAATCTTGAAAATTATAAAATTGAACCGTACTTCACGGGCGCTTCAATTCATCACGCAGCAACGACTCTAGCTAGCTGGCTGAACAAAAGAAACTGACCAAAAACGAGTTAACCAAGTTGGCCCCCGCGTGACGATTGATCGGTGTTTTGGGTTTGAGCGAGACTGATTGACCGTGCTTTTAAAACGGCAGTAGGGGCATCGATCGGGGGATTAGAGCTTGAGAGCGGCACGCGGCGGGAGGATGGACGCCGCCAGGCTTGCTTTTCTACCCGTGCAACGTGTTTACCTTCCCTCCTCGTGGCCATCTTCTGCACACAGAAACAGAGTGCATTGATTGCTGGCTTGGCATTAAGCAGCGTTGATTGACAACCGAGAGGGGTTGACGCCCCTTCGGAGCGGGTCGTGTCCAAACAAACCTAATTCGCCTCAAATAGTGACCACGTTCTCATTGCCATCCGAACGGCTTAGCTGGCTGCTTTCACATGATGCTTGTTTTTTTTGGTTTGCCGCATAGTTGTAAAATCTAGCAACTGTTCAATGGATTTGCAAAACATGAACCCTCCTGTTTGTTATTTTTCAATGTAAATGACAGTTGTTTGAAATTTGATGTTCATATTACAGGGAAAATATGCCCCTCAGAAAAGTACCAGATAAATAGGATTCAAGTTGCTAAAAAAAAAAAAAAAAAAAAAAATCTTTATGACTACAGTGGCAGCTCAACATAAAAGCTACTCTAGTTTGAATACGTGACCAGTATCCGATCTGTTAAAGTCTGTCTGATTATGATTTTTTCGCACCACACCCAGGTCACTTTCGTATTCGTTCCTAAATCCCATACATATCTGTATCTTTTGGAATGCACCACTGCATTCATACGACCTGAACGCGATTGAAAGGTGACAGACATTGTGCGTACAACGAGGCAGGAAGAAGCGTAGACATCAACAACCATGGCGGATGAAAACACATGGAGGGAAAGCGAGGTTTTGGATTTAATTGATATTTGGTAGGACAACTCTGTTCAGGCCAAACCCAAGAGATCTTATCGGAACTGGGCAGAAATATTTCAAGATAAAAGGCCAAGCGCATGCATAGACGGTCCTGGCCCAGATGCCCCAAAAAATAAGTGGCAGTTGTATGTTCTCTGCAGAAGTCGTAGACTATGGAGCGGACTTGGCTACGACTATCAGGTTAGGTATTGTGTGGAAACCTGCACCGGGTGATAAAAGTTCTACAAGTGATGACTCCGGTAGCCCCATAACTTTAAAATTGCTAGATACGCTTTGTCGTTAACATCCATGAGTACTTCTGCAAACACTGAGCGCATTGCGTGTCCTCTTCTGTGCACACGGGACTCTTGTGGTGCTCACATACAACATACATTTAGTTGCTAATGTGAATCATCTTAACAAAAAAACATTGGATTTCACCCAAAAATAAGAATTAAGCAATAATCTCTCCAGTCTGAATTTAGCCCAATTTGTCTCAAGTAGTGAGCATGCTCTCCGCTCCGTCCAAAGAGATTCCTGGGCTGATTTCACATTTTGCTTATTTTTTGTCGTTTTTTTGTTTTGGTTGGTTCGACGCATGGCTGTAAAATCCAGCAGCTGTTCAATGGCTTGGTAAAATATAAATATTCCTGTTTGGTTTTATTACATCTCTCGAATAGAACGCCTTTCAAATGACATTTTCTTGTAATGTGATGTTCATAATCAAGGGAAAATATGCACACGCAAAAAAAACGTGATTAAACAGGATGAAGGTTCCTAGAAAAAAAAAAAAAAACAATATGCATAATTTTATAAAAATGTTACCCAGTGGATCAGAAAATCATTTTATGTGACCCAATAAAATAAATCCCGAGTGGCAAACTCATTTGTAAAATTGCCTTTCACAATCACAAAACCTTGAGCTACTGTACTTGAGAGGGTTCCTACAGCTTAAGGCAAGTTAAATTCAAGACGTTAAGACTTTTTTTCATGCCTTTTAAAATCAAATTTAAGACCACAAGCCGACCACAATTAAAAGAAAACTGAAAATAATTACATAGATTAGAGGCAGTTTATCTATTTGTTAATTTTAAATCTAGTTGAAATGTTTCCTTCTAAAAAACAGCGCTCTCCAAAGTTTTAGACATGGAAAACAAATAAAATGTTTACAGTACATCATGGATCCTAAGTCAAAACCGGCATATAAATACTGATTCACATGGTTTATCATTCATTATTCAGTTCCCGATTGTCTTATAACCCATGTAAATGTTTATTCATGAATTGTTTGTTCTATGTAAATCGGATTTAAGACATTTTAATGTCTATTAAGGCCTTATTATTAAAATAATGATTTCACTTCCGGGCAGCACAGCGGCGTAATGGTTAGCACGTGTGTGGCACAGTTCTGAGTTCATGGGATCGAGCCTCCTGTGTGGAGTTTGCATGTTCTCCCCGTGCTAGCTTGGATTTCCTCCGGGCACTCCGGTTTCTTCCCACATTTTCAGTTCAATGTCCCCTGCCCACTGCCCGAAGATAGCTGGAATGGGCTCTATCACCCCGCACCTTACTGAGGATAAGCGGTACAGATAATGGATGGATGGATTTCAATGCCTTTTAAGACTTTAAAAGGATTCGCAGGAACCCTGCTTGAGAGAATTGTATTTGCTATTAAAAAAAAAAAAACGTTTTCTTTAGATCTGAAAACTATTTAGAAGGGTCCACGACATCAGAATCCTTGGCTTGCAGATCTCTGAGAACCTCTAGTTGAAGTTTGAAGCCATCTCCAAATACCACATTTTAGGATATGACTTTTTTTGATTAAAGGGACAGCATGTATAATTTGAACACTATATGTCACTGTTTGCTATAGTATGTAGTATGGCGTACCCTTCCCTCGTTTAACTGGTGTCAGCATGTATTTTTTTTTTCTAGAAGTAGCAATACCTGGTCTCCTTTGTCATGTGTGGAAGGGATGGGAGAGCTTAAGATCAGTTACAAGGTTCAGCATGTAACAGGCTGTTGTGATTGTACAGGCTTCTGAATTTTAGTCTGTATAGTGCAATCAGGGTTCATACACCAATTTTATGGCCAAATTCAACCGGGTTAAGGACTTAAAAAAAATACTTTAAAAAGCCAATTTTCGAAATTCTCCATCACCTGGTCTCTACACCTGTCCTTTTGGGCTTGACACACAGAGGGTGATGACATTACACATGAAAACACCACAAAAACTAATGCCAGCTGTCATTTGTCAAGAGGGAAGAATAAATGCAATGGCAAAGCCAGCATCATTTTTAGGCAGATATGATTTAACTTTCGTCCTTTAATTCATGGTCTGTTGAGTCAGACAGCAGGGAATTATGGCAACAATTTGAAGCATTTAGAAGAAATGAACCCAAAATTCAAGCATTTTCAAGGATTTCAAGCACACGTACGAATCCTGTACATTAAATTTCGTTTTGAGAATATTTTATCGCACTCTTGCGTACAGACGCTCCTCTACTTACGACCATTCGACTTTCGAAAAACAGCAGATACAATCATTTTTTTCAGGATGTCGAAAAATATACGGACATTGCTGTAAATTACATTTTGTATTGCGTGCACCTTTTTCGGAGTACAGGGCATTACTGTAGTGCTTCTTTCCGCCGCCACCTGAATGTGGCGCTGTGAGAGGTCACCCAGCATCCAACCCGATGAAAATATCCGGCTTCCTCTTCCTAATTTGTGTGTAAACATTATATTCTGTATCCACAGGGCGCTAAGGACTTTTTTAGTGTTTAATATCTCGTGCATCCATTCAATATGGTTAGTGTAAAGTATAAACAAGAGAAAAGCTGTTTCCTTTGAAATGAAGGTGGAATAAGAAAGCTTGGTGCGGTTGCGAAAATGGTCGGAATGCTATTTTCGGCCACTTTTTACCACGGAGGAGGACCTCTTGAAGCACATCTTCCAAAGGTAAGTTAAACTCAACTTTATTTTTCTTCATAGAGCAAATTATTTTATTTTATGATGTTTATTTTTTAGTACAAAACAATACAGGTTACTTATACAAGCCTTAAACATACATTCCATACAAAATATAGAACTGAAGCAACTTACGAACGATCGTCCGGAACTTATGTAGTTCGCAAGTAGGGCAGTGTCTGTATATATTAAGTCCAATGTAATTGAAATAGACCACTAGTTGATTAAGCTCAATAGCTGTAGACACAGTCCGCAAACAAGTGTCCTAATCATGGTGCAAGGTGTTACTTATCTAAACTAAAAATGTCAACTCAAGTCATGTTTATTTGTATAGCCCTTGATCAAACAGAGTCTCAAAGGGCTGAACGACTATTGCAAACCAAAGACTATTATGACACCATCCCCTCATCTAAAACCTACATGAGGGCAAAAAAATCCACATATTATCAACATAAAATATAGGTTTATTTATATACTATGGAGTAGAAGTGTGTTTTAAGCTTAGATTTAAACATTTCCACTGAGGTTGCAGATCGAATCTCAGGGGGAAGAGCATTCCACAGCACCGGGGCCCGGATGGAGAACGCTTTCGAACCTACGGATCTCTTCTTGGCTCTTGGGATCACTCGTAGACCAGCAATTTCAGAGCAAAGGCTCCGGACCGGAACATAGGGGGAAATTAAATCTGAAAGATATGAGGGAGCAAGTCCATGCATGATTTTGTATAACACCAACAGAACCTTAAAATCACATCTTAAGCTAACAGGGGAGCCAATGCAGGTTAGCTAAAATCGGGGTAATGTGATCAAACTTTCTCGTCTTAAGTTAAAAGTCTCGCTGCAGCATTTTATACCAGCTGAAGGCTCTTGACTTTGGACTTCGCGAGACCGGAGAGTAGTGCATGACAGTAATCGAGACGAGAAGTAACAAACGTCCCTGCTGATTGTTTAAAACTGTATGAAATTGACGTAAATGAGTTAAATTCAATGACTGCTGAAGCTTATGGCTTAAAAACCAGCGTGGCTTGTACAAAAACAGAGTGGAATCTTGTTCCCTCAACTTGGGCATGCAGCTTTTAATCAGGTGCCCTCTGTAGTCCTTAATTTACGGTCATACATTTAGCTATTGAAATAATTGTCTGTTTCCGCCCTGGATCCCTGTGTGTGGTCCTTTCATGTCTGTTCTAATTGTACTTCCAACACCGGTATGTCTTTTTGTGTGTGTTTACATGCAAGTAGGCCGCAGACGCAGTGGAGCGCTCGCAGCCAGAGGCGAGCGCTCACGCCGCCTCGACAGTGAAGAGAGCAAAGTTCCTGTCAGTGGCTCTTTTTAACACATCGTTGCGTGCCATGCGGTGACGTAGTCGGGAGACTTTGACAGTATCCCCGCTCAAAGAACGAAAGGAGTGGGGGAGAGAGAAGGAGACTCTAAATCAGGGGTTGTCGACCCAAAATGTTTAGCCATATTGGACCAAAAAACAAGTTTGGAGCAACAAAAAATAAAAGCTTTAAATAAGCCAAATCATACTCTATGGTAATATATGCTATATAGATCTATATTCATTGGAAAAAATTAATGATTGTTTAACTTGGTAATTGATTAACAATTACAGTTCATGGATTGACCATTTTGTATAAGAATGATGGTAAACCTCAGTCTTCGCGCAACAGTGAATTTCTACGGCCATTGTTCTGTAGCTTATTTTGTGCCTGGAATATTCTGTAACTGCTCGTCTCCACACCTTATTTTGACCAACCTCTCGTCTCAAAACCTGGATATAAAAACAAAAACCGTAGAAGACCTGTGCATTTTCAATATATTTACTCTAAGGGGGAGATGTCTTCTATTTCCTTTATATATTCTTTTAACAAAGTAAAATACATTTGATGGAAATACTCCCGTGTTCAATAACTTTTACCAGAATATTCAAATACAGTGCTACCTCTTCATACAAGCTTAATTTGTACCAGGATCATGCTCGTAGCTCTAATTACTCATTTACCAGGGGAATTTTCCTGATATAAAGTATTTGAAAGGAAGGGGTGATAGAGAACGCATACCTGTTGACGTATACATGTTGAATACGGGGGTGAAAAAATTAAAAGACTTATCTCGCTTTGCCCATTTCGTCACTAATCCAGATAATATGGGTCACTGGTAGCAGACGACAACGTCATCGTAGATTGCTTAAATTGTAACAGAAGTCTACTAAGTCTGTTTTGATGTGAGTAAATAGGTGCCACATTGTATTTGTAAAGTTTAAAAATAATTTGCAATCATCAATGAGGAGAGCAATTGGCGGTATAATATCAAGGGACTGTTGATAATATGTAAGCACTTACTGTACATTAAAACATGTTACCGTAACTTTAAATGAACGTACACACCAAAAGAATTACACCACAGTTATTTTTTGTCCGTAGCAGTTTGCAAACTGGATGAGCTGATGCTGGCAGTGAGCAGTCATGAGCAGTGAGCGGTTTGTAATGGTAGCCTTTGGGACAGCTCGTTACCTAGATTTTTTTTTTAAATGTCTTACCAAATTCTCATTTAGAAGTGCTCGTATCATCCCTTGATGTGCACAAGGCTTTAGACCAGGTTGTGTGGCCTTACATGTTCGAGGTACTGAGAAGATTTTGGTTTCCTGGGTAGAACTGATATATACCAACCCTGTATGCTCACCTCTAACCAATGGAGACTGCTCAACCTCCAAGGCTGCTCTCTCTTACCTGGTCTCTTTGCTGTGGCATTAGAGCCTCTTGTTCTAAAGATAAGGACTCACCCAAACATACCCGGTTTACAGATTGTATTGAAACTGGGCAGGACGGCAGTGCAGTGGTTACCCCGTGTGTGGCACAGTTATGAGGTCATGGGATGAAACCTTCCTGTGTGGAGTTTGCATGTCCTCTTGCGTGGGTTTCCTTCGGGCACTCCGGTTTCCTCCCACATTCCAAAAACATGCATGTCAGGTTAATTGGCCGGTCCAAATTGTCCCTAGGTGTGAATGAGCGCGTGAGCTGTCTGTCTCTGTGTGCCCTGCGACTGGTTGGCGACCAATTCAGGGTGTCCCCTGCCCACTGCCCTAAGACAGCTAGGATATGCTCCAGCACCCCCCCCACGACCCTACTGAGGATAAGTGGTGCAGATAATGGATGGATGGATGGTATTCAAACTCTCATCAGCCTTTACGCGGATGAGGTTATCCTGAGTTTGAGGCATTCAGAAAAGTCAGTCCCACCTCTTTTGGATCTATTTACGTCTTTCGGGAATCTATCTGGTTACACAATTAATTGGAACAAAAATGACTCAATGCCCTTGTCTGACACATACGCTCCTGGTTTCCTGAAAAATAATCTTTCCAGAATAGTTAAAGACCACTTTACTTATCTTGGCTTGACAATTCCTAAGTCAATATCCAAACTGAATTTTGGTGAATTTATTTCAATGTTAAAACAAAATATAGAAAGATGGAGAGTATTACCCCTTTCCATGATCGGTCGTATAAATTCAATCAAAATGATTTATCTCCCTAGATTACTCTATGCCAAAACCTTCCCATTTTCTTTATAGCAGCATTATTTAGACAATTAGACTCTATAACTTTGTCCTTCATTTGGAACTATAAGACAAAAAGAATCTCAAAATTACACCTAGATAAATTAAAATCTGATGGTGGGATGGGTTTACCAAGTATGCAGACACTATTACTGGTCTGCCACTGTCAGGCCTCCTATGTTTTGGGGACAGGGAACGCCTGGTGACGTGCCCCCAGATGCCCCTTTGTGGTTAAAGGTAGAAGCTGCCTCGCTCACTAACTTCTCTCTGCCAGCCAAGCAATTGTAACAAGTGGAAAAACCTGTCTCCACTAAATACTTGAATTTTGTTCTAAGACACTCGATCAGAGTTCTGAACCAGGTTAGAGATGTTCTGGGTTTACCTGTGACCTCTATATGGACACCAATCTGCTGCAATCACTTTTTCTTACTTTACGATCAGATTAAGTTTTTCATACCCGGAGAGAGAAAGGTTTATCTTCAATTGAAATTTTATATATGGACCGGCAGTTTGCATCGTTCACACAGTTGCGGGATAAATTCAACTTAGTTCCATTTCTTCTTCAAATTAAGCATCGTGTCCGATCTAAAATCCAGAATTTTGAAAACCGCCCAGCAGAACATGTATTCTTTATTCTGGAAAGCCTTGCTGGTTCTAATAACCTTGGCGCTGTTGTGTTTGACGACTAAATGAGTGTTTCTACAGAGAGGATTAGGGAGGCTTGGGGACAGGATCCAGGTAGCAACAATTCTAAAGTCATGTGGGACAAATATTTAGCAACAGTACATTCCTGTTCTGTTAACAGGAGACATCAGCTAATTCATTTAAAGTAGTCCACTGTCTAAGTCCAGGCTACACAGTTTCTATCCTTCCGTTTCTCCACTGTGTGATCAATGTAAAATATCTGAAAGTATGTTATCCCATGCTTTTTGGTCCTGCCCCTCTCTGACTGGATTCTGGTCCAAAATATTTGACTGGTATGCTAAGGCCTACAACTAGAAGCGCATCTAGCCATTTTCAGCTGTTCACAGTCAACGGAAGGCCTTCCTGTAGCTACACAGCGCTCACTGAAGCTGGGAATGACTGTTGCCAAAAGATTGATCCTGTCAGAGTGGAAGTCACCTATTTTTCCTTAATTTCAGAGGTGGGTGGCTAACATGCTGTTGGTCATTCGGATGGAAAGTCTGAGATTTCTGAGGACCGTCTCGGCCAAGAAATATCAGGTAATCTGGTGGCCATTTCTCACCTACCTGGAAAAAGCTAAGGTGGACTGAAAAATTCAAAGTGTACCCCATCTTCCGTTCACAGAGTATCTATTGGAGCCTATATGGCCTTTCATGTGAGAACTACAGTATGGAGTAGCTGTTTTTTTTTTAAGCTGCAGTAGCTGCACTTGAACCCCGAACCTCTGCACCGTGGGGCTGTGCGCTAACCACCCATCCGCTGTGCTGCCACTGTATTTCTTTTATTGCAACAAAAAACCTGTATGAAAATATTTCACCATAGCACTTGTTACTCATCTAGTCTCGCGACCCGGCTGTTGATTAGAACCTGTTGAGGAGAAAAAGTAATAAACATCAGCTTCTGCAATTTCTCTTCGATCTCATGACCTCAGAAGTGTGTACCACATGCACTAACCACTTTTCTTTTTTTCTCTACATGTCTGTGTATTGGGCAGCACTGCGGCGCAGTGGTTAGCGCGTGTGCGGCACAGTTCTGAGGTCATGAGATCAAACTTCCTGTGTGGAGTTTGCATGTTCTCCCCGTGCTTGCGTGGGTTTTCTCCGGGCACTCCGGTTTCCTCCCACATTCCAAAAACATGCATGTCAGGTTAATTGGCCGGTCCAAATTGACCCTAAGTGTGAATGAGCGCGTGAGCTGTCTGTCTCTGTGTGCCCTGCGACTGGCTGGCAACCAGTTCAGGGTGTCCCCTGCCCACTGCCCGAAGATAGCTGGGATGGGCTCCAGCACCCCCGCGACCTTACTGAGGATAAGCGGTGCAGGTAATGGATGGATGGATGTCCGTTTGTTCTAAAATGCAAAATATAAATAAAATATTCAAAAAAAAAGGTATCACTGTACTAAAAGAATGAAGGAATTTGACAGCTCCCGTCTTAAAGACCCTCAAAAATGTCCCTTCCAAACTTCTTCAGAAAAAGAAGTGCAATAGAAATTGGACAGACACATAGACGTCTTTGTAAGGTTAAGAAGGTCTTGTACTGGATCTCATTAGTGCTTTTACAGTGCTACAGCTGTCTTGCATACACTTGCAGAGTACGCGCACAAACACGTGCATGAGACAGTTTCATCTCTCACAACTCATCCACCTTTTTTGCCGTGACTCACTTTCTTTGCACAACTTGCTTTCAGCCTCCGCACTCGACCTCCCAGGGCCTTTTCAGCAACACTGTAAAGGTCACGACGGTGCCACCTTTCAAACGGCCACTCTTCCGCGGGGCAGGGGAGTGGCTGTCACAAGGTGCGCAGTATTTTTTTTCTAAGATTAGAGCAAAGAGGTTAAAAGAGACAAAAATGTCTTGAGTAAATGGGACACCCGCAAATGTAGACACTATTTTGCGGGTACTATTTAACCAATTTGTTAGTTGAGGACTTCTAAGGAGCTTATTTTTCAGACTACAGACCAATGTTCTTGCTCCTTGCTTGGTATTGCCTCCCCTTTCTCTTTCTAGTCTGGTTAGAGCCTGTTTGTACTGTTCTTTGAAGGGAGTAGTACACATAGTTGTAGGAGAACTTTCGTTTCTTGGCAATTTCTTGCACGGAATATCATTCATTTCTTTGAACAAGGAGAGACTGTCCAGTTTCACAGGAAAGTTCTCTTTTTCTGGCCATTCAGAAAGTTTCATATGACACACAGATGCCATGCCCCAAATACTCAGCTAGCTCAAAGGAAGGTCAATTTCAAAGCTTCTTTGACCACCTAAAATGGTTTGAACTGTGCTAAAATAATGACAAAAAAGTTTTTTTTTAATCACCCTTTAGCCTTCAAACGCAATTAATTAGCAAACACAGTGTACTATTAGAACACTGAGGTGCTTGTTTCTGGGAATGGGCCTCTATACACCAATGTCCATGTACGTAAGAAGTAGACATTTGCAGCTAAAATGGGCATTTACGGTTTACTGTTGTATTTCTGTTTAGTTTCATGTAATCCCACTTGAATTTTTCTTTTAAAAAACAGTTATATTTCCTTGGAAAATTAAGGACATTTGTAAGCAACCCCAAACTTTTGCACGTTAGTATACATTTGTCAATAAAACTCAAAGGTAGGGTGGTTGTTTGAGATGTCCTTAAAAAAGTTGAAAGTTAAATAGCTCCTCTATTAAATATGTGTTAACGTTCCTAACTGAGTTCAAAGAGACCTCATCTTTTTCCATCGCGCCTATCAGCTCCTATCTTGGCAAAGCTGTTAAGGGCAGAACACATTAGTAAGGAGGAATGTGGAGTGGGGGAGTGCTGGACACTCATGTCATACTCGACCCTGCAGGGTGTTTTTTGTTATTGTTTCCATTTGTAAGTGTAGCATGTGAAATAGTGAAAATAAGAAGGGGCCTGCTTCATATACAGTCCAAACGCCAACCCTACCCAAAGAGTTTATTCAAGCACGTCTAAGAAATGCATGTACAGTACTTGCAAAAAAAATCATGAATAAGCTGACAGAGGCTGCAATGATGACACAAGTCAGGAGATGGCGTCTGTGAGTAAAAAAAATAACTTACAGGAAAGCCTTGATCATAGTGAAAATGGACTTTAATGGTATCAAATCTGCAGATTTTCTTTAGGGTTTCAATACGCCACCAGGTGGCATCAAAGCACAGGCTGATTGGAAAGCAGTCACATCACAAGTATCAGCAGGTCTTTTCCTAATTTAGCATTTGTGTGCAATTTGAAGAATTCTTTAAATGATCTATTATAAACCACTTCTTTTTAAGGCTAAGCTAAAATAAGTTCAATAAATATACATATATTTTTAATCTTGGTGGAAAACACCAACCATATGAGAAGGATTGTCTGAAATGATTGTGGTTATTTTAATAAATGAGTTAATAATTAATCAAACAATTAACAAGTTAAAAATCTTAAAATAAGAAAGATATTCTGCTAGTTGGATACGGTTTTATTTTTGTAGTGTATAGCTGAGCAGCAGGCTTTGTTATAAATCCCATTAAATACTTATAAAACCAACTATTTAAATAATATTGTGCAAGCTGTCAACGAAGCTATACATTTGAATAAATACATTTACCATCCATTAGAGGTGGCAGTCCTACTTGCCCACTCCTGTGCATAACATCTGAAAAGTGACATGTCCACAGAATTACAGGAAGTTGAGATGTTCATCTTGCTACACCTTCTAAATGGGCAGCTCTTCAATTCTGGTTCAACGTGCAGCGTGATGCTCCTTAAAGGTAATTCCAAATACTAGAACATGTAGCATGTGAGAAAATAGTAATTGTTTTTTTGCAAAAAATCTATATGTATTTTATCGGGATATTTCAATTATTATAAAAAGAGCATGTCTTGTCTTTGTCGTCCTGAGCTGTGAGTCAAAGGAGCAAGACCAGCATGCTAGCAAACCAAAAAAGTCCTCAGATGCTAACGGGCAACTAGCTGGACAAAGTTACACCAAAAGCGACAGATGTGGTGAAAACAAAAGACAATCGCAGAAATGAGCAATACTCAATTGCTGTTCACTAAATTCTACAACTGTTTTGGAGCTACCCTCACCTGTTGTGTTAATAGAATTCACTGTTTTAAGAGTGTTGTGTTACTTCAAGAATTTCACATCTATGACAAATAAGTCAGATGGGTCAAGTTTGAGGCAAAATTTCTCAAGTCACCCGGTGCATGGAATATTTTGCACCATATTTGCATAATTGTGGGGAGGAACACTGCACATTCCGTGCCAGAAAAAAAAATTGTTTGGGAATACCTTCAAGGAATCTTTGGCTTGGGGAGACATGAGCGACCGGAAGCGGGGATGATCTTCGCCATCCCCCTGAGCGTCCCCTGGTCGACCTTTTCTGGGTTCAAGATCCTGTCAGGCAGAAGCGGCGGTGAGCGAGACGCCACAGCATTGAAGCAAGGGAGGCCTCTGGACGGAGGGGGAAGTTGCCTACTCCTGACAAACGAAGGCTTCGAGGAGGAGGATTGTCTATGAGGCTTGACTGCAGGAAGTAAGGAAGGCGTGGTGGAGAACACGGGGTCGGGTGCCGCTGCCGCAGGGGCCCAACGTGGGGTTGAACCCCCGACGCCGTGTCGATTTGGCTGCAGTGCATTCGTCAGGGCCAAAGCGAGGTCATGTTGAGGAGCGTTGGCATAAAAAAAGCCCCTTGCGTTCCTCCTCGTGTCACTGCGGCCCTCGGTGGAGGGAGTTTTTACTGGTCTTGCCGGCGGCGAGTGCTCGCTGATGTTGAAAGGTATTTGAAGCTAGCAAAAAGAGCAGAGAGAAATCCAAAAGATTCAAAAATGAGGATAAAAAAGTTATGAAACAGCATAATTAGGCAGGCTTGAAAATGATATTTTTTGATGGTGCTGACAGGTTTTTTTTTTAATGTTTGATGTTACACAGACATTTGAATATTCTTCAGCTGCAAAAGGAAATTCGGAATTCAAATAAGTCTGGCTTGTTTATTTACTAAAGATCACAGCCTGCTTGCTGCGCCAGTGGCCTACCAAACTATTCCTGGAACGGGAGAGACAAAGTCACAGAGGAAGCCCTGATTCAGCACTTGGAAGAGAATAACCTTGCGTGCCGTGCGAGCGAGTGGATGGAGGCGCTTTGTGACGGGCCGCTTCAGACGAATGCAGCGACGCCTGTGTCACAAAGTGCTGAGCTGCTAAGCAAGTGGGAAATTGTCAGGACAGCCACAGCACACCGTGGAAGCACTATTGACATTGTGCACAGGGCACTAAGAGTGGCCATTTATTAAGTTTGAATGGGCTTTGCCATTACCTGCCAAAATAGGATACTGATACTGTAAAGTAGCGTGTCAAACAAAACGCTCACAATTGGTTAAACGGACAAAATTATGTTTTAAAATGAGATGATCAAATCTCGATCGCATCTCTACTCTATTTTCTGTCCTATGTTCAATTCGGTTGCAAAAACACAATTGTTTTTGAAAGGGATTTCACAGTTGGGTAGAAAATAATCACAATTAGGTATAGCTACAAGGCTTACCTAGGCTACAGGGTTGTCAAACTCTTTAGACCAGGAGCCAATTGATAAAAAAAAAAAACATTCTTAAAGGGGTCGGACTAGTAAATTAATGGCATCAAAAGTGTGCCTTAACTGAGTGCCTGGAGTCTTTTCATAGGCTTACATTACATTTATTTTATGGCCCAAAGTTTGCTCCAAAGAAAATTATCTAATCTCTTAAAATGTTTGTAAAAAAACAACCTAACATGTAATGTTTTTTAATTATTGTTTTTTTTGCATTATATTTCAAACAAAATGAATACATTTTAAGGGACCGTTTTGTAACAAACGTTTTAATTGGGTTGTTCAATATAAAATCGTGTAATAGTTTTTCATTTGTTTTGAACAACACAAACCCCCGAATTCGTTTAATCCAATTAAGCCAATTTACTGCAAACGGTCAACCAGCCCGTTTGTCAAGTCAACAATGTTAGCCATCAATTCCAAACAATTCAACTACACTGCAAGATTTAACCTGTAAAGAACAACTCTGGCCTGCCCGTCACATTCCCACCAAAAACATTTTGCGCTCCGAGGTTATACTGACCTCCTCTTAGGAGCTCAGGCATCCCAGAAGGAAGCCGAAGAGGCTTATTAGAAAAATCCAGTCAACAAGAGGCGATAACACAGCTGCCGGGGTCAGAATAAAAGCTAACATAGCACCATCAGTGTTCATCTGGCAGCGGGTAAATACAGCTTCCCTCTGACCTGTGACCCAGCAACGGGATAAACTCCTACTTGGTTGTGGTTGAGGGGTATATTGCGCTCACACTTTATTTACTCCATGAGTCTGAATCTGCCCCGAGCCATCTTCAGCTATTAACAACATGAAGTGTGTTTTAGCACAGCTATTTTTTGAGGACGCGTGAAGACTCTGTTGGTTTGGCTATTGCCTTTGGCTTATTTCTATGCAACCCAGATGACATGCCTAACTGAGGATACTCGAGACCACAGCGCCATCTTCTGGTACAACGACAAATTTCTGTTGAAAAAGTGTCGGTTTATTTCTGCTGCCAGCACAAAAGGAAGAAACTAGAATGTGTTTGAGTACTCTAATATGGTCCATAACAAAATATGTATCTGCTTACAAATACAATACCATAATAGCCATTTTATTTCAAAAGATTTTCATTTAACAATGTTTTTTTGGATTTCAATGAATGCGAGATTGTACTAGATAGATAGATAGATAGATAGATACTTTGTTCATCCCCGAAGGGAAATTCACATTTCCAGCAGCATCCCTGAGCTGAGAACAATCGAGAACAATCGAAAATAACACGGGAGCTGCTGGAAGTTTCTCTCAATTTTGTGTCTAATTCAGATTGTTTAGCATGGGTGTTTTCTCATGACCAAAGTTTTACTGTGGGATTTGCATTCCTGCTGAATTTGCATGTAATGTATCCATCCCTGATACCAGCCCAAATTTAAGGATGTGTGGAAAATTTGCCCAATTTTTTAAACAATTGTTATTGGCCACTCCAAGAATTTACAATTGAATTAGATTTTTAAACAAAATAATAAACCAAATCGACAAACATCTACTATAACAAGTCCAAAAGGCCTCCTGTGCAAAAAGTTCAGACAGCAACATGTTTTTAAAATCAATTTTAACAGACCTAACAAAAAATAACAACAACAAAACTAATTCCTATATTTGTTTAAAAATCTAATTCAATTGTAAGCTTGAATTAATTGATTCTTCAATCACCATGCATACACACATATGTTTCTGATTGCTGTTTTTTAAATTACAAATCAATCAAATTACTAGTCCAGAAGTACTTTATGGTATTTCTAAATTTGGTTTTCAATGGAGACAAAAAAATATTTCAAAATGTACATTACTTTAAAATTTCAGAAACTGCTAAAACGATAGAACACTATATGTTGTGACTCATGATCCCCGAAGTAACTCCTAGGCCGCCACGCTTTTCCAGAATCAGGTGAGGCCAGTACATCATCACTACACAATACTTATTGAAGGTACTAATTTGAATTTCAGAGCAGCTTTGGAAAGTTTGAAAGAAGAAGCGCCTCATCGGAAACGACAGTCATTTAGTATGAGAACTTGCATAAATGATAAACATGTGGAGATGAAAGAGATTAAAGCATGCATAAAGCATTAAAAACATAAGATGATACGGATGAAATAAAAGCAATGTAACTAGGGGTCCTCTGTCAAAGTGTTTTCTTTATATAGAATTTTGACTGCGAACGTGACTTTGTCAGCATGACGACAGTCTACGTTCGGAATTTGGGTAAGGAACAAAGCTTCAAAGCACCCCTTATGTGGACAAAAGTATTAGGACACAACTGTTGGTGAACGATTGCTCACCAAACACTGTCAGGAGGAATACAGAATTACCAATGGAGAAAAGTTGTCCCAACACTTTTTCTTGACATCAACTTAAAGCACAAAAAAACATCAAAGTAAAAAAAATGTTCCTAAACTGAAGCTCTCAAATATGAGTGAACTCATGCAAATGAAAGAAGGGCATGCTTCGGAGTCTTGGTTGACTGTTCAGATGTTAGAGGTGCTACTGTACCATGCCCGGTCAGTGAAGTACTGCACTAGGTGCTCCACTCCTTGCCAAAGTCATTGTGTGTGGGCAGGCAGAGTAAAGAGGGGAAGATCAGAAGAAGAGGCGTTAGAAAATGGAGTACGAGAAAATAAAGAGAGGGGGAGAGAAAGAGATATATGAGAAAGGGGAAAGAAAGATACTCACTGCAGCCGGCACAAATTTAATGCAAGATTAAAATCGCAAGCTAATGCATTTAAGAAAGCCCCTTTCCCAAAAAGAGTGAGGTTAAAGCAAATACAGTTTACTGTCAAAACAGTTAAGTTGCAACAAACGATTAATTAAAATATTATCAAATTGATGGCAAACTATTTCATTATTATACGGACATCTTTCAGATATGAAATTCTACAAATCCTTGGAATACCAGTATTTCAACAGTAAATATTTCCCATTTTTATTGTGGACAGTGGACTGTTTATTATTTCACCACTAGATTTCATTGTATGGGTTAGTGTAACTAAAAAAGGTTGCTAAAAAGCACAAGAAAATACAAGAAATGCACCATTTAATTTATCAGATTTTTGCACCGTCTTTATGAGGTTCTTGGGAACCCGTACCAGCAAGATGGCAGACAATCATATCAGCTTCCTCTTGATGTTATGTCATAAAAAATACACTTTTATATAATAGTCCGTGTAACTTTGCTAATTAGTCAAACATTTTTTTTATTTTTACCACAATAAGGCAATAATAAAACACAATGTCCCTTTAAAAAATGTTGAGAACACACACTAATTTAAGTTGTAAACAATTTTGTAAATTTCATCTGTTTTAATACTTACTTGTAAACACCAAATATATTTTTATTTCGCAACTAATTGTATGCCTCTAATGTTGCTTTTTTCAAAACAATGATCACATTTGTACACATTTTTCTGAAGCTTTGTGGCTGGACCAAGCCAAGTCATTTATCATCAATTGTTTTTTCTTTTTTTAATTAAACAAAATAATTGAAATTTTAAACAGCCCAAAATAAAACGGTCAATTAAAATGTACAATTGAATAATGATCATAATTTTGTTAAGAAAATTGTGGCTTACGTGATCTGAAATACTTTTTGGGGGGTTAAGAAATACTGGAGTTCAACTGGGCTCCAAAGCTAACTCACGTCCACGATGCTGCACAGACTACTTGATATGTTTGCTTCTTGTACTTTACGTCCACAAGTATTGCAATCTCATACAACGGGTAACACACAAAAAGCGAATTTCAAGCTCTGGAAAATGAAGGCCCTCGTCATGAAATGGCAGCAGACCGAAGGCTGATGAATGCCATCTTCTTGTGGAAAACGAGCAACATTTTCACTGCACTTGCCACTCACTCCACTCCCACCGGTGTTGGCGGAATGAATGCAGCACTGATGCATTTGTCAAAAAAAAAAGACGGATAAAATGAAAAAAAAAATCTCAAGAGCACTCGACAATGCCAAAACAACCCGAGGTGTTCGAACAACGCAACGCATTTATTTCACTTCGCTTCTTGATTGAAAGAGCCCGGCGTGGGTTCTCTGCTTTTCTTCCAGGCTTTTTTTTTTGTTTTTTCGCACAGTGTCATGCGTTTATTATCACTGCCATCCATTAGTCTGTTGTTGATCTCCTTTCCCATAGCTTCATCACATCTTATAACACACCATGATGGAGGATTCTCTAATGGCTGAGTGCACTTTTCGTAAGTAAAACCTTTGTACCTTTTTTGTTTATTTTTTTTTTGCTCAGCAACTGATATAAAAGGACATTATGCTCATTTACAGAATAACTGCACCTGGAAGACAGGAAAACAGAACACCACAGAGGATGCATTCTGTACAAAAACAATATCCAAGTTTAATTACTGTATTATTGTCACTAAAAAGCACTCAAGATTCTAAGGCATCCTAAAAATATAGTCTTTTGTAATTTATTTTACACATATAAGGTCCACTGGACTGTTAGGCACACGGATCTAAGACAAATATGGTGGCTATTAGTGTAAAAGTTGCGCATTTTACACACTTGTAGTGTATATTAGTGCAATTATCAATCAGTCAAAGAATGTCGCTGAACAAAATCGCGAAACATTGCATGTGACAGAAAGCCAACCTGGGTCCGATTAGATTGTGCCGAAACCTAACCACTATAGTACTTTTAGTGATACAGTTCACAAACAAATAGGCATTAAAATTGCACTCGTCACACTATTTATACTCATGGTGCCAGAAGAGAAACGAAAAAACGCACGACAAGGAAACAATTCTTTTGTGTATCTTATTTTGGAGAGAACATCGTTGGGCGTCGCCCCAAATAATACGCAGAGAGGAGATATGGCGAAAAGGGAATGCGCTTTATTGCATTCGGGACACGTTCAAAGTTCCAGACATTCAACATTGGTCTTTATAGTGTTCCCAAATCAAGTTAAGATATCTCGTGAAGGTCGTCCGCCCAAATCAAACTTACTTATTTAAATCTTTCAGGATGTATTCCTGTTTTCTTGCTTTATCCTGTTATCTGTATCATTGCTGGACAAGTGGTTAAGTGCCAGCGCTCTCATCGCTACAACCAGGGTTCGATTCCTGTTGCATTTAATTTTTTGCTATTTTTTTGGTCAGCGATGTTATTCGAATGATGAGTCATTGCGCAAACTATAAAAGCTGTATGCATTTCCAATCTTATTAACCATATTTTGCGATTTATAAGGCTCACCGGTTTGTAAGGCGCACTTTTGCATTTTTGGCCAATTTGGGGTTTTTAGGTGCACTTTATACCCTGGAAAATACGGTGAACCCCCGAAATACAAGCCTGGAAAATGCTTGAGATGATTTTGGGGCTATATTTTTTGAGGTATAAGGAGCCCTACGAAATAGACAGCAAGCAAGCGTGTTAGTGACTCACTCTGTCTGCGCTGGGGCATGCTGGTATAGGTCAAGGCCTGGTGCTGTGCCTGCCATGGTGGCAGAGAGGGGGTGGGCAGCACACCCTACGCAGAGAGAAAACACACAGTGCAACAAAAAAAAAAAGCTTGATGACAAACACACACGCTCCAGTGTCATATTGTTAAAAAGGACAAAGCACAAAAACAAACAATGGCAAAAAGAGTAACGCCTCATCTCGAAAATAAAAACAATAAAAAAAAATCCCTCCACTTGTGAAGCATTTGCAGACACACAAATGTATGCACACACAGGTTGTCTTTCATGTGCAGATACATTTTTAACTGTCAACCAGTCCGCAAATAGAGCAGCATTCATAAACGTTGGTGTAATATCAATCTACTGCACTGGTGTCCAAATGTAGAAAAAAATAATTTCAACATGTCACTTTAAAAAAGGTAAGACGATATGCATAACAATATGGAAAATGTTCTGTTTTTAACAGAAAACAGTCTTTTGTTTCTTATATAAGGTGCACTGGACTATGAGGTACATTAAATTTACTGTTATTGCTATAGTTGCATGAAAAAAACATCAGAAAATAATGGAAACATATTTTATAGAACATAAATTATCATTGAAAAATATTGTTTCACCATTAAAATAGAATCATTCATTCATCAAGTTTTTACAATTGGACACCTGCAAAGAAGATTGTAAAGGATGCCAGATCGTTAATTTGACTCTTTTATTCATTGTTGATCGTCATTTTGACTATTATCCACTGTTTACATCATAGTCACTAGCGGAGAAAAGTTCTTTTATTTCCAAACCCTTTGGGGAAGATCTGCTTTTGTTAACCCAGAAGATTTAATAAAAACAAAGGGTTTTTTAAGAGCTGATGTGGAATTTGGAATTGTAAACGTTTGTTGTACAGTTACTATTCTCCTTGTAAATTCAAAATGTATTCTCTCCTTTTTTTTGAATGTTTACGAAACCATAAACTTATGAGTAGAATTTCATTGTAAATATGCATTTCTCATTTTATTTACATTTTTAGGCCTATTAGGCGCACCAGCTAATTTGTGGCAAAATTTGAAGAAATTACAGTACTTTTCATAACTATAATTTTCAGTATGTGGCCATTACGTTTTAACTCAAACTGTTTTACTGTGGTACTCTTTTTTAAGAACCTCCAAACCTGTGTTCACACTGCTTTTTATGAAAGGAGTGACTCATTGGGTCTTTATTCCCTACTAAGTTGTAGACAACTGAGACATTCTTTATTTCTCACTTCAAAATTTCTGTTTCTTTTCCCAATACTCCAAAATTACCTGTAATTTGCCTTTAGAAATTTTGCACTGTGGTTCCTCCATTATTGAATGCACCAAAGGGATACAAGGCTAAAACAGCGTGCAAGGAAAAATCTTGCACAACAGTGTTAAACGTCTGAGGCACCTCATTCTTTACTTTTTGATTGAAACGACCACAGAAAATATGACGTCACGGTAAAGCTGTCAGCAATGCTCTCTACAGTTCTATTCTAATAATACAAAGACAGCGTATTGGCTAGAAAAAAAAAATAGGCGCTTGTGGATATTTCTTGGCAGCAGTTGCTGCCTGCACTCAAGTATTTTCATTAAAGGAAGGAAAGTCTCACGCTTTGCTTTTCAAGCACAATCTAAAATCATAGACATAGAGTGACAGTTTACGAGAAATCTTTGCAGCGGAGCTCATTAAAGTTGGCCTGAAATTGCAAGTGACATGTTGGCGTCAACACTATAATTAGACGCACGCGTAACCAGCGACGTTCCAAATTACTGAAATCACAACAGTTGTTCTTGTTGTTTTCAGAGGATCTGAGTGTGCGAGTAAACATTTCCCCTGCTCATGATTGCCTCTAGGAGCCATTCGAGAATATTGCACCCCCCCCATACAATTGTCATTTAAACAGCAGTTATGGGCGAGTCTACGAGCACAACCCGCTGTGACAACTGTTCTTGCAGTTGTTCCCGCAAACATCATGTTTCTTTGTAAACAACATAAATTTGGACTGAAAATTACACTGGCAGCAAATGAGAATGGGTTTAATGGGGATTTATGGAGAAATGCTTGATAAAATAATTGACATATTCAGAATATATATAATTATTTGGGTTGTAGGTGCACCGGAACCTATGAAAACCGTCGCCAGGGAAGAGGCGGAGCATACTTCATACTAACACCCATTTAATCCCAAAGAGATTTTCTCAAACCAATAGCACCACGCTTTCCACTTTGCCTCCCTGGGGCGACTCAATTTTAGCATTAGGTTAGTGGAAAAAAGACATAATTGCAAGCTGCTGGCCTTTGACATGAGGCTGTAACTAAACTGATCCATTCAGCACAGTGCTCAATAATGTCACATGGAGGCACTGTGCTATTCAAGCTACCATTATATGGGGACACTTCAAATGCAACTAAGAAAACTGCACAGAAAGGTTACATGTCCCACTGACTGAAGAGTTTGAGGCGACAAGAATTTCAGAATGTTTCAATTATAAAAAGACTTTCAGATTCAAAAAATGCATTCAATCTTAATCATTTCAGGACAGAGTAAAAGAGAACTGCAAATCACTTGGCTGTCATCAGCTTTTATGTTTGCAATTCTTTGAAAATCCCACATTAGAAAAACAAAACAAAACAAAAAAAGGACGGAAACATTTAATAGATATTCATGTCTCTAATTCTACACTTGCTAGTACTATCGCAAAACTTTTTGGGGGTTTACGCTAAAAATGATAAGGATCCCCGTTGAGAAGAAATGGGCTGGATTTTCTCGTTGCTCTGGCAACGGTCTAACCACATGCTGATGTGCATGGTTGGGGGTGCAGGGGGTTTGTTACGGTGCGTTCAAGGAGCTCAAGCACTTCAGTTTATTAAGGCCCAGGCAGCATGGGGTGCGGAGACTATCTTGGAATGGCTATGTTTATCTTTGAGGCCTTCGCTTCTACGGCCGAATCAACCCACTGCTAAAAACTGCAGTTTTTATCCGAGCCAGATCAGGAAGCTTCTTCTGCTACTGGTAATCACGGAAACCGGTACTATCTGTTTAATGTGGGGGAGAAACCCCCACCTTAAAATCAGTCCTGGAGAGGGATGGGCGCCGGCAGTCTGCTCAAGACACACCAAAGGAAGTGGTGCGCAGACAAATGGTTAATGTATATGTGAACAATGAATGGTGAATGTGTATGTGAACAATGAATGCATTTTTAATGGAACTATTTGTTTTATTATTTATTAATCCATTCAAGTACATTATTTTAAATGATTTGTTTTATTTTGAGGGGAACCATTTCATTTATTATCTAGTACATTATTTTTTAATTTAAGCATTTAAATAATCTGAATATAGATACAAAAATATGCAAAACGCAGTCCTTCTATTGGACAAGGAGCCTTTAAGCCTTATGTATGTCCCAAACGCAGGAAGGTAAAGTGAGCACCACAAAGTTTTGAGAAAAATATGAAAGCCTCAAGTGATGTAAAGCATATTGTACAATGAGAACATGGACAGAACAGGCCAACTAAACTTTGGAACACTGAGTTTTTCCCTAGAGATTTAGGATCTAGTATCAGTATTGTCACACACTTCGCTGCCATTCAATGCCAGGAGCCGGCTCATTTCTGAAGAGCAGGGTGACACTTTACACCTGAAAATAACAGCAACTAGATGATAAAGGTGCTGTAACTAAATCAAATCAGGAAAGTTCTCCTGTTACTGTTAACGATGGAAACTATGTTATCTGTTTCATGTGTGAGGCAAACCCCTATCTAAAAGAATGGCCTGGAGAGGGATGGGCGCGGCCACGCCGTACTTGCCCGAGGAACACCAAAGGAATTGGTGCCCCTACAACCTAGGTTGCTTGAGATTTTGTGAACCGAATTGTGAAAATAAACTCTAATATCAGGGACGGTGCATTAGCAGTGTATTTCAATCACTGGCATGTTGTAAGTAAAACAAGGCAAGCCTAGCCGGCATGCTAGATTTGCAACTAATAGTAAGCACGTTTCAAATTTCAGAAACAAAGAGTCTGATCCATTAGACCAATTAGTGGTGGTGGAACAGCTGGTTTGCTCTCAATTCTCTTCCACTTCCTGTTTACCTCTGTGGCTCGTTCATCTCCACCATCATTTTAGTGTGCCCCTCCACAACACAAACAGCTCGCCCAAACCGTTAAAAGCGTGAGGCGGAGTGACAAGCCGCCTGACAGGCTCGTAAAGCATCCTCCGCCGGGAGGTCAGAGCTTTGCGCGCCTGCCAAACAGGAAGGTGACGAGTGACTCAGCAATACCACCATCAGCCTGCCTGTGTCGTTTTTTTTTCAAGTGGCGAACACCTAACAAGCAAGTAAAACAAATAAAATAGTATAAAGAATGTGCACCTGGGCATGGATGGCGTGTGCATTCACAGCGTGACTTGGGGATTTCCAATGGGTCTGGGTGGCTTTGTCACAGGGGCGGTGCCGCCGCTTGTCTCCTGGCTGTTTTAGCAGCGAGGGCGCCCTCTGCTGCTGGCACCGGCACTGCACTTGACAATCTCGATCAGGCTGAAAAAAGGGCCATAAAATGGCAACTTTTACAAGGGACTACTATGAATGTGGACTACTATATCAAATAACTAATTCTGCCGTAGGCAAACAATAATCTTTAGAGGGATCAAAACAAAACTAGTGAACGCTCCAGCCAAGTGTATTTTCTGTTTTAACAACATTTGTGTGCAACGAGGCTGCCCTAATCGCTTCTATTAAATAATGGAGAGCTTGTAATGCTTTTATTTGATATCAGTTTTAGCCGTTGGAGTTTTCTTTTCTTTTCTTTTTTTAAAGATCAAGTAAACTGTGTAGCTAGAACATTAGTACAGTATTTATTCAGGTATAACACACATTTATTTTCTTGTACCTAAAAAAAACTATGTTAGGTGTGCGCTATACATGAGGTTTTACAGTATCTGTGCAATAATTGACTAGTCAAAAAATATCAGTGACCACAATCTCCAAAAATTTGGATGCAACAGGAATTGAACGTGGCAGCAAGAGTACCGAATCCTAGATTACTAATGATGTAGATAACAGATGAGGCAGTAGGTTTGATCTCGGAATCACAATATTTTTAGTGGCAGTACCAGAGAAAAATGTTAATTTCGTTGTGCATTTCACATGTCACAATGACAATAAACTCTAAAAATAAGATTTGAATAATAAATTCTAAGAGTTTATGCAATATATACCACTGTTCAGCATTTGGCTCTCAAGCTGCCACGTTTAAAGTTTGATTCCCATTGCGCCAAATCGCTAAATTTAAGCTGAGAAAAAGTGAAACAAAATTGTTTACAAATATTTAATTAAAAATCAGGTGTGTGCGTTACACACAAATAAATGCGGTATTTATCTAAAAGTCATAAACGTCCAGACAATAGGAGCCGTGTCATATTTATAATCAAATAGTTTGCTTGCATTCATATTGCAAACAGAGGGACCATTTTCACTAGCCCTACTGTATCATATTTAACTCTCAAATTATAAATCATCTTTTGTAGAAAAGGCTCAAAAGTTTAAAGCTAAATCTCACAGCATTTGCAGCAAAGCTGCCAACTCGACAACTCTCCTTTGAAAATGAACAAAAATCTCAAAGAGACTTCATACATTTCGACAATTGAGCCAAATTGTAACTTTTTCAATTGTTTCCAATCATAGTAAGCTGAAGTTGGATTTAGCAAGCATTACATGATGATGTTCAACTGTTATCCATTCTTATTGCGTGGAGTGTGTCATTTTCCAGCAACAATCTGTCGAGTTGGCAATCAAAACCTGTTCAGTATTTACGGTTGCAAATTGTTGCATTTGTTGTCAATAATTTCCAAAGATTTGTAAAAGTAAAACCCAACGCGACATCAGCGTTCAACGCTACTGATCACGGTTTGGTGCAATTGTAACCTGTGCAGTGCTTCGAGACAATTTGTGATTGAAGTCAGTCAATACAAAGAAATGTGACTTGTCTTGAATGTAGGTAGCAGGATTTTGCTTTTGGCGGCAGGTGTGTCGAGGGGACTTTTGCAGCAAAACAGCTCCAAAAGGTCTTAAGTATCAATCATTTTTGATAAATTTGGCACTCGGTCACCAAATTCCTCTCATGTATGGGGCAGATGGGAAACCGGAGAGCTGTTCTTTTTTTACAGCACATGCACTTTGATACAAACATCCGCGGGTCTGGCGCCCCTCTAGAGGATAAATGAGGCTGATGTTTTTGCAATCAGTATTCAAATAAATTATAATAGGAGCAAAACAGGATGTTTGATGGTACTTAAGTTAATATGTATAATGTGCTTGCGATTTTTCAACTTTTTTACCCACAAATTAAGCAAAGTCTTAAGTCTTTTCATCTAAATTGGCTGAAAAGTTATCTATCAGACATGCTTTAGTTCCCTTTCATTATTCAAGTCATTGGCCAGACGGTGGAGTTTCCTTTAATCCGAAAGGAACGATAACAAGTGCATACAGTTTAGCCAATTACCATGGCAACCAGTCATATGTACAACCACAAAAAAAATACTTTTCACTTCTGTGTAGCAACCTGGCCCTATTCTCCATAGTATGGTTCAATGCCAGGATAGTGAAAGTGCCCTGACACTGGAGTCTAGAAATATAGGGCTTACGCTTCATTCTACGTGACGCAGCTCTCATTTATCTTTACCTTTAGTGCAGTAGTAAATATGTGCTCTTCTTCATAATCGCTATTCAACTCTGTGGTAGTAGGAGTCTTGAATGGTCAAATAATCCGAAAACATGTGACCTGGACAACTTGCAGAAGACCTGAAAAGGGCACAGCTGAAGACGGCGCCTGTTTTGACTGGATAGCTGTTCTGCAGCCAATGGCGTCAATTGACAAATTCCCCAACCCAATGGCAACAAGTGTGCACAGGGCTTAGAGTGCTTTTGTCAAATTACAAACGCCACAAAAATGTACTAAAACTAGTGACAACTGCAGTGCAGGACTACCTTAATCAAAGCATCAAGTTTTAACCTCGCTTTCTTTGCTGTTTATTCTCCTAATCATTTTTAATGTATTTTCCAGGAGTCTAAACACTGCCTTTCCATTTTAAATCTTGCTACTGTGTCGGTTTTCTGTTTTGAAAAAAAGAGTCTTATAATCCTTGCACTAATATAAGTTTCATAGAGCCCTGTTTAACATGCCCCTGTCCTCTTGAGACGACCCGTAGGGGGCAATGATGCTTAATAGGACAATGCCGTACCAACAAATGCTAGCTGCAGTTAATCACGAGGGAAGAATGAAATGCAATGGCAAACCAAAGCCACTAGAAAATAGTGTCTGTGTCATTTTTAAGCAGACTTGTTGAGAAACAATTTCAAGCATTTACAAGATTTTCACTCCAAATTCAAGCACTTTTTGATCCTTGATAACACAACAATAAAATTCAAGACCCGTATGAACTCTGGTGTCACAATCTTAATACTTTGCTAATCTATCAATGTTAAAAAATATACTTTCTGTATCTGCTTATTTTATGGCAGCTGCAGTGCAAGAAATTTTCAATGTTCTCACCTGGTTCATAAAACAATCTCATCGGAAAGCTGCACAGTAAAATTTCCTCACATTTTTCTTTGAACTTATTCTGTCAAACCCCATATGCAATAATGTGATTTTTTTTCCCTTCTATGTGCCTGTTGAGGGAGAGGGCGCAGCAATATTGTGCAGGACTGGCGGCAGCTGGTTTTGGTCCTCGCTCTAATTGGGAATGCTCACATAAGGTGGTGAGGGAGGCTGGCATTGACATTTCGGCATTTGCGGCCGCGGATTAGAATATGTCAGGTGGCCATACTGTTGTTCGGCTAACAAGGGACTCGTTTGGAGACACTAATGAGTGTTAGGATAGCCAAGGAGCAAGCTAAAAGCAAACACAACAAAGGTTCTTGCTAGCCGGCAGCGCGGCCGCGAGACAACCCGCAGCAATGCGCCGGCAGTCGCAAACACCCACAACCTGATAAAGGCTAGCGCAGAGTTTCTTGATTTTATCAGGGCAGTGGAGAGGGACCAAAGTACACAATATTATTTAAATACAAACAATTATTACGTATTCAATAATCTCTATGTACTTGCACATTTATCTGAGGGTTATGCGAGGTAACCTCCGATCGCTGTTCTAAACATAAAACACAGTCCCACTTGACAAAAACAAATAAATTAATTCAAATGATTGGAACATGGTCAAATGTGGTTCATATTATTTTGCCCTTATAACCTAGAACAGTGATCTCCAAACTTTAATGTACCACAGACCGGTTTAATGTGTGAAAATAATCTCGCGAACCGACCCAATAATAACATTAGTAAAATGAATCATAATAACAATAATAAGCCTGAATCTACTGGGTACTCACTAGACCACTGGGGATTTAGATAACATAGGAAAAGGAATTCCATTTTATCTCATCATTACACTGTTTTTCCTTAAAGTACCAGTTGTTGAGTTTACAATATACATATTATTTCGTAATGTGTTCATTATCTATGTTGTCAATTAATTATTTAAATCATGCCCTCATCTATACAACAACGTGGTTTGTGAGCAAAAATAGTGTCTCACCGCTGTGATCCAGGTTTGATTCCCGCTGCATCCCATTTTGTGCAAATGTGGCCAGCGATATTTTTAAACTGATCAATCATTGCTCAAATACGATAATATACTACTGCAAAACCTTGTTTATGACGAGCACCCAAAATGTTAGTTCTCTTATGGGTAGAAAAAATGCGCTTTATATATAGTATAAGCCAAAAATAAGGTACTTTTGTTTCTGTCTGTGCGGTTCCAAGCAACCCGTGGGTCGGTACTGACCTGTGGACCTTTGGTTGCTGACCACTGATCTAAGATATGACATTATGTTTTACCATTTTACTAATGCACGTGAATCATTTAGTCGTCCATTGAGTTAAATCTAGCACAGCAGTGATTATTTAAGACGCAAATGCAAATAACTTTGCAGTCTGACCTAAACTATACATGTTTGGTCTGTATTGCTTTACAATCGAAATACCGTATTTACCGCACTATAAGGCACACTTGATTGTTGTGGCGTAACCCCAAAAATAGTCTTTTGTCAATTTTTTCATATACAAGTCGAACTGCATGGAATTAAAAACTTGTACAGCAAGAGATACTGTATTCATTTGTGTGTAACCATTGAGCATATTATACACTTACAGCAGGGGTTGGGAACCTATGGTTGTCTAGCTAATTATGGCTCTTTCCATGAGTACATATGGTCCGAAGATAAAATTCTATGCATACAAAAGTCATCTACAGCTTTCAAATTCTGATAAACACGGAGTTGAGTTGAGTGTGCGCATAGCCAACGTAGCACTAACGTTATCAGCAGTTCGGTCCTGTATATTAAGAGCATACTCCCCCACTAGATTTTACAGTCATACCAACAAACCCCGTTTTGGCTGTACGTTGCTAAAGAATCTTTTATATGGAAGCTCTTAAGCAATTTAAGTTCACTGTAGAACGAACTGTAAACACTCAGAAACGCCAGCCAAGCACAAATAGCAAATTGATTGGGTGAGCAGTAGTGGTGGGCTGAGCTATGCACACCTCTCTGCTCAGCGCCGTCTGCACTGAAGGTAAATATGTCAGCAGCTTTGTTTGCTGTGTTTTGTGACAATTTTACAAAATACCTCTGCTTCCACCTTGTTTTGAAACCATTTTCTATCAAAAAAATGACGCCTCAATGTAATTGCAGGAGAGACACAAGTTTAAAATGGTATATTTGTTTATATGGGACACAGGCATTATTCTTTTTTCATAAATTGTATCAAATCATCTTCTGTCACACAACAAAAAAACATACACTGAAAATTACATTTTGTCAGGAAAGCGCGTTAGGCAGTTTTGTTGAAGATTTTCTTAAAACATGTCAAAACATGTCTTCCTATTATGGATCTTTGGTTCAAAAAGGATCCCTAACCTAGGCTTAATGTATATATTAGTGCAATGATTTAGCGGTCAAAAAATGTCACTGTCCAAAATCGCAAAACGTGGTACGCGACAAGATTTGAAACCAAGTCACTAGGGTAAGACTGCCAAAACTTAACCACTGGCCCAGTAGTGATAGAAAAAACATACAAAAGACGTTGCATTTTATCTAATTGTCACACCAATTTTACTCACGGATCCAGAAACTAATGTTAACAGACAGGAGGAAAGAGAAAGTTGTCCTGAAAGATATAAATGAACGGAAGACGAGGGTGTAAGACTTTTTAGTGTATCTGATGATGAAACAAATGGAATATTAGATATTTGTCATTGGAGTGCGTTATTTTGATCATGCTAGGAGACTTCCCAAACACATTTGCCGAAAGTTAAAATGGATGCCTAAATTTTCCCAGAAATACCTGTCCATTTGCAAGAAAAGTCACCAGAATAAAAATACCATTCATGAGAAATGTTATCAAGTTCCTTTGAAACTTTTTATCCCATCAAAAAATTATATTAGTACTTCTCTGATCACGTTCATTTTAGAAAATTGTGCAAGTTTCTTTGAGTGTGTTTTGTCTGTATGGACAGGAGGAAAAGAAACAGAATAGACCATTGAATGATTGTTGGAAAAGAATGTTGCAGCGTTAAATGGGCTCTTTTACCACTTGTTCCTGCTGCAGCTGCTGACACTGCAGAGTGAGCTGAACAATGGTCTTGTCTCGACTCCTGAGTTCCTCTCTGAGCCTCTGCACCTCCTTCAGCAGCTTCTGCAGGCACAGACGGTCACATTATATATATATATATATATATATATATATATACTGAATTTTAGGGACCATGAGGCGCACCCAAAAAACCCTAATTGGCCAGAAATTTGAACATGTGTCTTATGATCTTGTGCGCCTTATGTGTGGACAAAATTGAAAATGTGTTACCATGTTTGTGCAATTATTGATTAGTCGATACATTTTATAGCGGACATCATTTGCATAATAATGTTGGCAACAGGATCAGACCGAATAGCAACGGTAAGAGCACCTGATCCTAGCCACCAAAGCCCTAGGGACATTGATAGTTGTTTACAAGTGCATTGGTTGCATTGGAAATCGAACCTAGATTGCAGTGGGGAAAGCACTGGATCCTATGCACTAGGGATACAGACGACACATAAAAGGGCATTTGGTCTTGACTCATTATCACACTTCATTTAGTCAGGGTACCAGATATGTTTGGGAAATGACAAAACTAAGTGATTAAAAAAAACAGTATAAAAGTTTGTTTCACTTTTTCTCAGTTCAGACTAAGCATTGTTAATGAAAAACGTTTGAAATATGTATACATCTTTGAGGATTACCAAAATACTTTCCACAATGCCTTTCTCTTCATTCAGTTTAGACTTTCGTAAAGATTTTGCGAGTCGGCGATAGAATACTGTGCTTTAGTGGTCCCAACCATTTCTGTTATGTCATGTGTTATCTATATCCCTAGGGGTCTAACAGATAGAATCCAACGCGCTCGACGTCCTTGCGTCCACGGATATATTAAAACTGATCGATGCACAAATACGGTACCATTCAATTTTGCTGGGGTGCGCCTTAAGATCCGGTGCACTTTATAGTGTGGAAAATTATGCGTGAGTTTGCGGGGAGTTGATGATTTTCTTACCTGTGTTGCAGTACTACTTTTGCCTTCAATCTCCCCTGCAACATCCCCTCGCGAATCCGTATCCCCAAGCTGTAATGCACACACATACACCCAAATGCAGAAAGTATGCGGTGAGCGCGATCAATGACAGCTGCCGTAGGGCATGCCTCAAGAGCAATGTTGTGAGGTGGAAAAATTCTACTCCTTCACGCATACGCCCCGCCGGCCTTGGACTACCAAGCACTTGTAACACAGACATGCAGGGCAATCTCAGTGCTTACAAGGAACGTTTATTTTGCAAGCAACCGGAAATGTTGGCAAGCTGCTTGAATAAATCCGATAATGCATTTGTACGTTTTTTTTTTTTTTTGAGTCAAATAGCTTGTATGAGTTCACTGATTAGGTTCCCTTTAAATGAACACATTCAATTTAATTCTGAGAAATGCAAAGAGATTTTTCCTGATTCAGTGTTTAAACATTGCTAAGACACAATTGTCTTTCGATTTTTGGGGGCTTCCGATGTGATATTTTTATACACACCCATCTGAAAGATTGACACTGAGTAGTCAAAAGAACAATGGAATATCAACTTTTTTTAGGTGGGGTCTTGGGGGGATTGGTAGGATCTGAAAATAACATGAGGAATATAAAATGTATCCAATCAGCTTGTATCAAGAATTTAAACCGATGGGATTAGAGTAATAATGTGTGTTATAGTTTCTTGCCACATTAAAGCCACCAATTGAGCAATACCACAATTTACAATGCAGTTCAGACCATTTGAGCTCCTAATGGCTACTTGAAACTGGATTTTGTTAACACGCTTTATTCAAAATCAACAAAACAAACAAAAAATGTGATTGAGAATCATTAATTTTGTAAAGATTGTTTCCTTTGTTTTCTTTTAATTTTGCAAACAAAGAAATATGTTCCTTTAACTTTGAAAATGTAATTAAGATTCTTATTATAATAAAATTTTACGTCGTAACATTGTACTACAAAAACAAATTTAAATAAATTAATACTATAAAAATGGGCAGCACGGCGGCGCAATGGTTAGCCCGTGTGCGGCACAGTTCTGAGGTCTTGAGATTGAACCTCCTATGTGGAGTTTGCATGTTCTCCCCGTGCATGCGTGGGATGGGCTCCAGCACCCCGGGACACTACTGAGGATAAGCGGTGCAAATAATGGATGGATGGAATATTATAAAAATAACACTGAGTGGAGGATTAAGTAGCCTGGAGGAATATTAAAGTGGCAGAATTAAATTTCCGACATTCTTGGACATATTCTATGCGGTCACAATCCCCTTATTCCAAATGGACTCAGTAATTTATTTTCTAAAGCTCCCACTTCAACACATGCAAAGACAAAGGAAAGCGTGAGGCGTACGAAATGAGCCATGCCAGTGAGGAGAATTTAACAATGACATCAAACCTGCAGAAGGTTTTTTAGCTTGAGTAGTTGGTTTTTGACGGAGATGCAGTCCTGGCTCATATGCTCTAGAGAAAGCTCATCCGGCATGAGCGTTTGGATGTTTCGCTTGTCTTCAGAAGGAATGGACTGTAAAGATGTCTGTGAAGACTTGAAACCATCGATGTGATGGAAAAACGGTGCTCTGAAAAATAAAACAGTCAGGTGAAGCAAAGTGGAACTACAAAGTTGGAGTTTGAATATCATTTCGGGTAGGAAGAGGATTCCAAATTTTCTGGACTATAAAGGCACACCTAAAAACCTTTAATTGGCCAGAAATTCGTAAGTGGGCCAATATAATTCGGTGGGCCTTGTATACTGTAGAATATAGATTGCTCTGCACTAGCTCAGGAGATGCAGCGCTATCTTGGGGAGAGGGGGTTCGCAGGTTCGATTACAGGCTACTTCGAATTAAATGTTTGAAATGTTCTTGGGCAAGACCCTGAACCCCTAATGCCCCCAATAAGCAGGTAGGTGCCTTGCTGTCACTGTTATTGGTGTGTGAATGGGTAAGTGTGAAGCACTTTGTAAAGCGCTTTGGGAGGGCTTTAGTGACTTGAAAAGCCCTATTCAAATGCAGATCATTAACTATTTACATTGGATATCTATACAGTATTCATAGGTGAAGAATAATTTTTACTTTTTTTACTTGGCAGTTATATTGTAGTACACATATTTTTCTCTCAATAAGCATCATTTAGCATTTAGTTTTCATAAGATAGCCCATTGCTATCTATTTACTTTTGCGTTGAATTCATTGTCAGGTCTGGTTGTGTCCTTTTTTTAATACGTACATCTATCCCAGAGGTAGTACTGATCGATCACGGAAAATTTAGTACTATGTAGTTGTTTGGGCTTGCTGACATCTAGTGGTAAAATTTAGCATGTCGGCATGATCATCAACGCTCTACAGTAACAAATTGGACACCTCCAAATTTTGTAAATGATAGGTTAAATTAAATACAATTACAAATGTAATGAAAATAAATATTTAATATTTACTTAGGATGTCATGAGTATTTGATAATCAAGTTCAAATAAAATGTTATATAGGTATTTTCTTTTACACTTACAGCATGTAGCGTAAGATTTATGACTGTGTTAATCAAGAAATAAAAAATGTAATTAAATTACTATTTAAGTACCGTATGCATTTGTTTATTTGTACATTTGTGTACAACGCGCTGGCGACATCATCCTCCATGCTGGTATGCTGCAGATAATACGGTAAAACCTTGAGGACAACCAAACCCAAACCTATTTAGCACACATATTTGCAATCGCATATGTTGCATATTTGCAATTTGAGTAGTGGGAATTCAAACCTTTTCAATTCATCAAACTACAGTACAGCAACAAAGTGTTGCTAATTATTTATTGCAATAACATAATTGGACAAAAACAGTTCATGAAAGAAACACTTCTTTGAATGGAGCCAATGCTTGGACTCTTACATTACTATTGTATTACGTACTTCTGACTAAACATGTTTTTTTATTTAAGACTACATTGATAAATATTGGCAGCATTCAATTACACAAAAATGGAAAAAAGTACTATTAAATTGAACATCAATGTTTGTTTTAGTTAAATTTTGATAGAATTAAAAAAGTCAAGTCACATTTATTTGTATAGCCCTAAATCACAAGATGTCTAAAAGGACTGCACAGGATTACAATTACACCATCGCCTGATCTTAAACTAACATGCAGGCAAGGAAAGACTCAAAACCTCAGCATGAGGGAAAAATAAACCTTGAGAAGGGGCCTCACCAGTGGTAAATCCCCCTACCAGAATCATCAGGGGGCAATAGATTTAGCATTGGGTTACAGTACACAAAACATAGTGAACACTAAAAAAAGAAAACAAGATCATTTTATTTGTTAATTTTGTTAGTAGTTAGCATGCTGAAATAGTGTGAGCACCCATGAAGTAGACTGATAACTTACCTGCCGTCATTGGGGAAATTGTCGGGTCCATTCCAGCGCTGATGCCGGCGGCGCTGTGCCTGCCGACGAGGTGCACTTTCCCCATTGGACATCACGTCAAACTCTGCAACAAAAGTTGGGAATAGGGTAAGGAACACCGAGGACATCGTTCTGAAGGAGTACGTTCAGAAAATTGTACCCACTTAAAGTGTTGCACACAGGCTGAGCTTGTTGTGAAAGATGAGCTGTGCCATGCAAAAATAGGAATGTAGGAATTTGTTTTTCGGCAGGTTTACAGACACAGAGATACAACAACCTATTTATCATATTCTGAATACGCTCATACGAATTTCAAATACTCTAAAATGTCAGAACGCTCATTGTGATCTTTTCCAATTCCCTCCTCGGTATGCAAACACACAAACACAAAAAATCAGCGACGAACAATTTCATTTTCAAGGATGTAAAGAAGAACACAGAGTCTTTGGTGAATAGAAGAATAGAGCAGAGAAATGAGCCATGACTGAGGGAAAATCGGACAAAATAATAGAAGCTGACATCTCTCACCGAAACGCGAGGCCTTCAGCAAGGAAGGGAGACAGCATAAAATGACTGCATACACAAACACGAAAATATCATTATAATGGCCATGTGGAAATGCTGCTTAAAATACTCAAAACGTCAACTCTCAACACAGAGGTTAGCAGCCTGTTTTATACTCAAGTGTTACGTATGGGTAACCTCACAGGAATTAAAGTCTATAAAGTAGCCAAACAACCGAGATAAATTCCAACAAGGAGAGGTCCATGAATGAAGAATAAAAGATGTCCGTCTAGTCCAGTCAGTAAGACAGCCAACCCGGCATGGCCATGTCCGTGTTCTCGGGCTAGCTTTTCAGGGAACTCCCAAGACATTAAGTCTGCTGATGCCTTTGAGATCCATCATAAGGAAAACTCTGTGGGCTTCCCACTGGCCCTGACACCTGGGATGAAAGAAAAAGTAGCATGGGCGCCTCTCATCCCCTTCTGATTTGACTCGCCATTATTCCTTTCTGCTTACTTCCTGTTATGTGGCAGACTCTGGGTGTCTTAGAAGGAGGAAATGAAGGACAGAGCAAGGGAGGGCCTGCAGAGACTCTAGGCAAAACAAACTGCTTTCCCCAATCCCCGCTTTCAGGGCCGGACTCGTGGGCCGGGTCTATGATGGACTCCTATGCCCCCGTTTCACTTTCTCTGTATACGCCTTCTGGTAGTCAGCCTGATTCACTGAGCTATAAATATAGAGTTTCCAAAAAAGGAGTAGGAAGGGGACCGGCATGCCAATGACATTCCTGTGGAGTGAACGGTCCTCTGCCTGCCTGTGTCAATCTTAACAGTGACGTAAGGTGGTGAAGCTGCCACCAACCAAAAGAAAAGAAACAAAACAAAATAGTGGGTATTTGAAATTAGCACTACATGTTCAGTTGGTGTTTATTTGCACCCAAAGCCAGTTTTGTTATGCATTGGAAACCAGTTGAGGCAAAACAAAAAATGTACTCAGCATTATTGGAATTTGACCTTACTTCCAGGATGTCATGAGAAAGGAAGCTTCTTGATAGAACAATTGTCCAAGGTTACTTATAGAATGTGACTTTGCCCAAAAAATGACATTTTTGGTGATTGGTTAATGTTGTTGAATTATGTTTCTTGCAACATGCATGGGAAAAAAATATGAAAGAACCAAAGTAAAATAAAACAGAGCTGCATCCAAAGCCTATACGACCACCCCAAAAAATACTGTACTACGCAGGGAGGTTTGAAGTGCAATACGCAAGGTTGCTTTATGAGCAAGTTTTGTTCCAACACTGGTCACCAAATAAAGTGTATCACGAACTGTTTTTTCATACTTAGAGAAAGTTTATGTTTTTAGGCTCTTTTTCACTGTCTATCTTTTGAGTGAGATGATCAATCAGCTGCTTATTTGCTTTTTTGTTTTGTTCAAAGTGTCGGATTGGCTAAGGATTGTAAATCAGTGAGGTTAATTAGAAAATAATGTTTTACTTTTAATTATTTGGACAAAAGAGTGGGACCCTTGGGGTCATGCGACAACATTTTTTCTCCACTGAGCAAAAATAGTCTTTTGTTTGACTTCATGACACATGGCATAGTCCATCACCATTAGCTTGTGTGTTCATGAACCAAGGCATGTACATTTACATGACCTTGTTATATTAGATTTTGTGGTTCCTGAACGAGTACTTGTCATACATAACAGGGTGAAGGTGTGTCAGAGGCATTCAACATCAGGTGGTGCAATAAACAAACCAGGCAAGAGTGGTCGACCTGCGTTGTCACCAGAGCTGACAGAAATGAATTATCGTTGCAGAAGTCATTATAATTCACGACGGGCGAGGTCACCGTCTCTGAACCCCGCCACAGGTCCTCCACCCCCTTCCATTCTCTCGCGTGTGACACACCATCAGATAAACACATAATAAATCTGCCAGCACAATCGCAATGACCTGATTACCTCGAGCCCGTACAATTAAGCCATTTTACACCTCTATAAAGAGACTAGAATCTGATTACAATCACGAGCACTAAAGAAAACCAAAACAAAAGCCTGTAACGGTGCTGATGTCACAGCACTTAAACAAGGTGGTGAAGTGGGACAATGAGACGTTAAACTAATTACCTTATTACTACTGTCAAAGCATTCAATCTGTCTGCTGCTGCACCGCCATATCCGCCGTGCTTGCATGGGCGCGTTTCATCCCTTTTCTCAGACAAACGATCGAGACAACTGGCGACATCATCCTCTATGCAGGTATGCTGCAGAGCTGTCATTTCCAGCGCAATAAAAAACCTATAAATAACTTCTCGGGAAGTGTGTACACGAGGCCGTGAGACTATTCTTACAGATGTTGAACAGCTGAGCAGGAATTTGATCAATTGTGTTGAGCCAAAAAAGCATGCTGCTCGAAATAGAAAGTTTCAACATTTTACGTGGTTTTCCACTGACTTCACTGGCCTTTGCTCACCATGAGAAGTGTCCTCTGTGAGGTCCACATCCAGCATGAGGTCGTCATCATCTACTGCTTCCACTTCTAGGTCATGCAAGTTGTTCAGGATATCCTGGGGGACACAAACCAAAAGAAAAACATACGGACAAATATTATGGAGTTCCGTTCTACATTCATTCAGAAGCAATGGACCATATAAAGTATGTAAACAAGAAAATTAAAGATGAATAGGTGCTTGTGGTCCCCTTATATTTCACAATTCTGAATTGAGGACACATAGGGTAACTAATGACTAAACAAATGGCATGAATGGTCAATTAACTGTTTTTAAGCCAATACGCATAAATTGAAAGGAATTTAGGTTCTGAATTGACAAATGAACGGAGATTATCGATATATGCATTAAGAAGGAGTGAAATAGTATAAATTACGAAAATGTCATTCAAGAGTCGGAAATGGACAAAAAAAATGCTCACGTTTTAGGTATGAAAATGAAAACATTTTCCTGAAAAAAAAACTGCATTCTAAAATCGGCATCTCTTCCACTGCATGATGTGTAATGAAAACGTTATCAAGCACTTTTGATATGACTGGCACGCACAAACGGAACGTGGCCATTTAAAGCTTTTTATGGAGGCACATCGCCACCATGTGGACCTATCATATTACTACACTTTGTAAATGTTCAATCGTATCTCTTTAGCGCTCAAAGACATTCTTATATGCAATGATAAATTGTAAAAAAAAATGTTCCCAAGTCCATGTATAAAAGTATCCCAATGCCAGACAAAAAACAAGTCCACCTCATGATAGCAGCTACACTAATGTGGCACAAAAGCATAATATGTGCATAAGATGAAATAAATGACTTTTAATTGGATAAGCATGGCTGGAGCTTTAGTGGGTATGCTGACATCAGTGAAGCACGCTCAAATATAATCACAGACTTATTCCATCCTATTAGAAACAAACAAAATAGTACAATACAATATCTAATTTATTCAAGTATTTAATAAATTAGTGACCAAAAATAACTCAGAAATTATGTGGGAACATTCATTAAGTCAAAAATTAGTAATTTAAATAATTATTTTATGTACCCATTTTTACTCTCAGTTACCCACATTAAAGGAACAGTCATATTTATATCAAATTAAGCATTAGTGTGTTATTTTTTCCTCTTGCCCTTTCTTTTTGATCACAAAAAACGTCCTTATCACATGCTGTGAGTACTGTAAAGACACAACTTATTCTACCACTTGTAATCTGGCTTCCCGAAAGCTCTTTATGCATTCCTGAGATCAGGTGCCATGGTACATGAACATAGAGAAACAAAGGATGCAAATGCTATTAAATCACAAGCTGTGGCTGGGAAAGCATTCCTCTCAGGGTTAACCTCTTTCCCTAATGAAGAAGTAGTTGAATGAATGGCAGCAGCTATTTAAGCAGGCATAAAATTATGTGCAAGGGGTGCCGACCGGAACGTGATCAGTGCATTGGAAAGGGAACCGGAGGTAGTTTGACTGTCATTCATTAGTCACGGCAATAAAGCCCTGGCAACTTAAAATGCAGCATTTCCATAATAAAAATTGTAATAAATTAATTTTGATGCAAATCAGAAAAGAATCCCCAGTATAATTGATTGCTTTAGGGGATTGTTTTTCTTTTCTTGTGTGGGTTTGGAAATCAAAATTACAATTTTTGAGGAAAATATTTAATAAATAATATTAATCGTATTTATTTGCTTTTAAACTTTTTAGAAATGAGCATGTTAAACTGCCAGACAGAGAGGTTCACTGGGTCGCCTTGCTAATCTTTTATCAACTCTAATACAGACAAGTGATCAAAATAATAGTAATACAAAAATGATTGTACCGTGTCATTTCAAATTGTTCAGTAGAATATCTTTTTTAATTTTAAACAAACTGAACATGCTTCCTTTTACTTGTGTTGCTGTTGATTTCACTCGATAGTGGTACCATGACATAGGGAAATGATTTGAAGGTGCGTTGGTAATAATGTAAACATTTAAATCCTCACAAATTTTCTTCATGAAAGTTGAACTCACTATGCTGTTGAGCTCAGAGTCGTCGTATAGATCATATGGATAGGAGCCCGGATCCCCAAGAGGTTCAAGCCCTTCTTCGTCCCACATGTAGGTTCCCCCAGAGCTGTTAGAGGGTGACAGCTCCAAAGACGAAGCCTGGCCGACATCACCTTCTTCCGGAGACTTCACAAGTGGTCCCTGGGAGTCCTGCATAGGGCTTTCTTCATCTTGGCCTGGAAAAAATGTGGGGAAAAAGGTCAATAAAAGTCCAAATTAAGAGTAATGTGTAATCAATTGACTTCATATATTTACCTGCCAGATCCCAGTCTTTGGAGTTATTCTTGTCATGAGAGTCCCCATCACTAATAACACCCCCCACACTATCAAAGTAATCTAAAAAGTCTTCACTGGCGATTCCTCTGTCTAGAGACGAAGCAGAAGACAATGACATGTCTTCCTGATCATCGATAACTACACAATTAGAATTTTGGCTAATTCCACTTTCTTCTACTCCATTGGCAGGAATGTAATCAGTGTCTATGTGACATTTTTTGTCTTCAACCTTTCGGACGGGTTCAGCATCTCCACAAGGAGGGACAGAAGAAGGTTTAACAGCTTCTTTAATGCAACCTGGAAAGATTATCTTCTGCTGGTTGGCATGTTCTGGTTTTGCCTGCCTGGAGCTCAAAGATCCACAACTGTTGCCCAATAACCTATTCAAACCACAAGTGGAAAGCAGTGGCTTTTTCAGAGCTCTGGAAGTGGACGGTGCTGTTGGAGTTGGTAGCGAAGAAGAAGCTGTAGCTGTTGGGCTGAACTGAATATTTCCGGTCCCACTGCCAGAAGATCCAGACCCTTTAAGCCCGAATCGTCGTCCTCCAAGTCCTAAACTCAATCGTCCATTACTAAGTTGAGGAGGTTTGATCAAACTAGCCCGCGGTGGTCGGAGCTGAGTATTGGCGAGAGGCTTGGCCAGTTCTACAGCCCGGTTAAACGAGAATGAACGTATCATGGGCTGACTGTTGAGAGATGGAATCTGCTTAAAGTGTGTGAAGCTGTTGGAGCGAACCATCATGTCCAATTCCAGAGACTTCAGACTTTCGCTGGACTGCGAAAGCCGGTCCAGTGAGCTGCTTTTTGGTGCGCCAGAGGAGACCTTAAGCCTGGCCAGGCGGGAGTCTATGTCACTGTGGTCAGTTTTAACCGCTCCACCAAGAGAGTTTTGATCCAGCTTGATGCCTTCTTTAGGAGCCATCTTTAAGCATTGCCTTGGGATAGCTTTGGGGCTTGCAGCGGCCACCACTAATGGACTCGACCTCCGCAATATTGGTGTTCCTGGGGAGCTACTTCTCTCCTTTGCCGATCGAGGAAGTTGCCTTGTTTTTTCCTTGCTTCCATCTCCAAGGCTGGTAAAGCTTGAGGTGAATGCCCCTTCATCTCTTGTTGATTTCAGGGAAAAGGGAGAGGTTTGAGTTGTACCGTTTGGGCGGGTTACAGTAGAAGTGGTCTTGGCTTCCGGAGTGCATGAACCATTGGTCAGAGATCCAGCACCACCACTCGAAGAGCGCCCACCAAATTTGGGCAGTCTTGAAACCATGGCAGAGCTGGTCGACACTTTATTTTCCATTAGATGTCAGCGAAGACATCGATGAGCATGGACACACACTCAACTGGAGAAGTAGAAAATAAATCTTTTGTTAAGTTTTCACAGGCAGAATTTGTTTTTCTAAAAAAACAAATTAAATTAAAACAAGGCAGAAATAAAATCATACTGAAAACAGACGGAGGATTAGCATATGTCTACGTCTGAAGGACTGTTTGCCAAATACAACATTAAGAAGGCAAGTGAATGCTTCCCAAGCTGACTTGAGGGCTTCTAACAAAGCCCACCTACCTCCTCTCATCTTGGATTATTTAATGAGCACTGTCTGTCCATACATACATACAAAGAACAATTAGTTGAAACTGGCAGAATGTCAATTACCGTATTTCTGAACACGATGTTATTTTAATTTGAGTGCATTTGTTTTCAAAAGCAACCAAGTATGCACGTGATAATACAAAACATTGAGCGTGTGTTCTTTTGTTACATTCTACTTTATTGTCCAAATAAAAAAATGAATTCATCCTCCTAAAAGAAATTATCAGACACATGCTAAAGGTTGCGACCTTGCTTAAAAACAAAACTATCAAACAAAAACAAAAAATAACAAGTTGCTTATAACCAAAATTCAATGGAAACCACTCAACAAATGTTGAACTGTAGCCATTACTGGGATATAACAAACAATGCACAAGAAGCATGTGGGGTTGAGAGACGTTATACACATTGAAAGTAGAATTAAAGGGTACCTGTGAATTAGTTGATTGTTTGGGCAACTGCAAATTTTGTTAAGTAGATGTGGTGTCGCTTGATGAACTAACATTAGAGCGACATGTTTAGTCGGTTTACAAATAAAGCATTGCACAAATTCCGTCACCTATTACCTCCACAGGTCAAAATTATATCAGTTGGTTCACTGGTTGACTAATAGATGAACTGCAAATTCAGGAACTATAATCCATATTTATCAGTCGCATCCGTGCGGGAGAGGGGGTCAAAGTGTGTGCTGTGCTGCCCCACATTCCTATGCACAAACACACGTGTCTACAATCAGTCGCTCTGCCGCTGGCATAGGAGTGTCCAACCATCCTAATCCGCATCAATAAACACACATGGGCAGAAAGGCGGAGATACACAATCTCACTCACACAGGAAACCAGGTCAACATGCCGAGACAGGGCTACAGTAAAAACCTCTTTGTGACCCAGAGATGGCCCAGTTTCTTTCCGTAAAATGGCTACAAATTAGTATTTGATAGCACAGCTCTCAAATATCATATATATCAAACAGAAGCACAACCATAACGCAATTGATAGGTGTTTATGGGGGTCATCCAACTGATTACTAGTGAGCATTGCAGCGTGTTGACATACATTCTGAGGTGGGGTGGTAAAACATGTGGGCCATCTGTTAAAAACTCTCGCACTTTCTAGGACTACATCACTGATAAGATTGTCGATAAGATTGTGATTTAGCCATAATAAAACATTGATGTCAACTTCACTGAAAGGATGTTAGATATGACTCATATAAATCAGGGGTCATTAACCTTTTTGAAGCCGAGAGCTTATTTTTGTTACCCGTTGGTGCGGAGGGCTACAAATTTGATATACATTTCTAAAAATAACATCCTATGTTATAACCATGTTGTTACCAGGTTAAGTCAATCACTAAAACATCATGTAAGAAAGATATCACGTTTACTAAAAAACTGCAATGACTCATAACTGGTGAGCTCCTCTTAGAACCTGTTCAAGGGCTACTCAGGAGTTCTTAGGGGGCTGCATGTGGGCACCATGTTCGAGACCCCTGCTTAAATGCTGCCTCAAACTCCATCAACAGCAATTATTGTATTTATTTATTTTTGTCAACAGAAAATTGTGAATAGTTATATTTAAAAAAGTGAAACATAAGACATATCCAAAGAAAATTACACTTGACCAGGGTTTTAAAGATGAAGAAACTTATTTCTCTTGAACTTATAACGCTTTTTTTTTTTTGCTCCTAAATGTTATTGGACTTCTTTTCATTGTACTTCTCTTATGATGCACTATTATTTTTCAATTATATACATTTCACTATTGTAGGATTTTTTAGCACTATATTGTAAATATTTGTTCCCGCTTTTAATCCTGATAGTCTTCTATCCTTTTTTTCTCTCTTTAACGTCCTTATTAAACGTTTACCCCTAGTGTGCCATGTCCAATCTCGTTGCAAAAAAAGTGCTTGACGACGTTGATATCAATGACTAAAGACAATTTTATTCTATTCTGATCTAATGATGCACACATTAATTTATGTACCTATGGCAGATTTTAAATTGATGACAATTTCCAGTTCATTTGGTCACCTAGACATCAATAATCAATTAGTAGGTTAATCATCAGTTGTAACACCAAATATTGAATGCACACTGGATAACATCTATAATAGGTGCAAATAGAATACCTGCATAGCACAGACAAGCGATTGAATAAAACGTTAAAAATTAACATAACTCACGTTTATATGAATGACTAAAATGCAGATTCATTTCTTTCTTATTGACACCATGCCATCTCTTGGGAGTAATACCCTGGATCATTCATGCATAAATGCCGGTGGCTGGGCCGCCTTGCTCTCTGTGATGCGATTAACAGGGCGTTATTAGAGTGGGCTAATAGAATGAGGCGGGGATGAAAGCAACACAGACTCCGGGCTAATGTGCATCGAGTGAAAACAACACTGAGGGAAACTGAGCTTGTGATGCTCAGCGACGCTAATCCAATGAGGAGGCAATGTGAGAGATGGCAGACAGATGCAAGAATGAAAAGTGAGGGTGTGGCACTCTGAACACAAAAATATTTGAACAATTATGAAGAAAGTTTTATGACCTTACCTTGCGGATGCTAAGATAGAACAATTCAGTTTCTACAGCTGTTAAAACTGAATGTCGGCATCCAAAAGGCAACTGCTTCGATTAAAAACGGTAGAGATTATGGAGGAGTATTCTACAGTATATCTTGAAGGGTTATAAATGTTTCAGTGTTGCACTTGTGGGATACACCTTCTGTTTGGAGACAAAAACAAAGCCCCCACTATATAAATGATTAAATTAACAGATTGAGCGTCAAGAGAAAATAAAAAGTAGACGGGGACAGCAAAGTCGGATATAAATGGAAGTAATAGAACATTTGGTGACTGATAAAGATGACCGCGTGAAAATCATGAGAGCACGAAACCCGGCAATGGGGCGAAAACCACAACAACCTTACTAGGTGCTGTGGCTTGAGCTCACCAGAGAGAGTATTCAGGCAAAGTAGATGCAGGAAGTAGACGGGAAGTTATCATTGTTTATGTTTCACTCTCTGCAAATTTGTTAGTTTCTGGTCATACTTGTGAAATATCTTCCCTTCGTACACCTCTAAATTATTCATAGGCCTGAACTTGCCCTGCAACAGACAGACATAATGGTCTGGCGTGTATCGTGCCAGACATCAGCTGGGACATGCCTCAAACCCAAAGTGGTGCAATACAAAACCGATGAAGTCAGTAAGTGTACAAGAAAGTGCCTGTTATTGCACTGCTTGACCTTGACTTGAGTCCCACTAACAAGATTAATCTGAATTTAGGGGCAACGTTTAATTGTCACAGTCTTATCGTAGATGAGGGATTTGAAAACGGGAAGGGAGTGTCAATCACTGCCAACATCTTCAATGGTCATTATTCCAAAGAGGATTGGGCCTGCAGCAGTCGACTTTGTGAGTCCATTGGAAAATCCACTTTCCATCCACAAACTGATCTATTCCAAGGCTTTTAACATCTGCGGTCTTATCCAGAGAGTGAATAAGACGTGATCAGTGAGGCTAAGTTTAGCTCCATTGGTAGACCACATGGAGAGAGCGAGGGGGAAAGGTGGATCAGGGAAGTTGAAGCAACCCACAAAGCTTTGGATGCTTACACAACACACAGGTCCATAAACTCTAACCGCAGCTCATTATCCGGCACGACTTTGCCGTCAAATAAATAACCCCATCAACACATTGGCAAGTGTAAACCGCCACCAATGAAAAGGGGTTAAGACTAACAACTGATCTTATTCCGAGGTTGTTGAGTGATGTCAATTTCTCTAGGATTTATTGAATCATCTGATAGACATCTTCAAGTTTATAGTGGGCTTCCTCACCCTTCATTTGACTGAATGAAAGCTTTTCTCCGTAATCCTCCCATTTGGATATTCATATAATTATGGTCTTTCTGGACAGGTGAGTTTAAAAAAAAATCAGAGAATGAAATATTCAGTACAACCCAAAACTTCGACCGCCACCTAAAACAAACAAGCCTAACGAGTCAGATTTGCACGAAATAGTTCATTTTTCCAAATGAAGTGGTAGAGAATACATCTCAAAAATAGAAGATCGAACTAATCCTAAGTGTAGCCAGTATTTTATTTAAAATCAAAGTCAGATGCTATTAAACACATATCCCTGTAAATGAAAGTAAATTCTCATTCTAGATGTTAATTCATATAATTTACGGAGAAAGTTCATATCCTGTATTGTTTTCTGCCAGACATTGCATATCTTCAACCAGTCTGTGGTGGCAAGTGCCATCTACTTGGCTGCTGTCTGTTAGAGAAGCAGCATAAATCCAATGGACACAAAAAGAATCAATAAAGCCATTAAGAGGCATTATGAAACAGCGGGACTTAGGAACGGAAACGGTTGAATCAGCAAGGGAGCAGAGACAACTGAGTAACACTTAGATAGGAAATACTGCTTTCTAGCTGAGTTATAGGCTCTTAAATTTGTCATCACTTCTCTTCTTTTTAAGACATTCCTGCCTGGAACGTACCCATCTTTATGGACTGACACAGTGGGACTGACTTACTGTGAACACTTTATGGCATCCAGCCCATTTTTATCAGTCTTACTAGTTATAAAACATTTACTCTTGTCTCCAGACTACAAAATTTACTTCAACTCATCTGCCTTTATTAAAGACACACATCAATCAACTTGGATTTTTTTCCCATATTTTATACTTATTTTTTTATTTTGTGTACGCCATATAAAAGTATTGTACGGGAAAAAAATAAAAAACAAGTAAAATTTTTAAAAAAGTGGGGTTTTCTTTGTTAGAACTATCTTGTCTTGCCCATTTCAGCTCAGTGACTGGTAGCAGGTGACAACAACATCGTTGATTGCTAATATTGTCGCAATACACTTGCAAATTCTATCCTCGATTAAGTATTTATTTTTTGCTTTGATTGCGGACTTGGCGAGAAAGCATGGTATGTACAAGCACATCACCCTCTATCCGTTTCTATGTATTTCGAAGTCAGGCGTTTGTGTTATAATTAATAGAATCAAACAGGTATAATACTTAAAGAAAGCATTGAAGGACCAACAAGAAGAGAAGAACTCAAGGGTCAGGTCAAATACAAATTGGTCATCTCTCAAAAAATGGGACTAGCTCCAAAGTGAAGATCTGGATGGATTTAATTGTTAACAGCATTTATTGTTCTGCGTTGTGTGTAAACATGATGTAAGAATTTCTTAATTCGTTTACAAAATTATCTTTGTTTTGTTTTTTTACATAGTCGTCTTGCTTTGAGTATTTAGGTTCAGCGTTGTGTTTGTAAGGTTTATTATCGCTTAATAAGGGAAGTTGCAATCATTAATATGGGGCACAATTGGCTGAAGTTGAGAGGTATAGCGACACTTATCTGCTGTCCTGCGTATAGGGCTTGTTACAAAAACAAAGTTATAAAGTGATGGATGAACATGGAAAATCCCCCCAAAAAAACACAAAAATTCAGGAGGCAAGAAGACATAAAAAGTCAAGACAAGTAAGTTGGGGGATGTAGTCTGCAGTAATGCATACTGAAAAATATTCAGCTGTTGGTCGGTCCCTGAGAGGAATCTGATTGTAAAAACACTCTGGGCCAAGGTGACGCTCCAGAAGCAGATTTGACAGGTGTCTGCAGAACTCACACGTGGGTTTCATGCACACTTTCTCACTCTCCCAAGGCCATGCCACACTTGCATGTGCTGACGTGTTGATATAACCGCACTTTGCCCTCCCTGGGCGATACTTAAAAATGCGCACACACACATGTCTATTTGACTGACAGTAGCTCAAGTCAAGGTACACAAATATGAAAAGGTGACGTATAGCACAAAGTAAAAACTGTGAGTTATATTTGAACTCCTGCAATCCAGATCTAAATTTACAGCATGAAGGCAACAAAGTGGAATGTGAGTTGTCTTCTGTTACGCTTTAATCGTCACACATGCTACTTACTCGAGGTGTGACAAAAAAAAAATCAATTCATCAATTTGTATATATATATATTATAATTTTATTTTTTAACCATTTTACAAATTAACATTTCTCCCAGAAACGTTTTAGTGACTCCATATCTAGTCCAAACAAAAAGTGGAAAATGGAGGAATAAAGCGGGCAACGAGATCTAAGGCCGGCACACATTAATTTTAAATCTAAAGTATGGACACATTTTAGTTTTTAGCTTACACGTGTGCCGTTTCTTTTTATTTTAGGCACTATTTTATTTTATCATCTAGGAGTGTGTAATGTAAATGGGATCATTAAAGGAGCACATTTGTGTTACGTCGACATTTCAGTTCATGACATTTTGTGGCTGTAAACCTGTTGCACATTGTAAATGTTATGTTCTCATTGTCTCAGTTGAAATAATGTCAGTTTCGGGACTTATTGACACAGAGTGATCTGTGCATCGTTTGAACATCATTCATGGTTTATTATCCCAGAAGTGTATGATTTCTTGTTTTTAAGGAAAGAAAACTAAATCGCAATCATTAATTATATTGAATCACAATACATGAAGAATCACAATTAACGAGAATCGTGATATAAATTAAATCGGCACGTTAGTATCATAATGCAATCAAATTGTGCCGTGCATATCGTCCCACCCCTACTACTCACTGCCTGATCTTCTGATATCACGAGGCCTAATTGAGAATGCCGGCATTCAAAGTAAACATGAAATTCAACATTACAATGACAGTAACTGCTACAAAAGCTTTTCAATCATTCGATGACCTCTAATTGGGATTAGATATATTGTGGGGGTGCATTCATATAATACCTCAGCAAACAAAAGTATTTTAAAGTGAGATAAATATCACAGTGAAAAGCTTGTAGCAGTACTGTGACAGATTCCGTTGATTTTAACTGGGTGACGTCACCAAACCTCACCGTAGTTCTTTCTCTAGAAACGGTACGAAAAGCATGAATGCGTGGTTAGGAACTTATTTAAAAATAAAATAAATATGTATAACATGGAGCAATAAACACGTACTTACCCGGTTTAAAAGTACACAAGACGCCAGCGAACATTCCTCCTGTTACATGGAATTCGAAAACGCTAGCTCGGTTCACCCATTGCAACTTGTAACCGAGTTTTTATAAAACAATATAATATTTATATAATATATTCTACTTCCAAATACGTCTCACATATGAGTGCATGAAGCCCAGAGAGAAAAACAAAAGGGGATCTTCGTAGGACGTAAAAATCACACTGGGAAGTAGCAGCTGAGCTCCAGATGGATGCTTCCAGTCAACAATGTTCTGCAGCACCGTCCGTTACTTCTTCTTCCCGAGCAAGAAACTGTTTTCGGTGCTTTTAAGGCCGAGCGAGGCGCTCCTCCAACGGCATTAAAAAGAAACTAAAGCCGAGAGGAGGGAAAGCAAAAGAGCAAGAAGCTTGGAATGAAATTTTCAGTGTAAACACAGGAGCCGCCACTAGCGACCCCTGTGGGGGACTCAAGATTCCCACCCTTACTCCACCCGATATCCACCCTCAGCTGTGACAAGGCGGAACTTCCTCCACTACAAAAAAAGGACAGTACAGTATTGTGTTTTGTTTCCCGAAGGGAATATTTTATGGACGTAGACATTTACCACGCGAAAGTGCCGCTTACCGTCGATGTGAATTGGCGATGTGCATGTTGTTTTTTAACCCTAGGTTTACCCTTTGTTTTAAAAATGTCATGTTCTAAAAGTTTTGAAGTAGATATTTTTCTTTAATTAGGTTTAAGTTCATATTGAAAATGCGGGTTCTGTCACACAGAAACACACAGACACACATGAGTGAATTTCTATTGTCAAATGTGACCACGCGAGGGCACTCGAAGGTGTCCTAAAACAGCTTCGGTAAACACAGACGAAAGTGTAACTGTCTATTTAGACCACTAGAGGGTTGCCTTTTTACTTTAGATTCAGGATCCTCGTCGATTCTGTTACTTAGAAGTGATTTTGGTGGATTTCCCAACTTTAGATGGAAGGTGACAGCAATACCTGCGAAATCCCGGTAAAAGGGAATACCGAAATCACCGAAATTTGATTTTTTTACAACCATCTGACAGGCAGACAGACAGATCTAAAATAGAAATTGGAAGATGGAACGGCAGAGAGATCTACAAAGGACATAGGCAGCAAAATAGAGATAAAAAGTTCTTTGAAAAAAACTGCTGATTAAAAGAAAATCAGGAAAAGAAAATCGGCAGATTGACAACCTAATGAAGACTAACACAGACAAGAACAATCTAGAAACGAAAACGCTGGATAGATGGACAATCTAAAGAAGAAAAATGTCTGATAGACAATCTAGGGAGAAATGGCGAGTAGATATAACAGTCCAGAAAATAAAAACTACAAATTAAACAATCCAGAGAAAGCAGGTGTAAATTTACAGATTAAGATTTTTTTTTTAAATGGCAGTGAGATCTGGAAAATAAATTTGGCAGGTAGATAAAAAACTTGGGAAATAAAAACGGCAAATAGGTTAAAAATATCTACAGAAGAAAGAAAGGGATGGATATTTGCCATTGCCACTGATTATGCTAAAACTGACAGGAAGTTATTGAAAAAAAATCAACAAGGATTCTTTAACTTCATTTACAGTACTTAAAATGTGTAATTCTATACACACGTTTCTAACTATTTTGTATCCATGACTGACACATAAAGGTTGGAGGGAGTGGAGTACTCAAATTAGGGCGCAACTTCATGTTGGAAATTGCCTCACATCATAAATTGTCAGTAGTTTCCTAAAATTGGAGCTGTTCTATTTTTGTCTACAAGTTAGATTGAAAACACAGTACTAAACAAAAACTATTTGTGTTTAGGTACTCGAAAATGCTGTAGATGAACGTTGGAGCAGGAGGTCTGATTCCTTCCCAATGAAACCTGACACTGAACGCGCCAGATGTAGAACCAATGACAATGAGTGGCCATTAAAAAGCAACTTGTGGTATGTTTTTGTGGAAGAGGGTTGAGGGTGAGGGGAAGCTGGATACTGTCCAGATTTGGTCAATAAGCACTAAATTATTCAAACAGAGTAACCTAAGATAGCCCCTTTTAGCCCTGTTGAATGATGTCATGCAAGAAGCCTTCAGGGTTAAATGATCATTACTTCATAAAGAGAGAAAATGTACAATTATATCATCAGGTCTCCTGTCAAGAATGTGATGTGTGTATGTACATTTTTTAGGAAACAAGATCCTTGGCGGAGGTCGCACATGCCCCTCTAAAGTTCTTGGTAATAGCCTGATTCTGTGTTATACATCAGTAAGCCTGCTCCTGGCCATACCTCCCTTTTATGGCCCACACATGAAAGGTTAATAATATCACACCGTATCAAGGCAGAGCACTCCCCATGCTCTCCTCCCCTCACGACATCCATCCCGCTATCCTCGATGCCAATCCATATGCACAGACGCTTCCCTCACCTAAATGACTTTATGGAAAGTCAATATCCTTGAGATCCAGATTAAGGTCATTGTGTTGTTTTGCTATTTGACTTCAATTGTAAGAAAATTCAGCACTCTTGTAATACAATGACGTTGCACTGTAAACATCATGTTTTACCCACTGCTAAATCCCGCTTCAACACACCAGTTGGACAACTTATTTTTAGTTTAGACACCTCGGTAGCAGCGTATTTGCTTTAACTACTACAAGAGAGTGTCATTGCATCAGTAGAATCATTTTTTTTGTATCTACAAATGTTTTTTTTTCATGACAGTATGACACTAATGCTCATGATTGATTTACAGTCTCTTTTCAATAAGCGTGACAATCAGCATCTGGATATCTTATGTGTCTTCAATGTCTAAAGGAGCTAAGCATAGTCCCAATCCTTTATCCCCGTTGAGATGACATAGTCAGAATAAAAGAAATTTGGTTGGAAGAGTATTTTTATTCCTTTCCATTCTCTTGGTAGCATATATTTTGTCAACTGTATTGCATGCCCAATTATCTAATTCAATTGTGACTGTCATTTACATGTTACTCGTAAGGACAGCACGGTGGCTGACTGATTAGCACCAGCTACCGGCCTCCCTGTGCAGAGTTTGCATGTTCTCCCCATAGTCCCCTGGACCTATGCAGCGTGGGAGTGTGTGCTAACCACACAGCCGCCTACAGTTTCAGTAGAGGTGGGTAGTAACGGAGTACATTTACTCCGTTACATTTACTTGACTACGTTTTGGGAAATTTTGTACTTCTAGGAGTATTTTTGAATCCCTATACTTTTACCTCTACTTAAGTAAATCTTTGAAGAAAAAAAACAACACTTTTACTCTGCTACATTAGGCAACATTAAAGTCGTTACTTTGTTACTTAATAAATCCCCTCCATGTAAGTACACGTCTGTCTTTGTTATGACGCAGAACTCCACCAGGCTCTACCATGTCCAACCAGGTGACCCTATTCAACTTCAGCGGGGGTAAAAATCGTTTACAGATGAAACAGATGGAAAATGTCGCTTAGCAATAAATACCGAATATGAAAACATAGAAGAGGAGAAGCACCCATGGCCTCACATCAAAAGCCCGTCCCCTTAAAAAGGGTGCAAAGCACCAGCTATAACAGGCAATGTCTCAATTGTTAGAGTTCATGTTAAGATCAGTGTCTGGGCTTTAAATGTGCTACTTGGTGCTACATTTGCTTTATTTGTTTGTTTGATTTATACTATTTTTATTTATTGTTTGTTAAATTACTTTCATTTATGTTGCTTATTTTAATGTACTTTTAAACTAAATGTATTTTTTTGTTGATTAGATGGACTTTGATTATTTGATTTTCTTATTGGTTGTTAAAAAAAAAAAATAAAATAAAATATATATATATATATATATATATATATATATATATATATATATATATATATACATGCATATATACGACGTTGCGACAGTTACTCAGTACTTGAGTAATTTTTTTCATCAAGTACTTTTTTAGTTTTACTCAAGTAAGTATTTGGATGACTACTTTTACTTCTACTTGAGTACTATTTTTCTGGAGTAACAGTACTTTTACTTGGGTAAAATATTTGGATACTCAACCAACCTCTGATTTTTAGGTTCTATCTGAAAATACTTCAGTTAATTTCATTTGTAGAACTCTTAAATTAAAGAATGTAGAAATAATTGGGAATCACTAGCGATAAAGCGATATAACAAAACGAGTACAAGTAAGAGGAACTTCACGTGTCCGTTGGACAACCAAATGATAAATGACAGAATGATCAAAAAAAAATCATAAATTGCCTGCTAGACACATTTGTTTTACTCGTATACCGTCATCATTATTCAAAGCTGAAAATTTTCTTACTGAGTTACTTTCTTCCTGCATATATCAGATTCTTTCACAGTTATTTCTAATCTATGATGCATGACATCAACCGCCCACCACCATCATCTTCATCACACATGACAGCAGTAACACGCTTGGTGACAATGTCAAGCCATTCCTGGCAATGATAACATTTATTACCCGGCGCTTATGGCTTTAAGCAAATTGAAGGTGCACCCTTCACAAGGGTGAATGCTAAAAAAAAAAAAATCATCATCGTTTGGTGATGCATATGACTTTTTGGAAATGTTAAACCTTTAAAACCTATCCTATGTCAGGAATCTCTGAAAATACCCTAATACGTTTAGAGTGTAGTAGACACCCGGAGGAGAAAATACATCACTGTATCTTAAATTCTTAAGGAGAACAAATAGCCCCCAGATAAGAACATTCTAAACCGTTCAAAAGATCATCTCCTGAGCCAGGGGTCGGGAACCTTTTTCAGCCGAAGAGCCATTAAGGCAAAAGTTTTTTCTTTCTTTTTATTTAATTCCTTTTGAAATCAAATTTAAGACCAAGTTGACAAAAAAACCCACAAATGAAACAGACAAAATAAAAAACACCACATTTGAGGTAATTTTAAACCAACGTTTATTTTATTTTATTTTGAAATCAGATTTTGGTCCAATTGAAAACGTTTCGTCTGAAGAACAGCACTCCCCAAAGTTTTAGACATGGAAAACAATAAATAGAATTGATGTTTACTTTACATCGTGGATCCATGTTCAAACATGGCAGATAACTACTCATTCCAAAGGACTCTTCTCTTTCATTCATTAATATTTTTTTCATAATGCGCGAACTTCTACTTTTACTTAATCTTTTTGGTTGTAATAAATATACATCTCTCAATGTGTTCATATTTTTAAGACTTTCGAAATTGAATTCAGGACATTTTAATGCCAATGAAGGCCTTATTTTTGTAAAAATGAATTTAATGCATGTTTCGACTTTTCAAGGAAACAATATGGTAGGTGTAAAGCAAGGGTCGGGAACCTTTTTGACTCAAAGAGCCATAAAAGCAGAAAATATTAATTTTATTTTGGGAAAGAGCCACACCATATATTATGAGACAAATTTACTAAATTGCTAAACCCGCGCCCTTAGTCTTCAGCACATTTATTTTTGATGATTTGATAAAAATTATGAAAAGAGAATAATGCCAGAGCCCCTGTCCCAAAATCAACAAACATACCACTTTAAACTTGTCTCTATCTTGCAATTACTCAAGATCGGTTAAACTCCTTTTGACCCTTTTTTCATACATATTGGTTTCAAAAACCAGATGCAAGCAGTTATTGTGTAAAAACGTCACAACATTCTGCAAATAGGGAGCCTGATGAGCTCACTTTTGGCGCAGACGGCGTAGGGCGAGAGATGGGAGGGAGTGCTTGCACTTTTTGCATAGCTCCACCCATCCCTCCCACTCACCCAATCAAATGACTAAGTTCTCTTCCGGTGTTTTAGCGTATTTAAAGTTCTGTGGATTCATCATAAGGTATCTGAACACTGAACACAGATTATATAGTGAACTTTTATATAAAGGATTCTTTAGCGTTGTACAGCCAAAACGAGTTTTTCCCCCCCTTTTTTTTTGTGTGGCACCTTGACTGTAAATTGTAGTTAAAAACGTGCCCTATATATACTGCGAAGTGGTACTTCATGATTTAGCTTTTGTTTGGCTTTCCGTGTACCTGATCAACAACTCAAGTATTGAACAAGATGGAGAAATATTGCACGCAATCAAATTTGTCTCTGAGCCAGATACTCATAGAAAGAGCCATATATGGCTCATGAGCCATAGGTTCCCGACCCCTGTCCTGAGCCCTTTCTTTTAATCAAATATTCTACGGTACAAAAAGCACCCCCCCCCCCCTAAAGGGTGTGAATATCAAAGAACAGCCATATAGTTGTATAGTGACTTGTTTACCTGACAGCCCATTTTGCACATCTGGTTAGCTGCTCCTCTTGCACTCTTTGCATACTATACATAGCTATGATTATTTAGTATATTATTAGTACTTCAATACTCCAACTCAATACAACATTTTATTTATATCTGTACATTCAAGAAAACTGTGCGGGTCAGATGTATCGACATTTCGTTCTGTATACACGTGTACAAGAATGACAATAAAGTATATCTGAATCTGAAGAGTGCATAATATCTAAACTTATGAACAACAGTGATCAATAATAGTCAAAACAACAAGCTGCCTTGGCATTCTACGCCATCTCCTTGCAGGTGCCCATGATCAAAACAGAGGCAAGAAGAATGAACTTATCATACAAGGAACAAAAACATTGCATTGTAAATGAAATCAAATGTTGTCTTGTTGCTTATCATATTTAAGCATTCAAAAGTATGACGACTTGAGGTGGAACTTTTTTTTTACACAAAACAACCCAAAGGTTTTTGTTGTTCTAAAAAATGGCCCAGATTGATAGGCATAAAATGAACCAGATTTCTTGTTGTTTTTTCTATTAAACAAAGTTTCCCCCCCAAATGATCTCGTGCAAAACAACTAAAACATGATTCCATTTTTGTAAGGGTAAAACAATACAGGGCAGTGGGTAAAATCAAGCCAGGTGTTGGGGTGTGATGCGCCTTCTTCCACCGGAGGGCAACTACAGTAATCCCTCGGTTATCACGGTTAATGGGGACCAAAATCCCCCAGCGAAAAGTGAAAATCCGTTTCGACGCCCCTTCAAAAATGCTTGATTTTTTTTAATTCTTTTTTTTTTTTAATTGTATTTTTATTTTTTATTTTATTTTATTATCAATATTTTTTAGACCCGCGAAGCTCTGAACCCGTGAACGTTGAACCGCAAAGTAGCGAGGTCCCACTGTACTAGGTTTAGGATTGACAGAGCCTGCTGTTGGGTAATCTTCGTTTTCTTACTCAAGTACACCACCACCTTTTCTAGTTCTTTCTTTGTTTGTGAGGTTTGTTTTTTGTTTTCCTGGTCAGTTTTTGTTGTTATTTTTGACCATATGTTTACTTTGTTGTTACTTTGTGACGAAATACCATCATTTTTTGTCATGATTATTGATGTGACTCAGCTGTGCTCGCTCATTTGGCGCCACCCGCCGCAGGTTCTGATTGGCATCCTGTTACTACAGTATTTGAAGCCGGTCCTGTCAATCCCCTGTTGTCAGTCCGTCTGCGAACCTCAGTGAACACTAGGCAAGCCTTTTTTCGACCCTGACTCCCACCTTTCCCGTTTTTTTGATTCCGTCTGACTCGTTTTGGATCCTGACCACGTTTGCTCTTCCGTCCTGGCTTCTGACCTCTTTTTGTCCCCGACTACGTCTTCTCTCCTTTTCTGGCTTCCGACCCCAACCACGTTTTTGCTTTCCCAGTACCAGCTGCCGAAACGTTTTTTCCGCCCCTGACACGCCATAGCTCGCCACGGAAGAGCCGCTTCCGCGTTCGGAGCACAATCCGAGTACCGGAGCGACTTGCTTCCTGCGTCCAGCGAACACCTGATCATGGGCGCAGCCCTTTCTCTTTCTTCCAATTAAAACTTGTGAGAAACGCAATGCAAGTGGGTCCTGTCTCCGTTCTGGTCCTGACATTTTTAACACCTTGCCATGCTTCCAGCATTTGGGTTCACCGCAAATCCAAGGTTTTTTTTTTGGTCCAAAGTTTTTCCCAAACTTGGGTTATTTTTAAGTGTTTTTAGAGTGTAGCAAACTATAAACACTTTTTTCCTTGGGGCAGCACTATATGTTTTTTCAGGCAACCAAGAAAGTAAGATGTAAAGGTTCATGATAACCCCAATTAAAAAAGGAGATACATGTTTAACGTGTGGCACGATGGACTGTTCATTTGATTTGGGACCGATTTAATTCACTAGGTTTACAATTCAACTGAATATCCTCAGTTCATGAATCATTGAAAACAACCTCCAGCTACAAAGTTTATGAAATCTCACAGAGAGTGAAGTGCAGTCAGGGGGCACCAGGCGAGTGAGGCTATGCACACCTCAGCCCCAAACAACTGAATTCCTCATAGTATTAGTATTTTTTTTTTCTTGTTGCATTAAAAAAGTTTTTAAAATGGTAAATAGACTGCATTTCTATAGCGCTTTTCAAGTCAACGAAGACCTCCCAAAGCGCTTTACAATGTGCTTCACACTTACCCATTCACACACACACTCACACACCAATAGGTAGTCAGCCATGCAAGGCGCCTACCTGCTTATTGGGGGCATCAGGGATTCAGTGTCTTGCCCAAGGACACTTCGACATAGCCGGGAGTCGAACCTGCGACCTCTTGATCCCATGCATGGACTTTTTCTTTCAAAATGGACGTCTATTGATACTTTTATTCAAGGTAAAACATGTTTTTTCTGCTACAGTTGATTGATTACTTGCTCTGCCAATCAAAAGATGAAAGAGATATGGTTTCATTTATTTGTAAATCTGACCGTTCCTCACCAGAAGGTCACTGCTCACTGGGGCCCAAATGTGAAACAAATCACCACTTTACGGCTAAATGAAGTTCATCGATAAGAACTTTACCCTTATTAAGTGATTTTACAAATCAAATGACTCTGTTCCGAGGCGAGACATTCACAGTAAGCCGGTTCCTTAATTCAGATGACACGAACGCCTTCCTCCGACTTGGTGACTTCATAAACTATATTCGTTTATTAATAATTCAGCACGGTGCTTGGTCTTTATTCGCTGGACCGATCCTGACATTTTACGGTCACCATTAAATAAGTCTGATCGTGTCATTAGGACGAGCATCCTTGGTTTTAATATCTTCTTCCGCGAGGGTTGGGGATTAGCTTCTCTCAATTGTGGTAACATTGTGTTTGATAATATGGATATTCCACAACATAAGCTAATGATTGATTCTTAGTTGTTTAAAAGCGCCAAACCGCTGCCAGAATGGTGTGTACATTAGGTACATTGACACTTTGGGAATTAAATGTATAGCTTTTTTTTCAAATGTATTTCTTTTAGGGGCTGGTGATACTGGTATTTTTGGTATTGATCTGATCCAAGTAAATACAAAATAGTAATAATTGACACCGATCCAAAACTGATACTTTTTGCTTGGAAATCACATCATTATTGAAAAATTGAACGTCTCCCCCTTAAGTTACTTTATCATTATGATAAAAAATATTTTTATTAAATAACTACAGTGAAAAAAAACATTGAAATATTTGTACTACAACTGTTTCAAAACAAAAGGCAAGAGAGTCGGATCCCAAAAAACTGCAATGTAAAAATACGAATACTGTATAACAATGTCTACAAAACAAAATACTGTATTTTCCAGCAATAAGTTCACCCAAAAACCATGAATTTGCCAGATATTTGAAAGTTGGCAATGTGATCTAGTGCACCTTTATAGAGATGGAAATAGAGTAAATGCTTATTATTATTAAATGATTTGACATTCAATAATCTTTTAAGAATTAATCAATTCATTTTAGTTCTGAAACCAGATTCCCTAAAATATTTGTTATAAGAAATGCAATTTTGAACTTCTGTTTTAATCTTATGTGCCTTATAGTTTGATATGCCTTATATATAAAAGACATCTTTCACAAGGGGAATTTTTTAAAGGTGGCTTATTTGAACAGATGTACCTTATAATCTAGATGTCACGGTTGCCCATTGCCCCCAATTGGCCCCGCCCATTTGGCGCCAGCTGCGGCTCGTTGACTGATTGGCTTCCCTCCTATTTGAGCTTGGTGCTCTCACTCACGCTTTGTCAGTCCGTCAACGAACCTCTGCACCCGCAAGACGTGTGTTTTGACTGTTCGATATCCTGTTTTGTGTATACTGTCTGGTATCTCGTCCTGTTTGATATTGGACTCCAGTCTCCAGTGTCTGGTATCGATCCCGTCCGTCTCGTCCTGTCTGTTACCTTGCTACAATCTCCATTGTCGGGTATCATTCCCGTCTATCTTGTCCTGTTTGATACCGGACTCCGGTCCGAGTGTCTGGAATCGGTTCTGTCTGTCTCGTCCTGTCTGATACCTTGCTACAATCTCCAGTATTGGGTATCGTTCCCGTCTATCTCGAGGTGTTTGTCATTGGACTCCAGGCTCCAGTGTCTGGTATCGATCCCGTCTGTCTTGTCCTGTCTGATACCTTACTACAATCTCCAGTATCCGGTATTGATCCCGCCTGTCTCATCCTGTCCGATATCTTTGGCCAGTCTCCAGTTTCCAGTATTGTTCCCGTCTGTCCCGTCCTGTCTGATATCTGTCTCCAGTCTCCTGTACCTGATATCAATCCTGTCTGTCCCGTCCTGTCTCGTATAGATCCTGTATGTCCGCTATCTGCTCGTGGATCTGGTATAAACCCTGTCTGTACCGTCCTGTCTGATATTGACCCCGTCGGTCTGGTATCTGCTCGTGTATCTGGTATCGATCCTGTCTGTCCTGTCCTGTCCGGTATCTGTTCATGTATCTGGTATCAATCTCGTCGGCCTCGGGCTTCCTGTTTTACCACACCGGACTTCTGCCTAACTTCTTCCGTCCAGCGATTGCCGAATCACTGGCGTTTGTGTTAATGTGCATGTCTGCCCCATTCCCGTAAAATAAAGCTTGTGTGAGAAACGTCACGCATCTGGGTCCTCCTCCGGTTCTGGTTCTGGTTCTGAAACTAGAAATACGGTAACTTTCTTTGCACAATATTTAATAAAAAACAAAATCATAAGTACAAATTAAGTTAAATCAACGATAGGATTGAATTTGAAAGTTATGATGTATGTCCAATATAATAATATCATCACACACTAGCAACATTATTATAGTGACGGTTAAAATTGGAAGTCAATATCGATTTTAAGACAAAAATATCGATCCGATCCAAGTGCTCACTCAGTATCGATAATATCAATATTTGAATCGATCCTCCCACCCTTAGTTTCTCTCTTTATTGCATGAAATCATACGAATAAATTTGCTGACATTAGAGCATGTTGACACCACAAAAAAGATTTCATAAGAAACGCTGTAAACAAGTAATTAAAAGCAAAGGCTGCACAGAAGGAACTTGGTAAAGAGCCGTAAAGTATATGAGGGGTGAATAAAAAGCGCAAGATCATAAAGACGACGAATGTGAGGAAACGTGGTGGGAAATATTGAAATGGGCAAAGCATGTTTGGCAAAGAGGGCAGGAAATGCACTGTAAACTGGAGTGATGGCATAAAAAATGTATTAGAAACAAGAAAACCCAGAATAGTTGGGTTGGGAGTGTATTGCTAATGGAAGAGGGGAAACAAGATAGAAATATATCTGGGTTTTGTTTTCACTACCATTCTTAAAAGCTTAAATGGAAGAAGCAAGCGTTTGTCCTCTACCAAGGTCAAATGATTTTATTGCATGTTCCCGTTTCTTTTTTTTTTTTGTGATGAGTGAGCTGCGGTCAAGTTTATATTTATTCAGATTTAGATTCAGATTTACTTTATTGTCATTCGTGTACACGTGTATACAGAACGAAATATCGATACATCTGACCCGCACAGTTTCTTTGAACGTCAGCCGGGATAGATAAGATTAACCATGTTATAGCGCAGCAGTTCGTCATCTCGGGGTTCGATGCCACTTCCAGTTGTTAAATGGTCCAGTTTATTGTCCAGAGAGCGAACGTTGGAGAGGAAAATGGATGGGAGAGGAGTTTTGCAGGGTTTAGCCTTTAGCATAGCTGTTAGCCTGGCCCGACAACCTCGCTTGCCACTCTGCTTCGCTGCTTTGTAGGCCGCTGGGTCTTGTTGACATAGCAGTCCGTGGCTAATAAACACTCCCGAGTGGTCATAGCACCGAGCGCTTGATGTCTGGATGATCGCATATCCAGCAAAAAAAAACTGTGATCGTATCTTAATCTGCAGTTCTAGCCGCCTTTGTGCGCCGGCAAAACTGAGTCGAAGACTGGGTCTTATGGCCGACGTGTAAAAAACTGTTGCCAGCCGATATAGCCGCAGCCGAACAGGGGCATTATCTGCGTCGCTTATCCTCACTAGATTTGCAGGGGTGCTGGAGCCCATCCAGTCATTTTTTAAAAGTGGTGGAGCACACCATTGGAATGTGGAGGCAACCAGAGTGCATGATTTTGTATAATACCAACAGAACCTTAAAATCACATCTTAAGCTAACAGGGAGACAGATAATCATTCACACTTTCATTCATACCCAGGGACAATAAAGAGTTACCAATTAACATGCCATGCATGTTCTTGGAATGTGGCAGGAAACCAAGCAGGCATGGGGAGAATATGCAAACTCTGCACAGGAAAGCTGGTAGTTAGATTTGACTTAGTACGTAATCTACCTAGTGCTTTGTAGCACTTTTCAGGTTGCATTACAAAATATGGCATCATCTAGTGGTCAAATACTACACGGTGAACCTTCAAATCTCAAATCTGAAAAAAATATTCAGTTAAAATCTGGCTTTTAAATAAAACCAAAAATGAAAATTCAAGGGCAGCACGGCGGGGCAGTGGTTACCGTGTGTGCAGAACAGTTCTGAGGTCATGAGATCGAACATTCCTGTGTGGAGTTTGCCTTTCTCCCCATGCTTGCGTGGGGTTCCTCCGGGTACTCCGGTTGCTTCCACATTCCAAAAACATGCATGTTGGGTTAATTGGCCGGTCCAAATTGTCCCTAGATGTGAATGAGCGAGTAAGTTGTCTATCTCTGTGTGCCCTGCAACTGGCTGGCATTCAGTTCAGGGTGTCCCCTTCCCACTGCCCAACGATAGCTGGGATAGGCTCCAGCACCCCTGCAAGCCTACTGAGGATAAGCAGTGCAGATAACGAATGGATGGATGAAAATTCAATTTCACCACAGCCAATTAATTTCACTCTGGATGTCACAACAGTTTTGTGCATTTCTATTAAAGACTGTTGTGGACTTTTGGTGAACTCCATTGCTTATGAATATAATCATGCAGAGTGAGGCTACACTACTTTCACATACTGCACTGTAAATTTCGATAGTTGCCCACTTTGGTAGCCTCTTTATGCAACAAATGAAAATGTAAAGTCAAGGCCACCCCAAGGCCTTCACACATGCTCACACACATGCACATTTTCATCCTTATCGCCTCATTCTTCATGTCTTCTTCATCCTCGTTAATAGATTCCCACCCCCCTCGGTCTCCTCTAAAAGAGAAGGGTGTAATCCCGCTTTGCCTTTCCCTCCACACGTTCCCAAACGAGACGTTCGCCCGTCTTGTCACACCTCGTTTGGACATTAGGCGACAGACACGATGTATGCGCCACCCACCAACCAATCCTCACTAACCTTGTCGCCCACCCCATTACAACCCCCCGGTGTCTTGTGGGTGCTAATGTGATCCGTGACATGCACATTTACACGTTGACAACATAGGGAACAGATGGGCGAATAATAAAACCCTCCCACTCAGCACCCACCAACCTACATTTTCCAAACACAGCTTACGTGAAGAAGCACTGGTTTTATCGGTTGTTATCTAAGTACATTGAAAAATCCAGCAGTCTAAATGTGTGACCTTGGGTTTTGCTGGAGTCAAGGTTAAGGAGTAAGATTCAACTTACATGTGGGGTTGTGAGGCAGGATTGTACTTTTAACGGAAAGGATACTATGCTGAGATAAATATTTCAACATTAAAAATGTCCCATAAATGCATAGATGATTCCCTAGCTCCCTAATGCAAAAGCTGTGGTCAACATCCAAACACCTTTGCTTCCATTTATGGTTATAGTTCTGAAGAGGTGCTTACCAAACTGACTTGCAAAGAAGGTTCAGCTTTCATGCACGGTGCTTGTTTTGACTGATACAAAATTGAGCTGGAAACGTCAGACTTTTTGAGCTAAGCAGAAGCAGTCCTCATCAGAATTTTAAGGAGGTGTTGGATTTGTTGTTAAAGGATTAAACTCCAAAAATCAGAAAAGAAAGCCTTTTGAAGTTGATTGTGGTTAGGATGCACCCCCTCCACTTCTCCTGCATTATATATAGCACATAAGCGTCCATCAATAATAGATGAAAAGGCTGCTTTTGCTGCAATTATGACAAGCAAGATGTAACATCTCCACCCTGACTGTTTGGGGACCAAATGTATGTCCTATTAATTATTTAATGGACACAAGTGGGGTATATTATAGTATATTTATTGGGGGCAGTGGTTGATCAAAGAAATTATTCAAGAGGGTGGTAGATACATAGACTAAGTGTGGCAATCGTTTAATTTCAACCTGTTAGGTAATATGCACACTTGATTGATGGTTTGTTGTGCCAGGAGTACTTTGGCTTATTTGCCTGCATTATCAAAAAAACAACGTTTAGGTTAGGGCTGTTAAAAGTTTTGTTACTTACTCAGGCCATTGAACATTAAAGACGGGGGCTTCATTTGAGGTGTCCTTAAAAAAGTCCAAGTAACATATTTTCTCTATTAGGAATGTGTCCAACTGAGTTCAAAGAGCCCTTATGCTTTATTTCACACTGTCCCTATCAGCTTTTATCTTACTTTTAGCAAAGGTGTTTGGGCAATGGAACACTTAAGGCAGGAGTATTTGGGAAGGTGGAGAGTGACGTCATTCTCGTCCCTGAAAATGATGAAAGTAGGAATAGATTTGCTTCAAATACAGACCAAATACCAACCAACCCCAAAGAAAAATGAAAAACAAGAGTTTATTTGACCGTGTCTAAGAAATGCACGTACTTGCACCCGCATCATGGACGAGCTGATTGAGTCTGCAATTATGACAATAAGCCAGGGGATGGTGGCAGCGAGTAATCACGTTCAAAATTTCGTACATCTCCTTTAACTATGAGTTAAAGCAGCATTTAAGCTTAAACTAAGTTGAAGCAATTTTAACGCTTTAATTCAAGATAAAGAAGCTTTAAAATTCTGAACTCAAGTTGACAGTCAAGCGCTAAAGAAGCTAGAGCTTTGCTTTCTGTGTTTAAGCTTTTAAATGTTTAAATTTGAGAGCAATTAGTATTAACCAGTGTCGTGTAGTCAGGAAAAGCAGGTGAGGCTGGTTAAGGTATGACGATAACAGTGTGTTCTCAATGCCGTCTAGCATATAGCTTTCTTCCTCTGCCTATCATATTATGATGTAGGTCCGACTATTTAGCCAATCAAAATGCAAACACAATGCACGATGAAAAACTGTGATACAGCGAGGGATTACTCTACTCAAATTACTTTCTGCTGCTATCATCAAAAGTTATATTGCCGTTAGGAAGATGAATAGTGAGCCTATTCCATAAACAGCCAAGCTAACTCACGTCCACTTTTTGGCTATTACAGTTACACTTAAAGAAAGTAGATGTAAGAAAAAAATGATATTGACAGTCATATAAAAGCAGTAGTGACTTATTTCCACAAAAAAAATGCCATTTGGTTTCAACTTTTTGATTACAAAATATCTATCAACATAAAGGCAATGGTGGGTCGTGCATTTCACACCTAGGCCTTCAGTAGTGCTACATCTGAATCACTCCAACCCTCACTGATTATTTCATGACTATAAAATATTGACTGCAGCTACAGCAGTGACACATATAAAGAAGAAGAATTAATTACCCGATAAAATTGCATTAATATTTAGGAATAAAGACACATGACAACCTGCGGATCTCTTCTTGGGTCTTGGGATCACTAGTAGACCAGCGTTTTCAGAGTGAAGGCTCCGGACCGGAACATAAGGGGAAATTAAATCTGAAAGATATGAGGGAGCAAGTCCATGCATGATTTTGTATAATACCAACAGAACCTTAAAATCACATCTTAAGCTGACAGGGAGCCAATGCAGGTTAGCTAAAATCGGGGTCATGTGATCAAACGTTCTTGTATTAGTTAAAAGCCTCGCTGCAGCATTTTGTACCAGCTGAAGGCTCTTGATTTTGGACTTTGGGAGACCGGAGAGTTGTGCATTACAGTAAACGAGACAGGAGGTAACAAACACATAAATTATAATCCCAGCATTCGACTGAGACAGGATAAGGCAAATTTTAGCAATGTTGCGAAGATGGAAAAAAAGCTGTTTTGGAAATATTCTTAACGTGTGTTTGAAAGGACAGATTTGGGTCAAATATGACACCTAAGTTTTTGACTGAGTCACTCTGGGTGATATTACATTTGTCAATGTTCAGAACAGTTTTTAGAACAAGTCACGGCATTTGGATGGACCAATAACTAACATTTCGGTCTTTTCAGAGTTAAGGCGCAAGAAGTTGAGTGGCATTCACTCTTTTATCTCAGTGAGGCAGGCCTGCAGATTTCCACAATTTAGTGTGGCAGATTCCTCTATCGGAAGATATAGTTGAGTGTCATCTGCGTAGCAATGGAAACTGATATTATACTTGAGAATAATATCGCCTAATGGAAGCATGTAGATACTGAAAAGAAGGGGGCCAAGTACTGAACCCTGCGGAACACCAAAGGTAACACTAAAGGGCTCAGATGTCATTTCACCATATTTAACACAGTGCGTCCTATCTGAGAGGTAGGATCTGAACTTTAAGAGGACGGTTCCTGAGAGATCATAAAACTTTTTTATTTGTGCACAAAATAAAAAGCTTTCAGCAACTCTGTCATACAGATTATCCGTGCGTTTCAGTTTTTATCATCCAAGCTAGTGCTGAAGTCAAGTATGCCCTTTCCTATTTGTGGCATTCGTTTTTATTCGATTTAGGGCTGAAAGTGTCCGTTTGACAGAAGCAGTGGACACATTTTTTTTTTCACCTTTTCATCATGTTACTTTTGTTACACCCACCACCCCCTTTGCCAATTATTGGGACCCAGTGACATTTCACTGAATTGCAAACTTGGCATTTGATTGCCTAAAACAACTTTATCCTCGCTTATTTTATGCCTCAAGGCCTGCAGAACTGATTGTGAAGGCCTCTGGGTAGATTTCTGACTCTGGCAGCAAGTAATGGCTGAAATGTTCTTGGTTAAATGCTTGGATATGAAAGCACACATCTGGAAGCAGCACCACTAGGGGAAAAGCAATAAAAGGAGACAGACAATTTGGAATGATTTAATAAAGATTCTTGGACAAAATATGAATAACATCACATGATTTAGATATGTTCAGGCATTGAGGGCAAACCATTGCAGAAAGCCATTGTACACTACATATTACACACTTCGTAAACCCATGATCTCACAGAGGGTAACTACCACGCGGTCATCAAAGGTACTCCATCCTCAAATCCCTTGCTACCAGACTGCCGACTTTTAAAACATCTCAGTGTAAAGTGGGCCAAGCGATGGTAAGCCGCACAGAGTGGAAGGACTTTAGAAACGATTCCAAACTTACTCCAAAGGCCTCCCGCACCCCTTGAAAGAGAGCAGTTGTGGATGCATGGATTGCTCAAATGATCTTGAAAGTCCCACTGAAAAGCCATACATGTGGTAGAAAGTGACCACAGGAAATATTCCCTAGCTTGCTTCGGGGTCCCATTCAGCGTGACCCTGTGTTCTGGAGTACTTTCTCTGAAAGTGGAGAAGGAGAGCTGGGGGCTTCACATTGTGTGTCAGGCCTTGTGTCCTTCTATTGATACAACAGTGACACTCACTGTTGAGCTGAAGGACCCAACCTCCTCCACCCAACCACCAGACCAAGGGTCACACTTCATTTATGGGCATGAAACAAAATAAAACTCCCAATACGCTCTTCTTCTCTTATAGAAAAAAATGCTTAGCGCTCGCCATAATATAGGCTTTTTCTATTCATCATACAGCACAATGACACTTATAGAAATGAGTGGCCATTACTGCAAAGTGTTCTTGAAACTAAGTGAAGCAGCAAATCATAGAAATTTTACTTTTTTTGCATACATCCACAAAACACAACATCTTGCCTCCATTTCTGAAGCAGGTATGGCGTAAAAGATTGGAAAATAAACCTGTTCTTGGTTCAAAATGTTTTTCTGTACAATTTTAAATGCAAATGAGTTTGATTAGAAATGTGCAGTGAGGTTATCTATCAGGGGAAGCAAAGCTTCACTTGCATAATAAATTGTAAAAAAAAATTTTAAAAAAAAATTGAAACAATTCTATCAACATGTACATTTTCTTATCTGTGATGTGTTGATTTCAAAACTGCCTTTTTGGCATATTTTTATTTCAAACATAAGGTACAGGGACATTAAAGTACAGACACATGCTTAAAAATTACATAAAGACAGTATTGTCGAACTGCCTCACTGAGATAAAAGAATGGATGTCACTCAACTTCCTGCGCCTTAACTCTGAAAAGACCAAAATGTTAGTTATTGGTCCATCTAAATGTCGTGACTTGTTCTCAAAAACGGCTCTGAACATTGACAAATGTAGTATCACCCAGAGTAACTCAGTCAAAAACTTAGGTGTCATATTTGACCCCGATCTGTCCTTTCAAACACACGTTAAGAATATTACTAGAACAGCTTTTTTCCGTCTTCGCAACATTGCTAAAATTCGCCCGATGCTGTCTCAGTCGGATGCAAAGATTATAATTCATGCGTTTGTTATCTCCCGTCTCGATTACCGTAATGCACTACTCTCCGGTCTCCCGAAGTCCAAAATCAAGAGCCTGCAGCTGGTACAAAATGCAGCAGCGAGGCTTTTAACTAAGACAAGAAAGTTGACATGACCCCGATTTTAGCTAACCTGCACTGGCTCCCTGTTAGCTTAAGATGTGATTTTAAGGTTCTGTTGGTAGTATACAAAATCATGCATGGACTTGCTCCCTCATATCTTTCAGATTTAATTCCCCCCTATGTTCCCGCCCGAAGCCTTCGCTCTGAAAATGCTTGTCTACTTGTGATCCCAAGAGCCAAGAAGAGATCCACAGGTTCAAGAGCGTTCTCCATTCGGGCCCTGGTGCTGTGGAATGGTCTGAGATTCGATCTGCAACCTCAGTGGAAATGTTATTGCAACATACATTGCAGCCTGGTCATCCTTGAAGGGGGAGTACCTAATGTGGAGTCTCTTCTCAAGGTTTCTTCATTTTCGTCATGTTGAGGTTTTTGAGTTTTTCCTTGCCCTCATGTACGTTTCAGATCAGGGGATGGTGTAATAATAGTCTGTGGTTTGCAATGATCTAAGGTCTGTGCAGCACTTTGAGACCCTTGTGATTAAGGGCTATACAAATAAACATGACTTGACTTGCAACTAAGGCATTACCTCCAGAAACATGATGAATGGGGGGAAAATATGTAAGGAGCCAATGAAACTTGAGGAATTATTAATATCATACTCAAAGGGACAATCAATAAAGGGGGGTCTCAAAAAGGTATAAAACTCTGCAAATGCATCTCAGTAATGATGTCATAGAGAGCAAGGAAATATGGAAACTACAAGCTAATGTACAGTCATAAAAGATGACGAATGGTATAAAACTTTAAAAGAGGGACACAAAATAACTAGCAGTCCGAAATTAAGGGAGTTTGAATGGAAATTAAAAATACGTTACTTCTATACTCCCTCTATCACTTCAAAATATACATGTAATTTATTTTAGCTGAAGTGTGAAAGTATGGGGGATTTCACTCATTTTCTGGGATTGCCCAGAGATATTACATTTCTTTAGAAGTATTCAGACAGAAATAAAAATAATTATTGGTTGGGAGTTGCAGTTGGACCCAGTGACCTATGTATCAGGAAATTTGCCAGAAGAGTTACTGACTAGTCAATCGAACTATAATAATAATAATAATAATTTCCTTTGTATTGTCATTCTTTGTAAGAACGAAATGTCGATACACCTGACCCGTTGTAGCGAGCCGATGTACCAAAGATTATGCATTTGATGTCAAAGGAAATGATCACAGTTTCCTGGTTCAAACCACAACCACGAAATAAAACAATGCTGAGACAAATTTAAAAAAAAGTATATTATAGAAAAAAATCACTGCAAGATTTCAATGTAAAGTAGATCAATTTGAGAGAAGATATAAGCCAATTACACAACTTCCACTTGAACACCTCACCTCTTAATTGTATTTCTTTTATTATCATTTTTGTTGGTGTTTCTTTTGGATATATATATATATATATATATATATATATATATATATATACATATATTTGTGTTGTTGTATGGTGGGTGACTCAACTCTCTCTTGAATTGTATGTTAGGAATAAAAAAAATATAAATAAAAAAAAAAGAGATTTGCTTGTATGTAAAGAAAGATCGTCGAGCTGTTTGTGTACAACTTGGACAACAGCACTAGCATTCCTGTGTCACGATTGCCCATTGCCCTCACCTCGTTTGGCGCCAGCTGTTGCTTGTTGCCTGATTGGCTTGCCTCCTATTTAAACTCAGTGCTCTCATTCACTCCTTGTCAGTCCGTCAACGAACCTCTGCACTTGCAAGACATGTATATCGACTCCTTCTGGTATCCTGCTTGTGTATCCAGTATCAGACATCGATCCCGTCTGTCCCGTCCTGTTCAGTATTCTGCTCCAGTATCCAGTATCTGGTATCGATCCCGTCTGTCCCATCCTGTCCGGTATCTTGCTCGTGTATCCAGTACCCGGTATCGATCCATTCTGTCCTGTCCGGTATCTTGCTTGTGTATCCAGTATCCGGTATCAATCCTGTCTGTCCCGTCCTGTCCGATATCCTGCCAGTGTATCCAGTATCGATCCCCCCTGTCCTGTCCTGTCCGGTATCTTGCTCTTGTAACCAGTATCCGGTATCGATCCCCACTGTCCCGTCCTGTCCGGTATCTTGCTCGTGTAACCAGTACCCGGTATCTATCCCGTCTTTCCCGTCCTGTCCGGTATCCTGCTTGTGTATCTCTGTCTGTCCTGGCCAGTTTCGATCTCGTCTGACTGTGGCTTCCTGTTTTCCCGCGCCTGACTTTTCTGTCTCACGTCTTCCGCCCAGCGATCGCAGAATCACTGCCGTTTGTGTTCACGCGCATGACTGCCCCATTTCCGTAAAATAAAGCTTGTGTGAAAACATTAAACGTCTGGGTCCACCGTCTGTTCGGGTTCTGACATCCTGTTAACTTAGACGGGTCCCCCATATTTTTGATCATTTCAAATTGGATATGCCGTATAACAATTTTTGTTCCAGGAAAAAAAATCAAACTCGTATTTTGGTTAGACCAATCCCATATTGACCATTTCAGCTGTAATCCAGATAGTATCTATAGTGGCAGAAGACATCTCAGGTTGTGATTGTATTGTACACTACAAGTGTTATCCTCGATCAAGAATTTATTTTTCGTGCGTATTGCGGTTTTGTTAATAAAGCATTCATTTAAAATGAAACAGCCGTGTTTAACAAAATGTGCTGCTTTTGTACTTGGTTTATAGTTTTTTTTCAAACAACACATTCACACAATACATTTGCATGAAATACATGAGATATCTGATGGAGTCTTCTTTGGATTTAAACACATTCAATTAGAAGCAATGCTAGCGTCTCGATCAAGCGAGGCGATAACAGGCGCAAAGTCGACGTCACCTCTAAAAAATCGTCAGCCAGCAGCCCACCGCCCACAGATGTTATCGGGAGAATTAAGCTTTTTTTTTTTACAATGCCACCAAGCTCATTAAACGCACATCACTCCTTATTTTCTTTTGCTGCTTGCATGCGATGACCTCATCATTGACATCGTTACAAATTATGGGAGAGGTAGACACACGAAGAAACTGGACACGGGCGGAGGAGCTTGAGGGGAATGGATAACTCTTCTGCCTAACACAGGGTTCTCAAACTCAATGTGTTTGGGGGCCGCTGGAGCTAGGGTCTTGGTGAGGTAGTCCAGGTCAGGCCCACTTCCTTTGGTGTGTCTTGGGCTAGTATAGCGTGGCGGATTTATGACAACATTTAAATACTAAAATGAGAAAATGCTTCACACAACTGTTAAAACTTTAAGACTAGACATATAGTAGTAGATAGTAGTAAAATCCGGGCACCTAGCGTCCACACCTTCTTTTACGACAAAACGATTAGAAAAATGGACACGCAACTGCCTTTTTTTTACATAACATGACACTCACCTAAAGGGAGCTGACGTAATTGTCCGACATCTTGCTGCCCAAAAAAAAAAACAAAATCCCGGCAAACGACTAGGCAAAATAAGTTGAAGAAAAATTCTGCTTTGTGATCACTTTGAGTTTGTATTTGTGATTTTTAGTACTCATATTTTTGTTGCAGCACAGAGTAGAGCTATATCTAGTGGTTAAATAATATACACTGACCATTTAACTTTCATATATAGCTAGAAGCCTGAATTTACCATCCTGAAGGCTGCAAGGTCCTGGGCTGTGAGTTTGAGACCGCTGGCCTAACACGACCAGCATCGAACCAAAATTATGTTTGTTCGCCTGCCACCAAGAAATTGATTAGAAAACAGCTTTGGATCAAGAGTTTTCTGTATTTCCATTACTTTTATCATACAGCAGAAAAATCTTAACTCACTCACCGCCATTGATGGCTGTAGACATTAAAATACATATTTTTACTGAGCTTTGAATTATTTATTAAAGAGTAAAGCAAAGCATTATTATTATATGAAGTTCTCAGATTTCTACTAATGTTTGAGTGGATAGGAGATGACGGTAAGAACTATCATTAATTTGCAGTAAACCAGTGTTTATGATTTTGGATATCACTGTTTATGTTTGTTATTCAGTGTTTTTTAACTTTAGCTAGTGATTATGTATGTCCAGACCAGACGGAGACAGGACCAACTTGCGTTGCGCTTCTCACAAGTTTTGAGAAAGGGTTGCGCCCACGATCCAGTGATCGCTGGACGCGGGAAGCAGGTCACTCTAAACGCGGAAATGGATCGTCCGTGGCGAGCGATGGCGGTGTCGGAAATGGAAAACGTGTCAGTAGCTGGGACCGGAGAACAAAAACGTAGTCGGGGTCGGAAGCGAGTCGCAAGCCAGGACAGTAGAGCAGACGTGGTCGAGATAAAAACGTGTCGTAGCCGGGGAGAGACGGGAGCAAAAACGGGACAGGTGGGAGTCAGGGTCGAAAAAAGGCTTGCCCAGTATACACTGAGGTTCGTAGACAGACTGACAACAGGCGACAGACTGGAGTGGGTTTAAATAGGGACAGGGAGCCAATCAGAGTCTGAGGCAGTTGGCGCCAAAGGAGCGGGCACAGGGGAATCAAATCATGACAATGTAGCTTTTGTGTTTGTATCCTGGCATTTAGTAAGTGTTTATCAGCTTTTGTTTTTTAATGTAGACCGAGTGCACCAGGGTCATTAATTGGTAAAGCCTTATTTGGTTCTTACTAACATGTTAACATAAAAGTTTTTTTTTCCAGCAGTGTACAGTAATTATCAAAAATGTAGACAATGACAACAGCCATTCTCAAAGACACAAGAGTGAGGATGAGTTTTTTTTAATATTATTCAATCAAATTTGCCCTAACCGGTCAAATGGTGTAGCGCTGTTTTGAGCTGGTGTGATCTTTTTAAAGTGTCGAAAGATTTCCAAGTTGGCAGATTTTTGCAACTTAAGGTTGTTGGTTGGTCTTGTCATACGAAAAAGGCAAGTGTTAGGATCTGGCAGGCCACCTTCCCCTTTGGAGGAAGACACACCTTAGCCCAATCTCCACGCACCTCTCTCTAATTATCCTGACCCTTTATGATGACTGTTTTGATGCACACAGGGTTGAGTCATTACATTGCCTTTCCATTTAAGTCTTCGTTTCTGGTTTAAACATTGTCAGGTTTGATTTTGTTTGGACGTGTCTTTTTGGGTGTTTTGTGACCCCATGTTTGTTTGATAATTTGCATCCTCATTTCGATTTTGTTTTTTTGTTTTTAGTTTGGATATTTTTAGGTTGGATTTTTTTATTGATGATGTTATTTGTCTTGAGACGCCTTGTGTGTTTGTTACTTTGTTTCTTGCACCTGCATTTCTATTTTGGTCTTTGTTTCGGGTTTGGATATTGTCGGGTTGGATTTTTGGACATGCAATCTGTTTTGTGACCCTATGTTTGTTTGTTACTTTGTTCCTGAGCACCCCTGCCTCAGTTCCTGTTTCTCTTCACTTGGGTTAACCCACAAATCAAAACAGCTAGATGCATACCTGTCAACCTCCACGGCTCCATGCCCTTACAAACTGTCGTATTTTCCCTTACAAAATACAAAATAATCTTACACCATATTTTTTTTTCAAATGTGTTTTTTTATGTCGTTTAACATGTTATATTTTACATGTGTTTCGTTATATCATATACACATTGATAATTAACATTTTGATGTGAGATCCTGAGTTGCTTGACATAAATGAGGTTTATTATTAAAAAAAAGTTCAAAAATTAAGTAGCTTTGGCATTCACTGTAGAAGGAAAAAATACATGCAAATATAATGAAGCAGAATAATACATTTTCTTATTCAAATTATTAATTCATTTTCTGCATTAAATTATTGTTGGTAATATATTGACTAAAGGGATAACCACAAACATGTCTTTTTTCATTTTCTCCTTTCATACTTTCTTTTTTTCTTAACTTCTTTATAGAACATAATAATTCGTAATATAATGCATCAAAGCAAGTGAGCCGTTTGAGAGACGTCTCTCTTTATCGAGTTGAGCCAAAAAAGACAATTCTCTAAAAAGAGATGGACTTCCTTTCACTACACAACTACCACATGAAATCCAATGGTTTTTAAGGCCACATGTATTTCAAATTTACTCAATCAACCCCACCTGTTGTTTTCAGATCAGAATGACTAACTTCGTTTTAATTCAGGTTCAGCCATTGCGACTTGATGATTCCAAGAAAATTCAAAACTATGTTGTAATGTAGGCCTACTGCTCTGCTTTCGCTTTGTTCACGTGTGATCGGAATGATGCATGATAGGAAATCCCCAGGCGGCAGATGCATGCGCACAGTAGCATCAAACCACTCGATACCGAGATAGAGGCTACCGCAGCGAACTCGTTTGACTTGATTGATTTGCTGTTTTGAGATAGTCGTGTATACCGGATGGTACCCATAAAAATTTGCGTTTTTCCATCCAGATTTTCATGTACGTCGTACACGTCTTAAAATGCATAATAAACGTACCGGTACTTTGTACGGCAAAAACGTACAGGTTGACAGGTATGCAGATGAGATAGCATCCCCTTATCAAGCTTGTATTCCTTGCATCTGATTCAAGTTGACCATTGAGCTGGACATGTTAGAGTGGACATGGCCACAACATTCAAGAGTTGAGGAAACTGTTTTTCGTCATAATGTTGGTCTTTTAATCGTTTATTTGAGGGATGATGGTATAACTCTCAAGATTTACAACATTGTCCTGTTACATTATTCGATTATCTTGCCTTAATGAATTCATGTTATCTCCAAGCCCTTACATGTGTGAATAAGATAAAACCTGCCAATTGCTCCTCCTCTTCCCTCCACTCCTCCTACTCTTCTTCCTCCACCATCACTCCTCCTCTTCTTCCATCCCTCACTTGATGCCATCCCTGTGGCGGAAGAGAGCCTGCACAACGGATGAGACGGTAAGAAAAGAATGCTTTCTAACTTCTTTGATTGTTGCCAAGAACGTGTGAATGCATGTTGTCCTGCTCTGTAAAAGTAGAAGCTCCAGGAAGGGCGATGCCGCCAGGTGGTAAATATTAAGTCGGGCGCCTCCCTGTCACCTTGTCAACCGCCCTCGGAAAAGACAACTAGCGCAGCGCAACTTAATCCCCTTCATGCATCTAAAGAGCGGAAGGCAGATGGTCCTTGAAGCGGATGGGACTTGTGAAAGGATGCCACACGGATTCCCAACCTGTCCTTTTGGCTTCCTTTAGAGCAACAAACCCGGTGACTAAGAAGAAGGAGAAGGATAAACAGCAGGGAGTTCTAGAGGGGGGAAATATGTATTTAAATCTAGAAATCCAGCGGGACCATCAAAAGTGGTGAGCTACTGCGTTTTAAGTGGACGGTGTGTATATTTATAGAGGCCGCTGGTTAAGTTCACTAAGCTCCCGCTTACGCTTTCATTTCTTGCCTTATGAAAATTCAGCTGCTGAGCAGCCAAATGCATATTTCATCAACACACACGAACGCACACACACGCCACACAAAAAGACACAGATCCGTCATTCAGCTTGTCCTTAAAATGTCAACCGACTTGACAGATCTTTTTTCTGATTCCCAAATGCGTGCTCCCCCCTTTACTTTCCTTCCCCTCTAATTATTCCCAAATCCAACAACATCCCTCCAGATCCCTTCCTTTCTGAGTGCAAGAGTAATGAGCCAGTGCCGGCTGTTTTTGTGTGCATGTGTGTGACTTTGTAGCTGCAAGAGTTTGGAATCCGGGTGCGTCCCGCAAGACTTAGAAGTGTGCGTTTGTGTTCTTACATGTGTGTGAAGCCGACTCCGAGATTCCTCCTCCCGCAAATGTCATCTGATCTGTGGGGGCATGATGCTTACATCTTGTTAGAGGGAAAAAGGCGCTCGTGTCATTTGGCAGGGACGCCGTCACTTTGAACAAACGTGGGCCTCTCTGGGGAAACGAAAAGTACACACAGACCTGTAATCATCTCGTGTATGAGGAGAGGAAAGCAGCGATGCGTGCACCTGCAAATCACCGAAATAGATGCGTGGAGTGGATGGAAATGAGTTGAGTGTTGTACATAATCAACGAAAGCCCAGCTTGGACTTAACTAACGTATTTATATGAGGTGCAGATAAGTTTAAACTTTAGTAGACATTCAAAGAGAGAAAACATCAATTGAACTTGTAAGGAAGACAAGGAGAGAAGCCTTAAGATAAAAATTTCCAACCTCTTTTACAGGCCCTCCTCTGAGACTTTTCCTTTCCTCTACATATCCTAGGGTGTGGAAATAAAAGAACAGCAACATTGCTGGCCAATAGCGACAATTATATAACAGTCAAAACAACGAATGCCATTATAGTCATAATAATAAAATGGCATCTGACCTTTCTTTTTGATAAAGGTTACAAAAAGCAGAGAACGTAGTGGATATCAAAGAAATGCAACATGATTGGCCAATGGTGACAATTATGTAAATAATGCATAATAATCTAAATAACAAACAAAAGTCCAAAGTAACAGTCAAAAGAACAAACAGTGAGCAAAAATAACCAACATTTGTGCACAATAATAATGGACAAAATAACAAACAACCCTGGCATCCTCAGGAAACTTTTTGTTGCTATGTTTCTCAACCTTTATTGAGCCAAATGTTTGAAAATTATTTCCCTGCACAACATTAATGTTTTTAAAGCTTTAATTAACATGTTGCCTACATTACCAGTATAAAGTTTTTCTTATCATTTGTGGTCATTGTGGCTCCAGAGGTAATACAATTTTGTCAAGTCAAGTCAAATCATGTTTATTTGTATAGCCCTTAATCACAAGGAGTCTCAAAGGGCTGCACAGACCACAGATTATTGCAAACTACCATTATTACTATTATTACACCCTCCCCTGATCTAAAACCTACATGAGGGCATGGAAAAACTCAGGAACCTCAACATGAAGAAAATTAAGAAACCTTTAGAAGGGACCGCATATGAGGTAATCCCCCTTTCAGGATGACCAGGCTGCAATGGATGTTGCAATAACAAATAATACACAGATGTTGTCAACAGCAAATATAGGTCATTCATAAGCCAGAGAATAGAAGTGTATTTTAAGCCTAGTTTTAAACAGTTCCCCTGAGGTTGCAGATCGAATCTCAAGGGGCAGAGCATTCCACAGCATCGGGGCCCAGATGGAGAACGCTCTCAAACCTGGGGATCGCTTCTTGGCTCTTGGGATCACTAGTAGACCATCATTTTCAGAGTGATGGCTCTGGACCGGATCATAGGAGGAAATTCAACCTGAAAGACCTTAAAATAACATCTTAAGCTAACAGGGAGCCAATGCAGAATAGCTAAAATCGGCCTTATGTGATCAAACTTTCTTGTTCTAGTCAAAAGTCTCGCTGCAGCATTTTGTACCAGGTGCAGGCTCTTTGATTTTGGACTTTGGGAGACCGGAGAGTAGTACATTTACACTTTGCATTTGTTTTGTAAAACACGGCCGCTATTGGTGTTTGAGAGTGTGTGTTAATGGGTAAGTGTGAAGCACATTATAAAGTGCTTTGGGAGGTCTTCATTGACTTGAAAAGCGCTATATAAATGCAGACCATTTACCATTTACATTACAGTAATCGAGACAGGAGGTAACAAACGCATAAATTATAATTCCTGCATCAGACTGGGACAGCATAGGGCAAATGTTAGCAATGTTGCGAAGATGAAAAAAAGCTGTTCTAGTAATATTTTTAATGTGTGTTTGGAAGGACAGATTGGGGTCAAATGTGAAAAATACATTTTTGACTTAGTCACTCTGGGTGATACTGCATTTGTCAATTTTCAGAGCAGTTTTTGAGAAAAGTCACAGCATTTAGATGGACCAATAATTAACATTTCGGTCTTTTCAGAGTTAAGGCGCAAGAAGTTGAGCGATCTTTTTATCTTAGTGAGGCAGACCTCCAAATTTCCACAGTTTAATGGGGCAGATTCCTCCATCAGAATATATAGTTGAGTGTTGTCTGCCTAGCAATGGAAACTAATATTATACTTGCGAATAATATCACCGGATGGAAGCATGTAATTGGTGAAAAGAAGAGGGCCAAGAACTGAACTCTGCGGAACACCACAGGTAACACTAAAAGGCTCAGATGCCATTTCACCATATTTAACACAATACGTCCTATCTGAGAGGTAGGATCTGAACCATAAGAGGGCGGTTCCTGAGAGACCAATCCATTTTTCCAACTGGTCGAGTAAGATATTATGGTCCACAGTGTCAAAGGCAGCACTAAGGTCCAGCAGAAACAAGAGTGATTAAGCGCCGGAGTCCATTACCAGTAGAAGATCATCGGTACATTTTGCTGTATTCTTTAATTCTTTAACCTATTTTTCAAGTTTCAAGGGATTTCTGAATGAACAAAAAATATATTTATCTGCTGGTGGAACAAAACATTTTTTGTAGGTTTTAACTATTTATTTGTTGTTGTTTTTTGTTAGTAAAACAAGAAAATGATTAATTAAATCTGCAAAATGATGCGCAATATTTTCACTTTATTTAAATATGTTTGCAGTGCAATCTTAAACTGCCTTGTCAAACAATATGTTATTTAATGTTTTCCCTGTATTAACTCATGAGTAGATAATTATTGTATAAAAAGACAAGAATATGATCTGCTGCCACCAACTGATATGGATGAATTTTAGTTACTTAGCTGATCACTGGAATAAAGCAATGATACTGAACACTGACGTGCTTTTTTGCAAGGAAAAAAATGGGCAATTCCCTGCGGTGCACTAGCTATTGTTTGATTGCACACTGTTTGAAAAACAACTGTCTACAGAAATTTCGTGCTTCACAATGGTGGTTTAACCTCTTTCTGTTGAAGTATGTCTAGCTGCGAGACTCGACCATTTTGTTCTTTTTTCAAGCAATGGTTCCTAATGGGGGTATTAATACACATAGAAGTACTTGAAGGTACCTCAAGGGGGTAGTATGTAGTAAGGAGTTCAATAAAATTGCTCCACTGACACTTACCGTACCTTTCAGAGATTTTCCTTCCAGTGGTGTTCTTGCTCTGAAATCATTGCATTCACTTTCTTCATCAGGATATGACACTAATTATTTCACACATTTTTAGGACCCAATGAATGACCAAGTGCTGATGTGAAGTATTAGATTCCTTTGCATCTGCAAAACCAAGGTTATATCAACAAAGTGACAGCTGAGATCAGTGAACCAATGGGAAAGATGTCACCAGCTTCACTTTTTCACCGTCTTGCTGCCATCCTGATGCTCTTCTGGGCTGCGCTGTGGTGTCCAGCCGATTTGGCCTCAGCACCCGAAAATGAGGTGACACTCTGGCCCACCGGTTGGCTATCAGAAGGGAAGATCACCACTGTGACGCTCCCTAAAGGTCGCACTCGCAGGTAAAACGAAAAAAAAAAAAAAAAAGATTAATATGTCGGTTTTGGTATACGATTCGTTTCTCACTGGAAACTTCTTTCGCAGGATGTACTTCACACTGAGAAAGGTAACAGTCATGTCAGTGACTGTCATCCCTTGTGACTCCCTTGTTGAGTGGAGCTTGGTGGCCCGGATTCTGACGGAGAAAACCCTCAAGAGTCAGGAGTGTGAGTGAACCATCAGACATTTAATTAAATTGTCTTCATTGTCATTGATATTAACATTTTGAAAATGTTTATGCAACAAGATTAGACATTTGGGGGTAAACATATAATTAAGACTTTAAAGAGAAAAACGAGATAAAAGATTGTCAGGATAAATATGTAAAAGTATTTACAAAGTAGCGCTTAAAAAGTGGTCTAAGTCATAAAAATAGTGCTTAATGTTTGGTTTAGTTTGGTTTGGTTTAGGTTGGTTTTGGTTTTGGTTTTGGTTTTGGTGTTGGTTTGGTTAGGTTAGGTTAGGTTAGGTTTGGTTGGGTTAGTTTCATTTCGTTTTGTTTTTTGAGTCACTGACAACACTCGACTGAGGTTCCTGTATTGATTTATTATTATTTTCGATTCCTTGAAAGGTTTACTTTTGTCTTTTTGAAACTAGGCTTTCCATGTAATATTAATCTGATACAGTATCTGCCTGCATAGATAAGATAGCAACAGCTAAATATGTCAAAGCAGTCTTATTTTGAGTGCCCTAATTGGTAAAACATGTTTCACTCGTCCAATTTCACTACTTTTGCTGCTATGATCTCGCAATTTATCAAGGAAAAAGAAAATATTGGTCCCACCAATGCCAAAAATGATGATCACAGATATAAACAAGTAAGAAACCAGGAATCACCTTATCTTAACCATAAAGCATACATAAAATAAATAATCCACATACATCTTTCAATATCTTGATTTAAGTCAAATATAAATATATAAGTTGAAATTTCACATCACATTGTTGGATTCCAAATGATCCCACAGAGAGGTCCATTGGATTTGATTAACAATACACAGAATAGTATTGTATAGCAGCATTAAACTACATCTTTTTATCAATTTATTTATTTCTCCCTTGTAAACATGAGAACCCCGCTGAAAATATCTGCATTTGGTGAAACTGGGTTGTCTGGTTTGGTTAAGTATTGTTGGTCGTTATTTCCTCTAAGGCGTTGATCCTGATGTCAGTTTTTGGTTGTCCCAAGGTGTCGTTGATTGTTGTTCAGCCAGATAGTTAGCCAAGTAAGCCTCTTGGCCTCGGAGCAGACCTGCCATTGTGCAATTCAGCACTCTGATTTTCTTATTCACCATATTTCTAATCCGTCGCAACGAAGTCCACATTCTCATGTCGACAAACATCATTCCAATGTTCGTGATGATGAGCAGTTGAACATCCTCTGCATCATCAATGTCCAGTGATGCCAGACACAGTCCACGCCAGAATTCCAGCTGTTGAGCATTTACCCCAACATAAGTGTGTCTTATGGACAGGCTCATCTATTTTCTTTCAACTATTCTGGTAGCATACCTTCTATCAAATGTGCCAATTGCCCAAGAAACAAGCTCCATAATAGCAGACAACATATTCCTCTTATGACTCGCAATTATTTATCTTATTACTGCCTGTGTCCAACTCACTCTGTATCGTGAACATTAAATTGATGTATTATTGTTTGATGATTATTGAATTTTTTCTGCCCCAGGGAGCTCCAAAAAGAGTACACCTGAGATATGGTGGAGGGGTCCTGGGACTGAAGAGAAAATGCACACTTTTTCAGGGAGTACAGTGAACACCTACAGTGGTCCAGCTCATCCACGCGCATCCGTCTATGTCCTTCGACTGCGTTCAAAGCAGCAGAACAGCAGAGCTACAGTGTATCTCCATCAAGGCCCGGATCCTCCTGGGGTTTTCCCTGCAATGCCATCCGACCGCCGCGTACACACCCTTGGTGTAGGGATGACCAGCGTCACACTCAGCTGGAATCCGAGCACATCGTTGGCCAGTCCCGTTCAGAACGAATATGACTATTGCGTCCTGGTGAACACCGAGCGCAACTTGCCCAGCCTTTGTGCAGCCCAAGCGACCGTCAGAGAGGAGTGGAATAAAAAACGGGAGAAGGAGAAGAAGAAGAGGAGGGTGACCGCATGGCCAATTCTGAAGGAATGGTGGTGGCAACAGTGGGAGGTGGACTCGGAGGTCAATAGTCTATCTTCTGTCCGGGATCCCCAGTGTGTCTGTGAAGGGACAGAAAACATCTGCACAGTCTCTGAACTTTTACCTGACACGCAGTACTTCTTTGATGTCTTCATTAGGGACCGAATCAACGGAACCAGTGCCGCCTACATGGGGACTGCAGCCCGGACCCACGGGGAAGCCCGGCCCTCAGTCGAATCGTTGAATGAAGGTGATCTGAGGTGGGTCACTTTTAGTGATGGAGTCCTTGGTTCTGAGAAGTTCTTCAGCTTCAGTCCTCGTGGTTCGTCAAAGAGTGGTCTCCTCACCGCGCAAAGCTGTGGAGGGGGCAGTAAATTTAGGATAATCGTCTCCAGTGGAGGTCATGTTCTTGCCACTAGGGCCCTGGGGAAAGACTTGGTGCAAATTTGGCTGCAGGGAAGCCCGGTTTATAACATCCACTTGGAAAGGGTAGCAATGGCAGTGAGTGAGAGCTTTGCTTCTACTTTGCCAGGGGGTCTGAAGGATTCAGTCAAGTTACAGACCGCATCTGCCCACCATCGCAAGGGTGTCCCGTCCCTACCGTCTACGTTGCAAGTCAAATCCTTCAATCGCTTAAGAGGATGCAACAGCGTCACTATAGCCTGGATGGGCACAGAGGAGAGGAGCCACTACTGTGTGTACCAACGTAAGCAGGGGAGCCGACGTGATGAAGACGCCCTTGCCGCATCCTGCCTAGGACCAGAATCCCGGTCAGATACTGAGAGGGTCTTATGCAAGTATTTCCAGGAGTTAAACCCGAGGCGAGCCGTCACCACGGCTGTGATCGGGGGCCTGGAGCCAGGGACCACTTATGTGTTTGATGTCTATTTAATGAGACGCTGGGGGATTCCTGTCAAGTACGTCAGCAAGAAAGTCAAGACCAAGAAAGGATGCTGAGATGCTGCCATCTTCAGGAGACTTGTGGACTCAACTGCAGAAACCTGACCATGAGAATGAGGCCATTATATTTTTGTCGGAAAGGACTTACTTTTTGAAGGAGCAATGGTTGGACTGGCCACTTGTCATCTTCTGAGAACGGGGGAAGAACCCACACACCAGCAAACATTCTTATTCATCTTATTCAACACCGACAACACCCCACTTGTAAATTAAGCTGCTCGAGTGCTCGGCCTGTGCTCGACTACAGATGAGGTTTATGTTGTCAGAGCACAACAGCAAATCAATGACAGAGATTATGTGTCAAATATGCATCGGGAACAGATGGAGCAATAATTGGATGACATATGAGACATGTGGGACCAGTGGGAGACTGTGAGGTTGGGGGGGATTTGTAGTGTATATTTCCAGTGCTGCGCAGCAGGGGCTCAATATACAGATTCTTGGTTCAAAGTCAAAAGTGTGTATCTTTGTGTTGTGCTTTTTGCATGAAGCAAAGGGAAAAAATTGCTTGTGACTATAGCATTGTCGTTTATATTCTCATACAGCTTTGAACACGCCAATAAATACCGGGATATCTGATACATGTTTTACCGTAATGTCATATTTGATCTTTCCAAAACAACAGTAAAAGCCCTTTGTTTTATTCAAAATAAAAATTTTGATGAGAATACATTCTTTAGTTAAAAAAATAAATACAATACATATTTCCTTTAGTTCGAGTGGTTTCCCGAAATAAAACCATCTGGCTAAGTAAACATCTTTACGTCAACCACACATAAAGTTCCAATTGTTTGTGGAGCTACATTTTTTGGAGGGTAGCGTAACCACTTGATAGAATAAAATTGTGAGCAAAACACTAAATGGAAGATAAAAATATCCACCTTTTCAGCTAAACCATATCTGGTGGAATAACCCCAAACAGATTTTTGGGCATTTCAGTGTACCTATTAACTTTCTATCTCTTAGATCAAGGCAAGGTAAAATTTTTGAGTGGCGTGTCGCATTAGTCAAGTCAATTAAAGTCATGTTTTTTTGTAAGGCCCTTAATCACAAGAAGTCTCAAAAGGCTTTACAGACTACAGACTACCATTACACACTTTAGGTTAAAACAAAATTGGCAAGCGGGCCATGCCAGAAGGAAAAATAGTTACTTTTATTTTTGGTATTTAGGATACAGTCTTGATAGCTCGACAATACATAATGGGGAAAAAATAATACAGTCCTATCCCATTTTTCGTTTCCCGAAAAACAACTAGACTTTTAAGCATTCTTTTATCAAAGTAAACATTCGAGTCATGCAAAAAATTAAAAAATGACAAAATAATGGAGAATTCTTTTTTCAGAAAAGCAGCACTGTTATGTATTTATGAATAAACATGCAGACATCTTCATGTGCATTTTATATTTCATTTTTTTGTGTGTATAAATAAACTATTTCTGCAAATTGGTTTTAAAACGCTCAGGATCAATGCTAAGTAACATATATTTCCCCCTTTTAAGCACATTTGATTATATACATTGAAAAACAACAGGGATAGCTCGGAAGTGTGTTGTTTTTGTGCAGGAAATAAATTGATAAATAACGTGAATACATAATTTCAAAAGTTAGCAAGTCAAGAAAAATGTAGCCAGATATTTGAATGTTTAGGACACTGCGGATAAGAGTGGCAGCCACAACGTATTTTTTTTTGAGTAGCACTTTAAAAAAAAAATACAGTTGACATATTCTTATATTTTTAACATTTTGGGGGCCAGATTCAGAAGCTTGGTGGGCCGCATGTGGCCCGTGGGCTGTAGTTTGCCCACCCCTGACGTAGAAACTTAAAATTAAAATTTGCATTTTTTTTTGAAAATGCCTGTGAGAACAAAAAAGAACAACAACAAAACCTAAAGTGTGGGCAGGTGACAAGATCTTGTAAATGACATGCCATTGTAATAAGATTTATCAGTCGCGTATATTTTACTAAATTTTTGGGGTAAATTCATCTTGCAAAAGAACACCATCACACCTTGCGGTCAAGTTTTACTTATATCTCTAAATCAATGTTTCATAACAAAGCAAAAACATAATTATTATTACTTATAAAGAATATAAATATTTTTATATGAATATGAAAACTTGAATTTCAAGTGTGTATTGTGACTTTTTTTAATAAGAATGATTTGATTTGATTTTTTCTTTTAATTGAACATTCCATCATTACAAAGAAAATTGGCATGAAACGGTCACACAACAACACAAAATTACCCATTTTCGAGGGAATGTTAAATGCTCCAGAATTATGTATGCAAACTCCACACAGGAGGTTCGATCTCATGACCTCAGAACTGTGCCGCATACGTGCTAATCTTTAGTGGGAGGTGGCGAGAGTCAAGAATACAGTCACATGTTTGATTCTTTCTGAGTGACTGTTACAGAGGAGGAGATTCCCAGCACCCTCGCTCAACCCAATTGATGTGTTGCAACATCTCGTTGGGAGTCATTAGGTGACCAAACCCCCCAATTTCAACCACTAATACCGAGCGCCAAGCAGGGAGGCAATGGGTTCCAATGCTATGAATCTTAGGCATAAGGCTCGAACTAGCAACCTCCCAGTCTCGGGCCGGGCGCCCTACCCCTAAGGCCACCTAGCTGGCCAAATGAATAAAAATTAGTAATTATTGGGACAGGTTTAACTCAACACAAGGGAGGAGATCCTGAAAGTTGGGATGTGTCATCTGAAATATCCTTAAAAAAAGTAAGTAGAAAATTGTCTCTGTTATGCATGTGTCATCAATGCCCAACTTAGTTCAAAGAGTCCCTATGCTTTTTTTTCCACTGTGGCTGTTTGCTTTATTTTACTTTTTGCAGAGCTGTTCACGGTGGAACACATTTATTTCGAGGAATGGGGTAATAGGGGGTGGGGGTGCTGGAGACATCATGCTCGTCCCTGCAGGTTTTTTTTCCTATGTGTCAGTGGAGCATAGAAAGTAAGAAAATGCCTGCTTCTATAAAGTCCAAACACCAACCCAAACCCCCAAAAAGATGACAAAACAAAAATTTAACGAGTGCGCCTAAAAAATGCATCTACTTGCAAGACAATCATGAATAGGCTGCCTAAGGCTGCAATCATGATTTTTGGCCAGGAGATGATACCACAGATTAACACTTTTTGAATATCCTGCACCCCAAATTTGAGGACATTATACATCCTTTGGGATTGTTTATCATCATGCATATTTGACCAAAAAAGACTAAATTTGTTGATAATAATTTGGAAAGTAGCCTTACATTTATAATATATTTTTATGGTTTAAAAAAGTGGCCATAAATATCATGAAATGTATTGATCTTTCATGATTCCTATTTTTGTGGGATGAGTAAATATACAATAGGATCTCTTGAGTTCTGACAGGTGTTATCCAGAGTTGTATATCTTACATTACATTTTTTAGTTTTTTAGTGATGTGTCGCCCGCAAAAAAATAAATAAATCAAAGCAGGATTAGGAGCCACATTGGAATTACATCTTTTATTTAGTGTTCTGTGTGGTTTGGGTGTAAATTGCTTTAAAGTTGAAACGTAAATAAATAACAGTTTTAATGCACTAAAGAGTTTCCATTTCCATAATTTTCAGGGATACCGTGGTTATTTACTTTTTTTAAATGTATTATCGGTTTATTGATTATAAATTCATTTTGTGCTTAATGTTGAATCACAGTTAGTAATGTATGGATTGTGTTTTCGATGTGGAGTGGTTAGCACGTTCGCCTAACACGGTTCGAGAGCGGGTGGAAACATATGTCGGCCTGGAGAAGGATGGGTGCCACCACGCTGTACTTGCCCAGGACAACCATTGGATATGGTGCCCTAAGGCCCTAGTGGTTAAGGAACCCGGCCAACCAACCCACCAATGTATGGATTAAGGCAACAATTAAATCTGAAGAGCCATTTCGGAGCCGAAAGATCCTTCTCTTTTTATTGAGCCGAACCGAAAAGGCTGATTCTCTAAAATGAGCTGGAATTCCCATTTTCTGGAGTTTTGATCCGAATTCAAGTCATGACAAGTTCATAACACTTTACCACTGGACCAAACAATCCATCAGTGCAAAGCATTTTGTCTATTACAGCTGAAATTCTGAAGTATCAATAAACAACCCCCTAGATAGCTCCACCCCTTTTATAGAGAATGTCAATTCTGGACAGCAAATCTTACAATAACTTCATAAGACGAACCTCAACAAAAATCACATATTCTGAGAAACAAAAAGTAAAGGAATTCATAATAAATTGAATGACTCAATAAATACAGTGAGCTACGTATTTAAAATTACCTTCAGCCCCCAAAGCTAAAGAAACACACTTTAAGATTATGAATAATATTTACCTATCAAAGTAATTGTTAAAATCACATTTTCGAATTAAAAAGAAAGTTTTTTGCAGCATTGATATTAAGGAGTGAGCAGCAATGCACCAATCTTGGCAACAGGGCACAAATGGAAACCAGCCAAAGCAGTGGAAGAAACAACAACAGCCCTCAGACATGCTGACATCGTGGGCTATGTCCAGCAAGGAAGAGGAAGCTTTGGGTTAATGGCCATCTGCCCATCTTGGAGTAAGGCCCCAGCAAAAGAACAAAGAAGGATGGCTGTGGAGGAAGTGCGCCGCCAGGAGGAGCACAGCGTAGAGGCAAGATGTCAGACAAATATTGCAGCAACTACTAGGTATGAATCCCACTATGTAAGTAAATACAAATTCCTCAAATATTTCCGAAAATGAACATTGGTATTCATATTCTTTTACATATTATTCAAATTCATGTTGCTGTTTGTTTATTGAAAAAAAAAATGTTACCACTGAGAGCTACTACAGTGGAACTTCGGTTTTCGAACGCCTCTCAGTTCGAACAAATCGGTTCTCGACCAAAAATGTCAAGAAATTCTTTCTTCGCTTTTCGTTCAAAAAATCAGAGTTCGAACGCCGGTACGCTAGGGGCGATGCTGAGCGGCGTACGGGTGTAGATTGCCCCCACCCCTCGTGAAGAACTGTTGTCATGTGAGCGTGCACTTCTTTTTGCTTTTGTTTTGAATATTGGTGAACGGAGTGTTTTAACCCCTAATTATGCCTCGGAAGAAGTTTGGTGCAAGCAGCAAAGTTGCTACAGGTGAAAAAAGAAGAGTAGTGCGTACAACTATTGCATTTAAGAAAGAAATGATAGCAAAATATGAAGAAGGTGTGCGAGTTTCCGATCTTACTATACATACAGCATGGCTTCTGCTGAGCACCTCAAAGGTAAGAAATCCTATTCATAATTCTTTTCTTTCTCCTTTAACCGCTCACCACTTGTTGTGGAGACCCGGGTGCTGAATGACGTGTAAACGACCTGATTTTTGTATTTTTACACGTTCATGTTAGCGTAATCTTTCGTACGGAAGATTACGCTAACGCGAACGTACGATTAGCCTGGGTTAGCTTCATGTTTACGTGCATCGTAAGCGTTCAGGGTGTTGGAACAGATTAAAATGATTTTACATTACTTTTAATGGGAAAACGATTTTCCGTGATCGACCAAATCGGTTTTCGAAAGGGTTCTGGAACGGATTATGGTCGAGAACTGAGGTTCCACTGTACTTGATACACATTTTCCCTTTAAAAATCCCCTCTTGTGTTAAATAAACATGTCATAATTATTATTTTTATTTGCACTTTATTCATTTTATTTTTGTTGCTGTTATTCCCCTGCATTTCTGCAGCACTTTCTGATTCCTTGAAAATTGTTCACTTGGTATCGTTGACTGTTTCATGCCAATCTTGTTTCTAATAATTCAATGTTTGCAAAAAACGTCAAAAAGTCACGACGCGGTCTGTCGCGCGCTTATGGCGCAATTGCTCAACATAACCAATAAAACAGTACGTTTGAATATGACGTCAGTACCGATGCGGATGTGTGTGACAGCCCAGCGCGCCAAAACTCCCTGTTATCCACAAAACAGCAGCGATTTGCCTGGCTAGAAATCGGCGTCAAGATGGGTTTGCTCGAGCGCTGCAAGGAGCTGTTCAAGACAGAAAGCCTGTACGAAGTTTTGGGAATCAACAAAGACGCTGCAGAGGCGGAGATCCGAAGGAGCTACTACAAAGTGTCCCTGAAGGTTCACCCGGATCGGGCACCCGACGACCCGCTGGCAACCGAAAAATTCCAGGTAATTGTTTTACCCGCCTTGATTCGACACAATCTGCAACAATGGCCAACTGTTTTGCAATTGTGTTCCTTACGTGATTCGTAAATTAAATCGAGACGTTTTAAGAAGGTCGATGCTATATGCGCAGGGAGGGAACCATTTAATGGTACGTCACCGAACTATTTGGGCACGATCTCGTCTTGTTCTGCTCACTTGTCGGAACATCTTACAGAAAAGGCTTCTTGCAGTGTTCAAATGCATGTCTAATATAGGGGTGGGCAGAATTTGAGTCGCGTTTAACACATGGATAAGGTGGAATCAAAGATTGATTTGATTCTCTTTTGTGCCTTGCAATACGTAGTCTCAATCCATTACCATGACATCCAATTTTTCCTCATATTGTCGCTGCCATTTCATCAAGTCATGTTTATTTGTATAACCCTACTCAAAAACCTCAACATGAGGAAAATTAAGAAACCTTGAAAAAGGATCGCACATGAAGTAATTCCTCTTTCATGATGACCAGGCTGCAATGGATGTTCCAATAACAAATAATACACAGATATTGTCAACATAAAATGTAGGTTATTCATTTGCTATAGAATAGAAGTGTGTTCTTTACTTTAAACGTTCGATCGATGACCAAACCGGAGAAAGGTCTCTTAAGCAACTATTTGCATTTATGAATAAACATGCAGGTATTTGCATGTACATGCTATATTCAATGTGGTATTTTTTTCTTAAATAGACTATTTAATTTGGTTTTGAAACATCAGCAGCACCGCTTATCCTCAGTAGTGTCGCGGGAGTGCTGAAGCCCATCCTAGACAACTTTGGGCAGTCAGCAGGGGACACCCTGAAGGGGTTGCCAGTCAGTTGCAGAGCACACAGAGAATACAATTTACACCTAGGAATATGGAGAAGTCAATTAACATATTTTTGCAATGTGGGAATGATACCCATGTGGAAACCCATATGGAACTGGTAGCTGGACTTGAACCCAGGATCTCAGAACTGTGCGGCAGAAGCTCTAACCAGTCAACCGCCGTGCTGCTGGTTTTGAGATACTCCTAGTTAAAGCAGAGTAATCTATGATATCCATTTTTAAGCACTAAATGTGATATTGTGTTGAATACCTCAAACTAAGGCAATTTTAATGGCATTTCATAAACATCTGGATAAATACAAAGATCTAGTTAAAAAATAAATAACAAGGGGAACTAAAACTATCAAGCGGAGCTGCCTCTTGGGTGGTGCCACTGTCACGTTTGAAATATGGATTCCCGCACGCCACAGATGCATCCATCCATTATGTGGATCTTATCCTCAGTAGGGTCGTGGGGGAGCTGGAGCCCATCCCAGCTATCTTCGGGCAGTGGGCAGGGGACACCCTGAACTGAGTGCCGCACACGCGCTAACCACTGCGCCGCCAATTAAAGATGCAGTGAAGGATAAATCAAACCAAACTTTAGCACTCATAGCTAATCAGCCTAGAAATTGGTCAATTAAGTCATGACAGAAATATTGTAAACAAACTTGCCGATAAGGAATTCCTGTGTCAAAAACACGACTGAGAGACCAGCTTTTCGCAAGTTTGTATTTTTATTACTTGGCACGTGGATTGATGTGATGTTTTGCACACATTTGCCTCAAAATTCAGAGGTCCCGGGTTCAATTCCAGCTACCAGCCTCCTTGTATGGAGTTTGCATGTTCTGCCCGTGCCCTCCAGTTTCCTCCCACGTTCTAAAAACATGGCTGGATGGGCCCAGCACCCCTGTGATCCTCGTTGGGATAAGTTCGGAAAATGTATGTTATTTTTGCGTACAAACATTTGTTGGCCGAGAGAGGGATGGATGCCACCAGGCTGTACTTGCCCAAGACACACCACAGGAATTGGTGCTCTTACAACCCTAGTGGTTAAGGGATCACACACACCCACCACACAAACCTGTTTAATGCCGCACTTGGGCTGTGCCTTTAAAATATTGTCAGACATTAAAGCGGTCCGTGGTACGGAAAAACTTGCCGACCACAGCTGTATGTTACCGTATGCTTATTATTGTGCAATTTCTACCATTCATGTTTAAAAAATGTTCAATGCAGGTTTTGGGCAAGTTGTATACAGTGCTGACCGATAAAGAACAGCGGGCCGTCTATGACGAGCAGGGCATTGTTGACGAGGAGAGCGAGTTGAGTAAGGATCGCTGCTGGGAAGACTATTGGAGGCTACTTTTCCCAAAGGTAGGTGTTGAAATTCATACCATTCCAGAGGTCAGGCCGCAAAAATGTCTGTCAACATCAATCCGCCGTTTGTTCCCTAGATCACTTTGCAAGACATCTTGGATTTTGAGAAGACCTATAAAGGCTCCGACGAAGAGCGGGAGGACTTACTGAAGACGTACGTTCAGCACCAAGGAGACATGGACGCAATCGTGTCCTGCGTGCTGTGCGGCTCCTGTGACGATGAGCCCAGGCTCGCCGACATCATCCGGGAAGCCATAAAGGACGGGGAGGTGGAAGAATTCCCTGCTTTCACACAGGAAAGCGACAAGAAGAAGCGGGCTCGCCGAAAAAGGGTGAGTGGCCCCGATGTAATCGCACAAAATCACATGCAAGCTCCTGAATGTGATTTCCAATTCAGGCGGACAGAGAGCGAAAAGAGGCAGAAGAGATGCAGAAAGAGATGGGACTCGGCGAAGCAGATGACAGTCTTGCCATGATGATTAGGGTAGGGGAAACATTTGTAAACTCCTGCTTGTTTGTTCTTCATGGAGTTGTTTTTTTTATTTGGTCCAGAAAAAACAAGCATCGAGGGAACAGAACTTGGGTAACTTCCTCTCCGACTTGGAGGCCAAGTATTGCAAAAAAGGCGGAAAATCCTCAAAGAGGGCAAAGAAGTGAAATGATCAGATGGACTTTTATGGTTATGGACAGTTTTTCCCACAAGTTCAAGATTGAGTTACCGTAATCATTGTTTGAATATGTTCAAAGTTTCTGTAATAAAATGTATAACTAAAGTACATTTTTGTTGTCTTCTGAAGTCAGAAAAATTACTGCAGGATACACAACTGCTGCATTTTGGTTTTGTGCTTCAGAATTTTTTTTTTAACTCAGGCCTGATTTTGCAAGTGTCCTAAAAAAATCCCCAGGTCAAAAAATGTTAAACCTTTTTGAGACTTTCATTGGCAAATAATTGTGTGTGGTGAGTACTTAGATGCTTAATTACAACATTAAAGGGACGTTGTGTATATAGAGCCTCCTAGTGGTGAAGAAAAGACATTGATTTGAATAAGCTAAAATTCATGAACTACCATAAAAATTAATTGCTTTAAATACTCAGGTCAAGAAATTTGTTTTACATAGGTGGCTCATCAAAGGGAAACGGACATTATTGTCCGCCATTTTGCTGCTGCAGGTACCCCATAAACCTCCTGAAAGTCTAGGAAAAAAAAAAAAAAGTTGTGCTTTTTGGTCACTTGGCGTCTCCGTAGTTTGTATTCTTACTTGTGTTATGTTGAACTCTTATTTAGTTGCACTACACAATACAGCGACATCTAGTGGGAAACTTACACAGTCCCTTTTTAGGTATACGAATGAACTTTATTGCTTTGTCTGAAATGTAATTGCATTTTCTTAAAGGTCAGTTGTGGTACTTCATCAGAATTGCAGTTTGGTAGAGATTTGATTTGATTATTTAAGTGATGGTGTTTATGCGTAATATAGTGCCTCCTAGTGCTACGAAAAACTTTGAGTAAATAAAAACGTTGATTTGAATACTAGGCAAAAACACAAGTATATATATTAGTTCTTATTAAAATAGAGTCCGAGAAATTTTCATTTGTATTACACAGTTGGAATTATATTCAGGGAGGGTGGTGGTAATCCCCGCTTAGGTCACCTGCCGCCACTCTTTGCTCTGACACTGGCCCTTGCTCTCACCAGAAAACAGTGCCATCTAGTGGTCAAATATTACACACTGGTGCTTTAAAGAACATCAGCAATGGGTTCATTTTTGCATACCTAGAATAGAGCAAATGTTTAATTTAAAGAAGCAAATAAACAAGCATAGTTTTTTTTTCTTTTGGCAGTCAAAAAAAGCAGATTTGAAATACAAAAATAGATATTTCACACTTGTAAGAAACATCTGTAAAACAAAAAATTAGAGCATTTGGATGTGCTGTGTATGTGCGTACAAAATAAAATAATGGCTGAAGTCCGTGAAGACGTTTGGAGAGAACCGGCTACAATCCTAGTCTGCCTGGTCTGGAAGAGATGCCCCCTCGGCTTTGAGAGCGGGGTAGGCCGGTGATCGGCAACAGTTGAGCTAGAATAAGGAAAATACTGCAATTATTTATTGTTTAAGAGTAGAAACTTTTTGGATTACTTTCTATCCTTTTCTTAAGTGACCGACGTTAGCTTGATATAGTATGTTAATGTTATACCATGTAATGAGCATTTAAAGGGTCTAAAAGTTCTCAAAATATCCTCTTGCTGCTCACATGGTTGTGAAGTTTGAGAGTCAGTCTCCTCTTCCTCGTTCCGGATTTGCCAGCGGCCCATAGGGGGGTGGGAAACCGATTCCAGGAAAGACGAGCTGCCAATGCCAAGGCTGACGCCGGTCACACCGATCCCGAGGGTGTCTTGAAAATTTAGAAAGAACATGTTTTGGAGGTTTTCTTGCCTCCTGTGACATGGTTGCATTTGTGTGCACAGCCCTCCTGTAACTTTCATGAGGCTATATTTGTTAGTACATACATAATAACTACATTAAGATAAATGGGAGTCAAAACACATGTTAGCTGTTCTAAAGAGCTTTCCCTGACATTTTTTTTACTTTAGCAAAAAACCTTCTGGCTTTTGCTAATTGACTGCTACTTCATGTATACACACAATAACACTTTCAAAAGATGTACTGTATTTTTATCTTTTTACAACTCTAGACCTGAAAATTACAGGGTTCCAACTAACATTTAGTGATAGCTGTGTGCTGCAGTACAGAAACTGTGTGATTGCGTCTACAGTTTCTCAACTAACATCTGAATACAGAATTGGTGACTATAAAATATTTCATACCCGGTAATTGTACAGTACAATAGATTAACAACATCCATAGTGTTTTGGAAAAGGCGGTATCTGTCTCTGAATTTTATTCAACATTGTTAGCAATTTGAATTGCGCTAAAGGCTAGACAAAAAATGTGCATACACCATCATTCAGGTGATGGGTGACCACTTTTAGGACTACCAAACTTGTGCCAATTCTCGTTCCTACACTGAGGTCCGTTTATCAACAAAGTATATGATCTCAAGGATACTATGAAAACTTTGCCCCTGGTAGACAAAGTACTACTCCACAACATTCCGTATCGAATACATATTATGGAACTTACTCAAATTGGGGAATTTACATTGTTAGACAATTCCCTTTGCATGCGTATCAAAACTTATTTGAAGCATCCGAATTAATAACGCCCTAGGTTTTACAGGTTGTGTTAAAATACACACTTTGATGAGATGTTATCGACTCTCGACCGTGAACACTTGTACTATGATGTCAAAGTCAGTTAGAACCCTGATCCTTAACTTCTACCCAAAACAATAAAAACAAGTGTCCCACCTGTGGTCATTGACGCCCGGCCAGGCTTCCCCTGTCCGATGCTGTCCAGCACAGTGAAAGAGCGCCTGTAAGGAGTGTCTGACTGAAGCACACAATCATAGCTCTATATCTCCACAGGCAGGAGTCAACATGTCCACAATGACCACAACTTACCCTAAACGTATGTGTCGTGTTGGGCCGGGAAAAGACATCTATCGGGTAAAGGCGATCTCTTGGAATTGAACTAGCAACCTCGTCATTTAGGGCACTGTGGGCCCGGCTAGTTTGGCCTTTGTGGCGCTGTTGGGAAGAAATGTAACAAAAATCAGAGTTTCTTTCAAGTGATCAATAACGTGAAATTGACGGTCTGACTTCAAGAAAGTGTGATAGTGTCATATTACCTGCACAGTTTTTGACTGCGGTCCCAAAGGGGATGGATCTGTGTATACAGCGCCAATGGGTGGCAGAGGCGTGTTCCTGCTTAGTGCAAGCAATGGCGACATCAGGTGCCCGTTTGCAGTGGATCTTTGGAGGAGTATAAGACAGGGTAAGGCAAGTTAAATTCAAGACTTATTAAGACGTCAATGCCTTTTGAAATGTAATTGAAGACCGAGTCAATAAAAAAACAAGTATTGAAACAAACAAAGCACCACAAATTATTATATATTTTTTTTTTGTGATAATGAATTCAATGCCTTTTAAGACTTTTTAAGAATTTGTGGGAACCCTAATTCAAGACAATGTAAATGCAACAAAATGCAGTGATGTGCAAAAGTCGACATTACCCTAATTTCCTTTATTTTACAAAAAAAGTCCAAGTTGAAAAACATTTAGTAAAATAATTGTCCTTGCCAGTAAAATGTCATTGTTGCAAATAATTTAGCTCAATTTTCTAACTAACATTATGAATTATTTATGAATTTGTTTTATTTTTATACTTGTTCTTGTTTTGCTAAAATAATTTGTGGTCGAATAAGTCATTCAAAAGGAAAAATGTCAAAAAGTAAAATCATACAAACGTTTTGTTAATCATCACATTATTTAAAGGGTGTGCAAAATTTGACCCTTAGATGTTGCTGCATGGTTTAGTTCAACTGAAAAAAATAGTGCTAAGGAGCACCAGGAATAATCCAAACAGAGACTCAAAGTGACCAAAACGCACGAAAAATTTTTGCCCAACCTTTTTGTCGTTTTTGGGTACCTGTAGCAGCAAGATATCCGACAATTAAGTCAGATCCCTTTTGGTGAGGCTCATGTAACGTTTAATAAATGCTCATTTTTTGACCTACAAGAACTTTTTTAAAGCCCCCATGTGTAATATTTGATGGCATTGTGTTGTCTGGTTCAAGCGAGGGCCAGTGCCACAGAGCAAAGCTTGTCGTCTGGATGCTGGACAAACATGGTGGAAACCTATGTTTGGATTCCACTGTGTAAAATAAATACAAATTTCTTGACTTAAAAACAACATTGATATGATAGTTCAGGTGTTTTTGCCTAATGCCAGTCGGTAATCAAATCAATGTTTTTTTCTACTGAATAAAGGTTTTTTGTACCATTAGGAGGCACTAAATATTACACGCTGTCTCTTTAGAAAAATCCTGTTTATATGATAGTATTTTTACCTATTAGTTAAATCAATATAGTTTTTCTTAATGAATAAAGTTTTACGGCAATCCTGCAGTACCTTCAAATCAACAAATTAAGGATTTATTTTGAGAAATAATTCGATTGCACTTTTTTTAAAAATCTACTTAAAATGAGCCATATAATACAATTAGGCTTTATTATTGTATTAAATTATATAGTGTATTACGAGAAAAACAAATTAAAGACATCAAAGCAAATGTACAGACAAACCATATGATAAAATACTAAACAAGTAAAAACAACCCAGAAAATAAGAAATAAAAGGCACCGTATACTTAAATCAATAAAGCATTTATTATTTTTATTTTAACCCAAAACAATTTGAAAATATAGTAAAATAAGAACAAATAATACTTAAAATGAACAAGAAATAGCCCCTGGAAGTAGAATGTATATTTTTCACTGTAGGTATCAATGTTTTGTAGAACAGTTAAATACTGTAAGTAATTAAAATAAGGAGGGGTAAAAAAAAAAAATAGAACAACATAATATGAGAAAGTAAACTCACAGCCGTGTTCCCCGGATGACTTCATCCATGGATCTGACCGCATTGGACTGACTCAGGTTGGGAACGAGAGGTTGGAGAGTCCGAGGTCCGAAGTTTCTGCGCCGGGCCGACTGTTGAGGGGGAGCTAAAGAGGACGAGCTCTGTGCCTGAATACGCTGAGGACGACTTTTGCCAGCCGGAACTATACTGGAACCTGGTCTGTGTGTGATGTTCTCCTCCTGCTCCCTGCGGAGTGAACAAAGGAAACTTGAGGGCAAAAAAAGAGCATTCCAGACAGGTACAGTTATAAAGGTAGGTAATGTGTTACGTATATATTTGTGGTTTAAACTATTGTGTGCAGTTATAAGATCCTTTTTTTTTACCTTATTTTTCTTTGTACAGTTTTTTTATGTTTATCCTGTGAGGCATTCCACAAAACCAAGTTGATTTGAAGAGGCCAAAAACGCACATTTATCCCAAATCCTTTCAGCTGGCTTTACATCCTGTTTCGGCTAACATGCAACCTGTTAAACCAAAATGCGCCGCCCATACCACATCAAGTTCCTTTATTCAGTTAGCCTAAATTTCTTCATCCTACTTTTGTGTAATAACCCATAGGAATTTCCACGTCGAATCTTGTTGTAAACAATGTTCGCTATGTTGATATCAATAAAAGAACGGCAACTCTAATTCCAAACTCTATGTGTTATTCAAAGGAGTTTGTTCCAATGGAAACTGCAATGAATCGTACTGAGTTCTGTCCAGCATTGTCATGTTCCTCTGTTGCAGCGGGATGCTGTGGATCATGATGAGGTCGTTCAGGTTATGAGGGGTGGCTGCCATGGGGACCCTTCCGGCCTAACAAGAGAGGCAAAAATCCAAGTAATGAAGATTAAAAAATGACCATTGATGATGACTAAGTAAGGGAGCTAAGTGCACTGAGGGTTAGTCATTTTAATGTCAACAATCCAGCCATCTTCTGTTTATTATCGTGCAGCTAAATCCCCCCCAAAAACTGCATCGACAATACAACATTCACAAGACTTTGAATAAGACAAGCAAATTGTCAGGAAACCTGACAAGAAGAAAGTAGGCTGCAGTTAATTCATCAACCACTTTAGGGTTAATCGGCAAGCACAAGCACATTCCATCTAGGACTAAAAGGAGAGGAGGCTATCTAGAAGCACAACGCCATCATGGTGACTCTGAGAAAGGTAGTTTACATACACTGGGCGGCCTTTTCTGCTTTTGGGGTTTCCTTTGGGACTTGTGCTTTGAGCCCCTTGACTTCTTTGAGTGGTTGGTCAGAGAGTGAGAGCAGAAAAGACAAAGAGTCATGGAGAAGGTCCCGGAAAACAAAGAGAAAGAAAGTAGATGTAGGTGATGAGGTCAGACAAGAAATAATAGTAATACACTTTCATTAATGGTTTTACACACTCATCATGTATTTGTGTATGAGGTGCATCTTTTATTCCATTTAAAAAATAAACGTAAAATTTAGATTGCGCATTAGAAGATAAGACAAAGCTTTATTTGTCCCACAATGGGAACATTTCTTTTGTTACAGCAATAAAACAGTAAATAATGAATAACAGCTAGAATATGAACAGTATAAACAATTATTTAGAAATATGTATATAAAAAAAACAGGTTTTACAATGATTTAATAATTGATAATTGTATTTATTTATTCAGCCAGTATAAACCATAAACATGATATATACAGGAAATCATTTGACACGCGAACCACTCCACGTGACGCGTCGCCTTCGATCGGCGCCAGGTTTTTAGGTGACCAAACCCCCCAATTCCAACCCTTAATGCCGAGCGCCAAGCAGGGAGGCAATGAGTACCAATGTTGTAAGTCTTAAATATGACTCGGCCAAGGCTTGAACCAGTGACCTCCCAGTCTCGGAGCGGGCACCCTACCATCTAGGCTACTGCGCTGGTATATTAAAGTGATTGCACAATGACTGATCAGTTAAAAATATATCTAAGGACAATCGCAAAACACTGAATGCAACAACTTCTCCAACCTACAAGACACCTATGGTCTAGTTTTGGTAACAATATCCAGTATCGAGAGTTATAGTTAGATGGCAACTTGGGCTGCGAAGAGGAAGCCCTCTGCATACGATGCCCCTTTTTAAGGTCAAAGTTGCCAATCATGCTGAAATTCAAGGAAATGGAACACGATGTCGAAAATGAAATCTTTATGAGACTAATGTTATAGAACAACAAATACAAAGTCGCCCTGAAAATTAAAAGCAAAAAAAAGCACGCCGAGAGACCCCAAGAATGATAAATGACAACAAAAAAGCGAGACGAGAAACATCCTGAAAAATAAATGAAACCAAAAAAATGTGCTGAGGGAAGTCCTGAAAGACAAATAAATCAAAAAAAGCACGACGAGGGAAAAAACTCTGATGATGAATCGGACATTGAGGAAAATTTGAATAAATATTGTTAGTTTTAGTATTTTGCTCTTGGTTTATGATGTCACTAAACTATTTTTTAACACGTTTGTCACCAGGGTTGGGTAGGGTTACTTTAACTTAACTACTTTCAATTACTTTTGGATTACTCCAATATCAAATATGCTAAAAAAAGACAAAAGAACCTAAATATGAATAAAATTACTAAATTTTGTGCAGGCTTGGGGAGTAACGGAATACGTGGAACGGCAAAAATGATGTTGGCAAGCTGTTTGGATTTATTTTCATTTTGTTTCTGTCGCATTTTATGTTAGTTTTGCCAGAGATCAAAGAGATCAAAGCCAGGAGAGAAAGCTTACCACGTGTTATGAGTCATAATTGTATTCATATTTAGTTTATTTTGTCTTTTATTAACATATTTGGTATTGGAGTATTCCAAAAGTAATCAAGTTAAAGTAACCCTACCCAACCCTGTTTGTCACTAACATGCTTAGTTTGGGCAAAGGATAAGTGTAACAAAAAGTTATACAGATTTTTAATAGAAAATTAGAGTTGGACGTTGTACACAAGTGAGAATCATACAAGAATATTTACAGTCGATGTGAATATCAGGGATGTGATTTGACCAAAGTGAAATTATCTGAAAATTAGCGGGGGGGGGGGGGGGGTGATTGCTAGCTGGGGGGGGGGGGGGGAAACCAGGTAGGACCAGGGCAGTAAAAAGTACAATAAGTATAGGCCCTACAGTAAAGTGTTGGTGTAATGTACACATGAAAATCTATTATTGTAATTGTTAAATATTTATGGCCATTTTTATTACGTTATAATATTTTCGAAAAAAATGGGAAAACTGTCAAATAAATTTGAAAAGTTTACCACCTACCTCAAAATTCACGACTCTATCAGCAACTGGTACAGGTTGTTGGGGTGGATCACGTCTCTTTATTACCGCTTCCGATTGTGATGTCAATAAGGGATGGAGGCCGTAAAGTTTTGGAGTTTTCGTTTGGGCACCGAAACTTCCAGCGATGGAATAATTTGTCGTTCTTGACTGGAGTTCTTTCACGTGTTTTTTGCTCTTTGCGTGACTTTCAAGAGCTTTGAAACCTCTCCCACCATAGTCGATGGTATCATGACACCAAATGCAAAGTGCTTTCCCGGCACGATCGATCTTCCGAATAAAGTCATTGAACAAATTCGTCACAGTCTTCTTTCCAACATTCGTAGATAATTCCTTCTCCAACCAGTCCCATCGAAACTTGTTTTTTACAATCTTATCAATTTCTTTAGCTCGCGGAGCATCTTTGCGTTCGATCACGGACATCTTTCTTTAAACACCCGGCAAAAACGTGTGAGAAATGAACAATGGCACACTCCTATAACAAGCGCGTTTATTGGTCAACACGAGACTTCAACCAATCGCAAGTACGTTTCATTTCAGTTACGGAAACACTCAAATGGCATGCTGTCGAGACGAAATCGTTTTTTTTTACCAATTAAAACACCGGAAATTTTAAAATTTTATTTTTGGAGATAAAAAAAGCGGAATTCCGCGAATTAGCGGAAAAATCACATCCCTGGAATATGGATGCAAACGAGTTGTTTGACCAATCACGTCACCTAATATCAGCACAGTTTATCTTGATGATGATGTTGGGACAATAGTTATCATTTCCAATTAAGTTTTAATAGGAATATTAATATATAAAGATGTTCAAAGCAAAATGCATGTAGTACTATGAACATTCATACGAAAAAGGTCTATTACTAGAGTCGCCTACCTGGAAGGCCAAGCCTGAGGTGTTTGGAAGCGGAGCCATCACACGACTCCGGCCAAGTTTAGGCAACATGCTTGGTATTGTAGAAAACAACTTTAAAGACTCCTGCACCACCGGACTAAAATTCCCAGGAGGCTTTTCATCACCTGCCAATGAAAGCAGTTCAACCAATCACCACAACTGTTTTTTTGGACGAAACAAACACAAACGGCTGGTCATACGAGATGTTCGATGCTCCCACTGGCGGTGGATTAGCTCGCTCATGCAGCCGACGAGTTCCCGCCACACGTCGTCAAACAAATGGTCCAGCACGGCCTGACGACAACACCTATAGGGGGAGACGGGAGGCAAACAGCGACGCCTCTGGCACGGTAGCGAGAACGCCCTTTCTTTTTCGTCCTCCAGGCTGATGCGATCGAAGGCCAGGTACTCTTCCATGTGGCCCTCCTCCTCCTCAATAACTTTGGGTCCGGAGTGCCATGAAGAGATTGAAGGCCCATTTAGTTCAGCGGAGTTGGATTTGAGCAGGGCTGCACTCCGACCTAACACGTTCAACCTTAGAACCGCAAAAAAAGAGAAAACTTAATGTGCTTTTGTGCATATATTTACATCAATGTTCTTAAACCAATGTGACATATATTTGATACCTTATTTTGTTTGATTAATCTGACAATTATTGCACTGAAAACTATCAAATAAATCAAATACAGTAAAACTCTTGCATATTACTTTTCCTATTTAAAATGTTATTTTACTAGAAAAAAATGAAGACGAAAAATTAAAGTTAGAACGTCGTGAAAAAATATTTTTGGTCATTTTACCAGTATTTTAATTGTTTTTAGATGATTTCCAGAAAAAAATGGGACTGAAAAAAATAATATAATAAAGCCAATAAAGTAAACGTTTGCATAATATGTTGCTGATTGTGATTTTCTAAATAGAAAAAAAAGGAAAGTTAGAACATATTCAATATATTTTTGTTCCACAGATATTTCTTTCTCTTTTATGTATATTTGTGTCAGTGCCATCCCTATAAACATTCGTTACTGAAGTGAATATGGCAGCAAATGGTAAAAAAAATAGAACATTTTAATTCGCTGCCCTACATACATTCTGCATCATTGACACTTTTTGAATAGGTGTCTAACCTCCAATTTTTATTTTACACAAAATTATGATTTTTGTTTTGGGGTTTTAGTCACAGGGTAGGGCTTCAGCGGGTCGGGTAATTCTTTCAAATTGGAAATGGAAAGTAGAGCAACACTTGGTCACACAGGTCAAGGTGTTTTCAAACTCAAACAAATAACATGCCTGTGTCCTTGCCTGATTTGTGGATTTTTTTTTAAACAATGGCTTGCTTATCATTGATTATTATTTTTTTGGCATTGCTACGGTCACACTGAATGGTCTGGTTGAGGCAGTGTGTTTGTATATAAGTTAGTGTGGTTCACACAGGCAGGCATAGAATCCACGCCCGAAGAAGATACAGCGAAGGATGAATCAAACCAAATTTCTGTGCTTAAGCCACAGCCTATCAAGTGTGGAGAATGGTCAACTGCAGCCCACTACGACATATTACAAGGACAGTAAGCAAACTAGTGGCCATGGAACAAAGATCGATCATTGCAGTTCAAGGATGCATGGAATCCTTACTTTGAGACAACACACCAAAACAATTTTTGAAATGGTCGGTTTATAGTGAGTTTGTATTTTTTATTACTTGGCACGCAGCTCGGCAGAACATTTTGCATCGATAGTGTGTTGCAGTGAGACGCAGAGTTGCCTATGTCATGTGATGTTGGTGCAATGTAACAAGGACACCCAAATAGTGCACATGATTACAGAGTGGATTTAGGAGTCTTATTATAACTTTTCTTAATATTTTCTTTTCATACATTTTTGTTTCTTAAATGTAATCTTACTTTTGCACTGGAAGGAGAAGACCTGCAATCTCCTTGTACTTCTTGTAATGACAAATAAAGGTCATTCTGTTCTATTTTATTATATTCCTAATGTTATTATTGTTGTTATTTTGTTTATATTTATACCAATATTAATGTTCTTAATATTATTTAAAATCATTATTGTTGTTATTATTGTTGGTATTATTATTTTAGAAAAAGTGTAAACATGTTAATGCTAACTTTGGGTCAGGCCATGAGCATGTTTTTCTGACATTAAACTGGTCTTTGGTACAGAAATGCTTGGGGACCGTGATATACAGTAACTGATTTCATGACAGAGCATTTTTTTTTCTGTTGATAGGAAAAAAAAAACGTTTTTTCATTTCATTTTGTGCATAGGTAATAGAATAGAATAGAATAGAATAGAATAGAATAGAATATACATTTATTGTCATTGTTACAAATACAACATATTTTGTGGGTTTAGGAAAACTATGCAAAAATGTCTAGTATGGCTGTGAATATGAGCAAAAATATAATTTAGGATAGATGCCATACATTAAGAATGAATAGAGAATTTTCAGATTTCTTAAAATGTTATCATGGTAGCATTTACGAGCGCCATTTTTAAGCCGATAGGGGTTCTCCAACAACAAAAACAACCTGCTGTTACTGCACAAGTTCAGCAGATGGCCCAAATGTACCATAAATAGCCATAGAAGAATCAACATTGGGGCAGCACGGCGACACAGTGGTTAGCACGTGTGCGGCACAGTTCTGAGGTCATGAGATCAAACCTCCTGTGTGGATTTTTTATGTTCTCCCCGTGCTCGGGTGGGTTTCCTCAGGACTCTCCGGGTTCCTCCCAAATTCCGAAAACATGCATGTTAGGTTAATTGGCCGGTCCAAATTGTCCCTAGGTGTGAATGAGCGAGCGAATTGTCTGTCCCTGTGTGCCCTGCGACTGGCTGGCAACTAGTTCAGCATGTCCCCTGCCCACTGCCCGAAGATAGCTGGGATGGGCTCCAGCACCCCCGCAACCTTACTGAGGGTAAGCGGTGCAGATAATGGATGGATGGATGGAATCAACATTGTCAAAAGATAAAGGAGCATTTTGCTTGATTTTTTTTTTTATCTTTATTTTTTTTTCTTGTTTTTACGTAGAAAACGCATCTTGTAATTTGCCATAAACTGGTGTATTTGCTAGCAATTCTTTGGTAGAGGAGGTAAGGAATTTTGTCAGGGTTGGTCACAACAAAGCATAACTCACTCGGTACTGTTCTCGCCTTCCTTAATCGACCTTTCAATGGCCTGCTGGGATGTTGATGGGTTGCTACTGGAACTGCTGCAGACTGTCTCTGAAGTCCCATACCACTGGAAGCCCTCGTCACCAGAGCACACTAATTGCGTACCAAGGATCCTGAGTCAAACAAATAAAAGACAATAAAATTGTCAAAACTGTTTTTCTAACTCTCCTTCTGGGTATTAAACAAACCGAAGATGAGGGAAGCGTGTGGCCCACAGTTGACACTCCTCCTGCAGCCCTGGAAGGATCCCCCTACCGCTGCCTTTACCCTCAAACAGCTCTTTGTCAATCTCCTCAAACATTTGCTGCACCTGGCGGGATGCCGCCTTGTCGAACTCCTGGCGGGACAAAAAATGCAAAGAAAGCGGTTATGATCCATAAAGAATGTGCTTTTAATTGTTGCTTTTTAGGGTTCAACTTCACTTCATACAGCTCAGATTTTTAAGACAGTTTATTTGTGCAAGTGCAGATCTTTGTGTGTACTGTATAGGTATTAAATAGAAAATCCTAGTTACGAATGAATATTTTTGGATGGAAAAATTGGGTATAGAAAAGTAAACAAAAATAGATTGAAATGCCCAAATGTTCTGACCTACCGCGTCACCGTGTGGTATGCTGGGAGCAGGGCAGCGGACAGGAAAAAGAATAATCAACATCCCAGAAGATCATCGGCTGCTCTCTACCCAGTCTAGAGGACGTTGCCGGCTTGCAATACCGCAAAAGAGCCATCAACATTATAAAAGACTCCCCGGCCAACACCTCTTTTACCTGTTGCCCTCTGGTTGGTGCTACAGGTCTCTCAAAACAAACAGCCTCAAAGACAGCTTCTTTTCTAGGGACATCACTATAAGTGAAATTATTGGTTAAATGTGCCTTTTACACTCTTATACCTTTATACACTCTTATTTTTGTACTCATATCTTTAGGCGTTTATATTTTTATAGGATACTCAATAAGTGTGTGGTTTTACGATTTCGACTTGTATTGAGAGGCAAGCCCCTTAAAGGTCAAAAGAATAAGTTCCCAAGCACCAAAAACTGTATATCTAATTAAAAAGCTAAAACTTGAAAGGCCACTAACAGTTTCTCAGGCTACTCCTCGTGACTTTTGGGGCCTGATATCTATTAATCAAGATGGCTTTTGTTTTTAGAGCCGAAGAGCTTGGGAAGCTCGCTCGAGAGCTTGCCTCCCACAGTCCAAGTCTGCTCGAGAGTTTGCCTCCCTGAATTACAGAGACGCATTGTTTTGCAAAGTTTTACTATGCTTATTGCTCATTTATTATACTCACACAGTTTCTAGCAACCAACATCATACACTGCATTTGATTAACATGTGATTCCTGTCCAAACCAATCAGATTTGTTTTTTGTGTTCATATATTCTCGTTTAAACCAATCAGATGTGTTGTTTCATTCTTGTGTTTTACTCCCTGATCTAATCTTGGAATCAAGCACCTCCGATGGAAGGGCTATCAAAAACCTAAATCTCTGACTCAGAGTGTGTTTTTTTTCTTCATTCTCCTATAATCTCAAGTTTTAACCTTGACAATCACCACCATAAACAAGAGCACAAAACTGTAAAAAAAACAAAAACACTATTGTGACTTTTTTAACTTTTTTTGTTACTGTTTAATATTTTCGCACTGAAGTGTGAAAATATATGCTTTGTGACTTATCGTGGGGATTTTGTTGTTGATAACTGTTATTGCACTTTTTTTACAATGCAATATTCGTTTTCATTCACAAACATTGCACGTTTATTATATCTTAGTCCAGTCTCTAAGCACTACGTTGTGAATAGTTTCTTTTTTTCTGCCTTCTATTCTGTCAGTGTTTTATTTTTTTCTCTTTAAAGTCTTTATTAAATGTTTACCCTTAAGTGTCATGTTTCATTTCGTTGCATGTAATGTAAACTACATTTATCAATGATAATAAATTCAATATTAAATTTTCTTTTACATTAGGACCAAACACAACAAATTATATGAAGCATATGAATGCAGGTTCAAAATAACTATTTTAACAACACTGTATCACACTGAAACATTATGCCTCCACAATTATCACTTTGCAGAAGATCCAAAAACAAACTATTGTGTAACTATTGATTTTTCATCATAAAGGAACAACCAGATTTCAATACTTTCAAATTACATCCATGCATTTTGCATGACCCCTATTACAGATTTTGCAAAACGATGAGTAACGAATCAACATATGGAACATTGAAATTTGAATGCACAGAACAGGGTACAGAGAAAAAAGACCCAAATGAGATGGAGTTCACAGTTTCTTCTCCTAGATTTGTGTCTCATAGAAGCAAAAGGATGAAGTCACATTCAATATAATATGGAACCCTTGGGGGGAGGGGGAGTTTACAGGGCCACCTGTGCCTACAAACAATACTCAGTGGGCACAGACCTTGCAAATAAAGGAGACAAACAAAAGAGCTAATTATAGCCTATGAATGTCCATCAAATCTCCAATTAAAACTTTACAGGGTGTATCTAGCAGGGTTTTTTTTATGTCAGAATTTATAAGGACGACTTACATCGTAGCCCCAGGAGAAGACAGAACTTCTCTCTGTGGACACGCCAGTACCCGTGGAGCTGTGAATGCCTGACCAGGAGCGGCTGGAATCCACAGAGACAACAGTGGCGCAGCTGGAAGGAGTGGAAGCATCGGATGTTTCTGAACTAGAGAAAAAAAATGATTATTTCTAGGGGTAGGTCAAAAAAGTTCCAAATGTATATATTGTGATTTTATTTTAGGTGATTTCTAAGTTGCTTGTTTTTTTAAAAAGAAAACAAATCGCTAATCATCAATTATATCGGATTGCAATACTTGTAGAATCAAATTATCAAGAATCGTGATGGAAATCAAATTGGCACTTTAGTATCGTAATACAATCAAATCATGACCAAAGCATTTCGCCCAACCCCTAATTATGTCACAGTTAATGCTTGTTGAAGTTTTATGGTTGATCACCTCATCTGAGGCAAGGTTTCCAAGTGGAAACAAAAGGGTAAATGTCAAAGTCATAGAATATTCTATCAAGCCGGTTTTCATTAAATATTCTTTAGCTTTACATCTAAAGGGGGCAACACGATATCATTTAATCTACATGGTGGATCTAGTTTCGCATTTCAACAACTCTAAACTTGTTTGATTTCCTGCAGAGGTAGTGAGGATGCCTCACCTATTGCGGATGGAAACAGCCTCCTCCAAGTCACCGAGAAGGCACTGAGGGGTTTGGCGGTCAGCCTCTTCGGGAAGAGGGTGCTGGTCAAGGCTGCTGCGAGACAGACCACGGCTGTACAGAATATTGCATCCATTAAATGCTATGTACTATGTATGTGCTCATTCATGCTAATGAGAGAGAATTTGAGCAGTAGTGGGCCGTCAGGGCCCGCAAGGCCTTCTCTGCTTGCCTAAAAAAATTGGAATCATTTTGTCTATGAAAACGTATTAAATATTTCCAAATTGTCTGTCAGATTCCTTTCATTGCTTTCCCCTGGTTGTGCTGGTTCCAGATGTGTGCTTTAACATTATAGCACAATACAATATAAAGGATTTAACCAATCACATTTCATTTTGTTGCCAGGGTCAGAAATGTACAGAGGACCTCATAATCCGTTCTGCAGGCCCTTAGGCACAAAATAAGCAGTTTTTCCCACCAATGAATGAGACTGTGGCGGCCCGCCAGTTTAATTTTGGAAGAGCTATGCAAATTTTCTTTACAAAGCCAAGAAAAATTAAATGTTCAATGGCAGGGTGCAAAGTGTGTCAGTAGTGAGTGAATGAACAATGGACTAAATGAGTGTGTGAATGAATTAATTACTTTGTGTCATGGCTTTTTGATTTAAGATTAAATTTGAAATATTCCTGGTATGCCTTTGTGTGCTCTTAAAGATGATACTAACCTTTTATGTTCATATACAGCAATTTATATTATATTCAGTGGTCTCAAAATGCCCTAAAGAGATACACCAGGCTTGAAAATGTACACACACACCCTAACCCGAGGGTCAGAGACCTTCCCACCACAGTCTGCTAAAATCCTATGGGAAACAATGAATAAGTGAGTATAAAGTTGTTGGTCTAGCCGATTAGATTCCGAGTTGGCGAGCCAGCGCCCTCAAGCGGTCCTTGGGAAACGTCAACAGTTTCCCAAACTATGGTTGCCTAAGGGGCAATAACGGAAGTATCACAACAAAAAATGTTAAGAAGGAAACCCCTATACCCATTGCTTCTGCCCAAAATTAAATTCAAACTAATGGAAGAAATACAACAGCACAGTGCTGACCTTCAGCATTGGCCTAAAGTACAATAGAAAATAACTTAATGATGGAACTAAAATGCACGGATAATAGGTCCAACAGAGTATTTGAAATCTTCTTAAGGAAAGAAAGATGGTTAGATTTTGTGCAAAAATAAAAATGATTTTTGGTGAGTGTAATGTGGCTATATCCCTAAATAATACTGCAATTATATGAGGTAAGCATTGATGTGAATGCATACTTATGCCAGAAATATCACAGAGCAGGCTTGAATTCAGTATTAGCTTGGATGACGATAGAAAAAAAAACTTCTTGAAGGAACTGAAACACACAGATATTCTGTATGACAGAGTTACTGATGCATTTTTTTTTATTTTGTGAACAAATAATAAAGATTTTTGCTGAGTAAAAAGAGTCCATATTCCTACATAATAGTGCAATTTTATCAGGATATTATTGAAGCTCTTTTTATATGTGTCCCAGCTGTAGCTGCAGTAAATGTATAGCCTTGAATAGTTTTTGAGGGTTGGATGGATTCAGACATAGCACTACTAAAAGCCTTGATGTGAAATGCACATCCAGTCACTGAAATTGAGCATAACCGGTATGAGTTGACAGGTTTTGGTGTTTCTTGTAAATTTTGACTGAAATGCTGTCCTTAGCAGTTAATGCATTAACTCAGAGGGTCAACAAGGTTTTAAGATGAGACCTACTTTTTTGTTTCTAATAGCGCAAAGGCCTACCAGTTTTATATGCATTTCTAAGATACCTCATACTTCTTGTTGAGATTTTGAGTTTTTTCTTGCTCTTATGTAGGTTTTAGATCAGGGGATGATGAAATACTAGTCTGTAGTTTGCAATAGTCTGTGCAGCTCTTAGAGACTCCTTGTGATAAAGGGCTATACAAATAAACATGACTTGACTTGAGAGTTTGAGACATCATCGAACTCATTAAAAACAACATTAATACATTTTTATTAAATGTTCACCAACTCACAACTGTCCTTTTCGATTGGTTGATTTTTATAGGTTTTGCTGTTTCAACTAGGGAAATGGTGAGCTATGTCAATGCAAATCTATAATTAGTCGGGGGGAAACTGCAGGTAGGGCAGTGGAAATCGGTTTATTTTATTACATTGCCTTTTCTGATTGTTTTTCTTAGGGGTGATCAACTGTTATGATGCCGACCGTCTCAAATTATAACATACAAAATGATTAGTCTGTCATGTTTCGTACTTACATCTCAAGTTTATGAGATACAGGTCTCCGATTGTATCGCGAAATCATTGTTCCTTTGGTTTCTAAAAGCTCAAGCGCCGTCTTCGCGTCCTTGTCTCCGCATCTCGAACCCACAGCAAACCGTTTCGGTAGAGTAATAATCCACACATTTTCCACAACCGCTCACCTGGCTTCAAAACATGGAAGATTAGAATTATTTGGGAAAGGCTACGCTTAGCATTTTAGCTCAAATGGGACGCGCAGCTTCGCTACATCATTATACAGTTTGCCTGTCATTGCTACGTTCAAAGGTAGTTTTGTCAATCTTCCATCTGACACGTTAAACTTGTTGGTATCACATTTTGTTTAGCTTGGTGAGCGCATCTGCAGCTAGCTTTAACCCCGCCGACAACACGGATGTCATGGTTACACTGCTTTGGCTTTCAATCCAGTACAAAACCTGCGGGAGACTACAACTCCCAAGGTTCATTGTAACATCAATGCTCTTCTAAAATAGGCCCGTCTTCTGTCAGTACATATGTTTCTGTTCTTGTTTTATGAATTGCAGATTTAAACTAAATATTTCATGGACTTCAAATAGAGGTAAAATTTAATTTAATGGTAAAACAATAAAACAATTGAGTTATATGTGTGGGGAGGGGAATTTACGTCATAGGAACGTTTCCATTCTCACCTCGGGAGACCGAGGAGATTTAACAGTAGAACAATAAAGGAGGATAGGAACAATACGTCTGATCCTGTCCTCAACACAGGTAACCAAACAAATTACATTTAAAAAGTTATGTTACACTATATAACTGATTCTTTGTATGGACACGTTCATTTATCTTATCTGTTTCTTACTCTCGGTATCTTTACGCGACAGGGATTCAATTACGGCGCAGAAATGGATTTTCTGCAGAGGAGAGTGGTTCAGGAGGACACAGTGCAGTACAAACTGTTTTTAACACAGACAGTCGGTTCTGTGGAACAACAAACGGAGAAACTCTCGTGTCTTGTGGAGGAGATCCTTGCAAAAATTGCACCGCTATCATTGCAGTTCATCTGGCAGAATCAACCATTTAACATTAAGTGCTATCCCGAGAAAAGTAGGGGTGCCTACCACACAAAGCTTGTCTGTGTTCTGGTTAGATTGATATAACTCAATGTTGTGTTTAGGTGGTGTTCCGGCTCATATAGGCGGTAGTACTCAGTTTGGCGACAATGTGGAGGATGAGTGGTTTATTGTTTACCTTCTGAAAAAGATTACAGAGTATTTCCCGGATATTGCTGCAAGGTGGTAAAACATATTATACACCATCCTGTGTTTTTTTTATTTTGATTTACTCTTTTTCTTTTATTTTGCAGTGTGGAAGACAATGACGGGGAATTCCTCCTAATAGAAGTCGCAGATCATCTTCCCAAATGGCTGGATCCTGACACCAGTGAGAACAGGGTATGACTGGAGGACAAGATACATACGAATAAAACTGTCAAATTTGATATACAGTATAGATATTTTCCATTCAAATTCCTTATATTGGGGATTTCACCAAGTTTAAAAGTGCACTCGTGTATTAAGAATGCACAGGTATGTGCACAGAAAAGGTGAAAACAGTAACAGATAGCCATTTGAAAATAACAGTGCATCAATGCTGTGAAGATACAATAATCCCTCTTTTATCTCAGGGATTATGTTCCAAAAAGAACATGTGATAGGGAAATTTGTGAAGTATAAACCTCCAGTTTTTTTTTTTTTGCAATTATCATTCATTTAAATACTGTGTTATACTGTACCCTGAAACTAAATAACAAATTATTATTACCGGACCAAACATTTAATTACCAAATAAAAGTACTGTATAAACGGTTTCTTCTTTTCTTTTCAATTTATTTCTTTCAAATAACTACTGTATCTTTCATCAAATAAAAATAAGCAGGGAGACTGTTGAGCAAATCAGAATGCAGAAAAGATGGAAACCGTATCAGATTATGACAATGCTTTGAACATAACTTTGCATCACATCTTAACAGATAAAGTAATCCCTTATTTATCACAGGGGTATGTTACAAAAACGACCCATGATAGGCAAAATCTGTGAAGTAGAAGCCATAGTTTTTTTAATTAGAATTGTCTTTATTGTCTTTGATGTCATGATATTAGACATAGCATTCCAAGGTAAAAAATGTAACAAATACTTTGAAGACCAAAAAAAGATGAAAGACTAACAAATAAGTACTGTACATTCAAATAACAGTAAGCGGGGAGACGGTTTATGTTGAACAGAATAAACAATGCAAATCTGTGAAGTAGTAAAACCATGAAAAGTAAACCGTGTTATAGTGAAGGATTTCTCTAAATGAAAAGTCAAGTGTATTTGTATAGCCCTTAATCACAAAGAGGCTCAAAAGGGCTGCACAAATCAAAGACTATTGCAAACTATTATTACAGACTATTATGACACCATCCCCCAATATTGTCAACATAAAATATAGGTTATTCATATGCTATAGAATAGAAGTGTGTTTTAAGCTTAGATTTAAACATTTCCACTGAGGTTGCAGATCGAATCTCAGGGGGAAGGGCATTCCATTGTTTCTTTTCATTGCTGCCTAATTTCTTGTCAGGTGTTCCTCTACCATGGGGCACTCCACCTCATACCTTGTCCTTCACGCTCCAATCCGACGGGATTTCCGAAGAGTGTGGTACCAAGTGTTCAAGAAGCTTTAGCGCTACTGTCATCACAGCCAGAAGTATGCCAGGCCAGCCCCAAGATTACTCAGGCCCTGGATAAGCGGCTGGATGGGTGAGATCACACTAAGACCTCCATACTAGTTTTTTCAGATCCCTGGAATTACAGTATCAACTTCTCATTCTCATCTCATTAGCTGCACCGCTTATCCTCATTAGGGTCGTGGGGGTGCTGGAGCCCATCCCCGAAATCATCGGGCAGTGGGCAGGGGACACCCTGAACTGGTTGCCAGCTAATCGCAGGGCTAAAGTATCCACTTGATGGGCAAATTACAAATGCCAAATATTGATCTTGAATATTTGACTCTGGTACATTGGAAGAGGGAGCAATTCCATCAGGTCAAATAACTTAGCGTTTCTGTTGTAATATGCATTATGCATGGTTATAACAGTAGATTGTTCCCTTCACAGAGGAGACGCAGGAATGAGACACTACTGGCTACGTTGTTGGATAAATAGGAATAATGAATAAATCCATCACAGCACTCTTATTAAAGGATTAGCTGTATAAGAGCCGCACACAAACACAATAATGAAATATATTTGTGCGTGTATGTGTCGGATGTTGATATGATTTTTCTTTCCCCCTCAGATTCAGATGGATTTTACTCACACAGTTTTTGCAAAATAATAAAAATTACAAAACGTGTATGCGCAAGAGTAGATACAGTACATTATTTTAGCAATATGAATAATGTACAGTAGTACAAGAGGAGCATCTGGGATGGACATGCATAATGGACATTTCATATTGGGCTAAAGAAATTGTCAGAGGCAGACAAATCACTCAACAGAAGATAAGTGTGTTCACCCCTTTTTGCAGATTCTATACTTCATACTTTTCATTCATGTTTAGGTATCCAGAGAAGATTGAAGCCAACCGTCACTACGCCCACTGCTTTGTTCCAGCAGGGGTGGCTATGGTTTTGGCGCAACGGCCCGACCTGGTGGCCCCTGCCGTGTCCACCTTTTACCTGCGAGACCCAGTTGACCTTCAGGCCTGCCGAAAATTCAAGAACTTCCCTCCTGATACGCGTGTCTTAACCTCAGTATGGGAATGTACTCTCTGTGGTCTTATGGTGTCACCTGCCAGTCTTTAATTTTGAGTTGCTGCCGGCTCTCCCAGGTTGCCTTCACTCGCTGTCTGTACGCTCAGCTGGAACAGCAGCATTTCGTCCCGGACAGGAGGAGCGGCTTCACCATGACCCCACGCTCGGACCCTCGATACAAAGCGTATGAGCTCGGCATGAAGCTGGTGAGGAATTCTGTAGTGACTGCTTATCTATATCAAATGTGAATAACTGTGTTTGTGTGTCTTTTATATCTGTGATGTCTCAGGCTCATGGCTTTGAGATGCTGTGTTCAAAGTGTACGCTTCCGTCTTCGGAAGATGACGATCCAATCAGTTGTAACCCTCAGTGGAAAGGGTTTCTGCTCAGTTTGAAGAACAACGGTTACTTTCAAGTAATTTTTTGATTGACTCTATTAATACGCGTGACACCTGTATAAATATTTATGAGACTGTGTTTTAATGCAGGAGGAAATCGAAGGTTCTGCACGTTGGAGACAGCTGATGAAATCGGCAAAAAACTTCTTTAAACAGTCGGTTATTTCAAAATCCAGGTGAGTTCCTGGAAGTACATGTGTAAAAAAATGTCTATTTTCAGTTTGTGCTTCTTTTGCAAAATGTTTATGGAATCACCGTTAAACAAATGAACCCTTTGGTGGCCTCAACAATCTAGGGAAATTAAATTTATTCATTTTTTTGAAACTGTATGGACTATTACCATACAAGAACATTTAAAAAGTATAGTCACCAGACAATGAGAAAGTAGTCTAAAACAGTTGACTAATCAACAGCAAATTATGTTGACATGTCCATCATATGACGGGACGCAAGAAAAAGTGTAATGCAGCTGTGGTAAACGATTAGGTTTGAAGTTCCAGTTCTTAACTAATTTAAACTGATATACAGTATTATTATTTCCCTCCACACACACTAGCATAATAAAAGTTAAAATCCAGCCAAAAATATAAACCTGTAATGGTTGATAATAAAGTGCAAGACATAATTTGGTAACTGTAGGTAGTACATGACAAACTAATGGCCTTTTTGAACGTTTTGGACACTCCCAATTGTGGGTAGTAGGAGATATTTTTCGGTTGTGTAAACTGGCAGCCGAGCTTCCTTCAGCCTGGCCCAGAGCAGCTTTTAAGTATGTAGCTTACCATCACTGAATTGGGAATGTGTGTGTGATTAAACCACGGCAAGGGAAAACAACTCTTTGATGACGAATCCAAATTTGAAGGGCAGCAAACACAACAAATACATGGTACATTTTATTTTGGTATTGTGTTCAAAGTTGTCAATAAATGATTTTAATCCTGGCCCCACGTATTCAACAAAGTGATACCGTGTGAAAATATAGTGTGATAATGAGATAAAAACTAATGCCTTTTCCTATGTAATAACATATTTGGTGGTCTAGTGGTTAAGATTTGGGGCCCTCGCCGCTGTGAAGGGTTTGATTCCCGTTGCATCCAATGTTGTGCAATTGTTGTCAGCAATATTTTTCCTCTACCGTAAAACCTCGTGTATAATGCGCATCCAATCTTTGAATTCTTTTGTGGATAAAGAAATATTTGCTTTATATACTGTATGTGAAAAAAATGAGGCAAATTTTATTTATTTCTGTGCGGCCCAGTATCAAACGATCCACAGCCATGTATTGGTCCGCGGTCTGGCGGCTGCTGACTGCTGCTTTTAAAGACAAAAATTGAATCTGGATTGTTTTTTCAGTGAGCTTTCTCCAGGAGAGCAGGTTCTTCAACTTCTAAGCTCCTGTGGTCCCATCGACATAGAGGAGTTGAAGAAACAAGAAGGACAGCTCCCTCAAGAGGACAGTGAGTGTTGCATCAAACTCGCACCGAATGATGCTTCATCTTTGGGACACAATTTACTAGATCCCAAATGTCAGAATAATCTTTTTATTATATGGCCCTGTCAAAATATCAAAACAAATAATAGAAACCTAGCAAGCTTAAGTTCAAGTTAATCTGTTTGTTTTTTATGGTCATCAATAGGTGATGAGTGGTTAAAAATAACCGCTCAGGATTTAGAGCGCATGCTGGAGGAAAAGTCCGGGACCGAAGTGGACTTCACGACCACTAAATGTCCTCAGCCTGTCGGGGCGCAGACAAATGTAAATAGTACAGTGATGGAGGACAGCGACGTTGAAGAAGAGGCCAGTTATAGTCTTGCTGGTGTCAGCCAGAAGATGGCCAAGTTCCTCAATACTAAGTCATCATACATGGGATCAGTGCCGTTAATGTGAGACCCTACTTTTTATAGAAGTTGATCCTATGACTCCAAAGGGTTTTTATACTTTGGCGTCCTTCAGTGAAGTGTTTATCAAACGGTTTACTTTAAGAACTTGTCTTCTGTGCCACAGGAAATTGTTCCATTTTTATTTTAGCAAAAATGCCTGTCACTGTTAAGTGTCCTTGCTCTCTTCTAGTGGTTATTTCAGTTGGTCGCAGTAGATTACCATTTTCCTCTTGATATACTAATTATATTATTTGCTGAAGACGTTAGAACAGTATATTTAATAACTTGTATATTTTGATGAAGCCGTTTAACATTGTCCTGCAAAATAGAACAAAGTAAAATAAATTGTTCCACTGGCAGGTCATTTTACTCACTTGTTAAGTGTGGTGTTTAGTTTGGGGTGTCCTTAAAAGGTGAAAATTAAAATTTTTCTCTCTTAAATATGTGTTAAAAATGTCGAACTGAGTTCAAAGAGCCCTTAGGCTTTATTTTCAATTGTGCCTATCTGCTTTTACCTTACCCCCAAAAAATGAAAAATTTCGAGCGCGTCTTAGAAATGGACTACCATAATATGTTACTCTCTGCCATCTCCTGGCTTAAAGTCATGATTGCAGCCATAGGTTTTCAAACGCTGCAGCCCACCTTCAAGTATTACTTCACTAGAAAAACAAAATATTTCTAGTAAAACTTGAAAAACAGGTTAAAATATAGTCAAATCCAAAATTACAGCTAAATTCTTAACCAAAAAAAATATCTGGCACTACCTCCTGAGCAACTTAAACCTCACGTGATAAGAAAAACTATACTGTGAATTTAGTCCACGTGATCATACACGCTTTAAAAAAACATGAAACTGGTTTTGGGAAATTATTTAAAACATTTCTATTTGATGGTGTGCCTCGAGACATTTTTGATTAAAAAGAAGTGTGTTTCGGCTCAAACGGTTTGGAAACACTTCTCTAATAGCACGCAAGTAAACAACTCCCAACTGTACATTTGCGTTTACCACTAAATTCAAGTGAAATTTTTGATAACAATTTGCAAGCATTTTTTGTGTTGTTGCATTACTGTCCCTGAATAAAAACATTGCCTCATTTCCAACCATATTTGGCCGTACTTAGCTAAGTATTTTTAGAGACTACGTGTTCAATGGAGATCTTGTTTGTTTTTCGTTTTCTTGCAGTGTAGATTGCGGCTGTTTTTCGTTTGACTACGATGACCCAACCCTTTTAAAAGAATTGGAACGAATATTAGGTAAGATGATGTTTGTTTCCAATTGTCTGTTCTCTTTACTAGTAGCGGTCTTTATTTTTTCTTCAGATGCAACTGATGATGTAGAAATGCTCGATTCGGATGATCTTTATGACGAAAGGTCGGAAGAAGATTGGGAGGATGAAATCTTCGAAGAGCAACCTACTGGTCCTAAAGAGATGAATGGGAAGGAGTCTTTGGACACTTTTAAAAAATATATGGACCAGATCGACCAAGAGCTGATGAACACACATATTGGGGAGAATGTTAATCAGACGGTAAGAACTTATCCCAACCAAAGTTCTAAGTTTAGCAGAAAGAAAATTGTTAGGTAGAACGAGACAATAGCTAGAAATGTTGATTTTAAAATAACTACACAAACCCTAACCTTGATGAAAACTTTTTGTGCTCTTCACAGACATCTCCATCATCCCAACCTCCCAAAACAGAGACCGTTTGTCCAAATTCAGCTAGAGTATCCAAAGATGAGGATGAGATCCAGGATGGGATGGAGTCTTTGGGAAATTTTAAAAGATACATGGACCAAATGGACCAAGAGCTGATGAACACACATATTGGGCAAAGCTTTAATCAGACGGTAAGAACTCATTGTAACCAAGGTTCTAGCAGAGAGAAAATGGATTGGTAAATGTGACAATAATTAGAATTGTTGAAAATAAATAACTACCCAAACACTAACCATGTTGAAAACCTGTTGTGCTCTCCACAGACCTCTTTGTCAGCCCAACCTCCCAAGACAGAGACCTTTGAACCAAACTCAGCTACAGCATCCAAAGACGAGGATGAGATTCAGCCACTTGACATGGATCTTAACCTTGTAACCAACCTGATGGAGTCCCTAAGCTGCCAGGAAGGACTGGCCGGACCTGCTTCCAACCTGCTGCAGACTCTGGGGGTGCACCTTCCTCTAAACTCAGACCGCTCATAGCCATGCCACATCAAGATGGAGCAAACTGTTCTTCCTGAAAGTGTCAGAAGGAATTAAGATGTTTGGCCTGCAGATGATTAAGACTGCTGCATTTATGTAACATTGTTGTTTAAGATTGACTTTTAATGGAAAAATGTAGTCATAGTAATGCTACTGTTTAGTATTTGATGTTCATCAATACAATTTGCATTTTTAAAATAAAACTTAATGGTTGCTGTCTTGTGTATTGCTTAAATGCCAAAAGAAAGTCAAGTCACATTTATTTGGATATCACCAGTCTTGGAGGATTTTACATGCCCACAGTTCACAGTAGGGGTGTCAAACTCATTTTAGCTCAGGGGCCACAAGGTAGAAAATACATTCCCACATAGGCTGGACTAGTAAATTAATGGCATCTAAAATTCCTAGCTGGGAGTCTTTTCTGAGGCTCTCCATTGTGATTCAGGGATGCAAGTTTTGAATATTTAACAATTATTGATTTATATTCCTTAATATATTGATTTCATTCACTAAATTTAAATAGGTGTTTATCAACTATGTGCTTGTATAAAAGGGTAAAAAAAAAATTGCATTTATTTCCCCGGGAAATACATGCACGCTGGATAGTGACCAGTATGGCATTTTTAAGGATTGAAAAGTACGTGGACATTGGGCAAATTGCTTATAAACGCTTGAAATTCATGCCATGTTTCACAAAAATAAAAAAATAAATAATTTGAAATGATACCAGCACTACTTTCTGGTGGGTTTGCTTTGGAATTGCATTTCTTCCCTCGTGATTAACGGCAGCTCGCGTTAATATGTATGGCGTTGTGTTATGAAGCGTCATTGTCTCATATAAGTCACGCCCAATATAACAGTTGCATGCTTTACCTAAATAGGATACTATAAAATGTGTATTAGTGCAAAGATTACGCATCAATTATGGACATAGGTTTCCTTCGAGCACCTCGGTTTCCTCCCACATTCCCAAAATCATGCATGTCAGGTTAATCGGCCGAATCCAAATTGTGCCTAGGTGTGAATAAGCAAGTGAGCTGTCGGTCTCTGTGTACCCTGCAACTGGCTGGTAACCAGTTCAGGGTGTTCCCTGCCCACTGCCCAAAGATAGCTCGGATGGGCTCCAGTACCCCGCGACCCTACTGTATACTAGGGATAAGCGGTGGAGATAATGGATGGACCTTACAAGAATAATAAAGATACTTACATATATTTGACATTTACCAAATGAAGGCCAATGAGCTTTTATTACATAATCAGTGCAGATAATGAATGGATTGATGTTCATATCCCCAAATAAATTCATATTTTTCTCAGGATCCAAAAATAATGTTTTGATAAATGTACATGCAAGATTAAAGATCGCAGATGTAAATCAGGGGTCCCTTTGTGGATCTGCAAAATACACAATTCAAACGGGATTTCTTCTTTTAATGCTATTTTAGAAATTTAAAAAATGGCTTTTAAAGTCTTTAGAAAGTGCTTGAATTTGGCCAAGAAAAATATGTACAAACCCAGTGTTTATAATATTGCTCCTCAAATATGGACAAAGTCAGATTAGTGCCTAGGTGTAGGGAACCACAGCAAATAACTACTAATTGGAGTATGTCCTGATTGACTTGCCTCATAATTATTAAATAACATTGAAAGAAATGCCAGTTGAATACTGTAGGAGCTGCAGAAAGGGGTACATCACTTCTCCAGCTGAGTGTAACCCTGCCGCAGCGAGCGGTGAGATACACAGCGCTGACATAATGACTGCAAAATGAAGGACCATCCCAAGCAGGAGAATAGCAAACAGATAGCCATAGAAGAGCAGACTGTGCCAGCTGCCCCGACTCAGCACCAGCGAAGGCCCGTTGGGGTGCATCCCCCACAAAAGGCCCAGCAGCCAGCATTGGTTCACCAGCAAAGTGTAGTAGATGTCCAAAGGTGAGGATTGCTGGTCCAAGGAGAAGCCGTGGAGTTTCGCCTCTGACACCTTGGACAGCCAGGTCAGGGCAAGGCTGAGAAGAATGACGGCCATAGGGGCGTAAATGTATTCCAGAGGCTCCACTACGGAGGGACGGGACCAGGCTGCAACAGGTAAGTGAATTTTTTTTTTAGTACAGTACTGTACCTGAAAGTGACACAGGATTTGATAAGTTATCGAATGTGTTAGATACATTGCTTTGTTGTACTATATTCTGCATCCAAAATGCTATACTTGTATGCAATTACAAATCATTTGTAAAATATCAAGTACTAAAAGGTTTTTTTTTATGGGAAGAAAATAGCTCAATTTTAGGTTATCGCTGAGAATGACGTGCGGAAATGTATACTTATGCATTAAGAACATTAAAATGTTTTCTGAACAGTGGTGCAGTGACTTGCAGTAAGGTTCATATTTGGTGAGGCATCGTCAGATTTACAAATAAATGTACCTACATCTCATCATTTGATAGCCAGAGCAAGAAAGCAATAGCTGTCAAATGTAGCATAGAAAAAAAAATCTTATTATTTTGACATATGAAGTCTATGTGGTGCTCCCTTTGAAGAAAAGCATCCATAGATAAGTACAGCTAATCTTCTATTTAGAAAAAAACGTCCATAAAAAGAGAAAAATAATACTGGATGGCTTGACTTGTTAACTCTTGGTTTCAATATCGCCCTCTGCCATGAGGCTAGAGGATTGGGTGCTCCATTCTACAGAAGTAGATGCTCTATTTGGAAAACCCGCAGAAATATTACAGAAAAAAAGATGGGTATCTGGTAAAAATTCTTCTGACAACAAGCAAAAAAGTAATGACGAAGGAGCAGTGGGTGTGCACTGTGGATAAAACATTTGTAATGGAGCCGATGAAGTTTTGAATAAGAACACAGGAGACCCAATTCAAGGACAAATATGAAAAATTGACAAACTATAGATAAACTAAGGACACCACTTCCAAACAATAAAAACTGGACTTTGAAAATGACTATATCAACACTGCAATGATTTCACCTTTGTTGTCTTTTGTTTGATGTATGCTCAAAAAAGAAAAATACACAATAAAAAGCAATTTACCCAAAGAAATTCGGCGATTTTTTAAAGAAAAATCCCAGAACTAAAGTAGATTGATCAATGACTAACAATCAATAAATATAAACATTTAGTATATTTTTAGATTTGTATTTCCAAAGTGACCGGTAAAGCACAGCCTCACTTGCCTCTCCTGACTGCACGTCACTGCAGTGGTAAAAATCCAAATTACCAGTAAGGATCAGTGGCGACCCCATCAGAAATACCACAACGGCAAAGATGTGGCCAGAGAGCAGCATCGGCACCTTAAAGGCAACATTCAGGCCCAATGTAATAAGAGGCAGTAGCCGCAGGGCGAGAGGAAAAAGACCAACATCTAAACCGTTGGCTTCGGCCCACATGGCGAGGGTAGAGTGGACGCTGCTGCAGATGGACGGCACCAAAAGTCTCTCAGCCAGTGGGAAACTGAACCGCTTCAGTGGCACCAGTCCAATGACGCAGAGGAGATTGACACAGAATACTGACACCAAGACCTAGAAAACAAAAATTACAATGTGATTAACCTACTGGGTTGCATTTCATCAATTTCAAAAGCCATCCTTGGAAGAACAAATAGTAAGGGCACCATTTTCTGTGGTGTGGCTTGGGCAACTACAGATTGGTGGTGCCCATTCCTACGTTTTGTAGCGTCATAAATGTTGTTAGCGTCTTGAATATTTTTATGGGGCTGAGGTTTTGGCTTGATTCCTAACCACTTATCAATTTTCTTGTGTTCTCTGTGCGTCTACTTTGGAAAATGATAGGCAAATGCACGACCTTATAAGGTTCGTGAGAGTCCGGAAGTTATTCGATGCAGATGTCTGGTTGGCTGCTGACTATGCAAATTGCCAAACAATCGGAAAGTTCCAAACCGAACAAATATTTCTAAAGCAAACGTTGGATTAAAAAAAAAAAAAAAAAGACAAAAAAAAAAACCCCTAAAGATTCTTTTTTTTTCCTTGAAAATGTCATGATTACTGATGCGGGGCACCTGTGACTGCGCTAACGGGCCAACAGCCACGAACTCTGATTGGCTGTTGGACTCTTTTCAAACTCCCGTCTTCCGAAAAGAACCCGTCAGATCGTCTGCGAACCTATGCTCTCAGCTAGGCAAGCTTTTGTACTCTCCGACTATATCCTGCCCTGTTTCCTGTCTGATACCTGTTGCCGACTTCTTTTCTGGACCCGTTCATGTTTTTGCTCCTCCACCCCAGCCATCGACCTGTGGTTGCCCAAGCCACACCACAGAAACGACTGCCTGCGCTCGACATGGAAGTTCCACTTCCGAGTTCCAGCCATCTGCTACCCGGGATCGACAATCATCGGATCGTGGATGCAAGTTCTCTTTTTTCTTCTAAATAAAACTGAGTAAACAAACGCAATTGGGTCCCCTCTCCGTTCCTGGTACGTGACAGAAAAAGTTGTCGGCCACCCTGGCGGAGACTTTTTGTAAGTTGTACGCCCGAGCTAAAAGGTGCACGCTCCGGGCGTCCGGGGAGACGTTATTTCAGACACTGGTTTTAGACAAAAATTGATTTAAAAAAAGCGTGATTTTGTAAAAGAACTAAATTGATAGATACATTTTGAAATGGAATTGAAATATGTTTAAACCTTTAGTAAAAGAAAAATACAATTCAGGCACCTTTTATATGCCAGTTTTTATTCATTTTTAATTATTTTAGTCAATTTTATAATAGTGTTTTCTTAAGATAGTAATAATGAATTTAGCATCCCTCTATTAAAGTAAAGTGTTAAATAAATAAATTGTAAATCTTATGCTTAAGAATAACTATTTGTACTGCATCCTAACATTTCCTTATACAAACTGTGTTAGTCGTATATTCTTTAATACTCTCTCTCAATCTATATCTTCATTTTTAGCAGTGTTCACACACTCACTGAGTAAACCAATTAAAAATGAAACTATATATTTCTTTAATTTACAGGACAATAATCAGGTAGGTCTCTTCATGGCTGACTCCCTATTAGTGTTTGAGTGTGTGTGTGAATGGGTAAGTGTGAAGCACATTGTAAAGCGCTTTGGGAGGTCTTCATTGACTTGAAAAGCGCTATATAAATGCAGACCATTTACCATTTAAAAGTAATCCCTTGCTACAATGTGGTTTACATTTCATGGTTGCGCTACTTCACAAATTTGCATAGCTTTTGTGTTCTGCATTCTGATTGGCTTAAACGCTATCACCACTTATTATCGTTTGACAGTACAGCAGTTATTTGTAAAGTGAATAAAACGTTTATACAGTACAGTACTTTCATCTATTAAAAATGCTTGAGCTTTTAAAAGTTTTTTATTTTATTTTACTGTATAATAAAGTATTTAATTGTATAAAAGTTGTAAAATTAAAATCGTTTCTACTCAATAACACATTTAGCTGAATAAAAACACAAAGGGATATTGTCAGATAGATATATGGCGAATTTCAAGGTGTATCACGTGTTTGAAATCTCAACGTTGAGGCCAACCTTCGTCCTGCTAAATGCTGCATATTTCGTTTGCCTCGATGAGCTCCAGTGATTGTCCTTCACAGACCTCAGGCATTTGCATCAACCTTTGGTCAGTCCTTCACTTGCATGCAAAGACTTTGAAGTATTCAGTTACTCACAAACAAGGCCAAACACTGATGTGAACCCACACGTGCATAACTTATCATTGCCCTTTGGCAGCACCGCAAATAGACACTCATTAAGACACCGACCTGGGCGAAACAGAGGGCCACTACGAAGGAGTAGTGGTATTGTGGGAAGAAGATGCTGGCCACAAACAAGCGGAGCTTTGTGGCCCACCCATACAAGAAGACTGCTGCCACACAGAGGATAGGCACCAGAGCCTTCCGAGCATGTTTGAAGGAAAAGGTCTTCATCATTGAGCAGCAACATATCCGAGTCCACCACCTGCAGCATCGCATATAAAAAAAATTAGAGGTGCATTAACATGAGGTTTGATATAATAGAAAATTGAAGAATAAGTGTGCATTAAATTTTAGAGAAGTAGCTACATGTCCTGACAAAAAGGCAATGGAGGGCCAAGGAGGAGACAACTCAGTGATATGTGGTGAGTTTCGTGTCTGGAGAGGCACAGTCAGTTATACTAGTAAATTACCCTACATTCTATTCATCATTTAACTGCCAGAGCAAAAGCAATATGTAAACTGTGGCTTAGGAAAAAAAATACGGTTTTGCCTTAACTTATAAATAAGGTCCGTGCTCTGCCCCTTTTCAACAAAAGCGTATTCCTCCATTATGAAAGAAAAGCCCATACAATGAGAAAAAAATACTGGATGGCTTGAATATTAGATTGCTAATACTATCACTGATATTATTGTTTGGGACTGTAGTGTGTTCCAAATAAGAATACTTGATCTCCCTCTCGCTTTCTCCAAACATCATCCTGAAGTTCGCTGACGACATTGCAGTGATAGGTCGCATCACTGCGGGGGACGAAGCGGCCTACAGGAGGGAAGTGACGAGTCTTGGGACATGGTGTGAGGACAACAACGTCACCCTCAATACGGACAAGACAAAGGCGATAATAGTGGACATGAGAAAGAGGAAGAGACCTCATCAGCCACTATTTATCCGGGAGCTTGAAGTAGAGCGAGTGAGCGGCTTTAAGTACCTCGGCGTGCACATCACTGAGGACCTCACATGGACCCTCAAAACCACACAGCTGGTCAGGAAAGCTCAACAGCGACTGTACTTCCTGAGGTGGCTGAGGAAGTTTGGAACGTCAAGCAAAATCCTCAGCAACTTATACAGCGAGCGTCCTGACCAGCTGCATCACTGTTTACTACGGCAGTATCACAGCCATGGACCGCAAACGCCTGCAGAAAGTGGTGAAGAAAGCTCAGGGGTCCAGCAGGACTCAACTGCCCTCTCTGCAGCACATATACTACTGCAGAGTCCACAGGAGGGCTGCCTCCATCATTAAGGACCCCACCCACCCACAACACGGACTGCTTACACTCCTACCTTCAGGACAGAGGTACAGGAGTGTGAAATGCAGGACAACCCCGTCTAAAGAAATCTTTTTACCCCTCTGCTATCAGACCCTTAAACGGCTGCTGATCGAACAATACACCACACACTCGTTCAGAACACTACAGACAGTTTAAACTGGACCATACTTGGACTATTCTTGCACTACAGTCAATTTCAACCGTATTTTATCTTGTTTTTATCTTATTACCTGAACTCATTTTGAGTTAATCTTGTATTTTTATCTTTTTGATATTCGGAATATTCTTTTATGTATACATGTATATAGTTTCTTAGATTTATTACGCTGGCAACTGTGTGGATAGCAAAGTAAGAATTTCATTGTGCAGGGAATCGTGGTTCTTTACTGTGCAAATGACAACAAACACTTTGAATGAGGCAAGGGAATTACGTGCCTCTGTCATTACTTGCAGACTTAACACAGTAATGCATTACGTAGTGATTGCATTGACAATTTTCAAAATATAAGGGGAAATTTCAACAATTTGGAAACCGAAAATCCAAAGATTGTGAAGTTAAATGAGAAGGAACTTTAACAAAATTAATATAATAATATATACATTTAATGTATTTTAAATGTATAACTATGTGACAAAGTAGCCTCACAAGCCTCCCCTGAACTAAACGTCAAACGTCACAAAAAAGGTATTCGAAAAAGGTATATTAATGGTTAAAGAGATCGTGTTTGTATCTAGTGGTTTTTAAGGGAAGTAAAGCTGCAACAAGTAATTGATTATTCAACAGCTAATCCGTTATAAAAATAATTGTCAACATTCTATAGGCGACAAATGGTCTTTTTGGATAAGAAAATCATAAGAATTCCAAACAATAGCTATCCCTAAGTAGATGTTTTTACAAAGCGCCTACTGCGCTATGGTTTTTAGTTTAGAGAAATAAGGGTGTCCTCAGTGAGAAACCTGAGCATTCAGGAAAGACTCATTGTAGAGCCTCTCCTTTAGGTTGAGAGGTGCCGGCTGAGGTGGCTTGGGCATTTGGTAAGGATTCTGTCTGAATCCCTCCCTGGAAAGAAATACAGATCCCCGTTGTGGCCCAGGACTCACTGGAAAGATTATCTATGTCACTCAGCTGTTTTGGGGAATAAGCTGAATGAAGTGGCTGGGTGTGATGAGGGCTATGCTTCCCTGCTGAGGCTGCTGCCTCTGCAACCTGACCCCAGATAAGACGGGGAAAATGATGGATAATAATATAGACATGTAACCAGAAATTTTCAAATTCTTTCTTTCTAGTTTCTCCATAGCTGACACACTGACAGTGTCTCTGTAGGTGAATTTTTTTTGTGTTAGTCAAGCTTTATCAACAGAACTCTAACTAAAAGGTTTGCTTGTAGGTAAACAATTTACAGCAGTGGTCTCTGAGGTGGTGCCCATGGGTACCAGGTATCCACCTAAGAACACCTGAGTAGCCTCACCAGCGATGGGTTATTGTGATTTTCTCGGACATTTGATGGACAAAATGAGTTTCCTCCGCAGGGTGGCTGGTCTCTCCCTTAGAAATAAGGTGAGAAGCTCAGTCATCGGGGAGTGAAGAGCCGCTGTTCCTGCGCATTGAGAGGAGCCACTCAAGGTGGCTTCGGGCATCTGATAAGGATGCTTCCTGGACGCCTCCCTGGTGAGGTGTTCCGGGTATGTCCCAACGGCAGGAGGCCCCGGGGATGACCCAGGACACGCTGGAGAGACCAATGTCTCTAGGCTGGCCTGGGAAGGGAACGCCATGGAATCCCATCGGATGAGTGGGACAAAGTGGCTGGGGAGGTCTGAGCTTCCCTGCTGAGGCTGTTGCCCCCAGGATCCTACCCCGGATTATCAGAAGAAAATGGACGGATGGATGGAAGTTAGCAGAATGATTTGACCATCTGCCCATTATTCTTCACGAAATTAATACAAATATTTGAATTTTGTTTAGCAACATTGTTACTTTTGTCTTTTGTAAAACAAAGAACACTTTTTAATTATTGTTTTTATTTTGCTATAATTTTAGTTTACCAGTAAAAAAAAAACAGATAATTAACATGATTTGACACAAATTTTAAGTATCTAAATATATTGCACCTTTGAATTATTTTCTTATTTTGTTTATGTTTACTTTAAATAAAACGGTTGAAACACTTGGTTCTTGAAATTAGCCATTTCAACAAAAGAAGGTCACCACTATATTAACTTTCAGCCCAAAGGAACGCTGCCATTATACACAAGGTCGGCAACTACATGTTCTTATCTACTGTAGACATCAAAATGATAGAAAAAAAATGTCACAATGACAAATATTTTACATGGCTTTCTTTGCCTTTAGGTATTCATCGTTAATCTGTGGCATGTGTAGCCAGGCAATATCTAAGCATTTGGCTTGTTGTATCTACAAAAAAAAGTCCAAAACAAGATAGAACAGTAAAATAAGGCAAAGTTCACTCACCTTCTACCAGGTCTCTTGTGGTCATAGTTTACTTAAGAATCTGTACAAGTACAAATGAGGAATATAGTAAAACATGCTCTTGTGAGGCTGTTTCCTTACAGAGAAAGTGCCTCCCTTTGAAAACTGTCTGACTGTTAACATTGCTTTCACCACCATTCGTGCACTTAAAATGTCCTGCCGGACTTTGAACTTAATGGGTCAACTTCATTGAATAAACAGTTGTAAATAGCCATTGATTTAGCAACAGTAACTGTTGAAACCAGGAAAAGTGATAACATTTGTGCATTATGTTCGGTATGTGTTTGATGACGTATTTTTTTAAACACAGATAAGGAGACGAACTCAGGTATCTCAATGTTGTTATAGATTTTCTCTGTCTAAATTTACTGATGTAGAAACAATGTGGCAGAGTTCAGCAAACAGTCATCTCTCTTGGCTTTTTGATACTCTATACCAGGGGTGGCGAACAAGTTTGACACAAAGAGCCGAAATTGTGAGAGTCAAAGAGCCAGACCACGCACTGAACTGCCATGACAGACAGACACACACAAAAACAGACAATTAAAAACATATTTCCCATAACACACTCCTCTCCTTACAATAATACAAGTATTGTTCCTGTGTTGATTTCAAGGAAAGTGTCCGCCCTCAATACACACACACACACACACACACACAAAAACATGTAACAAGGCAAAGAGCCAAAGTAAATAGAAAATATTATGAGGCAAAGAGCCGCATGCGGGTATAGAGCAACGCGTTCGCCACCCCTGCCCTATACCTTCGACTGTTTTTCATGTGCCTGCTTAGCAGGGTTGGCTAGGGTTACTTTAAACAAAAGAAACTAAATATGAATAAAATTATGACTCACAACACTTGCTAAGCTTTTTCTCCTGGCTTTGATCTCTTTGATCTCCAGTAAAACTAACATAAAATGCGACAGAAACAAAATGAAAATAAATCCACACATCATTTTTGCCAGGCAGCACGGCGGCGCAGTGGTTAGCGCGTATGCGGCACAGTTCTGAGGTCGTGGGAACCTCCTGCGTGGGTTCAAATCCAGCTACCGGCCTTACTGTGCGGAGTTTGTATGTTCTCCCCATGCTTGTGTGGGTTTCCCCCGGGCACTCCGGTTACCTCCCACATTCCAAAGACATGGTTTTCAGGTGAATTGGCTGGTCCAAATTGTCCCTAGGTGTGACTGAGCGAGTGAGTTGTCTGTCCCTGTGTGCCCTGCAATTGGCTGGCAACCGGTTTAGGGTGTCCCCCTGCCCACTGCCCGGAGATGGCTGGGATGCCTTTTTGGGGCATTTTTTTTACATCCAAGGTAACCTATCGGACTGCCTGTACAATATGGTGTTAATATACAATGCTGTTCTGGCTTAGGATTGAAAATTATTTTTCTAGGAAAAATGCTGAGTCAACAAAACAAATACTGCATAGTCATTTTTTTGGTCATTTTTTTAATATACTGTATAGGGTAACGACAGCACATCGGCGCAGTGGTTAGCGTGTGCGTGGCACAGTTCTGAGGTCATGAGATCGAACCTCCATGTGGAGTTCGCATGTTCTCCCCATGCTTGCGTGGGTTTCCTCCGGGCACCCCGGTTTCCTCCCACATTCCAAATACATGCATGTTAGGTTATTTGTCCAGTCCAAATTGGATCTAGGTGTGAATGAGCAACCAGTTCAGGGTGTCCCCTGCCCACTGCCCGGAGATGGCTGGGGTGGGCTCCAGCACCTCCGCGACCCTACTGAGGATAAGCGGTGCAGATGGATGTTTAGGGTAACCCAACGGACTGCCTGTAAAATATAGTGTTGATATTCAATGTCGTTCTGGCCTCAAAGATTGGAATGTCCTTCTGGGCAAAAATGCCACATCAACAAAATCAGAAGTGTCAGGTTTTTGGGGGTCTTTTTTCACATTTAGGATAACCCCCCCTGACTGATTGTGAATGATAGTTGTCATATGTAAACTAATTACCCCTTTTTAGGTGGACAGACACACAAACAAACAAACAAAAAAAGAAAACAAACAGACAGACATATAGACAGATATATAAATTAAAACATTATCACCATTCTAAACCCTGCTTGTTGGCGATTAAAAAAAGAACACTCTGCAAAGTCGAAATTACTTTTATGCCACAGTACAACATTAGTAGAACACCGTTCTCCGAATGTGTGCTGTGGGTGAGAAACTGGAACAACTGTGTCATTTATTCAAAGTATCAATATCATAGTTTATATTGGCATTTTTCAGTTAATCTAAAGGCAGATCATAAGTTTGAAAACTGAACAAGATGTTATAATTGATAAATAAAATTCCCAATCACATAATTACAGCAATTTATCTAGCTTCTTCCAAAATAAAATGTGTACGGTATTTATAAACAATTTAGCATCATTTGGCTCAATATGGCTTTGGTTTATACACAGTTGAAAAAAAAAGCTTTCACTGAGATACAAAATATAAGTTGCAAGGAACTTATGTTACTAGAAAAAAAATGAAGCAATTTAATGTTTTTTGTTAGCGTTTTTTTTTTCTTTGCAAAATTCTTAAATTCGAATTAATGTTTCAGCCCAAATCAGGAATTAGATTTGAGGAAAAATACATTTCATACACTATGCTTTTTAATTTTTTTTTTACTTTTGACAAACTCATTTTTCACTGGACAATGGACTGATGGGAAATAAAAACAAATAATTTTGATCACTTTATTTGTTTCAATAAATTTTTGTAAGGTGAATAGTTTTTACAATTATTTTTCTTAGTAAAATAAGAAAATACAATTCAAAACGAGCAGAAGATTATTTTGCCTAATTTAAATATAATAATTTGTTGCCTCCCTGTTTGGCGTTCAGCATTAGGGGTTGGAATTGGGGGGTTTGGTCACCTAATGACTCCCAACACCTTGGTTGGGTTCATTGGTCTTCAGGGGGCTGGGAATCCCCTCCTCTATATCAATCTCCCAAAAAAAAAGCGTCAGAAATGACTCCAGCCACCTCCCACTAGGGGGATATGGCTGTGGTGTGTGTATATATATACTGTATATATATATATATATATATATATATATATATATATATATATATATATATATATATATATATATATATATATATATATATATATATATATATATATATATATATGTATATATATATAAAATAATCTAATATTTATGTTACTTTATAAGATATTTAACATGAATCTGTAGTAAAAGGTAAAATAATTTTCAGATGAGATCCTCCGGTGCGACATGAAAATGTAACTTCGAGTTTTAATTTCCCTTTTTTTTTTTTTTTTTGCATTTTTCCAACTGGGCTTTTTTCAGTGCAGATTGATTAGGTTTGCAACTTGCAAATACAACTGGTACTGTCTTCCGAGGCCCAATCATAAAATGCTGCATATGGCCCCCAGGCTTTAGTTTGGGAACCCCTACTTTGAGAGGTTCCTACCACAGCCCAAACATGAGTATTTCAGGTGTGTCTAAATTTCTGAATAGTATGAATGGTTGTGTAATTAATACTGGAAAGACATGAGGGTTTGACCAAGACTCATACAAAACATAGATAAATAGTATAACTTAAATAAATAAATCCACAATGGCTTATGTGCCAAAATGCAGGGCCAATGCATTAGGGTCTTCTATATCCCATTTGTACTTGATGTGCGTTCCGAGAAACTATGTACAGAAGACAGGAGTTATCTGAAATACTGTAATTAGAACAACAAATTGGCAGACAAAGTAGTGCAAGGAATCAAAAATAGAATGATTAAAGGCGGCGCCGCTGATGATCTCACCTCACACTTGTGTAACAACACAGCCTGACTTCCCCTAAGATAATTTGCTTTACAAAGAAACTGGTTCTACCATTTTCATTGTCAACATGTAGCTTTTCCTGTCTTTCAATAATAAAGTATACCATAGGTACAACAGCTAGGGAAGTATTTCTGTTCAAAAAGTGATCATTTTTAGAAAGACCTTCTAGACCATGGGTGTCAAAGAGGCGGCCCGCGGGCTGAATCAGGCCCGCCAAGGGATTGAATCCGGCCCGCGGGACAACGCAGAGGGAAGCACAAGAGAAAAATGAGCTGCAGGTTGAAACATGTCCACTTGATGTTGCCAAAGCCAGGTGCCTCTCGCGAACGGTTTACTTGTATTTCTTTTTCTCTATCTTCCTCCCTTTTTCTCTCACTCCCTATCTCTTTCTCTTTCTGCCTTTTTCTCTTTCTTTGTTCCTCTTTGTCTCTTTCTCCCTCTGTGTCTTTTTTACCTTATTTTACTCTCTCTCCCTTTTTCCTTTTCTCTCTCTGTTCTCTCTCTCTCTTTTGCAATTCCCTTCTCTCTGCCCTTCTCTCTTTCTCTCCTTCTCAATTCTATCCTTCTCTCTTTCTATTTCTCTTTGGATTTCTTTCTCTCTCTCTCTCTCTCTCTCTCTCTCTCTCTCTCTCTCTCTCTCTCTCTCTCTCTTTTCTCTTTCTTTGTCCCACTCTGTCTACTTTTCTCTCCCTCTTTTTATCTTATTTCTTTCTCTCTTTCTTTGTTTCTCTCATCTACTAGTCTGGCCCCTGAGAGAATGTTTGTTCTATTGTGTGGCCCCCTGTGTTAAAATGAGTTTGACACCCCTGTTCTAGACCATGGTTGGGCAAAATATGGCCCGCAGGCCACGTGCGGCCCTTCAGGCTTTTTGATCCGGCCCAGCATATGTTAAAGGTGGGGTGCGTCATTTGAATAGAATAGAATAGAATAGAATAGAATAGAATAGAATAGAATAGAATAGAATAGAATAGAATAGAATAGAATAGACCTTTATTGTCATTGTTACAAAATGGATTAACATATTGTGAGAACGAAATTGGGCATGACACTCCAGGTTCACACATTCGCAGTGAGGTAAAGAAACCAAGAAGATAAGGAACAGAGAAGATAAGGTTTTAAAACAAGGAGGATAAGGGGATAACGAGGACAGCAGAGAAAATAATCGGGACTACACTTCCCTCCATTCAGGACATTGGCCAGAAGCGCTGCCTATCCCATGCTAAGAACATTACCGGGGACCCCTCTCACCCCCATCATGGACTGTTCACTCTGCTAGCCTCTGGGAAGAGGTACTGCAGTGTGCGGTGCAGGACCACCAGGCTCCGCAATAGTCTAGTCCCCCTGGCCATTAGACTGTTAAATGGTCAATCTAACATATAGTTAACTTAATTCTAAACGGCTGCTAATCTGACTTTTTGCACTACTGGCAGTTTTTTTTTATAGCTTGCCACTCCTTGCACATTGCTCTCTGCACTATTGTAATTACAGCGTTATTGTTACAGTGTTAATGTTACTGTGTACCTGACTTGTTAACCTGACTGCCCATTTTGCACATCTGGTTAGCTACTCTTCTTGCACTATCGGCACTATGGTAAAATACTACACGTAGCCATAATACAATACAACTTTATTTATATCTGTACATTCAAGGAAACTGTGGGGGTCAGATGCATCGACATTTCGTTCTGTATACACGTGTACTAGAATGACAATAAAGTAGATCTGAATCTGAATCTGAATAAGGTTATAGTTATAATTTACACAATATTTACACAAAGAAATGTTACATTTGAGGTGTCTTTAAAAAGTTGAAAGTTAAATATTTTGTCTGTTAAGTGTTAACGATGCCCAACAGAGTTCAAAGAGTTCTTATCCTTAATTTTCCATTGCGCCTATCTGCTATTATCTTACTTTTATCAGACCTGTTCTGGGAGGAACACATAAGGTTTGGGCAAAGGGGCTGGGGGAGTGCTGGAGAGAGACTTCAAGCTGTAGTTTTTTTTAACTCTGTTTGTGAGTGGAGCATACAAATGGTAAAAGTAAAAAAAAAGTAAAGTCTAAACGACAATACAAAGCAAACAAATTGTGAAAAAAAAGTTTATTCGAAAGTGTCTAAGACATGCATGTACTTGCACACAAATCATGAACAGACTGCCTAATGCTGCAATACTGACTTAAAGCCAAGAGATGACGGCAGAGAGTAAGCCTCCAGAACCCGCGCCTCACCTTTACAAATATAATGTATTACTTTACCTTATTATCGATGTTTCTTATTTAATTAAAAGGTTTATTCATAGGTAATAAAAAGGAAATATAAACAGAGCTGTCTTATTCATTTAGTCATTGCTATTCCAAAAAGACGTATCTCCATTTTTTGTCAATGTTTATTCTTTGGGATCAATGGAATGTTTTTTAAAAAAGCTAAAAATTAGGTAGTTTTTTGGGGAAAATTTTAATGTTGATATGGAAAAAAATGGATACAACTACATTATACTTTTTCCTCATGTTTTACTGAGGTATAGGATTGCGCACTGTGGTGTCAGATGCAGAAACAACAAATCAATGTTTTCTTTTCATGGCCCTTCTGCCAATTTTTTAGAGCAAAAGCACCAGGCAAATGGAGGTTTTCCCACCACAGGTCTAGACACATTACGGGGCACCAAAATGGCCTAATAACTCCTGCAATGATAGTGTTAGGGTTGGCATACCTCACATGACCAGAGGGTCCCAACTGGTGTTTTGAACTGGGCATGGTTGTGTCCAATTATCCAGAATCATTTAAAAGGACATTTTTGCTCAGCAAACTTTATTGGGAAATTTTGATTTTGTGTGTTATTTTGTTTCCAACACCATGCAGATTTTTTTTTCATTTTTTTTATGGCTTTTTTGTTACTTTTATGTGTCCATTTTTCATTTCTATTGTTTCAAGTTTGGACTTTGTCACGTTTAGCTTTTGTTTGGTTTATTGTTTGGACATTTTTTTAATTGGTTTTTGCCCACTTGACAGTTTGGTGGGGTTTTGGGGTTTTTAAGGGTTATTGATCTATCTTCGTTATTCATTATCCATTATCCGTTATCGGTCAGTTCATAATACGCTACAAAGCCTAGGAGCCGGGACACTTACTCTCAGCCAAAAGTTCCATTGCACCTATCTGCTTTTATCTTACTTACAGTTTGGTACTTTGGTCCTGATTTTTGTTAATATTTACAATCCCTTGTTTTATACTTCTCTTCCTCCAGTTCCTGCTTCTCCTACATGGATTCATCATCACAGCAAACAAAAAACGTAACAAAGTCGAGACATTTGACGTTAGAATGCAGAAAATATGATCCTGAGCTGAAATTTAGAGCCAG